>NC_045546.1:67134150-67827699 GCF_009769535.1 Thamnophis elegans
AGGGGGGGAAAACTGGCTAGGTGGGCATGGCTGGGTGGCCATGTGACTGGATGAGCATGGCAGGGTGGGCATGGCAAATTTAGCAGTCCATTAAATAATACACACAAATTAAACTTTAATTTTTTTCCTCCTGGGATGTTTTATTTGCTTCTGTTTGACTTTTCTTTTTACTAGATCATTTTTAAGTTGTTTACGAGTCTAGTGGTCCACTTCAGCAGGGCAGCAGGGCGCTACCCAAACTGGTGCCTGGGGTGAGAACCGGCTCAGGGTTGACTCAGCCTTCCATCCTTCCGAGGTGGGTAAAATGAGGACCCGGATTGTTGTTGGGGGGCAATATGCTGACTCTGCAATTTGCTACCTGTTTTTAAATGTTCACAGTCCATTAATCTTTTCTGCAAATTTGTTATGATGCTTTCTAAAAGTCTTTCCTGATGAAGTCCAAAAAATTGATGATTTTCCACAAAGTTTGTTTTTGAAGGTTTCTGAAATAATTAGTCCATCAACTTTTCTTTCGTATGGACCCTTTCTCTGCTTTCATTGATCTTCTCACCAGTTTCTCAGCCTTTATGATGTCTGTACTGCTTTCTTTTTTTTTTTTTAATCTATTTTATTCATTTTCACATTCCATTTTACAATCACTTATATACAGGGTATTTGCTATAAAAGAGAAAAAAATATTAAAAAAATAAAAAGAAAAAGAAAAAGAAAACACAACTCATCATTCACAACCCCACCTGACACTTCCATCCTCCATACACCCCATCTACCCCCTCCAACTTCCTTTCCTCCCTCTAACGCTCCCCTCCTACTTCCCTTTCCCCTCAAACCTTCCTTCTCCCCTTACTCCCAACACGCCCTCCTTGCATTCCCCTTACTCCTTACTTACTCCTCCCTCCTCTTTCCCTCTACCTCCCTCCTTGGTGTATTCCTTTATTCAAGTGTTGTTTATTATAATTTGATAAAAAGTAAAATGAACCAAGGGAAAAAAAAATATAAAGAAAGAAAGAGAAAAAAAGGAAAAAAAAAGAACAACCGTATATAAGTGCATTCTTGTTCTTATTGCGACTATGTTAACACCCACCCACCACCCCCCATAAATCCCCATCCCTACTCCTCCCGACTTCCCAGGGCCCACACCTGGCACTGCCTTCTATCTAAAGTATCTTATGTTCGTATGGATTAAAAATAAAGTAATATATTAAAGGAAAAAAAAACCAAAAAGAAAAAAGAAAAAAAAGAAAAGAACAAAGAAAAAAGAAAAAAGAAAAAGAAAAAAAAAGAAACTCTTTGTGTTAAGCTCAGCCCCCCATCTTTATCTATGCTTAAATAGTATAAGTCATTCTATCTATATTTTATTCTCGTCTCTTGCTTCTTTGTTATTTACCCCGACCTCCTGTAGACTCTCCCATTCCTCTTCCTTAACCTTGTATTCAGATAAACATTTATCCAAATTTGTATAGACATCAATATACAATCTAACTCAAACATAATCCCTTCTATTAAAATTTAAGCAGCGTGGATCATTCCACATATTCAAATATTACTTTACAGAAGAATAATCAAACTTTCCCTTTCTTAACCTTAATTTCAAACAATAATTCAAAATAATCTGACCAAACTTTCCCTTCTTAGTAAATTTAAGCAGCGTGGATCAAGTATTACTTTACACAAAAATCAGTTTGCATTCTATCTTGAAATGATCCCGACCAGCTTTCCCTTCTAATAGGATTTAAACAACGTAAATCATTCAGTATATACATTCAGTATCACCCCACCCAATATACGTAAATCATTCCGCATGCATTTTACCCTCATCCCTTGCTTCTCAAATATTTGCCACTATCAAATTTATGCAAACATTAGTTTAAAATCTAGCTCAAAATAATTTCACCAAGCTTTCCCTTCTAATAAAAATTAAATAGCATAGATCATTCCACATATTCAAATAATAGTTTCAGCAAGAATCAGTTTACCTTCTATTTTAAAATAATCTCTTCAAACTTTCCCTTCTAACAAGATTTAAACAGCGTAAATCATTCTGCATGCATTTTACATATATACATTCAATATCACCCACCATAAATTCCCGCTTTTTCTGCCGGAGAGAGGTCGCAAACCCCCATTCAATCCACAACTTTAGTGAATATTTTAGAATGTCTAAATCCTCAAACTCCGCTTTTCTGCTTCTCCGAAGGAGGGGGAGCTACCCCCTCCATCTTGCAGCCATGTGGTCTGTTGCTTGCCTTCTCCTTCGGCTTGTCTCTCCTCTTTTCCAAGTGAATCAGGAAGTCCTGCCTTCAAAGTCTTGTAATAGAAATCTCGAGCCTCCGAAACAGAATTGAGGCGAAGTCTTTGATTCTCAAATGTGACCGTAATGCCGGCTGGGGCCTCCCATTTATATTGAATCTGATGATTTCTAAGCTCTTTAGTTAAAAAGGTATAGTCCCTTCTTGCCTTTAACATCTGGAAAGGTATTTCTTTGAAGACAATCAAGTTCTGGCCATCAACTCTCAAACTATTATTGTAAAATTTTGCATGATCGCGTTTCTGGATTCTTTTGTGGAGAAATATATAATTATGTCCCTCGGGAGCTGTCGCTGTTCCGCTACCAACGAATTCTGGCGATAAATTTTCCGAATCTGCCAATCAAAGTTAAGTCCCGGGCTTCCCACCGCATGGCTGAGGGCTTCAACAAAGGTCTGTTTCAGATTCTCTCGCTCCTTTTCGCGGAATCCTCTGACTCTTATTGCGAATGCCTTCTTATTAAAGTTTATCATAACGAGCTGTTCTTGAGTGTCTCTAATTTTTTGTTGTAATATTTGAATATTAGTAGTCAAATTAGAATTAGCCTCTTCCAAACTTTCTAATTTATTCTCTATTTCAGCGGTATAATCTGACAGGGCAGACACGGCTGCAACGTATTCGCCTTCATTGGTCAATTTTAGACTTTAAATCACCATATAGCTCCAATACAAATTCCTTAATTTCTTGTTTAAAATCATTAAACATTTGAAAAAAAAATTCCTGTGTTAAGAATTCTCCAGTAGAGGGCGTAGGAGACAAGGGCTGCGATGCCAGTGTAAATTGTACTGCTTTCTTGAAGTGCAGTTGAAAGAAGTGAGATTTCTTCCAGAATGTCATTCATCAACGCCAAATCATTTAAAAAATATTTATTTTCCAGATGGGCAGTCATACCTAAATATTTTGCATTCACATGAAAATACTGATATACCACTAGATAAGCACGCCATACAGCCATGGTTACCCTTAAACTACAGGCAGCCCATCTTGGCCCAAAAACTCTATCAATCTTTACGATACTAATGTCAAGTTCTTCAAATATTTCATCAAGTTCAATTCAGTTCTTATTGGATTGCTGAAAAATACAGCATATCTTATCAATAAATATTTTTAAATGATTTACTTGCTTTATTCCTTTATGGCATCATCTACACAAGTTGAATGTGATGGTTCAAGCACTGCCATATGATGATTTTAGAAACTCTTGCTATCCTAGTGCTCACTCCAGATTTTCTCCCAAGCATAAAACTGGCACCATCAGAGCAAAATTCTATTAAATTTTTTTGTAGGTAGTTCTGGGTAAACCCAACCCCTATGTAAATTTTCCAGAACTGCATATTGTTACTTTAATTCAACAAGCTTGACAAAAAATGTTGATGGGTTCTCTGAGTCCTCAACTTTCACAAAACTATCAAAACTGGTTTGCAGGATACCATTGAGGTTTTGTCAATGATCAAAAATATTTTCAGGTTCTGGGCAATGACGCTGGAAAACATCTCGGTTTTAATTTTGCTAGCAATGCACTCAACTATTTTCACAACTGTTGGCCTTGAATGCAATCCTATTCCCAGATCTACTCCATTTTCAGTTTGCAACTGTGTCAATTCTTCTGTGCTTGAAATTGGTCTACATGCTTTTGCCAGGCTGTAAAGTTTTGAACATTTTAGAAGTGGTGTCCAAATGCTTTCCAGATATCTTCTCCATTGCTTTTGTTATGGCATCCTGCTCCCCTTGTTTGACGTTTTTGATTGATTGGACAGTTTTTTCCCTTTGTATAAAGACAGATGCAAAAAATGAGTTAAGTAGTTCTGCTTTCTCCCTGTTGCTTGTTACCTTCTTACCACTTTCTCCCAGCAATGGACCAATTGTTTCCTTGACTTTTTTCTTGTTTCTAACATGTTGGAAGAAGCCTTTTTTTTATTATTTTTTACTTTTGTCACAAGCCTTTATTCATTGTGAGCCTTAGCTTTCCTCACTAGGCTCTGGCTATTTGCTGATATTCTGCCTTAGTTATGTGCCCCTCTTTCCATTTTTTATACTTATCTTTTTGTCTTCAATTTGTCAGAGAGTTCTTTATGCAGCCATGCTGGATTCTTTTGACAGCTGTTATTTTTCTTCTTCATTGGTATTGTGCTAGTCTGGCCTTTTATAATCTCACTTTTCAAAATTTCTCAAGCTTCTTGAGTTGTTTTTCCCTTGTGTATTCTCATACATTGAATCCTTCCCAAGCTCTCTCTAAGTTTATTGAAATTAGTTTTCTTAAAGTCCAAGACTCTACTTTGACTTTATTCTACTACTTGTGCTTGCATAATGTTGAATTCCAATATTGCATGATCACTTGCCTTCAAGGTTCCTGTAGTTTCAACACCTTCTATCATTTCCTTCTATTAGTGAGAATTAAGTCCAATATGGCTGATCCCCTTGTTCCCTTCTCTACTTTTGGGAAAGAAAGTTGTCTGCTAGGTTTGTCAGGAACCTGTTGGATCTTCCACTTGGTGCAGACTTTTCTCCCAGTTGATGTCAGGGTAGTTAAAATCCCCCATTACTATTGTGATGTGCTTCCTACATACCTTAATTAGCTGACTAGCAAAAAGTTCATCTACTTCCTCTGTTTGGTTGGGTGGCCTATAGTATAGACCTATGACAATGTCATCCCCCCCTTTAATATTGTCCCAAATGCATTCAAGATAATTTTCATCATTGTTGTGCTGTGGTGTAAAACACTTCCCTTTTACACCACTCCTTTAGATTTAATCATTAATCAAGTTGCCATACTACTTTCAAAGGGTGTGCATCAGACAAAACCTTTTGTACGATTTTGTACTCTAACAAAGGTGATAATCTGCATTACCCCACCTGCATACAAGCTATGTATGGAATATATAAAGCATCAGCACTACTTTATAGAAACAGGTCCCAAGCACAGTAAATTTAATTAGGAGAGGTGTTAATTACCTCAAGTGTTAAGAGATTTGAAGGAATGGAGGAAAACAAGTGACTATAATTCTGTCAAGGTAATAAGGGCAAGTGTAATATTTTCAACGAAGAAAAGCGAGGCAGAATATTCTTCACAATAAAGGTAGAATCTAATAGGAGAGATTATATTTAGCTCAAGGTTGAACTGTAGAGTCCTTGGTGCTCTTTGAGCTTGAATGTTTGCTTGCAGACATTTTATTATCCAACTAACACCATTGATGGTAGTGAGTGTGAAGTTTGCTTTCTGTTTTATAGTAGCTTGCCCTGCATTAGTTTGACCAGTTAGTGTAGGTGGGTGTGTGATTTTTCTCCATGATACTTCCTTAATTAAGCTGATTTTTGTTGGATTGTTTATCTGGAGTTAATTCCTGCTTATGCAAATGACTATCCCTATCAGTAGGTGGTTGTGAAGTGTACAAATGTGGATCATATGACCATGTGATTCTGTGATTATTGTAACACCTGCCAGTTGTGAAGCATCCAAATCTCAATCCTGGGATCACAGGAATATTGCAACAGTTGTAAATCTGAGGACCCATAATAATGTTATCTTTTTAGTACCACCATCATTTTAAATAGTCACATAATAGGACAGTTATCTACCTGCAATGTAAGATGAATAAGTATAATTATTATATTGAAAGTTGCTAAACTCACTCTCTATCTATACATACATACATACATACATACATACATACATACATACTTATTTATTTATTTATTTAAAGTCACAACCCCTGGTATGCCCCAATTATGGGAGGAAGCTAACTGCTTCCATTCTCTGTCAATCGGCTTGTCACAAGAGTCCATCATGACAGAAACCCAATATTTTTACTGTTGCCTTTGTTATATTTGTGTTTTTTTTATTTGTGCTGATAAATAAATAAAGGGAGACTAGTATAGATCTATTTCAAGCTATTTAGCTCTCATCAGCTAGCCATACCCTTACTGGGATTCAAACCTGGGCTATATTACATATTAGGCAGACGTCTGAGTTGTGAAATTACTTCTTGTTTGAGTAAACTAATGTGAAACACTGGATGGACTTTCTTGAGTGTCTTTTGCGGGAGTAATTCTACTGTTACTGGGTTAATAACTTTGGTGATCGGGAAAAGTCCGATGAAATGTGGCCCTAATTTCTTTGATGGTTTCAACTACTTCAGGAATTTTGTCAATTGGTATACTCTATCTCCAACATGGAAGGGTTTGGGATCTATTCTTTTTTTGTCAGCTTGAGTTTTGAAAGTCTCTCTAGCTTCCTATAATGCTAATCTAACCACTGGCCATGTGCTCCGTAGGTTGTCCATTCATTCTTTTAGTGAGGGTATGGTGGGTTCCTCTGTGGGTAGTAGTTCAGGCATGGGGTTGAAATCCTGGCCTGTTGCTACTCTAAAAGGGGTGAACCCAGTGCTTGAGTGCACAGCATTATTGAAGGCCACTTCTGCAAAAGGTAGAAGATCAACCCAGTTCTGTTGAAAATTAATAAAACATCTTAGATATGTTCTAGAACCATGTTCCGATTTTCAGTGACCATTGGTGTACGGATGGTGACTGGAGCTCAGTCCTTGGGTGATGCCCAGTAAGTTTAAGAATGCCGCGCCCCCCCCAAATTTTGAGGTGAATTGGACCCCCTTGTCGGAGATGATTCTCTGCAGGGCTCCATGAAGGCGATAAACGTGTATCAGGAATAACTTGGCTAGACTTTTGGCAATTGGGATCATTTGGCACGGTATAAAATGTGTCTGTTTTGAAAACAAGTCTGTTATGACCAAATAACAGTATTCCCTGTGCTTTCTTGTAGTTGGACAATAAAATCCATAACTATCTCCTTCCAGGGTGCTGAGGGCTCGGCTACCTTCGTAACAGTCCTGGCATTTTGCCTTGACGTCTTTTAGCTGCTGCACAACTTGGACTACATAGCTACATAGCTCTCTATGTCCTTTTTAGTGATGGCCACCAAAATTGCCTTTTAATCAGATGTAAAGTTTTTACAAAACCAAGTGTCCTACTAGTTTGGAGTCATGGCACATTTCCATTAAGTACAGTCTTTGGCTGGCTGGAACATACAACTTCCCTCCCACCTAAGCTAGGTTATCTTTCATCAGGCAGCTGTCTTTGTGGCTCAAAAAACCATTATTGGTGGTTAAAGCTTGTTTAAAAGTTTGGGTGGTGTCATTGTGCTCCAGAGTGTCTCGTTTTCCATGGGATCTGGTGGTTACTCTAGCGGCTAGTTGATTGTCTTGTATCATGGGTTTGATTATGTTTGGCTTCATACTATTGTATTGCGGTTTCCTAGATAGTGCATCTGCCAGAAAATCCCCCCCCCCCCGGAGGTATCTGAGCGTAAATTCAAACCGTTTAAAGTATTGAGCTCATCTTACTTGTTTTGGAGAGAGTTTCCTTGGGGTCTTTAGGGCTTCTAAATTTTTATGATCCGTCCAGACTTCAAAAGGGATCTTACTCCCCTCTGGGGAATGTCTCCAGGTTAAAAGAGCCGATCAAACTGCATAAGCCTCTTTCTCCCAAATGGCCCACCTTGCTCAGAATCATTCAATTCTTTGGATATGTATGTGCATGGTTGTAATTGGTCTTCCTCATTTTTCTGAAGCAGGATGGCTCCTATCGCCACATCGCTAGCATCTGCCTGTATGACAAAGGTTTCTCTGTGTCCGGGTGCTTTAGGATTGGTTCTGCTGAAAACAGCCATTTAAGGTTTTCAAATCCCACTTGGCATTCTATTGTCCAGTTTAAAGGCTGCTTTGGTATCGGGTTTCCCTCCTCGTTTGTTTTTAAGAGTTTGATGATGGCAAACGCGGGGATAAACTGCCTGTAAAAGTTGAAAATCCCAAGAAGCCTTGCAACTGTTTGCGTGTTCTGGATTGCACTTTCGAATGATCCATTTCTATGCCCTGGTGTGAAATGCAGTATCCTAAGTAATCAATATTTTCTTGGTGGAATTCGCATTTGGAGAGTTTAGCATAAAGTTTTGCAGAGCGAAGTTTGTTCAGAACTGCCCAGACTAGTTTTTACATGTTCTGCCTTGGTCTCAGAATATAATAAAATGTCATCAATATAGACCATGAAGCCCTTATATAGATGCTCCTGCAACACTTCATTTATTAATTGCATAAATAATGCAGGGGCCCCTTGTAGCCCAAATGATAGCACTTTGAATTGATAGCATCCAAGAGGGGTGTTAAATACCATTTTCCATTCATCTCCCTCTTAATTCTGATATGTTAGTAAGCCTCCCTTAAATCCAGCTTTGAAAAAATTCTCCCTTAAGCTACGTGTGCTAGCATATCATTCATGAGTAGGAAGGGATATACATTTGCCATATTGATTGAATTTAAATTTTGAAAATCCACACATAAGCATTTGGAGCCATCTTTTTTCTCTCTAAACAACACTGGGGTTGCCACTTTGGTCAGGCTGGTTCAATGAAACCCTTGCTAGATTGTTTCAATGAATGCCCTCAGTTCTTCCAGCTCCCTTGGAGACATGCTATACATCTTGGGTTTAGGAGTTTGGCTCCGGGTAGGATTTTTATCACAGTCAGTGGAGCAGTCGGGTGGAAGCTCATCAGATGCTTTTTCGCTAAAAACCTCAGCCAAGTCCTTATATTCTTTGGGTATGCCCTGGGTTGGCATAGTGTAAGCAGGCATTGCTGTACCTAGGTGCTCTGCCCCCTCAGTTTCTTTATCTGGTTTCTCAGCAAAAGTCACGTGCATCTGCACTCTTTTTCTTTAGAAAAGTTTTTTATTGTTTTAATTGATATATATATATATAAAATAGTTCGTTCACTTGCAAAGAGAAACAGCAAATGTTTCAATCACTTCAATCCACAAAACATCGTTACAAAGAAGAAAAAGGGAAAAAACTTTCTAAGGCAGTCCATTAAAGATAAATTGTGCCACTTTGTTCTCTGTTTAAAGGACTAATTTATCTTTAAACATAGAATTCCTTTGGGCCATCATTCTCAAAGAAAAAATCTCACCAGATGGACTCACTTTCACTGCCTTCTTTCCAGAGCCGTCTCCGACTTTGTCAGCACAGGGCTGTTTATCGCTAACTTGGAGAGCTTCCCTTGGGTCAATGAGGGACTTTGCGATGTCCCTGAGAAGGCTTTGTCTCCCTGTCATCGTCTCTACAGGATGCTTCGTTTCTTGGGAACCATGTAGCAATAAAAGAATCAACGGCGGTCTTGGACAATTGAGACCACACATTGTCTTGTTGCGACGTTGGCTCAAATCCTGTGCATCTGCACTCTTATGGTGCTTTGCTTCCAATTAATTTTGGGGTTCCATTTTTTCAGCCATGCAAGACCCAGAATTAATGGCCATTCCATGCCAGGCACCACTATAAATGTAAGCATTTCCTCGTGGCTTCCGATGCCCATCTGTAGGGACTCAGTGGCAAATGAAGCTGGTTCCCACCTCCTATTGACATGACATGCCAGGTCTCGGAATTCTTTGGTATACTCTGCCACTGGCCGGCGTCTCTGCTTCACAACTTTAATGGGGTCACATGCTTTGTGGTCTACGAGGGGGTCCTAGAACCGTCGTCGCAGGGCCATCATGAAATGATCAAAGTTCCGCAGTTCTGGTGCATCGGCATCATGTAAGGACCATCCATCTGGCGGCAGCTCCTTCTAGGGCTAGAGTGACCACTCACACTCGGGCTCCTTGGGTTCGAAAATCACACCCATACTCTTGCATGTAGGTGAGTATGTGTGCCACAAAGAATCCCAATTTTTCCAGGTTTCCATCAAATTTTACCCCCAGGGAAGGAATTTTTCCTTTCTAACTGCAGGTTTCGGAGTTGGTTAGGAGTGGCCCCCAACCCATGCACCAACTGGGGGGGTTTTCTGGTTCCTAGCTGTTGCTGCTGTGCCATCAGCTATATCAGCCGGGAGCAGAGGGGGGGTTAGTTCCCCTGGCGTCTTCCCCATTTGCTGCCCTTTCACCGCCTCTCTGTTGCCAGTTTGGCTCCCCCAGATGTTGAGATTTTCCAAAATTTCCATCACCAACTGGGTTACCATGCCTCTTCAGAGGATCCTCTTTCAGCGAGGCTCCATTTAGCTCCTCCTGGTCAGAGGGGACTTCTAACCCCAATTTCCACCCTGGTTTACGGCTACCTCGTGTAAGAGTGACTCCCCTGGTTCTCCCTTCCCAACCATCTTTCGTCCCAATTCCAATTGACCAACAGGGCTTTTTGGAGTACTTCAAGCTCACCTCATTCTCTCCACCAGGGTATAAGGAATAGGTCTCTGGTTGGGGGGGGGGTCCATCTCCCTCCAGCAGTCAGTTCCCCCTTGTTTGCTGTTATGCTCAGACATGGTCTGTTGGGTCCCCTCGGTAGAGTAAAATGTTGTCTCTCCTGGTTGCCCACTTTGCAGAGAGATGCTGCTTTATGTAATGACTCCTCTCCTAACTTGAGAAAGTAAAGACTTTTGAAACAGATTATGTCAAAAGGAACCTTTAATCAGGCAGGATGGAAATCATTAGAGACAAAGCAGCATCTGAAAACCTTTAGGCCATGCAAATGGGATTAAACTGATAATGAACCCTCCCCTTTGTCCGAATGCAGATTCTGACCAATATACAAGTGTGAAGATGCTTCCTTAACTCTTCTGCCCTAGGCGTCAATAAACACAAGTTCCCATGGCTATCTCTAGTTTAGACATTAAAGTAATATATCCCACATGGCTATCATAAACATCCCTCCAGAGATGTTGGGACCTTCAGTCTTGTTAAGTCTATCCCTGTTAGGAGACTAGAGTTGTGCAGCAAAAGTTAATACGAATAAGCCGCTGAATTAGTCACTCACAGCCACCAAAGGTAAAACAAATAATAGCTTACTTGTGTAACAAAAATAGGATAAATAGTCTCCAAACAGATTATAAGCAGTCCTTAAAGTAAATACACAGTCTATTTACAATATGTTGAAGTTACAGTTGCTCAACTCACAATTCACCATGTAGACAGGTAACTACTATACAGACTAGCCACCATCCATACACGGTCTTCTTTCCAAATACTAAACACATACAGTACAGTCAGTAACACTCAGGAAGAACAGTAGAACCAGTAGAATCAGTACAACTCAGGAAACATCAGGAGCATCAGGGAACATCAAGGAGAACTCCGTACTAGTTCCTACTTCCTTATATGGCTGCTTAAAGCAAGAGCATCCAGTTACCTCTCTCTTACATTTAAAGTAACAGATACATTTGTTACAATCATGGCTTATGCTTATACATATACATTGTCAAGCCAAGACATTCCTAACAAGTCTCCCAGTGACAGGAAACCAGTTGTAAAGTTGTAAAACTCAGTTGTTACAGATGTAGTTAATGATTTAACTCTGAGGCTCCCCTCCTCCCAATTGAATGGCAGTATCACTTTTAGGGATCTGACAGATTGCTTAACTAGATAGCATCACTATCAGATGGGTTTGTAACTGGCTGACAAACTGTACTCAATGAGTAGTTCTTATTGGACTACATGGAGGGAAGTAAGCAGTGGGGTACTACAAGGTTTCATCTTAGGTCCAGTACTCTTCAATATCTTCATAAATGACTTAGATGAGAGAATATAACTGGAACTCATTCAAATTTGCAGATGATACTAAGCTAGCAGGAATAGCCAATACCCCAGAAGACAAGCTCAGGATCTAAAAAATCTTGACAGACTTGAACAATGGGCCCTATCCAACAAAATGAAATTTAATTTGGAGAAAAGCAAGGTTTTATACCTGGTCAGGAAAAATTAAATATGAGCCAAAAGTGTGTGGTGGCAGCCAAAAAACCAATACAATCTAAGCTGCAATTAATAGAGTGATACAATCAAGGTACTAATACCACTCCATAAAGCCTTAGTAAGACCACACCTAGAATATTGCATCCAGTTTTGGTCATCACACTATAAAAAGATGTTGAGACGCTAGAAAGAATGCTGAGAAGATGATGATTAGTTAACCATACAATGAATGGTTGCAGGAACTGGGCATGGCTAGTCTAGTGAAGAGGAGAACCAGGGAAGACATGATAGCAGTGTTCCAATATTTGAGGGGCTGCCACAAAGAGGGAGAAAGTGAAGCTATTTTCCAAAGCACCCAAAGGCCAGACAAGATAATGGATGGAAACTGAACAAGGAGAGATTCAACCTGGAAATAAGGAGAAATTTTCTGATAGTGAGAGCAAACAATCAATGGACCAGCTTGCCTTCAGAAGTTGCGGTAGCTTCATCACTGGAAGTTTTCAAGAAGAGACTGGACTTCCATCTGTCAGAAATGGTCTAGGGTCTCCTGGGCAGGGGGTTGGACTAGATGACCTACAAGGTCCATTCCAACTCTCTTAATCTGTAAGCATAACATAACTGAGCTGGTGTATGTAGCCACCTGGCCTGCTGTGTTACCTGTGTCAATTCAGGTAAATGAAGAACTGGAAGAAAAAAAATGTTGTTACAGTAATAATGTGCTACATAATTAGTAACTGATATAGTTATCCATTGTGCTGATAGCATTCCTGACCTCAAAACCCCATTTCAGAATTGCTGACAGATGCTGAGTGGGTGCATGGCATAATGCAAAAACTACTTGTAGATAAATTAATTTAATAGCATACCGGGACCAGTCCTATCCTATTAAAAAAAAAGCATAGGTTTAGCCTGAATTTGACACATACCTTAATCTTGATTCTGTTTATCTGGAATATATCCCATTACAAAAAGACATATACATATACAGACTGATATACATGGCTTTACATTTTATTATAATATATATAATTTTTTTTATTTTTTAAAAAACAAACAAACATACATATAACATAAAAATATCATCAATTACATATGTGTTTAGCATGTTATTTGGTCACAAACATTAGTGCATCACCACTTTCAATTGTGTATGGAATCAGTGATTATCAACCCAATTTACATGACATTGTTATCATTGTAAAACTCATATATTCAGTTTACCCTTATAATTCCTTCATTTTAGACATGTATTCTAAGAATTAAATTCATATGTATGCCAACTATCTGTTACATTATTAATCTATTTAGTAGTAACATATTTTTATAGTATCACCTGTCTTATTCTGGTATTTCTTGCAGTATATAAAAAAGGTTCACCAACATTTATATTTGTGTATCATAAGGTGACCAGATTTTCAGATTGGAAAGAGGGACGCCCTTGACCGGGGGGGGGGGGGGGGGGGCCTTTGATTAACAAAAAATTTTTGTCAAAAGGTCACCCCAGGACCCTGAACCAGCATAAATACAATCTGTGCCAAACAAAATTTTTGATCACGTGACCATGAGGATGCTGCAACGGTCGCTAAGTGTGAAAAATGGTCGCAATGGTCGCTAAGTGTGAAAAATGATCATCAGTCACTTTTTTCAATGCCATTGTATCTTCCTGATTATTAAAAGTGCAAATTCACTCAGTGTCAATCATGACTCCTGAGTCCATTTCAAAGTATTGTGCATAGAAATTTAAAAATGGCTTGTTTCAATTTATTTTGGATAGAATCTTTTTTTAAATAGTTTAAGACAATTTAAAAAAAGAATCAACACAGAATAACACTATTTTTAAAAATCATATGCACAATAAATAAAATATTATTTTAAATACATTAAAAAAATAAAGAAAAAAACCCAGCTCACTTACCAGCAGGCAGGCAGAGTCAGCAGATCTTCGTAGGGATGGATGGAAGCACACAGGGAGCCTATATATACGCAACTGCAGTAACAATGACAATGATGAAGGATTGGATTGAGTTAAAGAATAAAAGAATTCTGATCTTAGAAGGCCATGACCTGCAGGCAGGCTGGCAATATTTCTTATGGAATGAATGACAACATAACACGCACAAATACTTTTCAAAATCATTTAATTAGAACTTTACTGCAACAATGGCTCAAAATCAAAAAAATCCACTATGTGAAAACCCCAAATTGGCTATCACCAACAGAAAGAACGACACACCCAAATTTTACAGATTGGAACAAAATTCTAAGATACAGAGATCTAATTGACAGACAGGGAAATTTAAAAACAATTGAAGAATTGGCAGATCAGAATATGAAAGGTGACTGGCTAACCTACCTCCAAATTAAAACTAAATACAATAAAGACACTAAAATATATGGTATTGAAACAGAACCACACAAATTGAATAAAATTATTCAAAGTCTGGACAGAAAGATGATAGGGAAAATATACAAATTCCTCTTGAAGTATCAAATGGAAGAGGAAATTGGAAACTGTAAAAGAACCAATGATAAAATGGGCACAGAACTTTGGCTATAACATTGAACTAGACAAATGGGAAAAATTTTGGGGAATAAATTTAAGAATGACACTATCAATCCCATACAAGGAAAACCTTGTTCTTTCAATCCTTCCATATTTTTTCCTTCATTCCCTTGTCTGTTTCAATATTAAGTACATTTCTTCCTTTCTTCCTATAATTTTTTCCATTTTCTTCCTTATATTCTTTTCCATTTCAACATTGTCTTCCTTTTTTCCTTCCTTCCTATACGTCTTTCCATTTCTTCCTTATATTATTTTCTGTTTCAACAGTCTTTGTTTCCTTCCTTCCTTCCTTCCCTCCCTTCCTTCCTATACTTCTTCTTTCATTCATTATATTTTCTTTTCCATTTCAATATTAAGTGTAATCTTTGTTCCTTCCTTCTTTCAATCCTTCCAATACTTTTTCCTTCATTCTCTTTTCCTTCAATATTAAGTGCAATTCCTTCCTTCCTTCCTTCCTTCCTTCCTTCCTTCCTTCCTTCCTAAGTTATTTCCATTTTCTTCCTTATATAATATTTTCTGTTTCAACATAAACTGCCTTCCTTCCTTCCCTCCCTCCCATCCCTTTCTTTATGTTTTCTTCATGCTTTCTTTTCTTTTTCCTCTGCCCTTTTTAAATCCCCCCCCTTCTTCTCCTCCTCTACATTTAGGTTGGATTAGTTTGTACAACGGTCATCAAACTTCTGAAGTAAAAATAAATAAATAAATCATATTTAAGAAGAAGAAGAAAAAGGAAGACGTTATTAGTTAAGTCAAACGTTTTAATAAAAGTTTCATCTTTTAAGATTCGTCCAACACATCCAATTGTAACCTTAACAGAATCCCATTGATTCACGAACGGACTCCACGGAAGGAGGAGAGGTCTGGGCAGCAGCGGGGAGCCCCAGAAGCGAGGGGACGTTCTCTGCTGGCGTCTGCCGCTGCCACGACCTCTCTTCCTTCCGCGGCGAATCCCATTGATTCACGAACGGACTCCACGGAAGGAGGAGAGGTCGGGACAGCAGCGGGGAGCCCCAGAAGCCAGAGGACGTTCTCTGCTGGCGTCTGCCGCTGCCACGACCTCTCTTCCTTCCGCGGCGAATCCCATTGATTCACGAATGGACTCCACAGAAGGAGGAGAGGTCGGGACAGCAGCGGGAGCCCCAGAAGCCAGAGGACGTTCTCTGCTGGCGTCTGCCGCTGCCACGACCTCTCTTCCTTCCGCGGCGAATCCCATTGATTCACGAACGGACTCCACGGAAGGACGAGAGGTCGGGACAGCAGCGGAAGCCCCAGAAGGAAGCCCCAGAAGCGAGGGGACGTTCTCTGCTGGCGTCTGCCGCTGCCACGACATCTCTTCCTTCCGCGGCGAATCCCATTGATTCACGAACGGACTCCACGGAAGGAAGAGAGGTTGGGACAGCAGCGGAAGCCCCAGAAGCGAGGGGACGTTCTCTGCTGGCATCTGCCGCTGCCACGACCTCTCTTCTTCCGCGGCGAATCCCATTGATTCACGAATGGACTCCACGGAAGGAGGAGAGGTCTGGGCAGCACGCACAGAGCGGGAAAGGCAGCACCAAAGCCTGGCCGCGAGCGAGGGAGCGCGCGGTGAGCAGCGACGCCGGGCTGCTTCCTCCTCCTCCACCGCCGCCGCCTTCACTACCCAGCAGACAAAAGCGAGGGCGGCCGGCGGGGGCTACTTTCGCCGCAGCTGTCAGTCCCGGCGAAGGCCGCGCGTTGCTTAGCCGCCGGACCCGTCCTAGCGCTTCTGGAGAGCGCGGCGCATTTGTGGGAAGGTCGGAAGGAAGCACAGGCTGTGCTGCGCTGGAACGGGCGGCAAAGGAGAGCGAGGGAGCAGCCGCCGAGAACTTCCACGTGGTTCCAGAGCTTTTGCCGCTGGCACAGGCGGCAAAGCTCTGGATGGAACCACAGGGGCTGGCTGTGAACTCCGCAAAGCCAAAGGGGGAGAAGGGGGCTGTCTCCTCCCCCCAGCGCTCCCGATTCCCACGGTACCAAATTAGACAATACAAAACATGATTTACTCACCACCAGTGAGTAAGCGCAGCTGCCCAAAACAAAGACGAAATAAAATGGAGACTCGCGCATGCGTCCTCAGCTAAGGAGTCCAGCCAATCAGTGAGCTGCTTGGCCAGCTCACTGATTGGCTGAAGTCCAGCCAATCAAATCAGTGAGCGGCAGGCTGGGCTGGCTTAAATTTGTAGGTGGTAGCATAGAACAGAACGATGAGCCAGCCCAGCAGCTGATGGGCGGGAGCTGCGAGCGCCAAAAAAAGCGTGCCTTTTAAAAAAGCGGGCGGGACGCGGGAAAATGCATCAAAAAGCGGGGGTGTGTCCCGCCAAAAGCGGGACGTCTGGTCACCTTAGTGTATCATTACTTTCAATTGTGTGTAAAATCATAAAATATCTATCAAATGTATATAAATACATCTTTATCATTGTGTCTCATATATTCAACTACAATTATTATTTCTTCATTTTAACAAGATATCCTAAATATTAAATTCATATATATACATATATATTATATATACATACATATATATATATAATATATATAGGTATGTATGTATGTATGTAGTACGTACGTACGTATGTACGTACGTACGTGTGGTGTGTGTGTGTGTCTTTATGGTATTTCCTATCAATTCTATTATTACATTCAAGATTGTGATAATTGTATCCATTGATAGAACAAGTCCCTGACTTATAAAATTGTTCATCTTCTTGTTCTCTAATTTCAAATGTCAATTTACTCATTTCAGCATATTCCATTGTTTTTCAAATAACTTCCTCTTGCGTTGGTATTTTCTCATTTTTCCAAATTTTTTTGCAAATACAATTCTAGCTGCTGTTAAAATATTTACGATCAAATATTTCAAGTCTTTATTGTATGTATCTGGTATAATACCCAATAAAAAGTTTCTGTTTTAAAGTCTATGCGTTTCTGTGTCATTTTCTCCAACCACATGCGGATTTTAGTCAAATACCTTTTAGCTTCTATGCAAGTCCACCACGTATGGTAATATGATCCTGATGTCTGATGACATTTCCAACACTTTCCGATTTATTCTTGGACATTCTTGCTATTCTCATTGCGGGTAGGTGTCACCTGTAAAACATCTTATACAAATTTTCCTTATAAGCTGTTGACATTGTCATTTTATAATTTTGAGACCACAATTTCTCTCATTTCTCTAATTCAATCCCAAATCCAAATCCCCCCCCCAAGCTATCAACTTTTTCTTCTTTTAGCTTAACCTTTAGTAAATGTCCATAGTTTTAATTACTTTTTCATCCCTACCTGTCAAAATTTTATCTAACTCAGTCTTTTTATCATAGAAACTTTCTATTTTGCAGACTTTGTCATATGTAGATTGTATTAGCACATATGAAAATCAATTCATTTCTATTCCTTCCTGTTTCAGCTCTTGCATAGATTTGAGTTTTCTCTGCATTCATTTCACCATATCTAACTGTTTTTTCCTTTTTGTATATTATTGGATATGAAAATGCTTCAATAGTTGATAGCCAGACTGGTATTTTTAGGTAATATTGCTTTTTAATTCTCCCAATTCAATAACAAAGCCTCCCTTAAGTAGTGTCTTCTAAAATAACCCTGTGTTTTGGTTCCTTTATACCATAAAAAAGCATGCCACCCCAACAATAGTCATGTCCTTCTAAAGTCAATAGTCTGGAATTTCTTAGTGTTATCCACTCCTTAACCCATATCAAACTTGTTGTCTGGTGATAAATTCCCAATTGGGTAGGCCCATGCCTTCTCTTATTCTAGCATCTTGTAACGACTTTAATTTTATTGCTTTTTCCTCTGCCAAATGAACTTCAATACTATTTATTTAATTCATCAAAGTAATTTTTCCCTAGTCTAATTGGAATTGTCTGGAACAGATATAAAATTCTAGGTAAAATGTTCATTTTGATTGTAGAAATTCTCCCTGTCATTGATATTTGCAGATTTTCCCATTTCGTTAAATCAGACGCTATCTGTTGCTTAAGTTTATGATAATGTTCTCTTTAAGCATGCTACACCTTGCAGTTAAATATATACTCAAATATTTAACCTTGTTTGTAACTTGGATCTCCAATGCTTCTGCCAATTCTTCCTTTTGTCTCGATGATATATTCTTTGTCAAAATTTTCATTTTATCTTTATTATTTTCAAGCCAGCTACTTTCCCATATTCCTCTATTCTCTCAATCAATTTAGCTGCTGCTTCAAATGGATCCTCGAGAATAAAAACCAAATTGTCTACAAATGCTTGTAGTTTATATGCTTCTTTTTTGTATTTCATTCCTTTTATTTGTTATCTTCTCTAATCTTTTATTTAATACTTGTTTTTAAATTTGTTGTTCATGGTGTGCCTTATACTCCAATGTATTCAAAATTATTCTCTATTATCTTTAATTTGTCTTTTGGAAAAATCCATTGTGGTCGGGATGAATATTTTAAAATTTTTAAGTCTTTCTGCTAGTATCTGAATTCAGCAAGGAGATGGGTCTATAGTTCTTAATTTGTGATAGATCAGCCTCCTCTTTGGGTAGGAGAGTAATATATGCCTCTGACCATGATTTGGGTATCCTACTCTCTGACATGAACTTTCAACTGGTGGAAAACCCAGGAAGCATTCAGATTCGGGTTTTCCACAGACGTGCCAACATGTCTTTCTTAATAAATTGGAAGTTTGAGCGAAGTTCTGCCTTGGAGTCTGATTTAATTTTGGATGATATTTGGAACGTTGACATTAACTCGAATCTCTTTTAAAATAAATCACCAGAAACCCCAGCACGGGGTGCTGGCAAGGGATGCTGACTCCCAACACTGACCTGACCTGATCAGTGTAAAATATCAGTAAAGCTGAAGATAGAGCCTTTGAGAAAAGAAGCCAATGATGAGATGCTTCTCTGTGAATCTTCCAAAGTGCAAAGGAATTTGTGTGGGAAGAAATTGGAAGATTTATAGCATCTTGGAACATGCAGCCAGAGGGGCTGGAAAGGCTAATTCCACACACACATGACAAGATGATTGGAGTCTCCCAGACCAACTTGTGCAGCCAAATGTGAGTTCATGCTCCCACTCCTTCCCCAGCCAAGGTTTGGCAAAAAACTGGAGTGGATATTTTGACTCCTTCCATTCAGAGATAAATGAAATGACCCATTATCCTGCAACTGAGTTGAAGAGAGATTTCCTATCAAAATGGGGAATTCAAACCAGCCAGCAGGAAGGGGTTTGACCAACATCTCTTCCTAATCAACCATTGATGATTGGGCTGCAGCCTGTGAATCAAGCACCACCAGATTGGGCTTTCTTCCCAGGTCATAGATGGGAGAGATGCCAGTGGGCACTACTCTCTCTCAGCAGATGGCACCATGGCAGATAACTGGGCAGTGGCCAACACAGAGATTGACCCCATTCAGTCTCACCTGCAATGCCTCAACAGGTTCTTACCCCACCTTCCTACAGAGAAAGGTCCTCAACAATGGAAGAAGGAATGAATGAGGGGGAAGCTGCAGGATGGATGACAGAACAATGTGATGAGGCAGTTCCTAAGTTTAGAGATGGGTTCCATCCCTTGAGGGGGGGCAATAAAATACCACAATTGCTGTCAACTCGGCCACAGAGCATCAGAGTGCCTGGCTCCAGCCCCAATGCCACAAACATGTACACCAACTGCCACGGTAGTAAAGAGAAGGCCCCAGATGCTACCAGAAAAGAGTCATCTGGGCCAACAACCTCAGAAAGAGGATCCCCAACCTAGAGTGCTGAAGAGCCCTACCAGTGGGGAGGCCTCGGAGGGAAAAATGCTGAAGATGACCCAATGGTGAGTGCATCCATCCATCCTTTTGCCTTCCAAGCTAAGCTCCAAGTACCCGAAATGGGGGTGGAAGGGGAAGTTGAAGCAGTCGTGGACACGGGCTGCACTCGATGCTTAATCAGCATGTTGATTGTAAGACCTCTAGCTTGTCCCATTTGGGTTGAGCAGATAGATGGTATGCTAATTGGAGGGGCCCCAGCCATGCTAATGACTGAAGTGGTAAAGTTAGAAGTGGGCCGCCACTATGAGCTTCTCAGATTCATTGTGGCTCCAGAGATGGCGGAATATATTATCTTGGGGATTGCATGGCTTGACAAGTGGAAGCCTATGATAAGGTGGGAAGATGGCAGTACGAAATTGATGATCACGTTTCGGGCGCTACCACTGGTGGAGCCAAAGGGCCACCCACGGATGATTGAACCCAAATGCCCAGAACCTGCAGCACCTGCAGCAGAGACAAAACCCCTAAGTATCCAACAAGTACCCAAAAAAACTTGTTGGTGGATGTTTTGTCGAGAAAGCCGCAGTATGACAGTGAGAAGGGAGAAGTTGTTCACCCCATCCTTTCTTCCTCCCACCAAAAGGCAGCCCAAGTCACCAACTGAAGCAAGGATAAACTGATGACAGTGATGAAATTGGCATTCCCAAGAGACCAGTGGCTCAACAATAACCAGGATATCCTAATGATGGATTAGCCTGGAAGGAGTCCAAACTGTACGTCCCCATGGGGTTGAGGCTGAAAGTTCTACAGCGAAGCCATGAGCCGGAACTAAGGGGCCTCTTTGGATTCCTAACAACACTCCACCTCACCAGGTGTTAATTTTTGTGGCCAAGATGAAATTGGCAGTGGAACATTGGACCATGTGATGGACTTGTGGATGGGGGCAAGATCATGAACTTTCAACTGGGTGGAAAATCCAGGAAGCTTTCAGATTTGGGTTTTCCACAGATGTGCCAGCATGTCTCTCTTAATACATTGGAACTTAGAGCAATACTTTGCCTTGTACTCTGATTTAATTTTGGATGATATTTGGAACACTGACAGAGTGTTTCTGTAAGGGTTTTGAGATGTGGGGAGGCAAGTTTTTACATTGTTGATGCAGGGAGGAGGCATGATAGAGGCAGTAGAAAAGGATCCCCAAAATTGTGAGCATAATGACTTCCTAAAATAAGGTTTTTAACCAATGTAGTTCAGGTATCCAAGACAGGAGGCTAGACAGACTGAACGGAAATTTTCCTTCTGTTAGTTTTTTATTTGTTTTCTATGAGCTGTGATTCATCGGAGCAACATAATCCTTTGAATTCCTCATACGTGCAGTCACTAGAGGCAAGGGAGGTGGGGCCTCACCAGTCTCCTGAGGGAAAGGAAAGAGTTTTAAATAATTTTAAAAAAATAATTAAAGCCAGGATAGTTGCTGCCAGATTTCAAGTCACAGTGGCTTGGTGTCTGCTCTCAGTGTTAATTAGGAGGAGGCCAGAGAACTCGGGGCCTCCTTTGCATAAAGAATTTTTCGCCTTTTAAAAGTTAAGAAGAAGTTAAAAAGCAAAAATTTAATATGCAAAAGAGGCACTGATTCTCCCGCCTCCTGATCTGGGAGCAGTGAATCATGTCTTGCACTTGAGCGACTGCGCAAGTGCAAGGGTGATTCTGGAGAGGTTTTTCTTTGGTCACCAGCCACCATTTCTTCAGCAGTAATTTCTTCTCTGCCCAGCATTTTCTACTGGGCGGCTTGCCCCAGCCTGCAGCCAGCCAGCACCGAGCGGGGAGGACAAGGAGGAGGAGAAGAGCGGTGAGTCCTTGTGGCTGGCTGGGCAGGGACTCACTGCTCTTCTCCTCCCAGCCAGCCAGCCACCCACCCCACCCGACTTGCTCCCTGCCTGGCCGGCCGGCCGGCACAAAAATTCACCGCTCTCTCTCCCAGCCAGCCAGCCAGCCAGCCCACCCACCCCCACCCGACCTGCTCCCGCGATTGTCAGCGGTGGCAGAGCACGGCAGCGGCGAGAAGCAACACCCCCGCCGCTATGTCCGACAGGTGTCTCGTGTTTATGTCCGTCATAAACGCGAGATGCCTGTCGGACACAGCGGCGGGGACGTTGCTTCTCGCCGCTGCTGCACTCTTGCCTCACCAACGGTAACCCTCACCGCACGTCATTGCCTCATAGCCATGATTGTGTCACAGTAGCAGATAATCAATGGCTGTGCAATTCTCAAGGATTGCTTCTCTTATTTGCCTCAGCTCATGATTTAGTGCAGGGGTGTCAAACTCAATTTCATTGAGGGTTGCATTTGACCTCGGGGGGGATGTGGTGGGCATGGCCAGGGTGGCCATGACCAGCTCAATGTCACTTGTGTCAGAGTGCCTATGGTGGCCTGAGTGGTCTGCCAGCAAAAATGGGTTCCTGACCTCCGTTTTTGGCTATGACAGCCTCCTGCAACCCTCTGCTAGTGAAAATGGAGCTCCATTTTTTCCTGGCAGAGGCAGTGCAGGCCGGTCCTTTGCTGTTTCCAGGGTCGCCAGATCTAAGCGGTTTCCCTGCAGGCAAGGTCTAAGCACCCCATGGAATGGATCTGGCCCCTGGGCTTTGAGTTTGACATCCCTGATTTAGTGCATCCAGTGCTTGAGAGGTCAAGTTAAGGCTTTTAACCAACATGCATGCTAGGCTATTAATGTTCCTAGAGTTTCTAACCACAAATAATGTGACCCCAAGCATGAAGTTGCCAATGCTACATAATCAGTTTTGCTATATAGTCATTGGGCACATACAATTTATTGCCTTTCCATGCGCCCTGTCCTGGTGAGTGAGCAAGGTTCGGTGCTCCAGGAACCAAGGGTCCATTAGTAGTTCGTGTGAAGTTCCCAGAAGATGACCTAATTAATTTAGAGCCTCGAGACAAAGTTCAAAAGAAATCCATTCATTTATTAGGATCAACATTCTGGCATGTACTCCTGAAGAGCCAAAACTGCTTCTGTGTAATTGCATTTGAACTTTACCCCCTATCTCCTCCCTTCTGTCATGCATCATAGATCATATTCACGAACTATGTTGTAGAAATATGATCCAACTCTGGTCGAAGGTATGGATGGAATCCTCCCTCGAATGCCAACCTGATAATAGGAGCCGAGTTGGCACAGTGGTTAGGGTGCAGTACTGCAGGCCACTTCAGCTGACTGTTATCTGCAGTTCAGTGGTTCTAATCTCATCCGCTCAAGGTTGACTCAGCCTTCCATCTTTCCGAGGTGGGTGAAATGAGGACCCAGACTGTGGGGGTGATATACTGACTCTGTAAACCGCTTAGAGAGGACTGAAAGCACTATGAAGCGGTATATAAGTCTAACTGCTATTGCTATTGCTAATAGTCATGGCAACGCTTTACAAGTTGACATCTGACTCCCCTCACTTCCCGAAAGTTACCTGTGTAAAACAAAGCAATTTGAGTACAGGTGTACAACTTAGGGATGCGTTCCTCCCCAGGCTTGCCTGGATTTTCTGCATGGAATTTTGCTATAAGTCAATCAGCCTGGATATTCCTACTTTTTACCCAAGATTCCTCTGATAAGTGGTAGCCCTTTCACTTGATTAAGTATTGGAGTTGTCTCCTGTACCACCTTGAATGAAGGATTCATTGAACTTCATAATGGGTTTGGCCCCCTATGACCACAGGGCCCAGGGGCTCCTGGTATAGTGATCTCAGAGTGGATCTGATCATGGGTTTTAAGAGGCTACTATGAAATGCTGGGTGTATCTTCCCCAGCAATCGAGGCAGTTTCAATTGCACTGTGACTGGGTTGATGATCTTTACTATTGGAAATGGTCCCATAAACTTTGGCCCCAGTTTCTTGCTAGGCAGTTTTAATCTAAAATATTTTGTGGAGAGGTAAACCTTCTTTCCCACCCAGAATGGCCGTTACGGAGCCTGGTGTTTATCTGCCTGTTTTTTTATAAGTTTGTGCCGCTTTAGCCAGTGCTTTTTTGACATTTTCCCAGGTTGCTTTCAGCATCGACATCCAATCAGCCAAGCTGAGGAGGGGGGAATCCCTTGGATATTCAAGCATTGGGACAAAGTCCATACCACTCACTATTTTGAACGGCATGAGTCCTGTGCTACTGTGAACAGCATTATTGTACGTGACCTCAGCAAAAGATAAAAGGTCTGCCCAATTGGATTGCTGATAGTTCACGTAGCACCTCAGATACTGCTCTTCCATGGAGTTCAGTCTTTCTGCTGCCCCATTGGTCTCAGATGAAAAACTGAACTAAGACCCTGAGATGACCAAATGGACCACAGGAACTCCCTCCAGAATTTAGCCGTGAACTGGACCCCTCTGTCTGAAATGATTCTTCGAGGTACTCCATGCAGTCGGTAGATATTTATCCAGCTTGTAAGCAGAGGGTAGTCCGCTGCAGGGTATGAAGTGTGCCTGTTTGGAGAACAGGCCTATTACAATCCAAATCACAGTGTTTCCCCCACTTTTTGGCAACTCTGTTGCGATCTGCTCCCACGGCCTTGTTGGCTCTGCTACTGTTTGCAGCAGTCCGGGGTTTTTTCCCAGTCATCTCATTGTGGTGCAGATGGCGCAGATGGTGCAACTTTTCACGTAACTATCCATATCTTTCTTTATCCCAGGCCACCAGAATTTCCTTGGGCTAAGTATAAAGTCTTTAGGAACCCAAAGTGGCCTGCCGGTTTGGCATCATGGTTCCTCTGGAGAATTAAGATGTGTAGGGGTTCTGGGGACGTAGAGTTTTGTCCCCTTCCATGCAAGGTCATGTTGTCAAGATGTGTTGGTTGTTTTGGAACTAGGGGTCTGTTAACAGTTCGGTTTTTAGCCTTGTGGTTACATCGCTTACGAGTTGGTTTTGCCGGTCACAGTGTTGCCACCTGGTGGTGACTTGAGCAGTTGTTTGAGTAGATGGAATGATGGTGTCCACTACATGCTCTTGTTTGCATTTGTACTGAGACATACGGGAGAGGGCATCAGTTAGAAAGTTTCTCCCTCCTGGAATGTGCTTTAACATTAAATCAAAACGATTGAAATATTGAGCCCATCAGACTTGTTTGGGTGATAGTTTCCATGGGGTCCTAAGCGCCTCCAGATTTTGTTTTTTTTAAACAGAACTTTTTATTTTTCTTTAAAAAAAAACACAAATATGTCATCATTTGTCAATCATTAAGACATTGAAGTACATTTTTTTGTTGTATGTGCCCCTCCCTCCCTCCACCCCCCCACCCCCCCTCCTCCTTCCCCCCCCCCGACTTCCCAGAACCCGTACACGGTATGGATTTTTAACTAACACAGTCTAAAATCTATTGAGAAAAAAGAAATAAAGAAATTAATGACATTCTAGATTGACCTTAGCTTCTTCTTACTGAACTGACTTTTGACAGTTTAAATCATTTCTGATCTTAAGCATAGGCTAACTGGAATTTCTTAGTCCCGTATTTATTTTGTATATAGTCAATCCATTTTTTCCAGTCTCGTTTATATATCTCATTTGAATGATCTTTGAGATATGCCGATATTTTAGCCATCTCGGCTAAGTTTGTTACTTTCAATGTCCATTCTTGGATTGTAGGCAAGTCTTCCTTCTTCCAATATTGCGCCACCAACAGTCTTGCTGCAGTTATCAGGCAGAATCAAATTGGTCTCTACCACTGTAAAGTCAGTACATATACCTAGTAAAATAACTGAGGAATAAACTTTATCCTTCTTTTAAAAACATTTTGCATGACCCACCATATTTTTATCCAAAATGCCTTAACCTTTTGGCAGGTCCACCATATATGATAATATGTAGCATCGAGAGAACCACACCTCCAACATTTAGGCTGTACATTCGGATACATAGAAGCCAACTTTTTAGGATCTAAATGCCATCTATAGAACATCTTGTAAAAATTTTCTCTCAGATTTTGAGCTTGTGTAAATTTCACATTTCTTACCCAGATTCTTTCCCATGTATCCAACATTATTGGTTCCTCAATATTTTGAGCCCATTTTATCATACAATCTTTAACTAATTCTGTTTCCGAATCCATCTGTATTAATACATTATATATCCTCTTTATATGCATTAAGCTTTGATCTCTTATTTGTTTAAACAGATTATCCTCAACTTGGATAAAACCAATTTTTTGATCTATTTTCCACCTGGCCTGTAATTGCCCATACTGGAACCATGTTTGAACTACCTTCTCCTCTTTTAATACCTCTAAAGATTTTAATTGTAATACCCCCCTTTCCGATGTAAGAAGCTGTCTGTAAGTAATTCTATCCTGTTTTTGTGCTGTATTCATATTTTCAATTGCGTGTCTAGGAATTGCCCACATGGGTATCTTGTCATTTAATTTATATTGGTATTTCTTCCAAACCCGCAATAAAGCATTTCCAGATTTTTCGCCTCCAGATTTTTGTAGTCAGTCCAGACTTTGAACGGTTTCTGGCCCCCTTTCAACAGGTGTTTCCCATATCACTGCGAAGCCTCCTTTTCCCACGTGGCCCATCATCTTTCTGTGTCTGTGAGCTTGCAGGAGGTGTAGGCACAGGGTTGTAAGTTCCCTTGGTTGTTTCTTTGGAGTAGCACCGCTCCCACTGCCATGTCACTGGCATCTGCCTGGATCACGAAGGGTTGCTCGGGGTCAGGATGCTTCAGCACAGGCTCCTTTGCAAACATTTCTTTTAGAGTTTCGAACGCCTCTTGGCAGGTTAGAACCCACTATAGGGGTTGTCCCTGATGAGGTTTTGTTCCTGGATTCCTTGTCTTCAAGAGGTGTGTTAGGGGTTTGGCAATTTTTGCAAAGGAGGGGATAAATTGCCTGTAAAGGTTCACAAACCCTAGGACGATTTGTAGCTGTCTGCGGGTGCGAGGGGGTTGCCAGCCTAAGACAGTTTGTACTTTGGCTGGGTCCATCTCTATTCCCTCATTTGACACTTGGTAACTCAGGTAGTCTAACCGTGCATGGTGAAATTCACATTTTGATACCTTGACATACCGGTTGGCTGCCAGAAGTTTTTCCAGTACTTGGCGGATCAGGGGTACATGGTCATCCATGGTCTCAGTGTATATAAGAATGTCATGTAGGTAGACAAGGACCCCCTTGTAGAGCTGCTTGTGCAGCACCTCATTTATTAACTGCATGAATACCGCTGGGGCCTCCTGCTGTCCGAAAGGCATCATTTTGAATTGAAAGCTCCCTAGGGGGCAATTGAATGCTGTTTTCCACTCATCTCCCTCTCTGATACGTACTCGATAGTATGCTTCTCTAAGGTCTAGTTTGATGAAGACTTTTCCTTTGGCTAGACGAGATAGCAGGTCCTTCATGAGGGGGAAGCGGTATAGGTTCTTTATGCACACCCATTTATCCCTCGAAAGTCCACACACAATCTCATAGTTCCATCTTTTTTCTCCTTCAAGAGGACTGGTGACACGACCTGTGGCTTGGCTGGCTCAATGAACCCCCTTGCTAGGTTTTTGTCTATATATTTGTGCATCTCTTGCATTTCCTGGGGCGTCATGGTGTACATTTTGGGTTTGGGTAGTTTTGCCCCAGGGATCATTTTGATGTCACAGTCTGTCTCACGGTGAGTAGGCAGAACATTGTCGGCCTCACTGAATCCTGATATTCCATCGGAAACAGTTCAGCCTTTGGGGTTTTGTCAGATGTGATTGCCAGTTGTTCTGGTGGGCTCTTTGGGGGAGGTTCCTGTGTGGGTGGTGTTTCTGCTAGCTGGTGGGGGAGGGGTTGGGGGCCCATTGATATCCTAAGTCTGCAGGTACCCCCTTTCCACCAGATGGTTGGTCCCCACTTGTCTAGCCAGGAAAGTCCCAGTATGACTGCGTCTGTCATTTTGGGGGCTATTATGAATGAATTACTTCGAAGTGATCTGCTAGCTCTAACCTCACGGGTTCAGTCAGGTGGGTGGCATAGGCTCCTCCCATTAGAGACCCATCAACCTGCTCGAACCAGATTGGGTGGGAAAGTCTTTTTGCTATGATCCCCAGTTTCAGGACTGTGGTTAGGTTGATGAAGCACCTTATGCTGTCTGAGTCTATTAGGGCTTGAAAATCCCCGTGGTTTCCTGTTTTTGGGGCTGTGAGGCATATTGGAAAAAGGAAAGGGTGAATTGGTTCACTCAATATTGGGTCATTTTCTCCCTCATCCTCGCTGTCATATGACTCGGGCGACTGGTTGTCGTTGCCTGGGGTTCCACCACTTTCGGCTGAGGGGAAAGGGGCCTCTGCAGCCTGGAGGGCTTCCCCAGACATTTTGGTGGTCCGTTTGGGGCCCGTTCTGGTCGTGTCCTGGGCGGTGGGTCTGGCTTTGGTTTTGGGGCTGTGGTTGGGCATGCAGCTGCCATGTGGCCCATCCCCCCATCGGTAGCATTTCAGCGGACTTTGAGAGAGGACTGGTCTCAGTGCCTGCTGTGTGGTTTCCCGTCAGCTGGATGATTTCAGGTCAGGTTGACGTCTCTCTTTGTGTCCGGTTGCTTTTTCACCAGCAGCAGCTCTGGTAATGAGGGTAGCCTTCCTATGACTCTCCGGAATTCACGGATGTGCTCTTTGATGGGTGCCCCCTCTGCTTTAGGTTGCTGAGTTCCTCTTCTGCATATGGGTCTCCTCCACCTCCTCAAATCTGGCTCTAGCAGTTGCAGGAAGTCATCTATGTCTTGCAGTTGGGGGCTCTCCTCTTGTGGGGGCTGCTAACAATTCCCTTGCTTCTCCCTCTAGCCCCTCCGTGATGGTATTCATAATGGCCCTGGGGGATGGGTAGAGGTGCCCATAGAGTTCTAGGTGGATATCAGCTGAATCGAGTAATAGAGATAGCTGGTCTGAGTCCCCGTCAAACTTTCCCTGAATTGGGGCGGGTCATTCAGCCCTACTCCTCCAACCTCCTGTTGGCCTCTGTATGCTTGCACCTGATATAGCTGGCCATCTTCCTCACCTCTAGTTTGGAGGGAGGGAGGGATTTGTCTGCCCTGGGCAGCCTGCCTGCTGCGTGGGAGAGGCACTGGTTGCAGTTTTGGGCTCCTTCTCCTTCTATGGGATGGAGGAGGGGGCCTTCAGTCTGCATCTCTTCCCCTCAATAGGATCAGAAGTCCCTCCCCTCTCTTTTGGGTGGCATGATGGCCCCTCATCAGCAAGGGTGGCCCAGTCAAGAATATCCCTCTGTTGCTCTATTGCACTCTTCAAGGATTCCATCTGGGGCTTTGGGAGCCTGGCTTGTGTCCAGTCCCACCTCCAGTCAACCCTTGCCAGCTTGCTTGAGACCCTTCCCTTATCTGGGGACTTCTACTTCAACTGCCTTGGGGGCTAATTTCCACCAGTACTGATCCTTTCTTGCTTCTGCTGCTGGGAAAGGCATCATTGCTTGGCATTGCCGCTTACCTCCTGTTGCCTAATTTTCCCTCCAAGCACCCCAAATATGGGGGGAGTGCTCGGAGAGCCCGGGATTCAGGAAACCTGGAAATCTTGATAGATTTTTAAAAGTCAGTTTTGGCTCTCTGTGAAGTTCCCAGAAGATGACCTAATTAATTTACAAGCCTCGAGACAAAGTTCAAAAGAAATCCATTTGTTCATTAGGATCAACATTCTGGCATGTACTCCTGCAGAGCCAAAACTGCTTCCGCTTAATTGCGTTTGAACTTTACTCCCTAACTCCTCCTTTCTGTCATGCATCATAGATCATATTCACGAACTAGGTTGTAGAAATATGAGAGCCAACTCTGGCTGAAGGTATGCATGGAATCCTCCCTCAAATGCCAACTTGATAATAGTCATGGCAACGCTTTACAAGTTGACTGTTCATTTGTAAGTGATGGGTCAATTCGTCTGCAGTTATGATAGGCCAGGCTGAAATCCATGTGGCTCACTGCGGTGAAAGGGGAATGATGGAATGCGCCACCTCCTCACAGCGTCTGTTGTATTGCAGAATCCTAGACAATGTGTCTGCCAGGAAGTTTCTTCCCCCAAGGATGTACTTCAAAGTAAAATGAAAACATTGGAAGTACTGCACCCACTGCATCTGTTTCAGTGACAAACACGTGGGGCCCGGAGTGCTTCAAGACTTTTATGGTCTGTCCACAACTCAAGTGGCACTTTACTCCTCTCCAGGAGATGGCGCCAAGTTATGAGGGGCCACCAGACAGCAAAAGCCTTTTTCTCCCAGGTGGCCCATTGCCATTCGGTTTTGGTGAGTTTGCAGGAGGTGAACGCACACAGCTGTAACATGCCCTGTTTGCTCACCTGGAGAAGTACAGCAGCTACTGCCACATCACTGGCATCCACCTGGATGACAAAGGCTTGTTCAAGATCTAGATGTTTCAGTACCAGTTCTTTGTCAAACAGGGTTTTTAGGGTTTTGAATGGCGCCTGGTATTCCACAATCCAGTAAGGTCATTGACCTGGTTGGGGTTTTATCTCTGTGTGCTTTGTCTTCATCAGGTCTGTTAATGGCAGGGCCACCTTGGTGAGCAAGGGGACGAACTGTCGATAAACATTTGTGAAGCCCGGGAAACTCTGCAACTGTCTGCGTGTTGTTAATGCATGCTAGCCCACTCTGGACCCTAACCCTAACCCAAACTTCAACAACTTAACATACAGGTTGGCAGCCAACAGCTTCTTCAAGACCATCCTAGCCAGCTGGGTGTGCTCAGCCATAGCCCAGATGTAAATGCGGATATCATTGAGATACATGAGCACCGGGGGTGGGTTTCTCGCCCCGTTCCAACCGGATCGGTTGGAACGAGGCCGGTGGCGTCCTCGTGCATGCACGCGGCAACCTCACGCACACACGCGGCACGCGTGTGCACGCACGTGTCACGCACATGCATACTACGTCTGCGTGATGCTCCAGCTGCTCCTGGAGGATCGCGAGGCGCTGTATGCGTTCTGCGCATGCGTGGAAAGCGCAGAATTCATAAAAACCGGGTAAGGAGCGGGCGCGGGTGTGCGGGCGCGCGCGGGCGCGGGGGGGGCCTTCGCCGTTCCCAAGTTACTTACTTCCGGGTTCGGCGACCAACCGGATCGCAGGGACCGGTGCGAACCGGTCGAAACCCACCCCTGATGAGCACCCTTTAATACAGGTTCTCATGTAACACCTTGTTGATCAGCTGCATAAATATAGCAGGAACCCCCTGAAAGCTGAAAGGCATCACCCAAAATTGGAAATCCCCCAAGGGGCAGTTGAAAGCTGTCACTATATTCGGGGTGTGGAGTGGGGTCAGGACTGGAATGGGTTGATCCTTCACACACACACACAGGGTTTTCATAGGGAGGAGGTCTAGGACCTGTTCCTATCCTAAGCTTATGGTAATAACCTTCCCACCATATAGTAGGACTCCACTTGTCCAACCAGGCTAACCCCAGGATTATGGATTCTGTCGTCATAGGCACTACTATGAACTGTATCATCTCCCAACGCTGGGCCATGTCCAACCTCACCAGCTCAGTGACCTGGGTGGCCGAAACTCCTCCCAACAGGGACCCATCAACCTGCTCAAACCATACAGCCTTGGCTCATATCCCCAGGCCTGTGGCTGCTAGTTGGCTGATCAGGCACCGGGTACACTCTGAGTCTACTAGTGTCTTATACCTACCCCTTTGACCCAACTGCAGGGCTGTTATGGTCACAGGGATGAAGGGCCACATGGGTTCATTCACCATTGGATCCCTGTCCCCATTATCATCACTGTCATAGGAGGGTTGGTACTCATCTGCCGCTGTTCCCTCCCCCTCCACAGTTGGAGACGTTGGTAGCTCTACTGCCTGGTTTGCTGCCCTGGACTTCTCAGGTGTCTTCAAAGGGGTTTTCTTTACCTGACTCAGTTGAAGAGGACTCGCTTTATCCTGCAGGGTAGAGGCCGGGCATTCAGCCGCGTGAACTGTCTGGCTACACCGGAAACATTTCATGGATGGCCGGGTGATCCCCTCCTGGGACCCTGCCACAGGAATTGGGGCCACTCTACTGGTCATAAGCAGTTTTCTCCCCGACCCTCCATGATTTCCAGCACCAAACTCCCCCTTGTGGTGATACTCCTGCAGTTCAGCATCTAGTTCTACAACCGCCTGGTACTAGTCACCCAGCCAGTAAGGGAGGCCCCTATAGGCACACACCTAGCATTAATTTTGGTCCAGGCCTGCCTTGAAATGATAGACTAGCAGGTGCTCAGGTCAACCCCTCACCTTACCGACGGCCCTGCAGAAGTCCCAGATGTAATCCCCTGCTGATCAGCCTCTTTGTCACAGAGCCAGGGGATGACAGTACCCATAATTCTCAGGTCTATCCCTCACAGTGCCTGGACCACATGGGTCTTTGTCAACCCATGCCACCTCCGCTGGCAACTGTTGGGCTGCCACTCCTATGGGCCACTGGGACTCATAATGCCAAACAGCACTTGGCATCCTGAAATGACTAACACCTCCTCCTGACAAACGTGGTCCATGTGAAGAATGGTGCATTGATGGGGTGTCATGCCAACCACTGCTTTCAGCTGGCCTTCTAAAGCCAGGAGCCCTGAATATTTCCTATAATACTTCAATTGTTTGGCTACCGACAGGCATGGAATAACTCCAGTTCTCATCGTCCTATATATGTCTCTCTCTCCATTGTGAGAAATGTGCCCCAGAAAGAGTGAGCAGAGGGCCAGTGGGTTGTTGTTCTTGATAGTCTCCATGGCCCAACGGGCCCAGCCACCATGTCCCAGGCCCACCCTGGCCTCTGCTTGATGCTCCTGGCTCTCCAGGGTCCCCTGCCCCATAGGTGGGCATTCCTTTGGCTGAATGTCTAATGTCAGCCCCTCTGAGGCACCAGGCACAGCTTCTACACAGTTGCCTCCAAACATAGGAATATTGTTAGAACTACTGCTCTGTGCTCCCTACCATCATATAAAGCTTTTCCCTAATTGCATCCTTGTGACTCACATTTCCCTAATCGCCCTGCCCTGCAACACCCCATCCCTGGAAGCCCATTATCTCCTCCCCTCAGTAATCTGATGCACACATCTCTTCCTGCATGCTGCCTTATGCAGGAGAAGGCATAATCCTTCAGAAATCTTGGGCTATGCAATCAATCAGCCTTGCAGAAGCTAGGTCGGAGCAGCAGCTGGCAGTGGAAGAGACTCCCAAAAGGTTCAGTGGATTCCCAGTCGCTTTCTATTGCATTCCCCTCCATAATGGCAGCCCCGAGTCGCTGGAGCACCAGGGGGCTGACAATATATGTTATTGCTAGTCCTCGGATATATGATTTTGCCTTATCCTACATGTTTTGAAGTGATGTTTTTCTTTTCTATTTTCTTTGAGAAAGAATTTCATTTCTCCCCCCACCCCAATTTGTATGAAATCCTTGTCTTTTATAATATTTTGGTTCATTGTCCATCTCCATTTCTTCTTTTGTCCCCCCCCCCATATAACTTTTATGGGGTTGTGATCTGCCCATGTGTTTGTTGTTATGTCTACTTCTTGGATATCTGCTCACATTCCAGATGTCATCTACAGCATGTCTATTCTTTACCACAATTTAAATTTGAATAAAATGTGGATTGATTTGTTTTTAAGTTTAGCTCTCCCCATGCATTCTGTAAGTCTAATTCCTGTGCCATCTCAAACAATGTGTTTGGAAGTGTTCTTAACATCCACAATTGCGATAAAGTCTCCTATTAAGAATATATTTTCATAGTCCATTTCTATGATTTTTTATGTAATCTTTTGTAGAATTCTTCCAGCTTGTTGTTTGTGGCATATATTGCAGTCAAAAGCGTTTGTTCCTGGTTCATTGATATCTCCGCCATTTATATTCTTCCTTCTGCATCCATATATTTTCTTTGGGTTTTAACAATTCTCTGATGTACAGTGCTATCCCTCTCTTACTTTGGCCTGCTAGAGACAAGTACAACTTCCTGATTTAGAGTATTCTAATAAGTTGTCATGTTGTTTTTTTGATGTGGACTTCTTGGAGACAGACTATATCCAAATTCAATCTTTGTAATTTTGTCAGGGTTTTTTTTTACAGGGAAGTTCAATCCATTTATATTAACAGATAGCATCTTAACTTCCTTATCAATCTTTTTACTTATATATGGGTCTTGCTCTTGTTCATTATTCTTGTTTCTATCTGCATTTTTGTTCTTGTACCTGGACATTTTCCACCCTCACTCTTTCTTCTCATTCTACAGCTTTTTCTTCTGGTTGCTGTTCATCTTGGCTTTTATTTTCTACTTCCTCTCGACTCTCCTGATCTTCATCCATCATAAAATGATGTTCAAAGAATTAATGTGCTTTGCCTAATGTGTCTATCCTAAATTTCTTATTTTGCCAGGAGATCAGAATTCCTTCAGGTATCAACCATCTGAACATCACATTGGACAATTGTATGGTCAAAAATTGATACTGTCTCCTCTGTTCTCTGACTCTTCTGGGTATCTGTTTTAAGATTTTGATTTCTCTCCCTTTGTACATCATGGGTTCATCTCTTGTTCTTTTATTTACTTCATCTCTCACTGTCTTTTTAGTGAACCTCATGTGTACCTTTTTCGGCAATTTGTGCCTTCTTGTGTAATTTGTGAGAATTCTGAAAATTTCATCTATGTCTCTTTGTATGTCATGCTTGTTTTTCTGTAGTATGTCTGCCAGCAGATCTGCCATTCCGTAGCCAATCTCAGGTAGAAAGCCACCTTTTCCATTTCGAAAAAAAAGTTTCTTCTAAGTCTCTGTTGGCCAAGGTTAATTTTTGTTTCTTCCATCTTTTTTTCTGTTTGTTCAGCCCTTATTGCTACAGTTTGTATACTCTGCCCATTCTTTGTTATCGTTTGTTAGATACTGCCTATTTTATTATCCATCTTTCGAATATCCCCTTTCATCTACCTCCTTTCACTTCTAATCTCCTTTTGGTTTCTAGATATGATTTCCTGGCTCTTTGTCATGGTTTCTTGTATCGCAAGCAGCATCGCCTGCATCTTCTGTATAGAGCTTGACTTCTCCAAGCCCCATGCTTTTTATTGATCACTGGTTAGATGGAGATGATGTTGCAGATGTGAGTGTTGACGAGGTCCTATTTTGTCATATTTGATGTACTTGTCACCTTTAATAATCAAAAATATTTCTCCAAAATGACATGCAATATTTTAATATTTTTTCTTTCCTCCCTTTCCTCTAGAACTTTCCCACACTCTCCCGAGTATATCTCCTTCAACACCTTATTATTATACAATGACAATCGACCCACCACTCAGTAGCACATATAAATATATAGAATCATGTATGTATGTTTGTATGTTTATGTTTGTATGTTTGTATGTTTGTATGTTTGTTTTGTATGTTTGTATGTTTGTATGTTTGTATGTTTGTATGTTTGTATGTTTGTATGTTTGTATGTTTGTATGTTTGTATGTTTGTATGTTTGTATGTTTGTATGTTTGTATGTTTGTATGTTTGTATTATGTATTTATGTATTTATGTATTTATGTATTTATGTATTATATTAGTATTTATGTATTTATGTATTATGTATGTATTTATGTATTTAGTATTTATGTATTTATGTATTTATGTATTTATGTATTTATGTATTTTGTATGTATAACTTAGGTTAAACAATTACTATTTAATAGTTAATAATAAATAATTAGTGTTTTTATCAATTCTTTAAAATATTATTCAAAAGCCTTCAATAGTGTGTTTTCTCAATTATCTTTTTCCTTTCATGATCAGATTTATATTCACACTAAGTTTGTCCCAGTATTATTTTGGCAATCTTAAAGTTTGTAATCCATAAAGGCCACAGACCTCAACAAATCCTTAAGGTTTCCCCAAATAATTATATAGTTATAGAATTTCCAAATTCATCTGGAAGTTTCTGTTCTTTTTCAACCTTTCATTTCCAAACTTAATTAATGTTCTCTAAATGTCACAGAAATCCTTATTTAATTCTTATAGATGTTGCATCAGTCATTTTACTCTCAGACACTGTCAAGGCTGCTTCCCTTAGTAACCAAGAAAGAAACCACTCAACTCCATTTTGCAGAATTAAGAGTACTTTTACTGGTTATAAGTAGATAGTGGCTAAGCATAGGAGGATCTAGGCAAAAGTGCGCGTAATCATAGATATCAATATGTGACCCATTCCCCTCCCTTGGTAACTCCATCCCATAGTCCAATCCAATTACTCCACAGGTGTCATGTGGGAGACATCTTCGAAAATCACATCAGGTTGGTATGCCGAACAGTTGGCCTTGGCGGGAACTCCTCTCCCTGCCACATGCGCAGTAGATGGTGAGAACAACTCCCTTCTACAGTCACTCCTGCACATATATTTCCCACACCCAAATACCATGCCCCCCCCTCCCCGTTTCAATGGCAGCCAAAAAGCAAGCAGCAAAACAGAGGCTGACATCCGGCCCTCCATCAGGAAAGGACATCACCCCTGCAGAAACAAAAAAACAGACGAACAGATGAACAACACAACACAAGAAAAAGGGAAAAAGAGGGAAAGGACAAAATCAATGGAGGTCATGGCTTGTCGGGGTAGGTAGAGTAGAATTTACGTAAATGTCAAGGAGTCCGCACATGGGACTTATTGACCCATTCAGCTTGGGAGGGGGGAGAAATGTTTCCAGGAGACAAGATACTGAATGCGATTTCTCTGTTTCCTAGAGTCCAAAATCTCTTTAACCTCAAAATGTTGCTCTCCCTCAATGAGAAGAGGGCAGGTGAAGCAGGTAAAGGAACACGCAAAGAAGAAGTGTGTTCTGGCTTCAGAAGGTTGACATGAAACACCGGGTAGACACGGTTAAGGTACTTAGGCAGCTCCAGGCGTACTGACACAGGGTTTATGACCTTTACAATCGGAAACAGACCGACGTATTTAGGACCCAGTTTCTTAGACTTTTGGGTGGTTTGGAGAAATTTGGTAGACAAATACACCCCATCTCCAACCTTGTAGTCTCTTGGTTTCGCTCTCTTTTTATCCGCCTGTCTCTTATGCACCCGATGAGCCGCATCCAGTGCTCGCTATGCCAAAGGCCAAATTTTGCGGAGTTGGTCACTCCACTCGGAGAGGGACAGTACTTGAGGCTTTTCTCGTGGTACCTCTGGGATTGGTACAAAATCATGGCCAAACACAATTTTAAATGGAGTAAAACCCATGCTGCTGTGCACTGAGTTGTTGTAGGCTACCTCAGCATGAGGCAATAACTCCACCCAATGATCTTGCTGATAATTGATGAAACATCGAAGGTATTGTTCCAAAACCGAATTAGTCCTTTCACAAGCTCCATTAGTTTGAGGATGGTGGGCGGAGCCAATAAACTTCAAAAATTCCTTCCAAAATAAGGAGGTAAATTGGACCCCTCTATCAGAGATGATGCAGTCCGGTACACCATGTAGACGATACACATGTGTAATGAACAATTTAGCCAAGGATTTAGCCGATGGGATTTTGGAACAAGGAACAAAATGAACCTGTTTGGAAAAAAAAGTCCATAAAGGCCCAAATCGCAGAATTACCTTGACTTTCTGGTAACTCAACAATGAGGTCCATAGATATTTCTTTCCAAGGCGCCTCAGGACAGGCCATGCCTTGGAGCAGACCCTGGGGTTTTCCCGGCGGTCGTTTCGCAGCAGCACATGTGGGGCAACTGGCCACATAAGACTCAATGTCCTTCTTTAATGACAGCCACCAAAATTGCCTTTTAATAACCCAAATACCATGCCCCCCCCCCCCGTTTCAATGGCAGCCGAAAAGCAAGCAGCAAAACAGAGGCTGACAGACACACTCTTTTTGTTCATAGATGGTGCTCTTACTCTCTTTAATAAAGAAGAAGCTCTTCCCAAATTCTTAATCCCAGTCACAGTCAAAAAGAAAAGGGGATAAAAGTAAGCATATTTTCTTAAAGGTTCTTACCAACTATTTGGTCTGGACTTCCTCCAACTTAGTCTCCATTTTCTATAAATGTCTTGTATCTCTTCTCCAGATCTGTCAAAGGCTCCAGGCACTTGGTCACTGCTGTTCTCCTAGAGTAGAAATCCTGCTCCGATCTTTTTGAGTCTCACTTTCACCGCTTCTATCTTATGTCAAGGTAGATCTTTTGCAAAGCATTAGAAATAAAAGGTTCTCACCTAGTGTGATTGTGTTGCTTCTTTATTTTGTCTGATTCTTGCCTGGTTGTCATGACTTCAGCTCCACCATGCTTGCTGACTTCTCTCCCACCAGCATGTTTCCCAAGGAGTTTCCCTTCCAGTGGTGGGTTTCAAAATTTTTTAGAACCTCTTCTGTAGGTGTGATGTGCTTTGTGGGTGTGGCTTGCCAGCCATGTGCCCAGGTGGGAGTGGCTTGCCAGCCATGCGACTGGGTGGGCGTAGCTAACTTGTAAAATGTGGCAAAACTCACTTAACAACGCTCTTGCTTAGCAACCAAAATGTTGGCTGAGAAACTCTGGCATTTGAAGCATGCAAATCTTAAAGCTGTCAAGTTACAAGACCCTTGCACCCCTAACCCTTTAGAAAAAAACTCCAGGGGTGTTCAAACTTGACAGCTTTAAGACTTGTGGACTTCAACTCCCAGAATTCCTCCTCTCGCTCTTCATCTAGATGATGTGTGGACGGGTGGGGGGAAGGAGCTGGAAATGGTTCTAAACAGCACTGTAGATTTAGAATTGGCAGGAACCCACCCCTGTTCCCTTCATCCTAGTGGGAGATCATCTTTCTCTACACTGCCTTCAGACCTTACCCTCTGCCTTTGCTAACCTCTCTGGGATCAGCAATGCCCATTAGGGGTCTCCAAGCAGGAGAAATCAGATAGGGATAGTGGAGCCCCCATTTCCCCATTCCACTCCATTGTGTGTCACCACCAGAAGCCACTGGATGTCAGGGTTCCAAATAGCATCCTCAAATAAATCAGAATCTGAGGCAAGATGTTCCACAACAGCGCGTGAGCTGCGCTGGCTACCTGTTGATCTCCGGGTGCACTTCAAGGTCCTACTTACCATTCACAAAGCGCTCCATGGGTGGATCTGGCTATTTGAGAGACTGCCTTCTGCCAATTACCTCCCTCCGTCCCATCAGATCGCATAGAGTAGGCCTCCTCCGAATTCCATCCGCCAGTCAGTGCCGACTGGCGACTACGCGGAGGAGAGCCTTCTCAGTTGCAGCTCCGACGCTATGGAACAATCTCCCCATGGAGATCCGCACCTTCACCACCGTCCAGGCCTTCCACACAGCCCTCAAGATCTGGCTATCCCGTCAGGCCTGGGGATAAGACTTTACTCTCGCCCCTCCCGAATGTTGAATGAATGTTGTGTTTTTACGCTAATTATTTTTACTCACATTTTCTTTTTGTGTTTTGTCCTGCACTCCCCTCCCTATTATTGTAAGCCGCCCTGAGTCCCCTCAGGGAAAAGGGCGGCCTATAAATGTTTAATAAAACTAAACTAAAAACTAAACAAAACTCCAATTTATTATAAGAGTCATATTGACACATCTGGGAAAACCTGAATCTGAAAGCTTCCAGGTTTTCCCCACTCAGTTGAAAGTTCAAGACCCTGCCCCAACACCCACTAGTCCATCACATGGTCCAATCAGTCATTGCCACAAAGGATGATTCATCCCATCCACATATGTCCAGGTGCAGGGACAAGGTGACCTTGACTTTTGAGAGGGAATGTTATTTTGGCTATGCATCTCCCAAGTTCCATACAACCCCCACTTCCCAGTTTGAATATGTGGCAGGCTTGAGGCCCTATACCACAATGGCTTTCAAGCCTGACAGGCTTCCCCTATCTACAGAAGTGTGTGACCTGTAATGATAGTAACACAGGGGGTTAATCAGCTACCTAACTACTCTCCCCCCCAGGGGAGCCCTTTGGTTTATGAGGATATTTATCATGGAATGGTTACCTAGATTATCTGCATTCACATTCCAGCTTTTTACCCACGTAGCTTTTGACAAAAGGTACCCTCTCCAGTATATTAAATATTGTAATTGACCACTATGTAATCTAGAGTCTAGAATCTTCTTCACATCATAATGGGTTTTCCCTTGCACTACTATAGGAGGAGATGGGGCCCGGGTCTGAGGTCATAACCTAGATCCCAGGGCTGATTTTAGTGGACTACAGTGAAAAACAGGTTGTATTTTCCCTAGAATGCAGAGGTGATTGAGCACGGAATGGCACTGTCCTTGTACCCTTCGCTATCCCTTGTTTTCCCTTAGGGTTTCACCCCCAGTCATTCACCTCTACCATTTGTCCTCCACTGAAAGGACCCTAGTTGTTCACGCTGACCAATGGGCACCAGCCTTTTCCATCCCAGACCTTCATCATGGGCCATTGGGTGAAACACTGCTCATCCCAGGCTTTTGGACTCAGGAGACAGTTGGCTGGCAGCCAATTGGAGGAAGGGAAGGAAGAAAGAGAGAGGAAGGTAGGGAGAAAGTGTTCTGTGTTGAGTTTCCAGTTGCCTCGGGTCCGAGCTAGAAAATTCTTTGCAAATCCCCCCCCCTGCAAAAAAATGTTGGGGAAGAGCTAGAAAATCCTTTGCATTCTCCCTCCCTGAAATGTTGGGGAAGAGCTGGAATATCCTTTGCATCCCCCCACCCCGAAATGTTGGGAAGAGCTAGAAAATCCTTTGCATTTGCCCCCAAATGTTGGGAAAGAGCTAGAAAATTCTTTGGATCCTCCCCACATGCTTGAAAATCTTTTGGATTCCCCCCCCACTTGTTTGAAAATCCTTTGGATTCTCCCCCCCACTTGCTTCAAATCCCCCCCATTTGCTTGAAAATCCTTTGGATCCCCCCCACTTGCTTGAAAACCATTTGCATTCCCCCCTCCTGAAATATGACACGACAACACAAAGGCCATAAGAAAGTTAAACACAACCTGTTTGGGGTGTGGAAGTGGAAAGCTGTTGGGGAAGATAATGATATTTGATTGAATCAAAGTTACAGAGCCAACAAACCTCTGTCTTTTCAATGTTGTGTTGTTATGTCACATTTCAGGGGTGGGGTAATCCAAACAATTTTCAAAGTATTTGGCCCAATGGCCCATGATGAAGGTCCTGGGATGAAAGAGGCTGGTGCCCATTGGGCGGCGTGAACAGCTAGGGTCCTTTCAGCGGAGGACAAATGGTAGAGGTGAATGACTGGGGGTGAAACCCTGGTGGCAAACAAGGGGCAGCGAAGGGTACGAGGAGAACAATCCTAGACTCGATTGAGCTGGACTGTCACTGGATTGATTACTTTCACTATTGGGAGTGGGCCTAAGAAGTTAAGTCCCAATTTCTTGCTAGGTTATTTTAGTATAGCCTTTATTGTCATTGTACAAAATAAATACAACAAAATTGGCTGAAATTTGGTGGATAGAAAAACTTTGTCTCCCACTCGGAAGGGGGGCTGAAGCACCTTCAGTCTCAAGCTTGCCGGGACATACAGTTTGGATCCTTTTCCATGCTAGTCCCTTCCTCATAGTCATTATGTCTTTATTGTCCACTAGCCAGGGGTCAGTAAATAAATAAATAAGAATCTGAGGCAAGAGATTCTTCAAAACTCCAATTTATTGTAAGAGCCATATTGATACATCTGGGAAAACCCAAATCTGAAAGTTTCCAGATTTTTCCCACTCAGTTGAAAGTTCAAGACCCTGCCCCAACAGCCACAAGTCCATCCAATCAGTCATTGCCACGAAGGAAGATTCCAATCAGTCATTGCCATGAAGGAAGATTCCTCCCATCCACATATGTCCAGGTGCAGGGACTAGATGACCTTGACTTTCTGAGAAGAAATGTTATTTTGGCTATGCATCTCCCAAGCTCCATCCAACCCCCCTTCCCAGTTTCCCATAATAGACTATCTTTGAATATATGGCAGGCTTGAGGCCCTGCACCACAATAGCTTCCAAGCCTGACATCGGAACCCGAAGGATAGATGGATAGAAGAAAGAGACAGATAGAAAATAGCATAATGCAGTAAGGATTATAGATTTGAAAGTTAATGCATTAAAAAAACAAGGTAAAAACTACTATAAAGTTTAATAGTTAATATAGAGGGAAATATTTTTTTTTAAAAAAATCCATTCTGACCCCTAATCAAGGTTCCTCTATCAGAAATCTGTGAGAGTTCTATGCTGTAACTAGCACTGCATTCTTTTGGCAGAGACCTTTGTTGTTTCTGGGATCTGTTGTAGACACCATCCCATCTTAAAGTCACAGTCCTAAGTACTCCTACCATTGCTGGCCAAATGGGACAACTTGCCACAGCCAACTTGCTGCTGCCAAATTACCATTGCCAACTCACTATGGCCAAATCACCACAGCCAACTCACTGCAGGACAACTGCCATAGCCAGCTTGTCATGGGCCAACTTGCTGTGGGGCAATTTAACAATTTAATTTAGTTATTTAGAATGAGTGGGACTTCCTGGGTGGAGCCTGCTGATGGTGGCAGCTTTAAATCAGCTGCCTCCGAATTACTGGCTACGTACCTGTTTAGATGATCATCCATCTGACGTCTTAACAGGTTTTCTTATCCTTCAGGCAAGAAGGGAAGAGAAATAGTTTTGCTGGCAAATGCTCTTCGATTTTTGCAGCTTTTGTGCCTGCAGAGAGAGAGGGGCTAGCCCAAAGCAGAACGGCGTCTGTGCTGGGAACTTCAAACTGCCTTGTGCGGAACAAAGTAGGTCTCCCCCACTCAGTTCAAAGCTTTGATTGATTTGATCTTATCACGAGCTGAATCCGTTTGCGTGGACATTAATTGTTTATCAAGATTTTAGCTTCTTTTGTTTTTCTCCTCTGAAAATCTATTTACTTAGAGGCTTTTAAAATGGCGCCGAGCAGGCTAGATTCTCCGGTAATAATGATTACTTTTTGTTAAATGTTACAAGAACTCAAAAATTTCAAAGGAGCATCCTTATCACTTGTTTTACAATCGGCCAGCAGAAGCTTTTTAATTAGTTTCATTTTTACAAGACTTTCACTCTCTCATTAATCTTGCTTATCTGGAATTTAAATGGTGATGAATCTGTTGAACTGTCTTGTTACAATGCTTACTCACTGAAAGTTTTGCCAAGCCTCAAATTTCAAAGTAAAGGGAGAAATTCAGCGTCTTTACTTAAAGTTGCATAGTCAGGTAGCAGAGTTTTATTAATTGCAGAAAGATAAATTTTGAAATGGCTTCAAAACCAAATTCTAACTTGAAACCATCGCCCTCTATTCCCAGGGGCACATCCCCAGTGCCTGGCACAAGGTTGCAGCCTCCGCTCCCTACGCCCCCTGCTGGGGATTTGTTAATGAAAGAATTCTTCTTGAGTGAACTAAGCGTGGCTCTTAATGCACAGACAATTAAAATGGAAGATAAACTTAGAGATCATAGAGAGGAGATAAAACAGGAGAGAAAAGAGGAAATAAAAGAAATGAAAGAGGAAATTAAAGATGAAATAAAAGGACTTAAACAGGAGTTGTATGAGAAAATCGATGCCAGGGTTGTTAAAATTAAAGATTTGAGATTTGAGAGATTTGAGAAGTTTATTTATATGCCGCCCTTTTCCATGGGGGGACTCAGGGCGGCTTACAACTCGAAAAGGGGGGGGAACAAACATTTAACATGTAGGACAGTACGTCATTAAAAAAAACAACACAACATTCATACCATTCGGGTGGGTTACAGTCTTTTGCCCCAGGCCTGACGGGATAGCCAGATTTTGAGGGCTGTGCGGAAGGTCTGGAGGGTGGTGAGGGTACGAATCTCCACGGGGAGATCGTTCCATAGGGTCGGAGCTGCCACCGAGAAGGCTCTCCTCCGCGTGGTTGCCAGTCGACATTGACCGGCAGATGGAACTCGGAGGAGGCCTAATCTATGGGATCTAATAGGTCGAGTGGAGGTTATTGGCAGTAGGCGGTCTCTCAAGTACCCAGATCCACTACCATGAAGAGCTTTATGGGTGACAAGTAGCACCTTGAAGCGTACCCGGAGATCGACAGGTAGCCAGTGCAGCTTGCGGAGGATAGGTGTTATGTGGGTGAAGCGAGGTGCACCCACAATCGCTCGCGCGCGGCCGCATTCTGGACTAGCTGAAGTCGCCGAATACTCTTCAAGGGCAGCCCCATGTAGAGCACATTGCAGTACTCCAGCCTAGAGGTCACAAGGGCACGAGTGACTGTTGTGAGAACCTCCCGCTTCAGGTAGGGGCGCAACTGGTGCACCAGGCGAACCTGGGCAAATGCCCCCCTGGTCACAGCTGACAAATGGTGTTCAAAAGTCAGCTGTGGGTCCAGGAGGACTCCCAAGTTGCGGACCCTGTCTGAGGGGCATAGTGTTTGACCCCCCCAGCCTGAGAGATGGAATACTTGCCGAATTAGTGGGAGGGAAACACAACAGCCACTCGGTCTTATCTGGGTTGAGCACGAGTTTGTTAGCCCTCATCCAGTCCCTAACAGCTTCAAGGCCCTGGTTCATCACGTCCACCGCTTCATTGAGTTGGCACGGGGCGGACAGATACAGCTGAGTATCGTCCGCATACTGGTGGTATTTTATCCCGTGCCGCCGAATGATCTCGCCCAGCGGTTTCATGTAATGTTGAAAAGTAGGGGGGACAAAACCGAACCCTGCGGCACCCCATATGTTAGGGGCCTAGGGGTCGATCTCTGCCCTCCAACTAACACCGACTGCGACCTGTCTGAGAGGTAAGAGGAGAACCACCGCAAAACAGTGCCTCCCACCCCCACCTCCTGCAGTCGTCGCAGAAGGATACCATGGTCGATGGTATCGAAAGCCGCTGAGAGGTCAAGGAGAACCAGGATGGAGGCGTAGCCTCTGTCCCTGGCTCTCCAGAGGTCATCGGTCAATGCGACCAAAGCGGTTTCTGTGCTGTAGCCAGGCCTGAAGCCGGACTGGAATGGGTCAAGATAACGAGCTTCCTCCAAGGACCGTTGGAGCTGAAAGGCCACCACCTTCTCAACAACCTTCCCCACAAAGGGGAGGTTGGAGACTGGATGATAATTGTTAAGAACGGCTGGATCCAAAGATGGTTTCTTCAGGAGGGGTCTCACCATCGCCACTTTAAGTGCGGGGGAAAGACCCCCTCCCGAAGGGAGGCGGTAACAACCACCTGGATCCAGCCCCGTGTCACCTCCCTGCTGTTAGCAACCAGCCAGGAGGGTCACGGGTCCAGTACACATGTGGAGGCACTCACAGCTCTCATGGCCTTGTCCACGTCCTCAGGGGCAACATCCTGAAACTCAACCCAGCGATGGTCTACTGGATTAGCCCCTTGTGCCTCGGCTGGATCTGCGGAATCGGAGTCCAAGTCTGACCGAAACCGAGCAACTTTGTCCGCTAGAAACTGGACGTAATCCTCAGCCCTACCCTGCAGGGGATCCCCCGCATCCCTCCTAAATAGGAGGGATACGGGTTATCCTGAACAGGGCGGCTGGGCGCGACTCAGCGGAGGCAATCAAGGTGGCAATATAAGTTCTTTTCGCCATCCTGATTGCCCTGATGTATTCCTTGATGCAAGATGTTAGAAGTGCTCGGTTCGATTCGGATTTATTGGATCTCCATAAGTGCTCTAGGCGTCTCTTCCGGCGCTTCCTCTCCCGGAGTTCCTCGGTGAACCAAGGGGGCCTCCTGGATCCACTGCCTCGGAGCAGCCGTAGTGGCGCAATCCGGTTAAGAGACTCCGTCGCTGCCGAGTTCCAGGCAGCAACCAGAGTCTCCACCGGACTGTGGGCGAGGGTATCAGGAATAACCCCAAGCTCCGTCTGGAACCTCAAGGGGTCCATAAGTCGCCTGGGGCAGAACCATCTGGTCGGTTCCTCCTCCCTACAGTGGGGGTTTGGTCTCCGAAAGTCAAGCCTCAGTAGGCAGTGGTCTGACCACGACAGGGGTATGATCTCACTACCCCTCAGACCAAGTTCACAAGTCCACTGCTCCGAGAGAAATACGAGGTCGAGCATGTGACCCGCTGAGTGGGTTGGGCCCCGAATTACTTGGGTCAAGCCCATGGCTGTCATGGAAGCCATGAACTCCTGCGCCCCATCAGAGTGTTCACCGAGCGAAGGCAAATTGAAATCCCCCAGAACCATAAGCCTGGGGAACTCAATTGCCAGCTTGGCTATTGACTCCAGGAGCGAGGGGAGGGCTGCTGCAATGCAGTTGGGAGGCAGGTACGTTAGCAGCACACCCACTTGACCCTTGAGGTCCAACTTCACCAGCAGGGACTCACACCCGACAAGCTCCGGAGCAGGGATCCTATGAGGTGCTAGAGACTCTCGGATAACAATGGCCACACCTCCACCCCTTCCCTGGGCCCTCAGCTGATGAAGCACCTGAAAGCCCTCTGGGCACATCTCTACGAGGGGGACTCCTCCCTCCAGGCCCAGCCAGGTTTCAGTAATACATGCCAGGTCTGTCCTCTCGTCTAAAATTAAGTCCCGGATGAGGGGCCTTATGAACTACAGACCTGGCATTTAGCGACAACAGCCTGAGACCAGGGTCCTGATTACTCGCGCCATCTGGCCTTGGAGTGGGACTCATAGGGCCAGAAGGAGGGATCTCTGTAATGTAGCGAGCCCTCCTTCCCCGGTAATGGCCAGCCCTAAAGTCCCCGCCATATCTGCCCCTCCCTGTTACGACCGTAATGCTCCGGCCCACTCCCATGTCCGCAATTCCCCCATCCACCCCAATGGCCTCCACGTGCCTCGGCAGGTCCTCCGAATCAAACACACTCATTCGTTCACCCAAGCAGTCCCCACGTAATGATTAAAACACAAAAATACAGCAACAATAGGTAGTAAAAGTGGGATCATTCACTCAATCACATGCATATCACATACATATCCCATACAAGAGAAGGAAGGAAAGAAATACAAGAAAAAGAGAGGAAAAGAAAGAGAAAGATTGCGCAGCTGTTAAAAGTGCAAGTTCAGGTCGGTGTTTGAGATGGTTGAAACAACTGAAGTCCAGCTAATGATGGCCAAAGCAGCTAGAGTAGCTGAGATAGCAAGTCCAGCCTCCCTGGGGTTGTGGTTAGATAAAATTTGATGTTTAAAGGCCCAGCTGAAAAAGGGCCAGATGACCAATGGAGGAGATAGATAGAGGATCCACAATGTTATTAACAGGCAATAGGATAAACTCTCCAAGTCCGCCAAGGGAAAATGTCCAGACAAACAGGGCTCTGAAGAAGGCGAGAGTAATGTTAATTTAAGGGCTGAGCCACAAGGGAAGGGGGGAGGAGGGCGGCCGGAAGGGCTATGGTGGCAGCAGTTGCAATCAGCCATCCAAATCCAAGTCACCCAGTCTTTACGGGCGCCCAAATCATCTCCACCTCCTCCGGAATGATGGCAATCCAGGAAAGTCCCCAAGAGTTTAGCGAGCCGGGCTAAGATGAAATGCTGAGACTTGTAACTGTATTGACAGAACATGTTTCTGGAATTGAAGATAGTCTAGGGGATCTTAATGAGGCCAATACAAACTTGACATTGAAAACAGAGGTGGTAGAACAAAAAGTGGAAAATGCTGGCAAATCGACAAAGTTTATCGCGTTAACTCTTGGGTGGCAAAGCAGAAGCAGCTTCCTCGAGACATCGTTATATACTTCACTACAAGAGAGCTTAGAAATATGGTACTACAAGAGTCTTATAACACTAAGCTTCAAATTGGCGGTCAAGACCTGATTGTTTTGAAAGAGATACCACCTCAAATGTTAAGAGCCAGGAGAGACTACGCTTTTTTGGTCGAAGAACTCAGAAATCGTCAGATGCAGTATAGATGGGACGCACCATTTGGCATTATATTTACATTTGATAGGCAAAGATATCGCCTCAACTCTATATGGAAAGCCCGAGATTTTTATTATAATATTTTGAAGGCTGGATATCCTGCACCATCTGGACCTGGAGAAAGACCACAAGAAGGACAGGATAGACAGCAAACTACACAACCATCAGATAAGATGGAGCATCTCTCTCTTCTGGAAGTGCAAGGTGTTATGGAACAAAGACCTAGCCGCATGATTACTAGACGAATGGAGAAACAAGCTAAAAAGCAACAACATCAACAATCACCGGCCATCGATCAAGGAACTACAATAACAAGTCTGGAAGCAGTGGGAGGAGCTAGGCCTAAGGTCAAACAGGCCATGCAGGAAGCTCTAAAAATGCTTCAGCCAACCAAAGATGACAACTAAGATTTTAACATGGAATGTCAATGGACTGAATTCTCCACAGAAGAGAAAGAAAATATTTCACTATCTCAAACAGTTTAAGAATGATGTAATTTGTTAGCAAGAAACTCATATCAAATCAACTGATCAAAAATTTTGATCAACTCAAAACTTGGTCAACATTTTGTAGCTTCCGCTATGGAAAGAAGAATGGTATAGTTGTATACTTAAGAAAAGACATGAAAGCTGAATTAATTGAAGCAGATCCCTTCGAAAAATATTGCTTTAGACCTAATCCTAGAAGGGAAAAAGACATTACTTTTGGGGATTTATGTCCCAATCAACAGCAAGATGGATTCTATAGAAATCTTCATGCTAAATTAGTACAGTGGGATTATAGTTCCTGCATACTATTGGGTGATTGGAATGGAGTGATAGACACTAAGAGAGATAAGAAGACTTCTCGCCCAAATACTAAGATGCGAGCAAAGTTACCCAAACCTTTCTTTGACATCATGGATGACTTTGAATTGAGAGATATTTGGCGAGAAAGAAATACAGAGGAATATGACTTCACTTTCTTCTCGGACAGGCATCAATCCCTTTCAAGGATTGATTTTATACTAACCACTAATGATTTGCCTTCTAGGGTCAAGAAAACAAAGATTGCAGCTAGGGTCCTTTCGGACCATAACCCAGTTTGGATGGAGTTGGGAAGGGTAGTGCAGGCAAGAAGGTCTTGGAGATTGAATGAAAACTTATTTAGATATGAAAAGTATATTAATGATTGTAAAAAATTGTTATCTGAATATTTTGTTTTGAATGTGAATAAGGGTACATCTATGGAATTTGTATGGGATGCAAGCAAAGCGTATATGAGAGGAGTACTGATGAATATAAATAAAACACATAGAAATAAACAAAGGTTAAAATGAACAGAACTGGAAATTAAGAGAAAAGAGTTGGATTTAACAATGAACCCAAAGGTTAAGGAAGCTATTAACATATTAAAATCTCAATTTGACATGTTGATCTCTGACCAGGTAGCCACTAATTTATTATATGCAAAACACAAAACCTTTTGTAATGCAAACAAACCTGGCAGATGGTTAGCTTATCAGATTAGGAAAAAAAGGAAAACTCGAAATATATCTAAACTGATTTACAGAGGGAAGGAGGTGTTTCAACAGGAAGAGATTCAAAAGGCATTTCGGGAATTTTTTACAGAACTGTATAAAGGGGATAAAATTAATGGTCTAGATATAGACAAATATTTAGATAAAGAGAAAATACCTTGTTAGAGAAGAGCACAGGCAAAAATTGAATCAACCAATAACCTCGGGGAAATCTTGCAGGTAATTAAGCAATTAAAGTTAGGGAAAGCACCAGGTACAGACGGTTTGACAGCGGTTTACTATAAAAATTTACAGTTAGAAATGGTAGAACCTCTTAGAGAATTATTTTATATGATTTTAATGGAAGGTAAAGTGCCTCCATCTTGGAAGACAGCGTTTATATCTTTGATACCCAAAGAAGATCAAGATACTACCCAACCCAAAATTATAGACCTATTTCATTACTTAACGTAGATTATAAAATCTTTACTAAAATATTAGCAAATAGGTTAATGCTGGTCATTCAACAATTGATACACACTGACCAAACAGGTTTTATACAGGGGAGACAGATGAAAAGTAATGTCAGATTAATTATTAATGCATTAGAATATTTGGGAAAGAACAACCAGATCCCTGCTGCGTTTATATTCTTGGGTGCTGAGAAGGCCTTTGATCGAGTTAACTGGCAATTTCTGTTGAAGATATCGCAAAAAATGCAGGAGAAATTGTACTTATCTTTTCTGGGTAGTATAGCGGCAGTGAAAATGAGCATTTTACCAAAATTTTTATTTCTTTTCCAAATGTTACCTATACTTAAAAATGCGAACCTTTTAGAATGGCAGAAGGGTATCAAGCCCTATGAAGTGGTATATAAGTCTAATAAATAAATAAATAAATAAAACACAATTTGTATGGGCAGGAAAGGAGCCGAGGGTAAAGATGAAAATAATGCAAGATGTACGTGAGAGAGGAGGCTTGAAACTACCTAACTTAAAACTATATTGTGATGCAGTGGCACTATCTGTAGTTAGTGATTGGACTCATTTAACTAATGATAATATTGAATATTGAGGGACACGATCTGGTATATGGTTGGCATGCTTACCTGTTATTCAACAAAAAATTGGATAAGAATTTTAAAAGTCATATTTTAAGAAATGCTTTACTGCGGGTCTGGAAAAAAACCAATATAAATTAAATGACAAGATACCCATGTGGGCAATTCCTAGACACGCAATTGAAAATATGAATATAGCACAAAAACAGGATAGAATTACTTACAGACAGCTTCTTACCTTGGAAAGCGGGGTACTACAATTAAATCTTTAGAGGTATTAAAAGAGGAGAAGGTAGTTGAAACATGGTTCCAGTATGGGCAACTACAGGCTAGGTGGAAAATAGATCAAAAATTAGTTTTATCCAAGTTGAGGATAATCTGTTTAAACAAATAAGAGATCAAAGTTTAATGCATATAAAGAGGATATATAATGTATTAATACAGATGGATTCGGAAACAGAATTAGTTAAAGATTGTATGATAAAGTGGGCTCAAAACATTGAAGAACCAATAATGTTGGATACATGGGAAAGAATATGGGTAACAAATGTGAAATTTACACAAGCTCAAAATCTGAGAGAAAATTTTTATAAGATGTTCTACAGATGGCACTTAGATCCTAAAAAGCTGGCTTCTATGTATCCGAACTTACAGCCTAAATGTTGGAGATGTGGCTCTCTCGATGCTACATATTTTCATATATGGTGGACCTGCCAAAAGGTTAAGGCATTTTGGATAAAAATATGGTGGATTATGCAAAATATCTTTAAAAGAAGGATAAAGTTTACTCCTCAGCTATTCTTACTAGGTATATGTACTGACTTTACAGTGGTAGAGACTAACTTGATTCTGCATCTAATAACAGCAGCAAGACTGTTGGTGGCGCAATACTGGAAGAAGGAAGACTTGCCTACAACTCAAGAATGGACATTGAAAGTTACAAACTTAGCCGAGATGGCTAAAATATCGGCATATCTTAAAGATCACTCAAATGAGAGATATAAACGAGACTGGAAAAAATGGATTGACTATATAAAATAAATATGGGACCAAGAAATTCCAGTTAGCTTATGCTTAAGATCAGAAATGATTTAAATTGTTTAAAGTTGGTTCAGCAAGAAGAAGCTAAGGTCAATGTAGAATGTTATTAATTTTTTTTATTTTTTTTCTCAACAGATTTTAGACTGTGTTTGTTAGAAATCCATACCGTGCACGGGTTCTGGGAAGTCGGGGGGGGAAGGTGGAGGGGGGTTGGGGGAGAGGGTGGAGGGAGGGGTATATATTAGGCTAGACAAGAATTTGGTGGTAAACTAGAATTATTTTGACATACAAAAAATTGTACTTCGATGTCTTACTGATTGAGGAATGATGAAATGTTTGCCTTAAAAGAAATAAAACTTTTGAAACCAAAAATAGAATGAGTAAAAAATATTTTATTTTTTTCCATTTATATTTCATTCTGTCCCATCCTTTGCATCCTTTCTTTAATAATTCTTTTCCAGTATTTCTTTGATATTAGTGTAACTCTTGTCCTTCAGCGAGTTGTTGTCAGATCCCTTACATGATATTGTCATTCAATTGGAAGGTGGGGGGCCTCGAAGTTAAATTACTAGCAGTACCTGTAACAACTGAGATTTGCAATTGGTTTCAGCCAGAAAGTTTGAGGTCCCAACACCTCTGGAGGTGTTTATGATGGCCATGTGGGATATCTTACTTTAATGTCAAACTAGAGATAGCCATGGGAACGTGTGTATTATTCGACTCTCAGGACAGAAGAGTTAAGGAAACATCTTCACACTTGTGTATGGGCCAGAATCTGCATTCTGACAAAGGAGAGGGGTCATTATCAGTTTAATCTCACTTGCATTGCCTAAAGGGTTTCAGATGCTGCTTTGCCTCTAACGGTTTTCATCCTGCTTAATTAAAGGTTCCTTTTGAAATAATCCGTTTCAAGAGTCTTTACTTTCTTAAGTTCGGAGAGGAGCCATTGCACAAAGCAGCATCTGAGAATTGGTCAACCAGGAGAGATGACATTTGCTCTACTGAGGGAACCCTGTAAACCATGTCTGAGCACAACAGCAAAAAGGGAGAAGCTAATTGCTGGAAGGAGATTACAACCCCTTCCCAACCAGAGATCTGTTCCATATACTCTGTCGGAGAGGATGAGGTGAACCTAGAGGACCCCAAAAAACCCCACTGGTCAATCGGCATTGGGATGAAAGATGGCTTGAGATGAGAGATCCAGGGGAGTCACTCTTAACCGAGGGAGTCTAAACCCAGGGTAAAAAAGGAGATAGAAACCCCCTCTGACCAGGAGGATAAAATGAAGCCTCACTGAGAGAAGATAGTCTGAAGAGACTGTAACCCAGTTGGTGAGGAGATTTTGGAAAATCTCAACATCCGGGGGGACCAGAATGGCAACCAAGAGGTGTGGGAAGGTCGGCAACTGTGGAGGGAGGCCAGGGGAGCTAACCCCCATCTGGGTCATACTGATCAAGCAGATGACACTGCCACAACAGCAAGTAACTCAACGAACTTTCCCCCCAGGTGGCACATGGATTGGGGGGGCACCCCCAACAACTCCAAACCTGCAATTAGAAAGGAAAAACCCCTTCCCTTGGGGTGAAGTTTGATGGGAACCCCAAAAAATTGGATTCTTTGTGGCACATGTGCTCACCTACATGCAAAAATACGGACATGACTTTCAAACCCAAGGATCCCGAGTAAGAGTGGTTATCCTAGCCCTGGAAGGAGCTGCCGCCCGATGATGGTGACACTACATGATGCCGATGCTCCAGAACTGCAGGACTTCGACCGTTTCCTGATGACGTTTCGAAGACCCCCTAACAGACAGCAAAGCAAGCGACCGCATTAAAATTGTGAAGCAGGGACCCCGGTCAGTGGCAAAGTATACTGAAGAATTCTGAGACTTTGCGTGTTGCGTGAACTGGCCAGAAGATATCCTTGTAAGCTGGTTCAAAGATGGGCTGAGTGATGACCTCAACAATGCCTGCGTGGCCCAAGGGGCACTGAAACACCTACATGAGTGGTATCTCACTGCTGAAGAGGCAGAGATAGAAATGGCCAGGAACCAGTACCGATCAGGGCGAATGTGGAAGAAATCCCCACCCCAATGGAAGCGAGAGCCTTCCAACCTGCAAACGGCATTTTCTCTGAAATCCTCAGCTTGTTTCAAGTGTGGAAAAGAGGGGTACTGAGCTGCAGAATGCCATTCTCAAGCACCAGCTAGGAAACCAGAGCGCCCATTAGGGGGAAACCTACGAAACCGAGCCAACGTGGGAAGGAAATGGCCCTGAGGAGCAGGGAGATCATAGAATCTCCACCCACTTCCCTCTTTGAGGAGGATACCCCGGCCTTTCGGGAAGAGGAAACCATACTCGTCCGGAGCGATCCTAAGGATGAACCACTGATAAGCAATCCAATTAAATCGCTTACCCTCCCCCTAAGACTGTTTATCCCCAACCGGGAGAGGGGGATAAAAATCTCTGGTTTTAGACTTCCGGTGACGTCATTGGCTATGGCGGCAGGCTTGGAGATTGCTCTGAAGCCTAGCTGACAAACCAGGGTCTGGCGGCATAAAGAGCGGCCATTTGGCTGGTCTCAGAGGGACTCGGCGAAGACGGGGGTGCTTCTCTGCAGGCGGGAGAGGTGCGATCTCCTCGGCAAAGCAGAGGCTTAGCCCTGATCCCAGATGTCTGAAGAGGGACGCACAGTGGCCCCAAAGCCATGACACAGCACTTTTGTTTGGCATAGGATTTTTGGTATGAATCTGGATGCCCTAAATTTTCTTGAAGAGTAAGTTGGATTTACTATTTGGTTACTGCATCTCTGGCAGTTTTTTTTCTCTTTGATGGGACTTTTAGCAGCAGTGGTAAGCAAGAGTGATTACGACAAACAGGAGCAAATAAATTAACAATCGAAGAAGGATTAACATCATAAAGAGTTGTCGAAGGCGGCCCAGGTGGTGGAAACAGAGGAGGGAGAGTGAAGTTTTACCCTGAGGCACAGCTGGTAGATATCTGTGGACTTGCCCTGCCTGCTCCCAAGATTTTTGGAGAACTTTTGTGCTGCTATAGGAGACTTAAGACTCCATTTGAGACAGTCAATATTATATCCACTGTGCGCATTGTTTTCTTTTTTTTGGGAGCTGGAGTTGGAACACTTGAAAGGGGAATATTTCAAGCTGAACTTCCCTTTCTTTTTTGTTCTCTTCTCTTTGAGGTTTGATTCCTTTTTTTGTGTTGGTGTATTCCTCCCCTTCTTTCCTTTTTTTCTGATATGAGCCCCCTCTTGTATTTTTTTCTAGATTTCTGTATGGGACTATATTCATATATATTTTTCCTTATAGATAGCAGCAAAATAAGTTGGAACATTGCTTAAACTGGTAGTAGATAGCTTATGAAACAGTGGGATAAGCTTCTTAACCTAATTGATATGGACTGGGCAAAGAGGGTAAACCTTGGCACTACCTACTCAGTCGTCCCCATCTACACCCTCTAACACTACACAGAATTTTAGACAATATGACTGGGGTAGAGAAAGCACCCCCATTGCAAAATATACAGACAACTTGCTATCAATACAAAATATATGGCTAGGAATCAAGAGGTCACCAAAAAATCCCTGGCCAACATTAAAAATGAAATGGGAGACATGAGGCGAGAATGAAACAGCTGTATTCACAGCAAAAGGAGATCTGGGCAAAAAATGGAGAACCAGGAGAATCAAATTCAAGATTTAGGAGTAAAATGAAGGAAAGTGAAGGGAACATGGCGAGGTAGGAGATGGGCAGCTTTAATCAATAGAAGGTTGGAAGATGAGATTGCTATGTGGAATTAGAAAGGTCAGCCTTCTTTCTCAGATTTCAGAATATTCCAGAGGAAAGAGGGGAGGAACTGAAGGAAATTATGGTTGAGATGATGCAGGGATTGCCCAGAAAGATAAGCTGTTGATACAGAGTGATATTGATGATGTCTATAGGGTCTATACTTCCTATACTAGGAGACAGAAACTGCCATGTGAAGTGCACGTGAGGTTTACTAAGCGATCCCTGAGGGAAGAAATTTACCAGAAGGCACGTGAACAGAATACATATACGCGGGGGAGATGGTGACAGTACTAAAACAGATACCAAGAAGAGAGAGGGAAAGGAGACAGAAAATATCAGGACCTAACAACACAACTGAGGAAACTTCAGGTGATGTATAGGTGGCTTTTCCCAGAAGGGTTGTCCTTCCTCTGGCAAGGCCAGAGGTTTTGGATTGAATCATTGCAAGATGCACAAGACTTTATGAAAGTCAGTTGAAGAGGGGAACTCAGAGTAACGATGGAGAATTGGATAACAAGAGCGGAGAGAGAGGAGCGAAAGAATAGTGCCCTGGGAGACGAGAAAGGGGGAAATGAGAATCAAAACAGAGATGAGAGACCACAGACGAGGCAGACAATAAATCCAAAGCCTTACACAAATAAACATGGTGGATGAACCTGCTTAATTTCTTTAAACATAAATGGTTGAATTCACTAAGAAAGAGAATAAAATACTGAATGCTTTATGGAAAAGAATTGTGATCTGACATGCCTGCAAGAACTACATATAGTGACCACCAGCAAAATGTGTTGTATTACCCCCAGCTGGGGATAATGCATACAAGTTTAGCAGATTAAAGAGAAAAGGGTGCATTGTGCTTGTATGTTAAAGATCATATCGATTCTAAATTGGTGTATACTCTGGGGAGGGGAGACTTTTAATGGTTGAATTGAAATTTGGGTCGATATAAATTTTGCTGGTGGTCATATATGCACCAAACGATAATCAAAGTACCTTTTTAGAAAGTTGCATCAAAAAACTGCAGAGTTAGGCTATGACCACATATGTGTGGTGGGTGATTATAACGCTGTGGCAGATAGGACAATGGACTATAACCCAGGAAACATCCAAAAGGGGGGGGGAATTAAGAGAGAAGAGGAGAGCTCTCCCCAAAACTTTTGAAGACATGAGGGAGGAATATGATTAAAGGATGTATTGGCGTGAACTCCACCCACAGAAACAACAATTTACTTTCTTTTCACATAGACATCAATCCTGTTCTAGGATCGACATGGCTTGGTTGACCCCAGAAATTGGGGATCTGATTAAGGAAGCAGCAATCGAGGTTAATACCTGGGCCGATCATAATCCACTTTTATTGGTGTGGAAAGGAGTAAGGCAGGGGAGGAAGAGAAGGTGGATAATGAATACAGAGATAGTGAAAGAACAAGAATTTCAACAAATGTTTAAAAGGGAAATGAGTCTCTTTTTTTTGAAGAAAATAAGAAGGGAGTAACCCCATAAATACTTTGGGATACAGCCAAGGCTTATATGAGGGGCCTAGCTATTAAATATACAATAGGCACACAGAGGAAAAAATTAGAAGAGAGGGCAAAATGGGTAGCCAAATTGGAGGTGGTGGAAAAAGCCTTGCAACAGGACTCACTAGATGATAAGAAAAAAGAAGAAATGGCTAGAATTAAGCACGGGATATCTCTTCTAGACCAGGAGGATGTTGCTCGGAAACTTAGGAGGATTAAGCAAAACTTTTTTGACATGCTAACAAACCGGGTCGTTGGCTCTCTTATAGACTTCGGAAAGAAAGAGAGAGCAGACATATAGCTCAACTGCAGAATAGTAAAGGGGAATTAGTAGAAACCAAGGGGGAAAAACAGGAAATTATTCAAGGTTTTCTTCAGCAACTATATAGTAGAGAAGAAATTTCTGAGGACCAAATTAAGGAATTTTTAGATAATGCAAATCTACCTAAGATCTCAAATGAAGCGAAAGGGGTACTAAACCAAAGGATAACAATAGATGAATTAGAAAAGGCAGTCAAAAAATGGGAAACAACAAAACTCCTGGCATGGATGGTTTGCCAGTTGAAATCTATAAAACTTTTTTGGAAATCTTAGGACAAGAGATGATAGTAATATTTAATGCTATCTTGACGGATTCTATCGCACCGAAATCGTGGGCTGAGGCCTATATAACCCTTTTGCCTAAAGCTGGAGCTGACCATACCCAAATTAAAAACTATAGGCCCATTTCACTTTTGAATGTGGATTATAAAATCTTTGCAGCTATACTGGCAGATAGACTTAAATTCTTCCTTAGCAAATTTATACCCTGATCAGAACAGCTTCCTGCCGTCAAGACATTTGAAAGATAATGTTAGAATTATTTCGGGTGCCTTAGAATATTATGAAGCCCGGCCGGACAAACAAGTGGCCTTTATGTTTCTCGACGCACAAAAGGCTTTTGATCGGGTAAATTGGAAGTTTATGTTGTCACAATTAGAAAATATGAAGTTTGGAGAAAACTTCTTAAACACAGTTCGGGCAATTTATGTATGACAAACTGCGACATTATTAGTAAATGGAGAAGAGGCGAGTGATATTGAGATTGGTAAAGGCACAAAACAAGGATGCCCGTTATCCCCCCTACTGTTTATCCTTACATTAGAACCCCTTCTTACAATAGTGAGGAGTGATATACAAATTAAAGGGTTACAAGCTAAAGCTCAGGAATTTAAGGTCCAGGCTTTTGTCGGCGACCTTGTTTTTATTCTGGAGGATCCTATGGCTTCTGGGATACAACTTTTACATAAAATAGAGGAGTACGGTATGATAGCAGGGTTACATATAAATAAAGAGAAGACAAAACTGTTAATTAAGAATATGACTTTGAACCAGAAAAGGAAAGTACAAAGCCTGTTAGGGATTAACATACAATACTAGATAATTATATGAAATTACTACAACAGGTATCTAAGGATATGACTAATTGGAGTGGTAAACAACTGTCTTTGATGGGCAGGATTGCGACAGTTAAGACACATGTACTACCGAAATTTTTGTTTTTGTTTCAAATGGCACCAACTAAATTGGACAAATTTTTTTTTAATCCTTGGAGACAATAGTGGCTCGATTTATATGGCAAGGCAAGAAAGCACGAATCAAAGCCCAAATGTTGCAAAAACGTAAAGAACTGGGAGGCTTCGGAGTACCCAACTGGGAAGCATATTATAATGCAGCAATTATGACATGGGTGAAGGATTGGGTGACGTTGAGTAGAAGGCACCTATTGACTATAGAGGGACATGACCTCCCCCAGGGATGGCATGGCTCCCTCTGGCAAGAAAGAGATACCCCCCATAGGTACTTCATGGGACATTATATTCGGAAGATTTTGATGGGGGTGTGGGAAAAGATGAGGAAAAAGTACTATCTTAGGGTTCCATGCTGGTTGGCACCGTTGGAGGCCTTAACACATCCCAGTGTATTTAATTGGACAAGAAACATAACATATAACCAGAAACATGAGTAAATCTATATAGCATTTGAGCCTACATATAATTGTGGCCACAAGAATAACCTATGAACAATTTTGGAAATCTACTACCATACCATCGGAAGATACCATAATTAAAAAGATTTATGAATGTGCAGAAATGGACAGAATGACGGGTTGGCTGAGGGACAAAGGCGAAACGGAACATTATCTTAGCTGGAACCTATGGTATATGTGGGCGACAAGGAGAACAGCAGGGACTTAAAACGGGGAAAGTTAAATAGCAGTTGTTAACAATGGGAACTAAAAGTGAACATGGGTATTGTAATAGATCCCTGAACTTTGTAACGAGAAGATGCTGCTTAGAGACTAAACAATGAGGAAGTAAAAAAAAGTTGGGCTGTGAATGTCTGTCACTGCAGGGGGCGGGGTTGTATGTTTAATATTGTATTTGTATTTGTATGTCTTATTCTTTAAAAAAATGTATAACCAATAAAGATTATTTTAAAAAAATCTCTGCTTTAGTGGACTCAGGGTGCACCCATTGTTTGATCAGCCCAACCCTGGTAAGGGAGTTGAGTATTAATGTAAGGAAGCTGAAGAGCCCCATAGCTTTTTGCCAACTAGATGGGTCAATAGCAGGGGAGGGGGGAGCCAGCTTCATTTGCCACTGAGCCCCTACAGATTGGCATTGGAAGCCACAAAGAAATACTTACATTTATAGTGGCACCGGGCATGGAATGGCCACCAGTTTTGGGTCTTGCATGGTTGAAAAAATGGAACCCCAAAATTAATTGGAAACAAGACCCATAAGAATGCAGATGCATGTAACCTCTGCTGAGAATCCAAAACAAGAAATTAAGGGGCAGAGCACCAAGAACAGCAGTGCCCGCTTACAACTCAGGGCATACCCAAAGAATACAAGGACTTGGCTGAGGATTTAGCAAAAAAGCCTCTGACGAACTTCCCCCACCCCACTGCTCCACTGACTGTGTGATAGAAATTCTACTTGGGGCAAAACTCCCTAAACCCAAGGTGTATAGCATGTCTCCAAGAGAGCTGGAAGAACAGAGGACATTCATTGAGAAAAACCTAGCAAGGGGTTTCATTGAACCACCCAGGCCAAAAATTGCAGCCCCAGTGTTGTTTAGAGAGAGAAAAAATTGGCTCCAAATGACTCTGTGTTGATTTTAGAAACATAAATTCTATTAGTGTGGAGAATATATATCCACTCCCTCTCATGAAGGATATGCTAGCACACCTCGCAAAAGGAGAATTTTTACGAAGATGGATTTAAGGAAGACTTACTACCGTATCAGAATTAAGGAGAGAGATGAATGGAAAATGGCATTTAACACCCCTCTGGGGTGCTATCAATTCAAAGTGCTACTATTTGGACTACAAAGGGCCCCTGCAGTATTTATGCAATTAATAAATGAAGTGTTGCAGGAACATTTATATAAGGGCTGCATAGTCTACATTGATGACATCTTGCTTTATTCTGAGACCAAGGCAGAACATGTAAAACTAGTCTGGGCAGTTCTGAACAAACTTAGCTCTGCCAACCTTTATGCTAAACTCTCCAAATGCGAATTCCAGCAAGAAAAAATTGATTACTTAGGATACCGCATTTCACACCAGGGCATAGAAATGGATCCTTCGAAAGTGCAATTGGTACTTGACTGGGAACCAACGAGAAGATGCAAACAGTTGCAAAGCTTCCTGGGATTTGCAAACTTTTACCGGCAGTTTATTCCTGCTTTTGCCCAAATTGCTCTCCCCATCACCAAGCTCTTAAAATGAAGGGGGGGGGGTAACCCAAAACTGAAGCAGCCTTTGAACTGGACAATGCAATGCCAAACTGCATTTGAAAAACTTAAACAGCTGTTTTCAGCAGAGCCAATTCTAAAGCACCCAGATGCAGAGAAACCATTCGGCATACAAGCTGATGCTAGCGATATGGCGATAGGAGCGGTCCTGCTTCAGAAAAATGAGCAAGACCAATTACAAACCATGCACTTACACATCCAAAAAATTGAATGAATCTGAGCAAAAGTGGGCCATTTGGGAGAAAGAGGCTTATGCAGTTCGATGGCTCTTTAATCTGGAGACATTTCCTAGTGAGGAGCAAGTTCCCTTTTGAAGTTTGGACAGATCATAAAAAATTTAGAAGCCCTAAAGACCCCAAGGAAACTCTGTCCAAAACAAGTACGATGGCTGAGTACTTGAAAAGGTTTGAATTTACGCTCAGATACCTCCGGGGAGGGGGGATTTTCTGGCAGATGCACTATCCAGGAAACCGCAATTCAATAATGTGAAGCCAGACGTAGTCAAACCCATGATACAAAAAAATCAACTAGCTGCTAAAGTAAACCACCAGATGCCAGGGAAAACGAGACACTCTGGAGGACAATGATACCACCCAAACTTTTAAACAAGCTTTTACCACCGATGAAGGTTTTTGAGGCACAATGATAGCTGCCTGATGAAAGATAACTTAGCTTGGGTGGGAGGGGAGTTGTATGTTCCCAGCCAGCCAAAGATTGTACATAATGGAAATGTGCCACGACTCCAAACTAGTAGGACACTTTGGTTTTGTAAAAACTTTACATCTGATTAAAAGGCAATTTTGGTGGCCATCACTAAAAAAGGACATAGAGAGCTATGTAGCTGTGTAGTCCAAGTTGTGCAGCAGCTAAAAGATGTCAAGGGCAAAATGCCAGGACTGTTACAGAAGGTAGCTGAGCCCTCAGCCCCCTGGAAGGAGATAGTTATGGATTTTATTGTCCAACTACAAGAAAGCACAGGGAATACTGTTATTTGGTCATAACAGACTTGTTTTCAAAACAGACACATTTGACACCATGCCAAACAATCCCAACTGCCAAAAGTCTAGCCAAGTTATTCCTGATACACATTTATCACCTTCATGGAGCCCCGCAGAGAATCATCTCCGACAGAGGGGTCCAATTCACCTCAAAATTTTGGGGGGCATTCTTAAATTTATTGGCCACCACCCAAGGACTGAGCTCCAGTCACCATCTGTGCACCAATGGTCACTGAAAATCGGAACATGGTTCTAGAACAATACCTAAGATGTTTTATTAATTTTCAACAGGATAACTGGGTTGACCTTTTGCAGAAGTGGCCTTCAATAACGCTGTGCACTCAAGCACTGGTTCACCCCTTTTAGAGTAGCAACAGGCCAGGATTTCAGTCCCATGTCTGAACTACCCACAGAAGAACCCACTATCCCCTCACTAAAAGATGGATAGACAACCTACGAAACACATGTCCAGTGGTTAGATTAGTGTTACAGGAAGCTAAAGAGGCTTTTAAAACTCAAGCTGACAAAAAATAGTAGATCCCAAACTTTTCCATGTTGGAGATAGAGTATACTTATCTACAAAATTCCTGAAGTCATTGCAGCCATCAAAGAAATTAGGGCCAAATTTCATCGGACCTTTCCCTATCACCAGAGTTATCAACCCAGTAACAGTAGAATTACTCCTTCCAAAGACACTCAGGAAAGTCCATCCAGTGTTTCACATTAGTTTGCTCAAACGAGAAGTAATTTCACAACTCAGACCACATGCACCTATACTTCCTGTTCCTATCATGATAGAAGGCGAACAACATTTTGAAATTAAGGAATCCTGGACTCTAGGACTCACAGGGGAAAAATCCAATACTTAGTGCTTGGAAGGATTTACCTTCATCCCAAAATGAATGGGTAGTGAAACATCCTGTTAGGGTCCCTGCCCTATTGAAAAAATTTCACTCCCAATGCCCTGACAAACCTTGTTAAAATACTATGATGCAATTTATTTTCCTATCTTTTCACAGGTGGATCTCTCCTTTTCTAAAGAACGGCAGCATGTCAGATCCCTTACGTGACACTGTCATTCAGTTGGGAGGAGGGGAGCCTCGGAGTTAAATTACTAGCAGTACCTGTAACAACTGAGATGTGCAACTGATTTCCTGCCGCTGGAAAGCTGGAGGTCCCAACACCTCTGGAGGGATGTTTATGATGGCCATGTGGGATATCTTACTTTAATGTCAAATTAGAGATAGCCATGGGAACGTGTGTTTTATTGACTCCTATGGCAGAAGAGTTAAGGAAACATCTTCACACTTGTGTATTGGCCAGAATCTGCATTCTGACAAAGGGGAGGGGTCATTATCAGTTTAATCCCACTTGCATTGCTTAAAGGGTTTCAGATGCTACTTTGCTTCTAATGGTTTCCATCCTGTTTAATTAAAGGTTCCTTTTGAAATAATCCGTTTCACTTGCTTAAGTTAGGAGAGGAGCCATTACAGTTGTTCTGTGGCAAGTTGGCTGTGGCAAGTTGTCCTGCAATGAATTGGCTGTGGCAAGTTGGCAAAGGCAAGTTGACCATGACGAGTTGACTGTGGTGACTTCTGCTGTCAGAATGGGACGACTTGTTATGGCTGCTGTGGCAAGTTGGCCGTGGCTAATTGTCATAGACCTTATTTCTGGGACCAATTTGGCCTTTACTTTCTGCAACCTTCCAGTTCCTCCTTCAGACTCTGGTACTACTCCAGCTTCTCAAACTCCTTCTTCCTGAGGCTGCTGTAAGTGAGCCCTACAGCTATATATAACACTTCGGTAAAATGTTTGTTAAAAGGGAGAAATTGAAAAAAAAAAAAAGATGATGTAGAAAAGTAGTAAATACCAGGCAGTCTGTGGCAAGGAATGGAATGGTTGATAAGAAGAAAAAATAGCTGGCTAAATATAAAATTGCTTTTGAATCACGGGGAACTAGGACAGAATTTATACACAATTATTTACACAATTAATTCTTGTGAAAGCAAGAACATATGGAATCAAGAATAAATAGATGATGAATGAATATAAATGAAGTCAAACTTTATTTAAAAACAATTAGTTTTTTAAAAGTCCCAGTTTGGGTGATGTTTAAGGCACCAGACTAGAAACCTGGACGCCTTAAATTCCATTTTTGCCTTAGATATGAACCAACTGGGTGGATGCTAAATTCCAAACCAAGCAACCAAATAACCAGAATGGAACACTTGGTCATGAAATTCAAATGGATAGTATTTTCATAAGCATGGAAGGGATGACAAGATACATATCCAAAGAACACTCTTTCTGATAATTTAAAATATGTGGACCTTATTATGGAACCTCTTAGCCTAGCAAGCAATAATGCATATATAAACTTTTGTTTAACTTATTATCTTGTAATTTAATCTGCACAGGAAACAAGAGTTAACTTATCCACTGTAGGACTGCATAAATAGAGCAATCTGAAGCCTGAAAAAGTCAACATGTCTGATTTCCTCTATTATAATATGAATTCTTCAAGCACGCTACCAAAAAAACACATAATGTAGACCAGTGGTTCCAAAACCTTTTCAGTCCACTGCCCCCTTGGTGCTACAAACTGATCCTCAGTGCCCACCACCCAGTGGTGGAATTCAAATTTGTTTACTACCGGTTCTGTGGGCATGGCTTGGTGGATGTGGCTGGGGGGGTCATGTGACTGGGCGGTTTGCACGATGGAAGGAAGATAGTAACAGTAAAATTCAAAACTGTAACAATTAATTGCACATTTATTCAAAATCCAATTTAAAAACCTTTTAGTTAATGTTAATTCACAAAATTGTTGAACATGATCCAGTGATACCAGATTTTCAAGTCTGATAGTCATTTATCAAGAACCTTAGTACCTAGTAATTTAGTAAACTCAGTAAAATTTAGTAACTATTTCACTGTTCAGTAAATTCTTAATGTTATGGATGGGCTTGATGAAGTGATACCAGTTTCCCAATGTCTGGTTTTAAGTCACTTAGCAGGAGTCTTAAATCACCACGTTCAGTAATCTGGAGTCCATTTCTTTGCTTGGAGAGAAGTTGGATGACCACACTGAAGCCACATTCCACCAAATATGATGTTGGAAATGCAACAAGGAGCTTCTTAACCACTGTCCATAGTGCAGGATAGCGATCAGAAATTTCTTTCTGTAACCAAAACTCTTGGTACAATTTCTTAACTTTGGTTTCAGCTCAATGTAATTTTGCAGCTCTATGAGTTGTTCCTCCACTACCCCATCTTCCTCAGTATCTGAAAATGGATTTATCACCCAATCTGGAATTTCCATCAAAAGAAGATCCTGATTTCGCTCAGACATCTAAGTCTTAGAATGTCAGAGAAACAACTTTAGCTGGATAGTCACAACCCTGCAATAACATCACTGTAATTTTCAGTTTCATTAATTTCCACATATCAACACTAGCTTTGCTACTAACCCCTTCCAAACCATCTGCATAGTCTTTAAGATTTGGTGGTCTAAATATCAAAAACGGTTGACTCACAACACCATCTAAGCAAAACTGAAGTACAATCTATTTTTTCTTTTTTTAAAAAAATTCAATTTTAAGATTTATCTTACTGTTTTCATCCAGTCCCCATCCAAAAATGGCAAGAAACTCGGTGTTATTTTTTTAAGCAACCATGGACAGATAATTGCTCATACTTGCCTCAATATTATTGGCCAAATTTCTTATTGACTATGCTAAGCATGAGGTGCTCTGATCATTGTTAACTCTGCTGCAAAATTTATGCATGCACATATCCACACATACAAAGGCATACAATATAATCTTATCTTCTTCAGATTGCCAATTATTTGCATGACACAGACATTCTACCTTTAAATGCTTTAAATGCTTACGTGGTTTCAATAGCTAAACTTCTGCTCGCTGAACCAACTATTCAAAACCAGTAATTCCGCAGGAGGAGAGGATGGGAATGGGGATATTTCAAAAACTAAAAACATATCCTAAAAGAAAATCCTCTCGCGACCAGCATTGAGTGAAGCTTTTATAGCTTTAGAATAAATGAGCTGGAAGGGACCTTGGAGGTCTTCTGGTCCAGCCCCCTGCTCAAGCAGGAGAACTATACCAGAGGTCTTCAAACTTGATGACTTTAAGACCTGTGGACTTCAACTCCCAGCTATGCTGGGAGAATTGTGGGAGTTGAAGTCCACAAGTCTTAAAGTTGCCAAGTTTGGGGACCCCTGACCTATACTATAGCAGTATATACATATAATATACTATATCTATGTCAAAGAAAGCTCCTGTGAGTTTAACAACACCCATATTTCCAAGGCTAGAAATGGAAGATTGCAATGTGAGCTCCCTCCTGCTGGTAATCCAAACCTCCCTAACCAAAATCCACACCACCAAAAGGGAGCGACCGCACTTCTGCTCATCACCCCCCTCCCCCCCCAGTTACTTTTACCCAGCAGCATCTCCATGTAAAGGAAAAGGATGGCACGAAACATGTGATGGTTTTTTAAGCCAATGGCAAAGAGCTCTCTTGCAAGCTCAACTAGAATTTGATTGGCGGGGTTTTTTCCCCCCTGACAACACTGTGCATGATCTCCACGTCCACCGACCTTTTTTTTAAAAAAACCTTTTCACAAGCCAAGCTGGTTGGTTAAGACGCCGGTGGTGTTGGGGGACAGGCAATTGAAGCAGTGTGCGCCCTTCTCCTGGGAGGAAGGCAGTGATTGGAGGGGAAGGTGGTGACGTTGCTTAAAGGAAAACCCACAGCTATTTCCAGGTTTGTTTGGGTGATTTTGTCCTTCTGCCCGTGCCAATGGGCTTTAAACAGTCCATCTTCCACTCAGCAAGTTTCTCCTTTCCATCTGAGAAATTAGCTAAGGGGAAGCTACCAACCTAGGGGCGACACCCTCTGCAGCCAACACAATACACAATCTTTTTTTCCTTGCCCTCGTTAGTGCCCCCTGCCGCTCCCTTGCCTCTTAGTGCTCTCCTAAGTCATCCCACAGCCCCCAGAGGGCGGTACTGCTCACTTTGGGAACCACTGATGTAGACAGAATCAAATTGTCTAACATTGTTTAGATGAGTATCTTGTTTTACTTTTGTTGAAAGAAATGTCCTTCTGGGTTCAGCTCCAATTTGGGAAAAAGACACTGGAGACATGGAGGCTGCTTGGAAAGATGGTTTAATGGTGGACAGGACCACATGTGCTTGCTGGGCTTTTTATAATCTGTTCAGCCCCACCTCTCTGTTTCCTGTTCCTGTGTAAGAAATGCATTCTGATTTGTTGTCAGACTCCCATGGGGCCATGCAGGGGCAACTCTCTAGGCTGTGTTTTGAATCCAGGTTTGGTTGAGTTCTCAGAAGCCATGTGGTGAGTGGGTAAAGGCTAATCATGCCTTAATCCATCACCCTGGATCTGAAGGGAAGAATTCTTTATTATGTAAAGGGACTGGCTTGGGCATCTTAATGGCCCTTTGACAAAGAGGGTGGGCAGGAAGCTGCAGGGAGCTACTTTGTCTTTAAAACATGTTTCTCCCTTTTCACAACCAGGGAAATATAGTATTCTGCCTTTTCAATATTTCCTAGGATATTTCATTTTTCTAGCAGAGGAATGGGTTTTATCTTCTTACGCTTGGAAATGATTTCCCATCTATGTTCAAGCAAACAATTTGAAAATATGAACATTGTTGAAAAGGTCACATTTTACACTTGAGTCACTACTCAATTTAGTAGGTGGCATAAAGTAGTATGTGCACACAAAGTAAAGGTTTTAAACATATGTATTTATTGCTTTTTGTTACATTAATTAAAGCTTTAAATGACAGATAAATTATTGGCCTTAGAATCTTCTCCAGCAATTCCTGAAAAGATTTTTTAAAGTGTGTGTTGTGTACTAAGGCTCACCAAGTTAGTGGATAAAACACTATTATTAGTACATGACAGCAATTTTGGTGTTTCTTTAATTATATGGAATTCAGGTAGTAAGAATAAACTATAGCATCTGAAACAACTTGAATTCTTAATATAAAAATGTGTTTCAAGGAAAAAAACTAAAATGTCTGAAATTCATACTCTTTGTTTCTGGTCCTCTTTATTTTGCTTTCCAGCACAGAATTACATTTACTTTTACTCCTTCTTTAATTTCAGTTATATAATCTCTTTACCTTTTAAAAAAAATTACATTCAAATGTAAATTCATAAATTACACTTTTTGTCAGAACATCCATTCTGTAGAGCTGAGGAATAAGAATAACTATTGATGTGAAATAATTTAATTTTAATTATGGAATAACAATATCTCTAATGTATAACTTCTGTACAATAAAGTTCCATCAGCCACAGAACCAAGACAAATACAGAAACCCTATGTATAAAAATGTCAGATCCCTAACTTGACACTGCCATTTAAATGGAGAGAGGGGGGAAGCATGGGGATAAGCTGTATTTTTATAACTTTTTTCCTGGTGTCTAAGCGCCCTGCAGGATTCTCACCTTCTTTGAAATGTAATAAGGAAGGAGAGCCATGTGGATTGTTTCAGTTTGCTGAGAGCACAAGATCCTGGAAATGGCTCCTTATCTGTTTCTCAAGACGGTTGTTACAATAAACATCGTCACACCTGTGGATTGGCTAAATCCATGTTCGAACTGGAGGGAGGGATTCTAAAGCCCTATTTCTAACTCTAGTTTGGGAAAGAATTTAGAATCTGCTTCGTTTGTCCTGCTATCACTTCTTCTTAATAAAAGGTTGAAATACCATGTTTCAAGAGTCCATACTTTCTTGGGAAAGGAGGAGAGGCAAGTCCTTACAGAAAAAACTATTAACCTTTGTATATCTGCTTACTTATTTGTTCTCCTTCTGCCCATTTTAAACTAGTTAAAACAGTTTCTGTGCAGTTAGTTGCCAAAAGAAATCTACATAATATTGTTGTGTAGGAAGCCCAGCCCACAGAAGAATGAAATATTTTGGGGAATATTAAAAAGGTAGAATATTATATTTCCCTAAAGGAGAAATATGTTTCTGGAGGCAGAAAGCAGCCCCCAGTCTTTCTTAGTAGCCCACAGCAGATGCCAGCACTTAAGGAGATAAAGAGCTTATTGAAGAAGGCAATTATCTAGATGGCTCCATTTATAAGCGAAGCAAATCCTGCAGGCAGAAATCCATTCAATACAGGATATTTCAAAACTCCTCGCAGCAAAGTTTGACAGCTATCCAAAGCCGAATTGTAGGATTAGTACAGCAGACCACACCCAAGATCCAGCACAGGATGAAAGCCATTAGTCACAATAGGAATTGCCCAACACACTTTCAGAACACAAGCCCCTTCTTTGCACACACACATCCCAGCCAGCAACATTTCAGGACCTGTATAAAAATCCTGGTACTCATCTAGCTAATTGTTCAGCTGACTGAGAACTGTACACTGTCTTTGTGTAGTTCTGTTCATCATTAAACTTTCTTTCCAATCAGCCTCCATTTTATTTTATTCCCAGCTTGGACCTGAACCAGATGGATTTTCCTTCCAACAATTTGGCACCCCAAGATGGAACTCCAAGCTAACCTGACCAATGAACCTGGCTCAGGTAAGCCTTCACCTTGCCTGCAGCAGACCCATTATGTCCAAGGGTGGGTTCCACTGGACCTTGGTCATTTGGAGCAAGGGTAGTAAAGGGAGTTTTGAGCTCAAAGGCTGCTTGGAAAGAAGGTGAGTACCTCTAAAATTTAACTTTAAAAGCCCAGGAGGTGAAAGAGACTGTGTGTGTCTGTTTGTGTGTGAATACATTTGAAAAAAATCGCTTCTCTGCCACACCTGGATCCTGCTCTCTCTGCGTCTTTCTAGCCGCAAACAAACTCACTGCTAGCTCCCTTCCCACCAGGCCATGATCGGTGAGTTCTGGAAAGCAAGGGGATTGACTCAGGTAAGCCACAGGGAGCTGGAATAGTCGGAAGTGGCAGGTATACCATGGGTCATAGCCAAGCTGCATGCAACAGAGTGACATGGGGTGGGTTTCAATGTTTTAAACTACCAGTTCTGTGGGCATGGCTAGATGGGGGGGGATGTGACTGAGTGGGCATGGCCTACTTGACATCACTCACACACATGCACACACAGTCACACAGTTCTCCCCCCCCACAGCAAACTTGTGGCAGCCGCCCGAGCTCCCTCCCCTCGCCTTCTCGCCTTCCCTCAGGTGGAAGTTGCTCGCAATCTCATCCTCTCGCAAGGCTCTCAACTCCTCCGGGGACTCTTTGCCACGGTGGCTCGACAAGCTCAGACTTTCTCCTGCTGCTGTTGCCGCTGCCGTCTGGCTCCAGCAGAACGCGGCATGGGACGGCTTGGGGACTGAGCGCGGCCGGCACAAAACATGTCAAAGACGCCGGCCGCACCACGTAGGTTCCCGCCCCTGCCCCCGCACCTGCACCCGTTCTTTTTGGAGGCCTGGCATCTTCGGCAAGTCTGGGGACCTTGCAAAGGCCTTGCGAGGTCCCCGAACATGTCAAAGATGCCGGCCATGCCGCGTAAGTTCCCACCCCACCCCTGCGCCTGCACCAGTTCTTAAAAAAAATTGGGACTTTTTAAGAACATGGCAGGACGCGGGACAAATTGTAGAAAAGCATGCCTCTCCCGCTGAAAGCGGAACGTCTGGTCACCTTATTCAAATCTATTCCATAATTAAAAATTTCGCCAAATTCAATCAATGCTGCCTCTGCTTCTGCCCATGGAATGACTACATCTTCAATGTTCCAGTCATCCAGTGTCTGGGTGAGATAATAAGACTGCTTGAAAGTGCAATATTCCTGTAAATTAACTTTATAACCTCCAGTTAAAGCTTTTTAAAGAGAGAGTGGCAGAAAAAAAGGGGAGCTGACATTACAAAGCACTCCCTCACTCGGGCCAGCAGCAAAACGGATGGAGCCGTTAGATAGAAGAAAGGAAGTGATAGATCTTGAGAACTGCTTAAGGATGTTAGAAAGCAAATCAGAAGCTCTTGGTGTTTAATTTTCACTCTATGGTTTTCTTGGTAACTTGGTAACTTTTGAGAATTGCTAAGATTTGCTTTAGAAGCCAGGAATTTAAAAGAAAATATGTTGAATTAATTGTCTGCATTGCCGTTTGGCAGTAAACAGTGCCCGGTAAAAGCTTCCTAATAAGAGTTGACCTTGAAACATTGTGGATAACAACGAACTGAAAAAAGTTTTCTAGAAGAAAGAAATAAGACCAGCTGTGTAAACATTGCCTTGCCTTCCCTTGCAACATTATAATGGGCTGCTGAGAATGTCTATCTGATAGTATGTCCTTCCCTCTTTTTCCTACCGGGGGAGTGGGGAGAAGAAATTTGGATAACTCAAACAACTTATACTAAAGGTTCCTTTTTTTCTGTTCATTTGGTTACTTTGGGTCATTCTTTACCTACCCAATTTTTATCTTTTTATCTCCTTTTTTTACCTCTTTTTTTTAACCTTTGGAACGATCTCCCCGTGGAGATCCGGACCCTCGCCACCCTTCAGGCTTTCTGCAAAGCCGTTAAAACCTGGCTGTTCTGGCAGGCCTGGGGCTGATGAGTTCCCAGCCCCACTCAAATTGTTGCGGCTGTTGACGAGTTTTTAATTTGTTTTCTGTATTTGTCTTGTCTTCTTGTTTTTTTGTACTTCCCCTTTTCCCTATTTAGTTTGTTAGCCGCCCTGAGTCCCCTCGGGGAATAGGGCGGCATACAAGTTCAATAAAACTAAACTAATTAAAAACCTCTTGCAATGAGGTGTGGATTACCATTGTGGAATTAATTTTGTGGTGTCCCCCCCCCCATTTTTTCTTTTTTGAGGAGTGAGCACCTTTTGACCAACATTCCTTTATGTGTTTATTTTTTTCCTTGTTCCCTATTTTTTTCCTTTTGTTACTTCACATGGCCATTATAAAGCGAATGGATTAAGGTAGCAAGAACTTGAAGACAGGGTCCAAGAACAGGGGTTGGTTTATTGGAGGCTTGGGCCAGTGTGGGAAACTCCAGGATTACAATTAAACTACTAATCTATTCTTTGGATTACAAAATTTGTGTCAGGCCTGCAATTATATTCCTTTTAGAATTTTGGCCTGCCACACTTTCTCTTATTTCATTATGCTGTTTCATTAGTGTAGTTGATGGGAGGGGGGAATAGACAGGAGTAGGATTGTGGAATGTGTTGTTGTCATTCTTTTCTAGAAGACCAAGGTCATCTTTTGCCTCCGCACTTTTACACCTGATCGGAAACAGCTAGGTGGACATGCTAGTGTGGAAGAAGAAGATTGGACCATGTGATGGATTTGTGGGTGTGGGGACAAGATCATGAACTTTTAACTGGGTGGAATCCCAGGAAGCTCTTTAGAATTGGGATTTCACAGATGTGCTAAGATGTCTAATTTATTACATTGGAACTTTAAGGATCATTTTGCCTTGGACTCTGATTTAATTCTACATGATACTTGGATAGCTCACATTATCCCAATTCTCTTTTCAAAATAAATCACCAGCACACACCCCTCATGGGGGCTGGTGAGGTTGCTGTTTCCCAACGCTGACTGACCCAGTCAGCGTAAAATATCAGTGAACAATTATGAGAAGGCTTTTGAGATAAGAAGCTGAGATGAGACACTTCTCTTCAAATCTTCAAAGGTGAAGGAGTTTCTCTTTTAAAATTTATTGCCGCTGGCAAGATGCCCAGCCGGTGGGGGATGGAAAGGAGGGGAATGAAGAAGCTTATTCTCAACGCGACTAGAGGATGGTCAGAAGATCTGATGAATGGAGATCCCAGCCACCCTCACGCAGTCAACTCCGATGGGCTTCCTGGACCATTTCGGACAACTAAACATGAGTGCATGCTCCCCCTCCTTCCCCCCAGCCAGGGCTTGGAAAAAAACCTGGAGTGGAGATTTTGACTCCTTCCAAAATGGGGATAAATGAAATGAGCCAATACCCTGCAACTGAGTTGAAGACAGAATCCCTATCAAGATGAGATTTTCAACCCAGCCAGCAAGAAGGGATTTGGCCAGCATCTTTCACTTGCCAGCCACCGGAAATTGGGCTGCAGCTAGTGAATGAAACACCACTAAATTGGTTTTTTTTTCCCAGAGTATGGATGGAAAAGATGCCAGTGGGCAGCTCCTGGGCGATCAACATGGAAAAGTCCTCCAAGCTAGCAGAGGGGCCCTTGGCACATAAACTTCCCTAACCGGCCATCATTAGTTGAACTGCAACCTGTGAATCAGGCAACTTCGGGATGGTCTTAATCCCAGGTCATGGATTCCAATTGGTACCTGCCCTTCCTCAGCAGATGGCACCATGGCAGATAACTGGGCAGTGGCCAACCGAGGGATTGAACTCCCCACTGGTTCCAGTGTCCCCTGCAATGCCCCAACAGGTTCTTACCCAACCTTCCTACAGAGAAAGGTTCTCAACAATGGAAGAAGGGGCAAGCTATAGAATGGATGGTGGAAAGATGTGATGAGGCAGTTCCTAAGTTTAGAGATGTAACTAGGTTCCTTTCCTTGGGAGGGGGGCAATAAAATGCCACCATTGCTGTCAACTTGGCCACAAAATGTCAGAGTGCTTGGCTCCAGCCCCATTGCCACAAACATGTGCACCAAACGCCTTGGTGGTAAAGAGAAAGGCCCAGATGCCACCACAAAAGAGTCATCTGTGCCAACAACCTCTAGAAGAGGACCCCCAACTTAAGGTGACAAAGAGTCCTACCAAGGGGGAGGCCTCAGAGGAGGAAAAGAGCAAACACACTCTGGAAGAGGATCCCCAACTTAAGGTGACAAAGAGTCCTACCAAGGGGGAGGCCTCAGAGGAGGAAAATGCTGAAGATGACTCAATGGTGAATGCACCCATCCGCCCCTTCGCCTTCCAAGTAAACCTCCAAGTGCCTGAGATGGGGTTGGAGGGGGAGGTTGAAGCAGTTGTGAGCACAGCATGTCGATTGTCAAGCAACTAGGCATAAGCACAAGACCTCTAGCCTGTCCCATTGGGGTTCAGCAGATAGATGGAACGCTAATTGGAGGAGCCCAAACCACGCTAGTAACTGAATTGGTGAAGTTACAATTGGGCCGCCACTGCGAGCATCTCAGATTCATTGTGGCTCCAGAGATGCTGGAAAAAATAATCTTGGGGCTTGCATGATTTGACAAGTGGAAGCCTATGATAAAGTGGGAAGATGGTGGTAGGAAATTGATGATTGTGGTTGAGCCGCTACCACCGGTGGAGGAAAAGGGCCAGCCAGGGATGATTGAATCCAAGAGCCCAAAACCTGCAGCAGTGACAAAAACCACAGCTGTCCAACAAGTACCCAAAAACTTTTGGGGGGATGTTTTGTCGAGAAAACCACAGCATGATAGTAATGGAAGCCAGGATAAGCTGATGACAGCTATGAAATTGGTGCTCCCAACAGACCAGTGGCTCAACAACAATCAGGAAATCCTAACGATGGAAAATGGATTAGCCTGGAAGGGGTCCAAACTGTACGTCCTCACGGGGTTGAGGCTGGAAGTTCTACAGCGAAGCCATGAGGCGGAACTAGGAGGCCACTTTGAATTCCTAAAAACGCTCTACCTCGCCGTGGCCAAAGATGGAATCAGAGGTGGAAGATTACGTAAAAAGCTGTGCTACTTGCGCAACAATGAAACCACTGCCGGAGAAGTCCCCTGGACTGCTACAACAAGTGACCAGCCCTAACCGACCATGGGAAGAGGTCTCAATGGACTTCATCGTGGAACTCCCAGGCAGCAGTGGGAACAGAGTAATCTGGACAGTTATCGACTTTGTTTCCAAGCAGGCGCACTTCATCGCTTGCTCAGAGTTGCCGTCCGCAAAGAAATTAGCGAAAATGTTTGTGAAACACATTTATCGCCTGCACAGAGTAACCAAGAGAATCATTTCAGACTGAGGAGTCCAGTTCACAGCCAAGTTCTGGAGAGAGGTCCTGAGATCCATTGGGTCCACACAAGAACTGAGCTCAGAGGTTCATCCCAGCATGAACTACACAGCAGAGAGAGCCAATGCAGTAGTGGAACAATACATCCGGTGTTTTGTGGACTATCGGGAAGACAACTGGTCAGACTTGCTACCCTTTGCCGAAGTGGCATACAACAATGTGGTTCACAGCAGCACTGGATTTACTCCTTTCCAGATTACCAGTGGCATGGAATTTGTTTCCATGCCTGAGCTGCCTAAAGAACTTCTTCATGTCTTTGAATGAATATCCATCCTAAAGAAAGGATGGGAGAATATGAAGAAGGCTCTAGCAGATGCCGCAGAAGCCTACAAGAAGCAAGCTGATAAACACTGCTCACTCCAAAACCTCTTCCATGTGGGGAACAAAGTGTTTGTGTCTACCAAATACATAAGATTGGGAATGCCTAGCAAGGAATTTGGTCCAAAATTTCTAGGTCCATTCCCAATAATGAAGATAGTTAACCCAGTTACAGTTCAACTCAGTCTACCCAGAGGTCTAGGGAAAATTGACCCAGAATTTCATTGTAGCTTGTTGAAACCAGTAATTGGGTCTAGCATAAGAGCATCCACCCAAGCTTTCTCTCCTCCTATAGTGATAGAAGGGGGAACACAATCTGAGGTGGAAAAGATTGTAGACTCTAGGCTGAATAGGGGTCGCTTACAGTATTTAGTGCATTGGAAGGGTTACCCTTTGTCTGAAGCTACTTGGGTGAAAAGCTGGAATCTAAAAGTGGAGAAATTAGTAAAACAATTCCACAAGAAGTTTCCCGATAAGCCAAAGGGTCCCCCCGGGGGGGGGGGGAGATGTGTTTAATTTTGTTATGTTAACTTTTATGTTATTCTCTTTTCGCTTACAGTATTTAGTGCAATGGAAGGGTTACCCTTTGTCTGAAGCCACTTGTGTGAAAAGCTGGAACTTAAAAGTGGAAAAGTTAGTAGAACAATTCCATCAGTGACGTGCGGTGAGGTTTATGGCTGGTGAGGCAAAAAGAAAGAAAGCGGCTTTTGCCCACCCCACCACTATGTCCAACATGATCTAAAGTCATATGTCCTGACTTTATGATCACTCGAGCAGAGTTAAGCAAGGGTTAAAAGCTGAAAAATTCCTTATGTAGATGAGGCACGTGGTTTTCTTGCCTCCTCCTGTAGAGGGCATTTTTAGAGGCTTTTTTAAACAATTAAGCAGAGTCGTCCATTGGGGACTCTGGTAGCAGCTAACCCAGCCTGACCTCACCAGCTCTTGCCTTTTTCCTTTTATATTTTTACATTTTCATGATGGCAGGCAAGAGCAGAGTTGAAATCCTCTGTGATTGTGAAACAGATGGAAAAGGTATGTGGGTCGGAGGGAGGGGGAGGAATTCAAAATTAATGTAATTTGTAAGTAATTGTAAGTAATTTGTGTGTGTGTGTGTGTTTATTTCTATATATATATATATATATATATATATATATATATATATATATATATATATATATAATTATGTTTTTCATTCTATACAATCACATATTTACTGTGCTTAATCAGGGCATATAACATTGATTAATAAACACGGCCCTCACTTATATAGAAAATGCCCCCTACAATACAAACCCAATATACCACCTTGGCCCACCATACACCCTCTTTCAACCCCCTCCAACTTTCATTCTTCCTTCTCACACACCCCTCTACGCCTACTTCCCCTCCCCTTCTTTCTAACCCTAACCCTATCACTCCCTCTAATCCATTCCCTCCCTCCCTTCTCCTCCTCCTCTCTCTCACCCTCTCCACCCTCCTTCTTCTTTCACTCGACTCTTTCCTTCGGTATATTTCTATTACCTTCCAGTATATTCGGTTTGTTCTGTTTTCGCACTAACATTAAAAAGCCACAGTATACAAATGCAATCATGGAATTTAACACATATTGTATTTCCCCCCTCCCCCCTCCCCCTAAATCTCCACCTCCCTTCCCTCCCCCCGACTTCCCAAAGACCATACGTGGTATAACTTTTGGACAATCACAGTCTAAAATATGGATTTTATAGAAATCTCCATGCTAAATTAGTACAGTGGAACTTTGAGTCTTGTATAATATTGGGTGACTGGAATGGCGTGATCGACACCAAAAGAGATAAGAAGACATCTCGCCCGAACACCAAATTCCGAACTAAGCTACCCAAACCCTTTTTTGACATGCTGGACGACTTTGAATTGCGAGACGCTTGGCGCGAGAGGCATGCAGAAGAATATGACTTTACCTTTTTTTCCAACAGACATCAATCTCTTTCAAGGATTGATTTTATACTAATTACAAATGATTTACTTTGCAGGGTGAAGAAGACAAAGATTATGGCGAGAGTTCTTTCAGATCATAATCCAGTCTGGATGGAATTGGGAAGGGTAGCCCAGGCAAGAAGGTCCTGGAGGTTGAATGAAAACTTATTTAGATATGAAAAGTATGTTAATGACTGTAAAAAATTGCTATCGGAATATTTTGTTCTTAATATGAATAAGGGTACATCTATGGAATATGTATGGGATGCAAGCAAAGCGTATATGAGAGGAGTATTAATGAATATAAACAAAATACATAGACACAAACAAGGGCAAAAACGAAAAGAATTGGAAGAGGAAATTAAAGGGAAAGAGTCAGAATTAACATTGAATCCAGGAGATACAAAGATTAAGGAAACAATTTCTATACTAAAATCTCAGTTTGATATGCTGATCTCTGACCAGGTAGCCACCAGTTTATTATATGCTAAACATAATACTTTCTGCAACGCAAATAAACCCGGTAGGTGGTTGGCTTATCAGATTAGAAAAAAAAGGAAAGCTCGAAATGTATCCAAATTGTGCTACAGAGGGAAGGAAGTGTTTCAACAGGAAGAGATCCAAAAGGTATTTCGGGAATTTTTTACAGAGTTGTATAAAGGGGATAAAATTAAGGACGTAGACATAGACAAATACCTAGATAAAGAGAAAATCCCCCTAGTTAGAGAAGAACATAGGCATAAGCTGAATCAACCGATAACCTCTGGGGAAATTCTGCAGGCAATTAAACAATTAAAGTTAGGGAAAGCACCAGGCACAGATGGTTTAACAGCTGTTTATTATAAAAATTTACAGTTAGAAATGGTAGAACCCCTCAGAGAACTATTCAATAAAATTCAATCGGGAGTGCCCCCTTCGTGGAAGACTGCGTTCATATCGTTGATACCCAAAGAAGACCAAGACCTTACCCAGCCAAAAAATTATAGACCTATTTCATTACTCAATGTAGATTATAAAATATTTACTAAATATTAGCAAATAGGCTAATGGTGGTAATTCAACAATTGATACATACCGATCAAACTGGTTTTATACAGGGCAGACAGATGAAGAACAACGTTAGATTAATTATTAACGCTTTAGAATACCTGGGAAAGAACAATCAAATCCCGGCCACATTCATATTTTTGGATGCGGAGAAAGCCTTTGATTGAGTTAATTGGCAATTCCTGCTGAAGACATTGCAAAAAATGCAGATAGGAGATGGCTTTTTACGGTCAATTGGGGCAATATATCAGCAGCAAACAGCCCAGATCATTGTCAATGGAAGTCTGACAGACTCCTTTCAAATTGAAAAAGGTACAAGACAGGGCTGTCCTCTGTCCCCATTATTGTTTATTATAACTTTGGAAATACTGTTGAATAAGATACGGGGCTTGGGCGGTCTAAAAGGGATTAAGATTAGACAGCAAGAATACAGAGTCCGCGCATTTGCGGATGATCTGGTCATAATATTGGAACAACCGCAGGAATCTAGTAGGGTCTTATTGAACACGATCAATCAATATGGTCAAGTCTCGGGATTTAAAATAAATCTAGGAAAAACCAAAAGATTAGCTATAAATATGACTATCAAACAGAAGGAAGAACTGGGGGCGATGCTAAGATGTGAGGTAGTTAAAAAAGTTAAATATCTTGGAGTTAATATTTTAATCTCAAATGGGAAATTATATAAGCATAATTATGAATCACTTTGGCATAGTATACAGTTGGAGTTGAAAAGGTGGGAGAAACTGCATTTGTCCTTGATGGGTAGAATAGCGGCAGTAAAAATGAACATTTTACCAAAATTTTTATTTCTTTTTCAAATGTTACCAATACTTAAAAGAGATGCGAATCTTTCAGAATGGCAGAAGGGTATCAACAAATTTGTGTGGGCAGGAAAGAAGCCGAGGGTAAAGATGAAAATAATGCAAGATGCACGTGAAAGAGGAGGATTGAAATTACCTAACTTAAAATTATACTACGATGCAGTGGCATTATCTGCAATTAGTGACTGGACTCATCTAACTAATGACAGAATTTTGAATATCGAGGGATATGACTTGTTATATGGTTGGCATGCTTACCTGTTATTTAACAAAAAAATGGATAAGAAATTTAAAAATCATATCTTAAGAAATGCTTTATTGCGGGTTTGGAAAAAATATCAACATAAATTAAATGATAAATTGCCCATGTGGGCAATTCCTAGACATGCAATTGAAAATATGAACGTAGAACAAAAACACGATAGAACCACCTATAGACAACTTCTTATTTCAGAAAGAGGGGTGTTGCAACTAAAATCTTTAGAGGTACTTAAAGAAGAGAAGGTAGTTCAAACGTGGTTTCAGTATGGTCAACTACAGGCTAGGTGGAAAACAGATCAAAAAATTGGCTTTGTAAAAGTTGAGGATAATTTGTTTAAACAAATAAGAGATCAAAGCTCAATGCATATAAAGAGGATATATAATGTACTAATACAGATGGATTCTGAAACGGAACTGATTAAGGATTGTATGATAAAATGGGCTCAGAATATTGAGGAACCAATAATGCTTGAAACATGGGAAAGAATCTGGGTAAGAAATGTGAAATTTACACAAGCACAAAACTTGAGAGAAAATTTTTATAAGATGTTTTATAGATGGCACCTAGATCCTAAAAAGCTTGCCTCTATGTATCCAAATGTTCAACCTAAATGTTGGAGATGTGGTTCTTTTGATGCTACATATTTTCATATATGGTGGACATGTCGTAATGTCAAGGCATTTTGGATAAAAATATGGTGGATCCTGCAAAACATCTTCAAAAGAAGGATAAAATTCACCCCCCAGTTGTTTTTACTGGGTATATGTATTGACTTTACAGTACTAGAGACTAATTTGGTTCTGTACTTAATAACGGCAGCAAGACTCTTGGTGGCGCAGTATTGGAAGAAGAAAGATTTACCTACAATTCAAGAATGGACTTTGAAAGTTATGAACTTAACCGAAATGGCCAAAATTTCAGCATATCTCAAAGAACATTCAAACGAGAGATATAAACGAGACTGGAAAAAATGGATTGATTACATAAAAAGTAAATATGGGACTAAGAAACTCCAGATAGCTTATGCTTAGTATCAGTAACAATTTAAATTGTTTAAAATTTGGGTAACAGTAAGAAGCTGAGCTCAATGTGTGTGTTTATTTCTTCACTCAAACAAACTCTCAATTTGAGAGAGAGTTTGTTTGAAAAGAGAGGGAAGGGGGTAGGAGAGGCAGGGAGGGCAGCCCACCAGCTTTCTTTCTCTGTGTCGGGGCAGCCCCTGTGGAGGGCTGGCGCTTTCTTTCTTTTGCTGCAAAAGAAAGAAAGCGGCTTTTGCCCGCCCTGCCGCTATGTCCAACATAGAGGTGGGATGCCTCTATGTCGGACATAGCAGCGGGACAGGCAAAAAGAAAGAAAGCAGCTTTTGCCTGCCCCTCCGCTATGTCCGAAGAACTAAATAGGTTGCCTCTCCACAGTAGGGACAGAATCAAACAGGAAGTGTGGGAATCGGCAAGATATCTAAATGACCTGATCTTCCCAAAACAATGAATATCTTTCTTCAGAGCCAGAATTAACATTCTTCCTTCAGCACTCCTCCAGGGTAGGTATAAAAGAACACCAAGAGCAGAATGGGTTTGTATATGTGGTAAAGGAGAAGTTGAAGATATCTCACATGTTCTATTACACTATGAGCTATACAGAGTTTGTAGGTCTGCATATATTCTCCCCTTATTAGAGAGATTGCCAGGGAGGGCAAACAATTTTTATGTAGGCTTTCTCATCCAGGACACAAACCTGGCTACCACGTATTCAGTGGCAAAATTCTGTGTTGCTACAATGTCCACAAGAAAAAAAATGGTTACAGAAGTATAGTTGTCATCTTGTACCAATTATTTGGACGTATCTCTAACAATTTCTGAACCATTGTATTTACTCCCATACTTATCGGCTTTTTTACCCATGTAAACCAGGGAGTGACCTGAACAATTTGAGAACATGTATGTTATTATCCACTTTTAACGTCAATACTTTTTAATTATATTTTAATATCAGTACTTTTTAATATATTGTAAAAAGTAATGTGTATTGCTGGTCTTTGACCGTAATAAAGATTTATACTTATACAACTTACAAATCAATTTCTGCACATAAGCTACTTTATATCAATTATGGAAGTAAGTGAAATAAACCAAAATCTTTAATTTGAGATGAAGGAGGACAGTTACTTTGATTAAAAGGCATTTCAGCAAAGCAAATACATAAAAGAGGATAGACAGGCTGGACCATTTGAATGGTGGAACATGCAACTCTAAATACAGCATGGTACTGAAAAGGAGTAATGCAGCACTGGTCAAGATTGCAGACAGAAGACCTCTCCTAATGCAGGATGTTTCTGGCAATCATCACTGGGCTTCCATGAAGCTGGTCATTTTTTTACTTGATGCTGGCATGGCTTTGGGTGAAGGTTGTATGGAGGGGGCAGAGATTACTAGCACTTGCCTCCCTGTTGGGAAAAGCCTTGTAGCAGTCAGGTGACCTGAGTTGAGTGGCTTCCTCGTCTGGAGCTGGTACTTTCTTACAGTGCAAAAGATGCACCCAGGAGGCCAGATGTTGACACTTCACAGCAGTATTGGTGGTCAAGATGATCTGGAATGGACCCTTCCAACTAGGAGCCAGGCAATTTTTTTGTTGAAATATCTTCACCAGTTGCCAGGGGATGGCAAGGATGTAGAGTCTTTTTTTTGGAAGCACAGCAGCAACCTTTGAATGACATGTCTTTAAGGTTGTGACAAGGGCAGGTTAGGCTTGTATGTCAGCCAGGTTCACTACAGACTAAGGAGAAGCAGACAATACATTTAGAGCAAAATGTTTAGCCAGAACATGAACTCCAGGAGCAAACCATTTTTTTGTTGATAGCAGAAGACACTCCCTCATGGCCTGCCCATGTTGGAGACGAACAAGATAGGGCAAAAGAGATCATGGATAAATGGGGCGGCCATCCAGGTGATGCCACATCCCTATGGAATCAACAGTAGAGTCAGAGTTGCACCGTGTTCAGAGACAGAAGCAGAGGCACTGCATGACAGCAACTTGAGAGGGCAGGTGCAGTGCATCCAACAGATCTTTAACATAGACAGCATTCCTTATTGGAGATTCTTGATTTATTTTTTCATCCAGGTCCCATATTTAATGTATAGCATATTCTACTATCCTCTGATTAAAATTCATGTAAACAGAAGAATAATAGTATCTGGAACAGAGGACATAATATTATTTGGTTTAGACACTCCTTAACACTACTTAAAATTATTTTAATCAATTCTGGCCAAATTCCCAAACCAAGGATGTAATATGTTTAATACATTCATAGAAAGGCAATAGCAAGTGTTTTCCAAGGAAAAGAAATGAGAAAAGTTCTATGGAAAATGTGTGAAAGAAATTCATGGTAAAATGCAGTGAGTTACTGACGAGAGAGAAACAGAGATGACTACTTAGTTTTTGTGAAGTGAAAAATCAAGATAAAGTTATAATTGGGGAAGGAAAGAAATCAGGAAAGAAGTCAAATTAATTATTACATTGCTAAATTCTTTCTCCCTCAACACTCAACAAGCCTAAACATTATAAATTGCATAATGAATTTTACAATCCCAATGGGTAAAAAGACTGCATCATTTCTTTTATGCATGTCCCCACTCTTTTTTAAAAAACCCAAATTCTTTTAGTTGTATTTTACACAACTTAAATTTGTAGCAGGTTTTTTTTTTGCAAAAACTTTGTCCAAATATATCACACACACAGACAGACACATACACAAGTCTTCCTCTATGAATGAGTCCCATTCATATCTGAGTCTATTTGTAAAGTTCACAATGGAATACGACAAAGATTGCAGGCTCGCAGCTTGGAAATAAACTAGAAAGCAATTAAATCTTCTGTGATTAAAATGTTTTCAATGAAAGTTCCAAATGTTTGGCAAAAGTTTTCATGGTGGCTTCTAGGATGTCTTTACCAAATCATAGACGTAACCATTGTAGACCAGGGAGCTCCCATCACAAAGCAAGGACATCCAACAGAAAACGAGCAGAAAAAGGCAACACACATTAACTATATGAATAGTGAATGTAATTCTAGACCACAGGCCAACGGAAAAGGCCTTCCTTATCTATGGAAAAGTGATCTGGCTCAAATGCTTGTGGATACATTGATGAATCTGGATCTCACTGGATACACTGGATCTCAATGTATTTCTATTAGTATTTGCATGCCAATCTAAGGGCAGGTATTCCGCATTAGGTTTCCCCCCCCCTTCTTCTTCTTCTTCTTCTTCTTCTTCTTCTTCTTCTTCTTCTTCTTCTTCTTCTTCTTCTTCTTCTTCTTCTTCTCCTCCTCCTCTCTCTTTCTGTCTCTTCCCCCCCCCCATCTCTGTTTGTTTTCCTCCACTAAGACCAGTCCAGGGAACCAACCATCTCAGGAAAATGAAAGGCAATTGAATCCTGCCAACACAGGCAGTCTTATGTATGGAAAAGATCAATTCCTTCCCAAAGAAAAATTAAGGAGATAACCGACCCTTATCTATAGGAAAAAGAGGTGACATGGCAGGAAGTAATTAAGTTGGCATATAGACATAAAAGCAAGCTAAAAGACACTAACAATAATTTGAGATTATTATAAGAAAGATAGAAAGGAAAAAACAGGGTCAGGTAAAGAAAAATTATAGTGCCGAGGGAAAAAGTAAGGAAGAAGGAAATAGCGATTCAGACAAAAGAAGGAATAAAAGCTGGCCATCTTCCTCACCTCTACTTTGAAGAGAGGGAGGGGGTTGTCTGCCCTGGGCAGCCTGCCTGCTGCATGGGAGAGGCACTGGTTGCAGTTTGGGGCTCTTTTCCTTCTATTGGGTGGAGGAGGGGGTTAGGGTCCAGTCTGTCTCCTCTTTTCAACAGGATCGGATGTCCCTCCCCTCTCTTTTGGGCAGCATGATGGCCCCTCATCATGAAGGGTGGTCTGGTCAAAATCTTCCCTCAGTTGCTCTATTGCACTCCCCAGGGATTTCATCTGGGGCTTTGGGAGCCTAGCTTGTTCCCAGTCCCACATTCAGTCCACTATTGCCACCTCACTCACCTCACTCTGGGCATTGGGGTAAGGGAACTCAACTTCAGCTTCCTTAGGGGCTAATTTCCACCAGTACTCATCCCTTCTTGCTTCTGCCGCTGAGAAAGGCATCTCAGCTTTAATGTGTGGAGCTTTGATGTCTGGAACTGACTGCACTCCTCCAGCTGCAATCAGGCTCTCTTCAGATAGTCCGCCTTCTGCCATGGTTGCCTGATTTTCCCTCCAAGCACTTCAAATATCGGGAAGTGATTGGAGAGCCGGGATTCAGGAAACCCAGAAATCTTGATAGATTTTAAAAGTCAGATTTGGCTCTCTGAGGTTTCCAAAAGATGCCCTAATTAAATTACGAGCCTCGAGACAAAGTTCAAAAGAAATCCAGTCATTTATTAGGAGCAACATTTTGGCATTTTCCTGCTGTGGAGCCAATTCTGATTTCCATTTAATGGAGTCTGAACTTTATCCCTGTATCTCCCCTCCCCTCGGTCTGTGTCATAAATCACATCCACCAACAAGGTACTGGAGTAGGCGGTAAACTTTTGCGCCTCACACGCCTGCTGTAGAAATCTGAGATCTCACCCTGGTCGAAGGTATGCATGGAATTCTCCCTCCCTTTCTTTCAATGTCAACTTGATAATAGGCATGGAAACACTTTACAAGTTGACAATTACATTATAGTCAAAGTTCCTTGTCCACTGAATCATACAATGCTTTAGTTGTTCATTTTCCAGATTTAAATACAATAACATTATATAGACTTTAGTAATAATATGTTCATCATTAGCACACAATAGGATTTCCAATTCATTTTTAATAAAGTTAAATCCATGATTCTTTTTGTCTAATTTAAATCTATCTTTCAATTGTAAATATGTAAACCAATAGCAGATATGACCTTCTGTGTCAGCCTCTGTTTTGCTGCTTGCTTTCTGCTGCCATTGAAACGGGGAGGGGGGGCATGGTATTTGGATGGGGAAGTATTCAGTGCAGGAGTTACTGTTAAAAGGGAGTTGTTCTCACCATCTATCTGTGCATGCTGCAGATAGAGGATTTGCCGCCAAGGCCAACTGTCCGGCATACCAACTTGATGATGTTTTTTGAAGATGTCTCCCACATGACACCTGTGGGGTCTGCGGATTGGACTATGGGATGGGGTTACCAGGGGACGGGGGTTGGGTCACATATTGATATCTATGATTACGCATGCTTTTGCCTTAGATCTTGCTTTGCTTAGCTGCCATCTACTCATGACCAGTAAAAGTACTCTTAATTCTGCAAAATGGAGTTGAGGGAGGCCACCATGACATTAAGCAAGATCTCAGTTTTGCGCTCATCCTGGAGCTAACACCTTCCAAGGGGAGTGCAACAAAATCCCAAACCCCTGAAGAATGTCCCACCAAGGCAGCGACCAAGAGGAAGATATGGGAGCGGTTGCATCCTCGTGCCCTTTGGAAACGGAGCGAATGGCTGGACTACACCTGGAAGAGCGATCCATTTGCCCCAGATGGACGTTGGGAGTGGGACAGATGTATGACCCTGAGGAAACTCCAGCTGGAGTTACCATGAGGAGACAGAGACGACCAGCAGCTGCTTGGCAGGAGGCAGATGAGGAGAACCTTATGATGTCCCAGGCTATGAAGCTCTTTGAAGAGGCTTGGGAGAGGCGATGCTTCCGTGAGAGTGGTCCTGAAAGAGAAGCAGATCTCCCAGAAACAGAGGAGAGATCTGCAGAGGGCCTGTTCTGCCCGAGAGGAGCCAGGGGAGGCAGAAGGTGGAACTGATCAGGATGACCCAGCCCCAACCCCAGCAGTAGCAGCCAGAAACATCCCAAGAGGGGGGGGCGCAGACACCGGATGGCTAAAGTTCCCCCCTGGGTGTGAAGTTTGGGGGAGAATCTAAAGATTTAGGTTTTTTCCTTGTTCAAGTATGGAATTACATGCAACAGTACAGAAATGATCTACCAACTGAGGAGGCCAAAGTAAGAATAATTATGATGGCGTTGGAAAATTAGGCAGCTGCTTGGATGGTGGCCCTGCATAATGCTGACTCCCCCCTATTGAGAGACTATAATAGATTTATGGCCACCCTGAGAAAATGCTTTGATGATCCGCTCACGGAGCGAAAAGCAAGAACTAAATTTAAAAACCTTACCCAGGGGAACAGGCCAGTTGCTGAATATATGCAAGAATTTCATGAATTGTTGGTGTATATGCGGGGTGGTCTGAAGAAGCTTTGATGGACGGTTTTATGGATGGGTTAAACAAAGACATTTACCAGAACTGTTTAAACAAGGGGTTCCCCCGCAGATTGCAACCTTGATATGAACTGGCTGTGGATGTGGAGATTGTTTTAGCCCGAGACAATTACCGTGAAGATAGTGAAAAAGAGAAGGCTACCCCTCCCACCCACCCCCAAAGGAGCTCCTAAAGGAGGGGAAAGTGGGTCTGCAAGCAAACCCAGGTCGATCGTCTGTTTCCGTTGTGGGAAGGAGGGGCACCGAGCAGCAAATTGCCACACCAAGATGAGCCCAAAGCCCTCTGCTAGTGGGGAGAGAAAGCCAGAGAAACTGCCTGGGAAGAGGAGGGAGACCACCATGAAAGGGGTGGAACCTAATCCACAGTTCTGCCCTGCCCCAGGGGAAGAGGAATCACCCTCCTCATCAGAGGAACATGAAACCGAATCTGATGAAGAACGTCTGGTAAGTTCCCAGTCGGGCCCCATGTCTATTCCAGTTGAACTTAAAATGCCCTCTACTGGAGCACAAGAGAAAATGCTGGCCATTTTAGATTCGGGTTGCACACGTTGCATCGTTAGTCCCAAAGTAGTGGAAAAATTGGGCCTGAAACTGAAAACTTTAAAAGTCTCAATTGCTTTTTGCCAGCTGGACAGCTCAATAGCTGGGGGGAGCCCTGCCCATTTTGTAACTAAGCCAATAGACATGTGGATGGGAACTCACCAAGAGACAATAAATTTTATTGTAGCTCCAGGGATGGACCGGCCTCTTATATTAGGCTTACCCTGGTTACGTAAATGGAACCCACGCATCAATTGGAGGAAAGGGTGGTTGCGCATCCAATCTGCTACACCCCTTGAAGGAGGGGGGGCTTCCAAACGGAATAACGCTGACTCTAACTTAGCAGCCAGGGGGCAAGAAAAAATTGAGGGGGAGGAGAAAATCCCAAAAGAATATTGGGACCTAAGAGATGTTTTCAGTGAAAAATCCTCTGATAAATTACCCTCACACCATGCCACTGATTGAAGCATTGATATTCTCCCTGGGGTAAAACTTCCAAAACCCCAGATCTATTCGATGACCCCCCATGAAATGGATGAATTAAGGAAGTTCATTGACAAAAATTTGCAAAGGGGGTTTATTGAACCTGCTAGGCCCTGAGTGACTGCTCCAGTGTTGTTCAGAGAAAAGAAAGATGGCTTCTTTCATCTATGTGTTAATTACAAAAATCTTAATGCTGTCTGTATTCAGAATGTCTACCCACTACCTTTAATGAAGGATATGTTGGCCCAATTGGGTAAAGGAAAGATTTTCATGAAATTGGACCTAAGAAAAGCCTATTACAGAGTCAGAATTAAAGAGGGAGATGAATGGAAAACTGCTTTCAACTGCTCACTTGGTTGTTTTCAATTCTGAGTATTCCCATTCGGCCTACAGGGGGCACCAACTGTTTTCATGCAACTAATAAATGAAGTTTTGCATGAGCACCTGTACAAAGGTGTGATGGTCTATCTTGATGACATCCTTATTTACACAGAAACATGTGAAGAACATATGAAATTGTTGCATTCTGTGCTCAAGAAACTCCGAGCAGCGGAACTGTCTAAATGTGAATTTCATCAGGGGAAAATTGACTACTTTGGGTATCGCATCTCCCATGATGGCATCGAGATGGACCCAACAAAGATCCAAGCTGTTACTGAATGGGTGCCCCCCCCGCACCCGCAAACAATTACAAAGTTTTTTGGGATTTGCGAATTTTTATCATCAATTTATTCCCTTGTTCGCCAGCATTGTTCTACCCATTACAAACCTCCTAAAGTCTAAAGGGGAGGCCAAACCCAAAACATGGAAAGCATTAAATTGGACTATGGAATGTCAAGCCACATTAAAAAAACTGAAGCGACTCTTTGCTGCTGATTTACCAGTTGTAAATCTCAATTACCAGTACTGCTAGTAATTTAACTCCGAGGCCCCCCTTCTCCCAATTAAATAGCAGTATCACGTAAGGGACCTAACAGAAAGTGAGGTATCTAGTTATATTAGATGGAAAATCTGTGATTGTGATGCAGGAGGGGGTGCACAGGTAAACCCACCAATGGTTGACCAGGTTAGGTGATTCTAACAGGCTAAATATTATAACCTTTAAAATGCTTAATATCAAAATCAAAGCTCACTTCTGACTTACTGGCCTAAAGAACGTCCTCTTTTTCCTCTTGCAAAAATAAGGGAACATAAAATGCAAGCTTTGCACAAGAATGAAACAGAAAAGCATGGGTGTAAGGAACCAACTAAAAATAATCATAACAGCCTGCGTGTTTTAAATGTCAGCTCAAAGTCAGCAATATTTTAACTTTCAATCAGCGATATTTTAGCAATATTTTAGCAATATATCCTGTTCGCTTCATGAGTAACCAAGATTCACTTCCCTATTGTAACTTGGAATTTTATGAGAATCATGTATTTGTAATTTCCCCAAAAATGTCTTTTTACTGATCTCAGCAGGGTGATGACCCTAAAATGTATCCGCCTATTGTAACGCCTCCTGATTTGTAATGTTTAATTAAAAAGTATAAAATCTCTGCCAGGGGATAGCCCCGGCAGTTCAGTCTTGGTGTCAATCAATTGAACTCTGGACGCGTCCAAATAAACCTGTCTTCTCTCGGAACCTTGTGGTATTGGCTCCTTGTCTTTCGTAAGTAGATTGCAAACCTCAAATCTGCTGCAACAATTGTATATGTAATTGAAAATATGGATGCACAAACGCTTGTAACCAAACGACATGCTGTATGTAATGGATGAGAATATTTTTAATGTGGTCTTTTATGTTAAAAAAAAAAAAAGAATGTGTGCTTTGATAATGAAGGTTGTTCAGAACTTGTAATGCTAGTAACGGGCTAACTTTCTGAACCTGGCTGCCAAATAAACTCCTCCTGTATCCTGAGAAGTCTAATCCTGTCATTTTCTGCAACAATTCTGGCAACCGCGGCAGGACCTAGAGCGATATTTCGCTGAGGACAGAATGGACCAACTGGTTCCCCCTCAAGGCCATCTCGCCTGTCTTCAGGCACCGACAGATATCTTTCTTTGGAAGTGGGCAGACGACCTCCCTCGGGCATCCGGAGGACACCGCCGATCCAAGAATCTGACCAGGATCAGGACAAGTTAATAAAATTACACCGGCTGAGAAAGAAGATGTCTGTAGGCAAGCATTGTGGGAATTGTAGACCCACTCAGTTGGCTGGGATCATTGGCTGGGAACAATGGTGTGGACCATGTTCGTGGCGAGATTCACATTATTCAGGTCTTGAACTGGTTTTGGTATGGGTAGAATTCAAGTATTCCAGGGGGATTGCATTGTTCTTGGAATGCCCGCTTTCAAATATTTGACAATATGACCCTGAATTGCCTGTGCAATGGGGCGAGGATAACTTTTCTGTCTGAGGCAGACAGGCATGGCTAGAGGCTTCATTTGTATAATTATTGGTGCATGATGAGATGCATGGCCTGGTGGATTATCTTCCGCCCACAACTGGTGCACTTCAAACTCCTGCCAGGTATCGGGGACCTGGCTCTCTTGAGTCATCATTACTCACCATATCTCATCTGGGGGGTGACTCATCATTAGGGCCATCTTATCTTCCTCAAAGGACAGGGTAGCTCCCATTTTGCAAAGGATGTCACGACCCAAAAGAGGAACTGGACACTCAGGCATATAGAGGAATTGGTGTTCTATATCTCTTCCATTCAGGGAACATTTCAGGGGCTTTAATATAGGATGATTTACTAGACTATCAACCCCTTGGATATTTAATACATTATTGGAAAAGGGAGCCAAGGGCTTTGTAATCACGGATCTAGACGTTCCTGTGTCCACCAAAAAGGTTGCATTATTGCCCCCTATCTTCATTCAGACCAAGGTTTCAAGGGAGCTTGACTAAACCCTGTTCCCCTTCAGTCTTCAGACCACTCATCTATTGCAGCCAAGCCTTTAGCTTCTGTCCCTTTTTAGTGCTGACTTCGGCTTTTGCCCTGGAATTCACGGGACTTCATTCCTCTTCCACTTTTTTCCTCTCTGGGAATCATAAGTCTTGATCTCTCGAGTCAATTGACCAGGGTCCATTCTTCTATTCTGTTCACTTCCTTGTTCCTTTATTCCAACTTCAATTCTCTTGGGACATTCTTGTAGCCAGTGGCTTTCTTCCTTACACCACTTACATCTATCCCTGCCCTGGGTTTTGGAATTATTTGAAAACGCAACTGCCAGCAATTCAGCTTTATGTTGCATCCTGTAATCTTTCTTCCTTTCTTCCACTTTGTCTCTATTCACAAAGACCCTTCGTGCAATTTCCATTAATTGGTTCATATTCATTCCTAAGGCTCCTTCTGGAGCTTCCATTTAAGGTCTGTGGCACTCTAAGATATGAAAGCCATGGCTAGCAAGCAGGCATTTTCGGGATCCAGGGGATTGATTGGGGTGTAGGTTTTATACACATCAACCAGTCTTTGGAAAAAGGCTTCGGGACTTTCGCCTGATTTTTGGATTACAAGAGAAGGCTTTTGACATATTCACTGGAGGTTTTGCAGTCTCTCCTAAGCCCTGAAGAATTAGTGCCTGATAGTCCCGGAGGGAGGCCATGTCTCCATAGGGATCCCATTGTGGGTCTTGTCTTGGAAACCGTAAATTTAGTGCAGCCTGAAGGCTTCCTCCGTCTGCAGGCTTTAGGATTTTTCCAATGGCACTACTTAATCTCTCTCTCTTCACTATTAAGGAGAGTAGTCATAAACTGTTCTAAATCCTGCCAGGTTGGATTATGGGTTTTAATAATAACCCTGAACAATAACCTCCTGAGGCTTAGTGGACAACGGCCCGTAATGTTGTTTCCAATTCAATAGATTTGTAGTGGTGAATGGGACGTATTGAAATAGAGGTTGAATTTCTTCCTGTCCCTGTCCATCTATAATTCTTTGATCCAATTGGCGAAGTGGGGCTAGGAACTGACTTCTGGTTCAGGCAGCAACGGGAGAAGTCCATTGGGTTGCAGGAGAAGGGGGTCTGCTAGAAGGACTTTCCACTTTTTGCTTTTCCCTCTGGTCACTTTGTCCTACTGCCCCTTGATTATTTCCACCATGAGAAAATTGTTGCTTCCTCGGATGATAAAAAGGACCATATGGAGGGGGACCTTCCTGTTCATAGTGTGTGGTCTTTAGAATAGGCTTCTTTTTGGGGTGATTCTTTTTGACCTCACATTTGCCACTTCCTCTCATTCGAGCCACACAGACCTTCATAGCTTCCATTCTATACTTACGAAGCCAGTCAGGACTCTGTGGTACTGCTATTTGCCACTGGTCCATATACTGATACTGATCCAGGTGGCCAGTTTTAGCATCTGTTATGATCTAATGTACTTTTGAAATGATGTCTGGATTAAAAGTGCCTTTGGGCTTCCACTCTACATTAAATGTTGGCCATTCATTCTCACAGAATCTTTTCAAATCCCCAGGATTGAGGAAAGAAGCCTTATAAGTAGATATGGTCTTACTTCTCCTTTTGTCTTGGGTCATAGGTACTGACTATGTGTCTCTATATGAACTTTAGCTGAAACTTATGGTTTTGGACTTTTGACATAAGGACATTTACTGGAACCTTTACTGGACTTCTGTGGTTTAAGGTTGATGACCTTTTCCTGTATTTGTACATGACTTACAAGCAGGCTTTTTATCTTTCCCTTTTGCCATGTCTTATTCTTTTATTTTAATTCACATTTTATCCTGCTTTACCATAACACTGTCATATTATCTACTAAGACTGTATTACTATTATTTTTTGTTCCTTCCTAGTACCTATTCTCACTTATGATTTTAACAATGTTACTTGTATCATTAAAATTTATATTGTTTTATTTGTTTCCAAGTATAATTTGATTGCTTATTAGTAACCTATGACTATAACCAAGTGTTGTATCTTATGATTCTTGATGAATGTATTCTATTTTATTTTTCTTTATGTACACTGAGAGCATATGCACCAAAGACAAATTCCTTGTGTGTCCAATCACACTTGGCCAATAAAGAATTCTATTCTATTCTATTCTATTCTATTCTATTCTATTCTATTCTATTCTAGTCTAGTCTAGTCTAGTCTAGCCTATCAGGGGAGAGCTCCAATGGGGAGAGCTTGAAATGTGGCTGTGGAGTTCACGGTCTTCACTTCTGATAATGCTGGAAGAACAGCTGGACATCTCCAGCTCTAGAGCTCTTCTTCTCTGCCTTGTGCTACTCTTGCTTACTGGGAATGCTTTGGACTTTGATGATTTGCATACGGCACAATCCAAATATGCCTTACATCCCTTTAAATTTAATCCTTCTCCAAGATGTTCCATCTTTTGCAAAACTTGGAAGCTGACATGGCCAAGTTTTCTGTAAAAGAGATGAACACATCAATCATGCTGTGACACATTTCTAAATGTTTGGGCACATTGAACCTTTTGTCCCTGCAACACATAAAGATTATCCTCTTTTATGCCCTGTGCACATACATTCCAATTTCTCTTTATGAGACACCTTCCATTTGCAAATGTGGTCTCAAATCCTTACTTGTCTAAACTAGAGACACTCAATAAATTATGCTCCATTTCAGGCACATATAATATATCATTTAATCTCTTTTCCAGATATGGAATTTGCACACTGCCTTTTCCAATGACCTTAGCCTTCTGGCCATTTGCCAAGGCTACTGCATCTCCAGCAGCTGGATCCATCTTGTAAAACAATTTTGAATTGTTAATAATTGTTTGAGTAACCCCACTGTCTATTAACAGTTTGTCTCTGCTATTGCAATAGCAAACTTTTGCCACAGCAACTTGTCCATCTGCTGATTTTATTCCTTGCAAATAGATTTTTCCCTTGCAAACAGTCTCTTCTACTACTTTTCTCTTTGCAGACATGTCTGTTGCTCTGGTCTCTGCAGACAGTTCTCTGCTCCTTGGGCCCCTATCTCAGGAATTTCTTCTCATGGCTTCTCCTAAAATGGCACTTGTTCTCCTCAGCAATCAAACAAGCCTTTAAGGCCTCCAAATGTAATTCCTGCTCTGGTTTGCATTTAAAACTGTTAAAACTATGCCCCACATTTCATCCAGACTGCTTAATACCAATAGCACTTTCTGAGATTCTTGAATCGTCATTCCACACTATTCTAACTCAACAAATAGAGTCTGCATGAGTACAAAATGCTGCACCAGAATCATGTGGTTCAAGCTAGGCTCTGTATAACTTTCTCGATAAACTTTCCTGACAAACAAACAAGCTCACTTCTTAATTTCAGCCAGACTTCCCTTGCAGTCTTTAAGTCAGCTAGATTGATAAATTGTTCATCTTCTAAACTTAAGATGATGTATGCCATTGCCTTATCATGCTGCCTCTGATCTGCTACTGCTAATAGTGTCTGGGGTGGATTAACAACAATATCCCAGATCTCCTCAGCCTTCAGAAAGCATTCCATCTTTGCAACCTAAATAATATAATTATTCTGTCCTAATCTAGGCAGAGAGCTGGCCTCAATTTCAACAGCCATCATGCAAACCTTCTCTCAGTGTAATTACAATTCAGTCTTTTTATGTGCTCTTAACCCATAACCTGTCAGAGGTTGTTGCAGCAATCAGATCCAGAAAGCACACATGGGTAATTGATTCACCAGGATTCATTAACTTCTCTTTACACATTTAGTAAATATAGAATACCAAAAGCAGGTTTTCCAACGTGGTAGGAAATACAAGCAAACACAGGCAGAGGAGAGAACAGTTTCAGTTTCAGTTCAGACCAGCAGACTAGTTTTGAGCTCAGCACAGACTCAGAGCTAAAGAGCTAAGCCACGCCTAGGCTCCTTGCTGTCTCCTTGTTGCTCACACAGAAAAATACTGTTTCAATCAAACCAATCAAACCATATTACTGTTTAGATCAATGTATGGACTCAGTGTACTAATAGCTTCAGCTTATTGGCCAATATAGAGTTCTTTACTATGACTAAGCATTAAGTTTGCAATTCCAGATCTTCTCCTCAATTTGATGTATACAAAAAAAAGAAATTAATGAATTTAGTAGTAATTCCTCTGCTCTTTAAAATGTTGAAATAACAGTATATTTTAAAACTCAGTGAATGGAAGAAAACAGATTCAAAGATACAGGATCTGCCATTATTAAATACTATTCAAAGATATAATACCTGCTTAAAAGGAAATGAGAGAGAGACAGAGAGAGGTTTATAGCTACTTAACTCCTACTACTGCAAAAAGAAGGAATCTGAATAATACTGCAGCTGTGTACTTCACTTGTTATCTGTTGAAGAGTTGGGGGTGGGTTGAAAAAAACCAAAAATATCCAGGACCTATTGTTCATCCTTAATCACCATAATCACCATTAATCGTTGCTTCTCACTGATAAGCACACTGTTTTCTCTTTTGGGCACTTGGTGGAGTTCTAGAAAAATGTGTCATCGCAGTTCTGAAAAGAACACTTCTTCAAGAGACCATAAATAGGACAGATAATTTTTATCTTGTCTTTTAAACTACCTATACATTGAAATATCACCCAGTATTTTGGAAATTCTGTTGTAAATTTTATTCTCAGATGGAGAGAAGAATGGTATTACAGCAATGTTCTCTCTTACCTAATTGGCTTGTTGCATTATTGCTGTAATAGGTAATATTGTCAACAGGAAGCAAATATCATCTCTGCAAACAAACTAAAGAAGCAGCACCTAATTAGCTGCAACAAGATCTCATAGACTAGTTACAAACAACAGCATGACAAAAAAAGCAAACATGAAATATTGCAACATCTGCAACTAATACCACTAGCCTTCAAACAAGAACTGGTAGAATCACAAAATAGACAAAGTAATAGAAATGGAGATGCTAAAGTGCTCTGCAACTTTAGAATTCAAACAGACACATATCTGCCACACAACCCAGACTTAATCACTGTTGATAACAAAGACAAAAAAAGTTTGGATAGTGGTCATTGCAGTACCTGGAGACAGAAAAAGAGAAGAAAAAGGACCAGAGAAAATCTCAGAATGTAAAGACCCATGGAATAACTATAATAAAAGAAAGCAAAAAATGGAAATAGTAAAACTGTGTTTCCCTGAAAATAAGACATGATTTTATTTGCTTTTGGGCACTTGGGTTTATTTTGGGGGAGGTCTTATTTTTTTGATGTGCAGGAGTGGTGAACACAGGGGCCGATGGGAGTGGCAGAACAGCTATCACTGGCCCTGTCCTCTTGTCCCACTGTCTGATTGCCCAGAGCCACAATGGGCCAAGCTCTTGGCATTCCCTGGCCTCCACCCACCCTGCCTGTTGATCCACCTGCTGCTGGGACACTTCTCAGCTATGGCAGGCACCATGCTGGTTACTAAGCAGCATCTGCTGCTGGCCTTGTGCTGCTGCTGGCCTTGTGGGGGTTCTTCGTTCTTCTGGTAGGGTGGGTGGAGGCTGGGGTGCGCTGAGAGCTTGGCCCAATTGAGGTTCATTGTGGAGGAGCCCACAGCTCATTGTTTGTGAGAGGTTTGGGGGGGGAAGCCCTTTTACCCAACCCAGCCTCTCTTTCAGGTGGGCAGGAAGCCCCCTTGCACCATGCAGCCAGCTGGTTGAGAATCAGGTGATCCTGGGAACCACTCCATGGCTGGACATAGAACTCCAGCTGGAAGGGTGCTGCTGACTGCTTGACTGCATGCCTACTTGGTGCTGCAGGCACCGGGCTACAGCCCTGGCCCTGGTGGGCATTGCATCTTTCATGCCAGCTATGTGCAGGGTAGCTCCAGTGGGAGGTAGTGGAGGCTGCTGTGTAACAACCAAGACTTGGTGGTGGACTGGGCCAGGTAGAAGGCAAGGTGGTTGCAGAGCAACCAGCATTATGTTTTCCTCACACAGCCAGCATGACAGCTGCAGTGCCCACCAGGGCCCAAAGAGCATAGCTATAGCCCAACACCAAGGAGGCATGCAGCCCAAACACTTCACAATGCAGGTTGGCACCTATTAGGCATCCAAACACTTTTTGCCTGCTTCATCTTCCTCTGGGTGAAAAGTGTGCGGCAGTCAGTTCAAGTGATCGTGTGTATGTGTGTGTGAGAGAGAGGGGGGGAGGGAGAGAGAGAGAGAGAGAGAAAAGGTGAAGGGGAACCAGGTAAGGGGACCAAGCCTCAGCTGCCCAGAAGCAAGATGCAGTAACAAGAATTGGAAGCAATTCTGGAAGATTGTGGGAAGCACTGGCTTACAGTAGAAGCAAAGTGCAACTTGTCTCTTTCAAGCAATCAAGTGTGTGTGTGTGTGTGTGTGAGAGAGAGAGAGAGAGAGAGAGAGAGAGAGAGAGAGAGAGGGAGAGAGAGAGAGATGTTGTTTCCTGTTCCATCATTAATTGGTTTGTATCAGTTTGTATCTGACTCTCCATCCCGACCCCAGCACTAGCTTATTTTTACCCCTATGCCTTGCCCCTCCTCGTATAACCAGATGGTGGGCAGGGTATCAGGGTTCCAAGTAAAGAAGACCTGAGGCTTGAGTTTCCTCAAGTTTTATTTTATTAGAGATGTCATATTGGCACATTTGGGAAAACCTGAATCTGAAATTTTCCAGGTTTTGATAGGAGAGTGAAGAGAAAGCAGAAAGAGATGGCATTTGCAATGGGATTGGGCTATATTGGCTGTAGATAAGACCTGACGGGGCACACAGAGGATTGTATTAGAGCTGGGCTAATTGGGTTTTTTCTGAGAATAGGTGGATATGAACAGAGTTACAATCGTAAATAACAATACAAATAATAAAGAACACAACTTCAGGGATTATAATTATAAGAATTTTGTTTTGGGAGTCAGAACTGGCCAGGGAACAGAAAAAACAGCATTTTTGGAACAATTGGAGAAGTTTCGCTTTCTTTTTTCTTTTCTTTCTTTTGCTTCTCTGTGAGCATTACTGTGAATTTCTGAGTGGACAGTGATACAGAGACACCTAGTGGTCTATAAATTTGAACTTTAATGGCTGTTGCAAGGCAAATTGATAGTGACATAAGAAAAAAAAACTTCTGAGTAGAATAGAAGAAAATCAGAAGACAACCACGGTGGATAAAAACATAACTGAATATTAAGTGAAAGCTGAAATCCCATTACTATTGATATTATAAATTGTGTGTGTGTGTGTGTGTGTACATATACATACATACATACACACATATAAATATGTATGTATGTATTTGGTTTTGTAGATTTTCACGGAAGTAGGTATGTATGTTTAGTGTTTTATTGTACTCTCACAAACGTATTAATCTCCAACGGATTCCAAGAAAAACAATTACCAACCTAATCCAAAGGGAGACTCCCCCCAAAAACCGAGACACAGAACAGGACAACGGCATCGCCCTCCTCCATTACATCAAAGGCATCACAGATAAAATCAGCAAAATTCTCCACAAACACAATATCAAGACAGCCTTCAACACTGTCCCCAAAATACCCAAAATCTTAAGAAACCCCAAAGACAAAATCCAGATAGAAAACCAAAATCCAGCTACGAAATACCATGCAAAATCTGCCCTGCAACCTGCATAGGACAAACGGACAGGAGAATAAATGCACGCATCGCAGAACACAAGAATGCAATAAGAAAAAAAAACTTCCTCCTTTTTCCAGCACCTTAAAGCTACAGGACATGAAATTAATTTTGAAGGAACCAGGTTAATCTCCAACACTGAACACTTCAACAAGAGAATAATTATGGAAGCTATTGAAACACCCCCACAACATGAATAAACATGGCGATACCTCCCACCTACCAGATATCTGGAAACCAGCCCTGGTAAACAAATGAGCCCCACCCACCAGGCCGTTACAACACAAAACAACAACGGACCCAAAGCCAGCACCAATCAGCACCATTCTACCAATCATGATACAGCCACACATCCAATCAATCCACTTGCTGAAATGGGGCCAACACTCCACACACACCCCACCAAGGTTTGTAGAGGGACAGCAGCTCCGATCATGCTTTAAGCCCAAAACACCAGCCTGAAGATGGCGAGTGAGACCTCGCTGAAATGTTGCCAAGACAATCTCAATCTTACAGGGGAAAAGACCTGAATACAAGAAGACCAGCGTATGTATGTATATATGTATGTATGTCTTTCTGTCTGTGTATGTTTTTCCCCCTTTCCTATTTTAATAAAGCAGGGGGATAATAGAAGTGTATACCACAGGATTATTTCATTTGGGTGAAATTGTAAACTTGTATGCAACTGTGGGTGAGTATAAATAGAGGGATAAAGATGGCAACTATTACTACTTTAATGAAGACAGGGAAGAAAACATCTAACCCTACATCAGCATCATCCTCACCCTCAAATCAAAAATCTATTGAGAGTGCATTGGGGCTGGGGAAAGGCGGATCTGTGGCAGGAACATCAGGATCAGCACAAACAATGCAAAGTATGCAAGTAATGCTCCAGATGATACAAGAGGCAATGATGAAAACCCAGGAAGCGATAGCTACAAATCACAAAGAGACGAGGAGGTACCATGAGGAAATTAAAAATGAAATGGGAGAAATTGAGAAGATACAGAACATTATAACAGTCAATGAACAGAAAATCCAGAACATTGAAACAAAAATAGAACAAATGGATCAGAGGATGGAAAAATGGAATTGAAATATACATAAGCGAATAAGAATTTAGAAGAATCAATAATCTTCCTGGAAATGGAAAGAGCTTCATATTATCTAAGGTTTCAAAGCATAATTGAAGAAAAGGAGGAAGACCTGAAAAGAAAAATGACTGAAATTTTTGCAGAAATCGCACAGAAAAATGAACAAGAGATGAGAGGAGACATCAACAAGGTGTACTGAGTACACACTAATTATGCCAGAAGACATAGACTCCTGAAAGAAGTGCAGGTAAGATCTGCAAAAAGAACAACCAGAAATGAAGTGTACAGAAAGACCAGAGAGGGAACAATAACATACAAGGGAAAGAGTTAATTACACTCAAACAGATACCACGGAGAGGCAGGGAACAATGAAGGCAGTACCAATTTTTAACTAATCAGTTAAACAACAATAGAATAATGTATAGAGGATTGGTACTAGAAGGGTTATTGGTGGCAAGAAAAAAGGTACAAAATAATAAAAGCTCAAGAATTCTGCGAAAAATATTTCACAATGGAAGAAGAACAAGGAAGTAAAGAAGATTTAGAACGTAGAAGTCAAGAAGAAGAAGTAACAGAAGAAAAGGAAAGAAACAGGTAAGAGGAACCAAAATAAGAAAGAGAGAAAGCAGAATTTGAATTTGAATTTGAATTTACTTGAATTTACTTTATTTGTATGCCGCCCTTTTCCCTGAGGGGACTCAGGGCGGCTCACAATTCAAGGGAGGGGGGAAAAACAAAACAAAGTTACAGAACATAAAGATCATACACAGCGGGACTTACGGTGACGTCATTGGCTATGGCGGCAGGCTTGGAGATTGCTCCGAAGCCTTGCTGACAATCAGGGGTCTGGCGGCATAGAGAGCTGTCGTTCGCTGTCCTGGAGGGACTCAGCGAAGAATAGAGGTGCTTCTCTGCAGGCGGGGGGAAGTGCAATCTCCTCGGCTAAACAGAGGCTCTGCATTGATCCCAGACTTCTGGAGAGGGACGCGTGAGCTGTCCCAGCCATGACACAGCACTTTCGTCTGGCGTAGGATTTTTGGAGTGAATCTGGACGCCCTAACTTTTTTTGAAGAGTAAGTTGGATTTATTATTTGGTTACTGCATCTCTGGCAATCTTTTTTTCCCTCTTTGATGGGACTTTTAGCGGCAATTAAGACAAATAGGAGTAAATGAACTAACAATTGAAGACGGATTTACATTATAAAGAGTCGTTGAAGGCGGCTTAGGTTGGTGGAAACAGAGAAGAGGGAAGCTTTTTTCTACCCAGAGGCATAGCTGACAGTATTCAGCGAATTTGCCCTGCTTGCTATCAAGACCTTTGGAAAACTTTTGTGCTGAGTAACCAGCGAACTTGCTCTGCTTGCTACTAAGACCTTTGGAAAACTTTTGTGCTGAGTAACCAGCGAACTTGCTCTGCTTGCTACTAAGACCTTTGGAAAACTTTTGTGTTGAGGCTCCACGTGAGACAGTCAATATTATATCCACCGTGTGCATTGTTTTCTCTTTTCTCCTTTTGGAACTGGCGTTGGATACTTGAAAGGGGAACACTTCGAGCTGAACCTTTCTTCTTTTTTATTCTCTTCTCTTTGAGGTTTGTTTTTTCTTTTTTTCTTTTTGTGTTGATGTATTTGCCTCCCCCTCTTTCCTTTCTTCCTGATATGAGCCCCTTCCTGTACCTTTTTTAGACCTTTCTAGGGGACTATATTTATATATATATTTCTGTATAGATAGCAGCAAAATAAGTTGGAACATTGCTCAAACTGGTAGCAGATAGCTTATGAAGCAGTGGGATATTCTTAACTTAATTGATATGAGCTGGGCAAAGGTGGGAAAAAAAACCTCGACATTACCTACTTAGCCGTCCCCATCTTCAACTCCTCCAACAACACACAGAACTTTAGACAATATGGCTGGGGTAGAGAAGGCACCCACATTGCAAAATATACAGACAACTTTGCTATCGATACAAAATAATATTGCTAGGAACCAAGAGATCACCGAAAAATCCCTGGCCGACATCAAAAATGAAATGGGAGACATGAGGGGTGAACTGAAACAGCTGAATTTACAGCAAAAGGAGATTTGGGCAAAAATGGAGAAACAGGAGGGTCAAATTCAAGAGTTAGGAGTAAAAATGAAGGAGAGTGAAGAGAATATGGCGAGGTAGGAGATGAGGCAGCTACATACTAATAGAAGGTTGGAAGATGAGATTGCTATGTTGGAATTAGAAAAGTCAGCCTTCTTTCTCAGATTTCAAAATATCCCAGAGGAAAGGGGGGAGAAACTGAAGGAAATCATGGTGGAGATGATAGCAGGGATTGCCCAGAAAGATAAATTGTTGATACAGAGTGACATCGATGATGTATATAGAGTCTATACTTCTTATACTAGGAGACAGAAACTGCCACGTGAAGTGCACGTGAGGTTTACTAAGCGATCCCTGAGGGAAGAAATTTACCAGAAGGCACGTGACCAGAATACCATGTATGCGGGGGAAATGGTCATAGTACTAAAACAGATACCAAGAAGAGTGAGGGAAAGGAGGCAGAAATATCAGGACCTAACAACACAACTGAGGAAACTTCAGGTGATGTATAGGTGGCTTTTCCCAGAAGGGTTATCTTTTCTCTGGCAAGGCCAGAGGTTTCGGATTGAATCATTGCAAGATGCACAAGACTTTATCGAAAGCCAGTTGAAGAAGGGAACTCAGAATAACGAGGGAGAACTGGACAATAAGAGCCAAGGAGAGGAGCGAAAGAATAGTGTCCCGGGAGATGAGAAAGGGGGAAATGAGAAACAAAGCAGAGATGAGAGACCGCAAATGAGGCAGACAACAAAAGCTAAAGCCCTAAACAAATAAACATGGTGGATGAACTTCACTTAATTTCCTTAAATATAAATGGTTTGAATTCACTAAGAAAGAGAAATAAAATACTGAATGCTTTACGGAAAAAGAATTGTGATTTGACATGCTTGCAAGAAGTACATATAGCGAACCACCAGCAAAATGTGTTGTATTACCCCCGGCTGGGTATAATGTATACAAGCTTAGCAGATGAAAAGAAAAGGGGCATTGTGTTGTATGTTAAAGACCATATCGATTCTAAATTGGTGTATACGGATGGGGAGGGTAGAATCTTAATGGTCGAATTGAAATTTGGTCGATATAAAATCTTGCTGGTGGCCATATACGCACCGAATGACAACCAAAGTACCTTCTTTAGAAGGTTGCATTTAAAAATTGCAGAGTTAGGCTATGATCATATTTGTGTGGTGGGTGACTATAACGCGGTGGCAGATAGGACAATGGATTATAACCCAGGAAACATCCAAAAGGGGGGGAAATTAAGAGAAAGGAGGAGAGTTCTCCCCAAAACCTTTGAAGACATGAGGGAGGAATATGAATTAAAGGATGTATGGCGGGAACTCCACCCACAGAAACAACAATTTACTTTCTTTTCACATAGACACCAATCCTGTTCTAGGATCGACATGGCCTGGTTGACACCAGAAATTGGGGACTTGATTAAGGAAGCAGCAATTGAGGTCAACACCTGGGCCGATCACAACCCACTCTTATTGGTGTGGAAGGGAGTAAGGCAGGGGAGGAAGAGCTGCCTACTGAGGCTCGACTTCCGGAGGCCAAACCCCCACTGTAGGGAGGCGGAACCGACCAGATGGTTCCGCCCCAGGCGCCTTATGGAGCCGTCAAGGTTCCAGACAGAGCTTGGGGTTATTCCTGACACTCTCGCCCACAGTCCGGTGGAGACTCTGGCTGCTGCGTGGCACTCGGCAGCGTCGGAGGCCCTCGACCGGATTGCGCCACTGCGGCTCCTCCGAGGCAGCGGATCCCGGAGACCCCCTTGGTTTACCAAGGAACTCCGGGAGATGAAGCGCCGGAGGAGATGCCTAGAGCACCGTTGGAGGTCCGATAAGTCCGAATCGAACCGAGCAATGGTAACCACCTGCACCAGGGAATACACCAGAGCACTTAGGGCAGCAAAAAGATCCCACATAGCCACCCTGGTTGCATCCGCTGAGTCCCGTCCAGCCGCCCTGTTTAGGATAACCCGCTCCCTATTGAACAAAAGGGAGGCGGGGGAACCCTTGCAGGGCAGAGCTGAAGAGTATGCCCAATTCTTAGCGGACAAAATTGCTCGGTTTCGGTCGGACTTGGACTCCACCCCCGCAGTTCCAGCCGAGGCACAAGGGGATCAAGTAGAACAGCTCTGGGTTGAGTTTCAGGACGTTACCCCCGGGGATGTGGACAAGGCCATGAGAGCTGTAAGTACCTCCACCTGTGTCCTAGATCCGTGTCCCTCATGGCTGGTCACGAACTGCAGTGAGGTGACACGAGGCTGGATCCAGGCGGTCGTGACCGCCTCCCTTCGGGAGGGGAACTTCCCCGCCGCACTGAAAGCGGCGGTGGTGAGACCCCTCCTGAAGAAACCATCTTTGGATCCAGCTGTTCTTAATAGCTATCGCCCTGTCTCCAACCTTCCCTTCTTGGGGAAGGTTGTTGAGAAGGTGGTGGCCTTCCAGCTCCAACGGTCCTTGGAGGAAGCAAACTACCTAGACCCCTTCCAGTCAGGCTTCAGACCCGGCTACAGCACAGAAACCGCTTTGGTCGCATTGATTGATGATCTCTGGAGAGCCAGAGATGAAGGACATTCCTCCATCCTGGTCCTCCTTGACCTCTCAGCGGCTTTCGATACCATCGACCATGGTATCCTTCTGCGACGACTGCGGGAGGTGGGAGTGGGAGGCACCGTGCTACGGTGGTTCTCCTCCTACCTCTCGGACAGGTCGCAGTCGGTGTTAGTGGGGGGGCAGAGATCGTCCCCTAGGCCCCTAAATTATGGGGTGCCTCAGGGTTCGGTCTTATCCCCCCTACTATTCAACATCTACATGAAACCGCTGGGAGAGATCATCCGCAGGCACGGGATTAGATACCATCAATATGCGGACGATACTCAATTGTATCTGTCCGCCCCGTGCCAACTCAATGAAGCGGTAGATGTGATGAGCCGGGGTCTTGAGGCCGTTATGGACTGGATGAGGGTTAACAAGCTTGTGCTCAACCCAGAAAAGACCGAGTGGCTGTTGTGTTTTCCTCCCAAAGATTTGACTAATATTCCATCACTCAGGCTGGGGGGTCAAATTTTACACCCCTCAGAGAGGGTTCGCAACTTGGGAGTCCTCCTGGATGCACAGCTGTCATTTGACCACCACCTAACGGCTGTGACCAGGGGGGCATTCGCCCAGGTTCGCCTGGTGCGCCAGTTGCGACCCTACCTGAATCGGGAGGCTCTCACAACAGTCACTCGGGCCCTTGTGATCTCTAGGCTGGAATACTGCAATGTGCTCTACATGGGGCTGCCCTTGAAGAGCATCCGGCGACTTCAGCTAGTGCAGAACGCAGCCGCGCGAGTGATTGCGGGTGCACCTCGATTCACCTGCATAACACCTATCCTCCGCGAGCTGCGCTGGCTGCCTGTCGATCTCCGGATGCGCTTCAAGGTGCTATTAATCACCCATAAAGCCCTACATGGCAGTGGATCTGGATACTTGAGAGACCGCCTTCTGCCAATTACATCCCTGCGACCAATAAGATCCCATAGACTAGGCCTCCTCCGTATTCCATCGGCCAGCCAGTGTCGGCTGGCAACCACAAGGAGGAGGGCCTTCTCAGCAGTAGCCCCGGCCCTTTGGAACGAGCTCCCCGTGGAGATTCGTACCCTCTCCACCGTCCAAGCCTTCCGCATAGCCTTGAAGAACTGGCTCGCCCGTCAGGCCTGGGGATAAGGATAGTTACCCCTCCCGAATGATGAATGTATGTTGCCTACCATTTTATTATATGTTTCTTTCTTGATGTTTGTATTCCCCCCTTCCCAGTTTTATGTGAGCCGCCCTGAGTCCCCTCAGGGAAAAGGGCGGCCTACAAATTCTAATAAAAAACTCAAACTCAAAACTCAAAGAGAAGGTGGATGATGAATATAGAGATAGTGAAAGAACAAGAATTTCAGCAAATGTTTAAAAGGGAAATGAGGTTTTTTTTTTGAAGAAAATAGGAAAGGAGTAACCCCACAAATACTTTGGGATACGGCCAAGGCTTATATGAGAGGCCTAGCTATTAAACATACAATAGGTACCCACAGGAAAAAAATTAGAAGAGAGGGCAAAATGGGTAACTAAACTGGAGGTGGTAGAAAAAGCCTTGCAACAGAACCCACTAGACGATAGGAAAAAAGAAGAAATGGCTAGAATTAAGCATGGGATCTCTCTTTTAGACCAGGAGGATGTCGCTCGAAAACTTAGGAGGATTAAGCAAAACTTTTTTGAGCATGCTAACAAACCGGGTCGCTGGCTCTCTTATAGACTTCGAAAAGAAAGAGAGAGCAGACGTATAGCTCAACTGCAGAATAGTAAAGGGGAATTAGTAGAAACCAAGGGGGAGAAACAGGAAATTATCCAAGGCTTTTTTCAGCAACTATATAGTAGGGAAGAAGTTTCTGAGGTCCAAATTAAGGAATTTTTAGATAATGCAAATCTACCCAAGATCTCAAATGAAGCAAAAGGGATACTGAACCAAAAGATAACAATAGAGGAATTAGAAAAGGCAGTCAAAAAAATGGGAAACAACAAAACTCCTGGCATGGATGGTTTGCCAGTTGAAATCTATAAATCTTTTTTGGAAATTTTAGGACAAGAGATGATAGCAATATTTAATGCTGTCTTGACGGATTCTATTGCACCGAAATCATGGGCCGAGGCTTATATAACCCTTTTGCCTAAAGCTGGAGCGGACCGTACCCAAATTAAAAACTATAGGCCCATTTCACTTTTGAATGTGGATTATAAAATCTTTGCAGCTATATTGGCAGATAGACTCAAATTTTTCCTTAACAAATTTATACACCCTGATCAGAACGGCTTCCTGCCGTCAAGGCATTTGAAAGACAATGTCAGAATTATTTTGGATGCCTTAGAATATTATGAAGCTCGGCCAGATAAACAAGTGGCCTTTATGTTTCTTGACGCACAAAAGGCTTTTGATCGGGTAAATTGGAATTTTATGTTGTCACAACTAGAAAACATGAAGTTTGGAGAAAGCTTCTTAAATGCAATTCGGGCAATTTATGTACGACAAACCGCGATAATATTGGTAAACGGAGAAGAGGCGGGTGACATTGAGATTGGTAAAGGAACAAGACAAGGATGCCCGCTATCCCCCTTACTGTTTATCCTCACATTAGAACCCCTTCTTAGAATAGTGAGAAGCGATACACAAATTAAAGGGCTACGAGCTAAAGCTCAGGAATTTAAGGTCCAAGCTTTCGCCGATGACCTTGTTTTTATCCTGGAGGACCCTATGGCGTCTGGGATACAACTTTTATGTAAAATAGAGGAGTACGGTAGGATAGCGGGGCTACGTATAAACAAAGAGAAGACAAAACTGTTAATTAAAAATATGACTCTGAACCAGAAAATGGAAGTACAAAGCCTGTTAGGGATCAGCATGGCCCACAAAGTACAATATTTGGGAATTTGGCTGACGGAGAGATGTTCCTCTATCAAGGTAGATAACTATATGAAATTGCTACAACAGGTATCCAAAGATATGACTAATTGGAGTAACAAACAATTGTCTCTGATGGGCAGGATTGCGACAGTCAAGACATATGTATTACCAAAATTTTTGTTTTTGTTTCAAACGGCACCAACTAAATTGGACAAAAATTTTTTAAAATCCTTGGAGACAATAGTGACACAGTTTATATGGCAAGGCAAGAAAGCATGAATCAAAGCCCAAACTTTGCAAAAACGCAGAGAACTGGGAGGCTTCGGAGTACCCAACTGGGAAGGATACTATAACGCAGCAATCATGACATGGGTGAAAGATTGGGTGATGTTGAATAGAAGGCGCCTATTGGCTATAGAGGGACATGACCTCCCCCAGGGATGGCATGCCTCCCTCTGGCAAGAAAGAGATACCCCCCATAGGTACTTCATGGGACATTATATTCGGAAGATTTTGATGGGGGTCTGGGGAAAAATGAGGAAAAAATATTATCTTAGGGTTCCGTGTTGATTGGCACCATTAGAGGCCTTAACGCATCCAAGTGTATTTAATTGGACAAGAAACATAACATATAAAGATATCATGACAGAAGATGGCAACATGAAAACAAAGACGGAATTAGAGCAACAGGGCAGGAATTTGGAATGGTGGGAATATTTACAGGTTAGAAACAGGTTTAAAAGTGATAAGGCACGTTTCGGGATCTACCCAAACCCTCAGGGGCTAGATAAGATCTTGTTTGGTGGAGACAAGAAAATGTTATCGAAGATCTACCAATTTTTGACCTGCCAAGATACTAATGAAGAGATGGACAAAAGCCTTCTAATAGTATGGGAGAGAAACCTAGGCTATGAAATTGAAATGGGCAAATGGTGGGACCTATGGAGTAAGACCATTAAACTTACAACATCTACTGCATTCAAAGAAAACATATACAAGATGGTTTATAGGTGGCACTTCCCCCCAACGAGGTTAGCCAAGATGTTTCCTGGGTTATCTCCATTGTGTTGGAAATGTGGAAGAAAGGATGGCACATTCTACCATATTTGGTGATCCTGTACTGAGGCCACGAAATATTGGAAAAGGATTAAAAAATGGTTAAAAGAGGTTACCGGGGCAAACATTGAATGGAGACCTGAGAACCTGTTACTAAGCATCAAACCAGAAAACATAAGCAGTTCAGTATGGCACTTGAGCCTGCATATAATTGTGGCCGCAAGATTAACCTATGCACAATTTTGGAAATCCACTACTATTCCGTCGGAAGATGCTATAATTAAAAAGATCTACGAATGTGCAGAAATGGACAGAATGACGGGTTGGCTGAGGGACAAAGGAGAAACAGAACATTATCTTAGCTGGAACCTATGGTATATGTGGGCGACAAAGAGAACAGCAGGGACATAAAATGGGGAAAGTTAACATAGGTACCGTAATAGATCCCTGAATCTTGCAATGAGAAGATGTGTCTTAGAAACCTAACAATGAGGAAAGAAAGAAAAAACTGGGCTGTGAATGACTGTCACCGTGGGGGGGGGAGGGGAGGGGGGGTTGTATGTTTAAAACGGCATTTGTATCTGTACGTTTTACTTTATATTGTTATGTATTATTTGTTTTGCTTATGTCGTTGTATTTATGTCGCTGTATTTTTTTTTCCTGTTTTTTAAAGGTAATAATGTTTAATAAAAATTATATTTACAAAAAAAAAAGATCATACACAGCAAAAAAACACAACAATCATACCATTCGGAGTGGGGCTGTAAGTCTTTAGCCCCAGGCCTGTCGGAACAGCCAGGTTTTAAGGGCTATGTGGAAGGCCTGGAGGGTGGTGAGGGTACGAATCTCCACGGGGAGTTCGTTCCACAGGGTCGGAGCAGCCACAGAGAAGGCCCTCCTCCGGGTAGTCGCCAGTTGACACTGGGCGGCTGATGGAATTCGGAGGAGGCCTAGTCTGTGGGATCTTATTGGTCTAGTGGAGGTAATTGGCAGCAGGCGGTCTCTCAAGTACCCAGATCCAATACCATGAAGGGCTTTGTAGGTGACAACTAGCACCTTGAAGCAAATCCGGAGATCAACAGGCAGCCAGTGCAGCTCGCGGAGGATAGGTGTTACGTGGGTGAAACGAGGCGCACCCACGATCGCTTGCGCGGCTGCATTCTGGACTAGCTGAAGTCGCCGAATACTCTTCAAGGGCAGCCCCATGTAGAGCACATTGCAGTACTCCAGCCTAGAGGTCACAAGGGCACGAGTGACTGTTGTGAGAGCCCCCCGGTTCAGGTAGGGACGCAACTGGTGCACCAGGCGAACCTGGGCAAATGCCCCCCTGGTCACAGCTGACAAATGGTGTTCAAAAGTCAGCTGTGGGTCCAGGAGGACTCCCAAGTTGCGAACCCTATCTGAGTGGCGTACAATTTGACCCCCCAGCCTGAGAGATAGAACACTTGGCCAATTAGTAGGAGGGAAGCACAGCAGCCACTCGGTCTTATCTGGATTGAGAACAAGCTTGTTAACCCCCATCCAGTCCCTAACAGCCTCGAGGCCCTGGCTCATCACGTCCATCGCTTCATTGAGTTGGCACGGGGCGGACAGATACAGCTGTGTATCGTCCGCATACTGGTGGTATTTTATCCGGTGCCGTCGGATGATCTCACCCAGCGGTTTCATGTAGATATTAAAGAGGAGGGGGGACAGGACCGAACCCTGTGGCACCCCATACGTTAGGGGCCTAGGGGTCGATCTCTGCCCTCCAACTAACACCGACTGCGACCTGTCCGAGAGGTAAGAGGAGAACCACCGTAAAACAGTGCCTCCCACCCCCACCTCCCGCAGTCGTCGCAGAAGGATACCATGGTCGATGGTATCGAAAGCTGCAGAGAGGTCAAGGAGTACTAGGATGGAGGCATGACCTCCATCCCTGGCTCTCCAGAGATCATCGATCAACGCGACCAAAGCGGTTTCCGTGCTGTAGCCAGGCCTGAAGCCAGACTGGAAGGGATATAGATAACTGGTTTCCTCCAAGGACCGCTGGAGCTGAAAGGCCACCACCTTCTCAACAACCTTCCCCACAAAGGGGAGGTTGGAGACTGGACGATAGTTGTTTAGGACAGCTGGATCCAAAGATGGTTTCTTCAGGAGGGGTCTCACCACCGCCGTCTTTAATGCAGGGGGAAAGGCCCCCTCCCGAAGGGAGGTGGCAACAACCGCCTGGATCCAGCCCCGTGTCACCTCCCTGCTGTTGACAACCAGCCAGGAGGGGCACGGGTCCAGTACACATGTGGAGGCACTTACAGCTCTCATGGCCTTGTCCACGTCCTCAGGGGTAACAGCTTGAAAATCAATCCAGAGATGTCCAACCAGATTATCCCTTGGTGCCTCAGCTGGTACTGCGGGATTGGAGTCCAGGTCCGTCCGAAACCGAGCAACTTTATTCACGAGGAATTGGATGTAGTCCTCAGCTCTGCCCTGCAAAGGATCGCGCGTATCCCTCCTGTTTAGGAGGGAACGGGTTATCCTGAACAAGGCGGCTGGGCGCGACTCAGCGGAAGCAATCAGAGAGAAAGGGAAGGCGCGAGAGGGAAGAGTCAGATACAAACTAGAAGTAATAAAAACATCCCAATTAATGATGGGACAGGAAACAACAATTATTTAGATAAATTTGAATGGACTGAATGCACTAAAGAAAAGAGCACAGATGTTTAATGAACTCCGGAAACTGAAAGCAGATACAATATGGAAAGTGCATATTAAAAAGGAACATATTCACTTACTGGAAAGTTCAAAATTAGGAAAATTATATACAGCATTGGCAGACAAGAAAAAAAGAGGAATAGCAATGTATATTGAAGAAAAAATAAACTGTAAATTAGTCTACAACAATGAAGAAGGCAGGATTTTAATGATTAAATTAGAAACAATACAAAAGCCGATTTTTATTGACAGTGATATATGCCCTACATCAGAAGCAAGAGGAATTTTATAGGAAATTACACAATAAAATAAATGAATTAGACTATGAAAATATTTGTTTAATTGGGGACTATAATGCAATAGCAGGTAAAAAGATTGATTTTGAAAGTAAAAACAAACTTAAGAAAAACACATTACCTAAGTCCTTTTTTGAGATGGCAAGGGAATATAAACTACATGATATTTGGAAAGAAATGCACAAAACACGAAAACAGTATATTTTTTACTCGAACCCATACCAGTCCTGGTCAAGAATAGATATGGCTGGACATCATCGAGATTACAAAACCAACTAGAGGAAATCAAAATAGAAACAAATGAGTGGGTGAACCATAACCCAATAAAATTAAAATGGAAGGGCCAAAAAAGGAAAAGAAGATGGATGATGAACCCAAATATCATAAAATAGACAGAATAATTTATTCAAATGCTAGAGAAAGAAATAAAACTATTTCTTAGAATGAACAAAAAAGAAGACAACTCGAGAGAGAGAGCTGACATCGCGACGATACGACGTGCGATCTTGGAGCTCCAAGATCTTAGTCTATATTTCTGCCATGGGGTGGTCCTTTTGGACCTAAACCATCCAGAAGAGACGATGATAGAGAAGAGTACATCCTGCTAATCTCAGGGACACCGCAAAGTCTCTGATTCATCCAGGAGAAGCTCTTTTTACTGATGACAGAAATCCAGCCCTGAAGCTGTTGAAGTTGGGACAGTTCCAAAAAGGAAAGAAAACGGAAGAGAATAGTGTGTTGGATTGGTGAGGAAATTTTATTATTAGAAAAGAGACTACCCAAAGAAAATTAAAACTAAATTAAAATTGAAGACAAAAGAAAACAAGCGGTGAAATTAAACTACATTAAACTTAGTGTGTTATCCTTTTTTTAAAATTCTCCTTTTATGAATGGAAGCGTAATGGCTCCTCTCCTAACTTGAGAAAGTAAAGACTCTTGAAACGGATTACTTCAAAAGGAACCTTTAATCAGTCAGGATGGAAACTATTAGAAGCAAAGCAGCATCTGAAACCCTTTAGGCAATGCAAATGGGATTAAGCTGATAATGACCCCTCCCCTTTTTCCGAATGCAGATTCTAACCAATGCACAAATGTGAAGATGTTTCCTTAACTCCTCCCAATTGAATGGTAGTATCACTTTTAGGGATCTGACAGGAAGTTCTGCAAATGTTTCCTATTTTTTAAATTGGAAGGCTTGGTTTTTCTTTTTCTACTTTTTCTTTTTTCTATATATACTTGTGGATTAAAAATTTCTTGTTTTTCTACAATGTTTGATTGGATTGTTTTTCTCCATAAGTCTGCTATTTAAAAAGGGCTGTAATAGCAGAGAGAGAAAAAACTAACACTGCCACTGGAGGCTTGGAATCTCTGTTTTTTCTTTCCTCTCTTTGATCATCAGAGTTATACTTCAAAGCCTTTCAGTTTGTTTATTAAGAGTGATAGTGGACAGAGCACGGTTTGTTTATACAGCTGCTCTTTTGGAGTTTCTGCAGTGAAGGCAAAGTTTTGACTTGAAAGATTATAATGAACTTGTCTGGAATACAATAAAAGCCTTGAATGCTATAGTGGCAGTGTTTATAAGAAGGATGGCGCAACATGAAAAAGAAACATTAATATTGCAAAATATTAGTAATAACAGAAAAAATTGAGATGAGAATGATGATGCAGAACAAAGAACAACAAAAAGAGATGGAAAAATTGAGTATATTTATTAAAAGAAGAAAGTGGAGAACAGAGTGCCAAAAATTGAAGGAAAAAAGGAACAAAGAGATAAGAAAATTGTGGATACTGACAGCATATTGAGCATGGTTGGAAATAGTAAGAGCAGACTATGGAAAGGGCAGATAGGTGGACTGGAACTCTACCTCAGACCTCAAAGTACAGAAGAAGAAGAAAGAGAATTTGATGGAAGTAAGGAGAAAAATCTTGACTGAAACATTGGTGATAACCAAAGATAAGTTGATGAAAGGAACAGATGGAAGGTTTCGAGTGCTCATAAGATGAGCAACAAGCTGCAAAAGGAAGTCCATAAAAGACCCACTAAGAAAACAACCAGAATATTAATTCCACAAATGACATGAGATATAAAACTGCAGTACTACTGGAAAGATACAGGTTGATGTAGTGAAAGTTTATAATAAAAATTAAGCCAAACTTAGTTAAATTTAGAGTATTATATATAGTCATATAAATGAGTAATAATGATAATAATACATATATAGGTACCAGTTTGAGGATATGAAATTTTATACAAACTGCAAATGAGGACTATGAGAGGAGACTTAAAAGTATTTGTTATTAAATATAATCAATTTTTATTTAGAATATGTTAGAAATATGAAATGTTGTTGAATGGAATGTTATTATATAGTTTTACCACAAATTTAGGATATTTCATACAAAAAGATGTAAAAACAATTTATAATCAAATGAATGTTTAATAATTATAATAATTTTTATATAATATATTGGAGTGATGATATGAGAATTTGTTTGAAATCAGTTGCTAATTTGTGATCTTACATACATTTGAAAGTGAGGACTATGGAAATGATGCACAAAAACTTTACAACCAAACGACATGCTGTATGTGATTGAAGAAAGTTCTATGTGTTATTTGTTGTCTGTCTTTGTCTGGCCAAAAAAGAAAAATATTCTTTTCCTTTTTTAAAAAAAAACCCCAAGAAATGATATACAAAGATTTTTGGGTTTGCAGAAATACCACCCCAAGAAAATAGAAATTAAGAGCTAGAAGAGACACGTGCAGCAATAGAAAAAAAAGGATCAGAGGAAGATAGGAAAAGGAGGGAAGGAAGAGAGAAGTTGAGGAGAGGAAGATGGAAGGGGGAAGGAGAGAAGGAGAGAGGGAAGGAAGGGGAGGAGGAAGAGAGGAGGAGGGGAGAGGTAAGGGAAGAAGGAAGGGAAAAGAGGAAGAAGTAGAGGAGAAAGGGAGGGAGAAAAGGAAAGGAAAGGAGGAGGGGTGTCAAAATAGACGAGGGATGATAAACAAAACAACCCGAATGGAATATTACAATTCTATAAATGGAATGACTAATGTATTAGAATTATGAATGTAAAAAAAGAAGAAGAATTATGTGAATGAATATATAGAGAATAAAAAAAAAGTTTTAAAAAAGAAGACACCTCATTGCAAAATCTTTGGGACACCATGAAAGCATATATAAGATGCCTCATGATCACTTATATAGCAAGAAAAAAAAGAAAAGGAAAAGAACAAGAAGAACATATGCAAAAAGTACTCAGTGAAGTGGAAGCAGAATTACAGAAAGACCCAAAGAATAAAGCCAAAAAAGGAGAGAGAGGTGATAAAACATAAGATCAATTTAACAACCCAAAAAGAATTAGCGCAGAAAATTAAAGCAGCCAAACAAAATTATTTTAAACAAGCCAATAAACCTGGACGGTGGCTGGCATAGAGATTAAAAAATGAAAGAGAAAAAATAATGATGTATCAACTAAAAGATGATGAAGGAAATATTCAATATAAATTGGAAGAAAAGAAGCAAATTATACAAAAATATTTCACAAAATTAAACTCGCAAGATACTGCAGCGGAAACTAAGATAAAACAATACCTAAATCCAGAAAAGATAAATCTCGAAAGAACAATGGGAGGTGATAAACAGGTCAATAACAGCAACCGAAGTAGAAGCAGTCCTGAAGAATCAGAAGAACAACAAAACCCTGGGATCCCAGTGGAGTTATGTAAATATAATCAAATAATACTGGAGGAACTGGGACTGGAAATGTTTAATGAAGTTTTAGGAAAAGCCAAGGTGCCAGAATCATGGAGCGAGGCAGTTATATCACTCATCCCTAAAGAAGAAGCCAATCCATAAGAAATCCAAAACTATAGACCAATTTCATTATTGAATTAAGACTTAAAAATGAAGAATATAAGACCCAAGCTTATCCCCATGATTTAGTATTTGTTTTAGAGGAATTAGAATCTAGTCTGAAATTAATTAAAAAATTAGAAGAATATGGGGAGATGGCAGGATTAAAAATTAATAAAAGCAAACAAAAATGATAACTAAGTATATGATGAAAAAACAAGAGGAGGAATTGGAATTAGTGACTAAAATGCAAACAACCAAGAAAGTGAAATACTTAGGGATTTGGGTGTCAGCAAAGTGCTCTACAATCAAAGACGATAATTATAATAAACTAGTGATACAAATAAAGAAAGATCTAGAGAACTGGAAGAATATTCAATTATCACTAATGGGATGTATATCCACAGTTAAAATGAATATTCTACTAAGAATCTTATTTCTGCTACAAGCCGCACCCATAAACTCTGGTAAAACATTCTTCCAGGAACTAAATAAACTAACATCTAGGTTTATCTGGCAAGGGCGAAAAGCAAGGATTAAACTAAAATCAATGCAAGACAGCAAGGAGAGGGAAGGTCTAGCCCTACTAGATTGAGAGTTATACTCACAAGCAACAACACTAACATGGTTGAAGGACTGGATAGAGCTAAAAAATAAAAGAATCTTGACCTTAGAAAGTCACAATTTGCAAGTAGATTGGCACACATTCTTATAGGATGGTAAAAATAAAATGCACAAATACTTTCTTTTTTTTTTTTTTTTTTTTTGTATTTCAACTTTTTTATTTTTCTTTAAAAAAAAACAAACACAAATATGTCATCATTTGTCAATCATTAAGACATTGAAGTACAATTTTTTTTTTGTTGTGTGTATCCCTCCCTCCCTCCACCCCCCCACCCCCCTCCTCCTTCCCCCCCCCCGACTTCCCAGAACCCGTACACGGTATGGATTTTTAACTAACACAGTCTAAAATCTATTGAGAAAAAAGAAATAAAGAAATTAATGACATTCTAGATTGACCTTAGCTTCTTCTTACTGAACTGACTTTTAACAGTTTAAATCATTTCTGATCTTAAGCATAGGCTAACTGGAATTTCTTAGTCCCGTATTTATTTTGTATATAGTCAATCCATTTTTTCCAGTCTCGTTTATATCTCTCATTTGAATGATCTTTGAGATATGCCGATATTTTAGCCATTTCAGCTAAGTTTGTTACTTTCAATGTCCATTCTTGGATTGTAGGCAAGTCTTCCTTCTTCCAATATTGCGCCACCAACAGTCTTGCTGCAGTTATCAGGTGCAGAGTCAAATTGGTCTCTACCACTGTAAAATCAGTACATATACCTAGTAAAAATAACTGAGGACTAAACTTTATCCTTCTTTTAAAAACATTTTGCATGACCCACCATATTTTTATCCAAAATGCCTTAACCTTTTGGCAGGTCCACCATATATGATAATATGTAGCATCGAGAGAACCACACCTCCAACATTTAGGCTGTACATTCGGATACATAGAAGCCAACTTTTTAGGATCTAAATGCCATCTATAGAACATCTTGTAAAAATTTTCTCTCAGATTTTGAGCTTGTGTAAATTTCACATTTCTTACCCAGATTCTTTCCCATGTATCCAACATTATTGGTTCCTCAATATTTTGAGCCCATTTTATCATACAATCTTTAACTAATTCTGTTTCCGAATCCATCTGTATTAATACATTATATATCCTCTTTATATGCATTAAGCTTTGATCTCTTATTTGTTTAAACAGATTATCCTCAACTTGAATAAAACCAATTTTTTGATCTATTTTCCACCTAGCCTGTAATTGCCCATACTGGAACCATGTTTGAACTACCTTCTCCTCTTTTAATACCTCTAAAGATTTTAATTGTAATACCCCCCTTTCCGAGGTAAGAAGCTGTCTGTAAGTAATTCTGTCCTGTTTTTGTGCTGTATTCATATTTTCAATTGCGTGTCTAGGAATTGCCCACATGGGTATCTTGTCATTTAATTTATATTGATATTTCTTCCAGACCCGCAATAAAGCATTTCTTAAAATATGACTTTTAAAGGTCTTATCCAATTTTTTGTTGAATAACAGGTAAGCATGCCAACCAAATACCAGATCGTGTCCCTCAATGTTCAATATTCTATCATTAGTTAAATGAATCCAATCACTAATTACAGATAATGCCACTGCATCATAATATAGTTTTAAATTAGGTAGTTTCAATCCTCCTCTCTCACGTACATCTTGCATTATTTTCATCTTTACCCTCGGCTTCTTTCCTGCCCACACAAATTTGTTGATACCCTTCTGCCATTCTAAAAGGTTCGCATCTTTTTTAAGTATAGGTAACATTTGGAAGAGAAATAAAAATTTTGGTAAAATGTTCATTTTCACTGCCGCTATCCTACCCAGCAAAGATAAGTGCAATTTCTCCCATTTTTTCATCTCTGTCTGTATGCTATACCAAAGTGGTTCATAATTATGCTTATATAATTTCCCATTTGAAGTTAAAATGTTAACTCCAAGATATTTGACTTTTTTAACTACCTCACATCCTAGCATCACTCCTAATTCTTCCTTTTGTTTAATATTCATATTTATAGCTAATATTTTCGTTTTTCCTAAGTTTATTTTAAAGCCCGACACTTGACCATATTGATTAATCATATTCATTAAAACCATACTGGATTCCTGCGGTTGTTCCAATATTATGACCAAATCATCCGCAAAAGCGCGGACTCTATATTCTTGCTGCCTAATCTTGATCCCTTTTAAACCATCCAAGCCCCGTATTTTATTCAACAATACTTCCAAAGTTATAATAAACAATAATGGGGACAAAGGACAGCCCTGTCTTGTACCTTTTCCAATTTGAAAAGAGTCTGTCAGACTTCCATTGACTATGATTTGTGCTGTTTGCTGTTGGTATATTGCTTTAATTGACTGTAAAAAATTATCTCCTATCTGCATTTTTTGCAGTATCTTCAACAGAAATTGCCAATTAACTCGATCAAAGGCCTTCTCAGCATCCAAAAATATAAACGCAGCAGGGATCTGGTTGTTCTTTCCCAAATATTCTAATGCATTAATAATTAATCTAACATTACTTTTCATCTGTCTCCCTTGTATAAAACCTGTTTGGTCCGTATGTATCAATTGTTGAATGACCAACATTAACCTATTTGCTAATATTTTAGTAAAAATTTTATAATCTACATTCAGTAATGAAATGGGTCTATAATTTTTGGGTTGAGTAGTATCTTGATCTTCTTTGGGTATCAAAGATATAAACGCTGTCTTCCAAGATGGAGGGACTTTACCTTCCGTTTGAATCATATTAAATAATTCTCTAAGAGGTTCTACCATTTCTAACTGTAAGTTTTTGTAGTAAACCGCTGTCAAGCCATCTGTACCTGGTGCTTTCCCTGGCTTTAATTGCTTAATTACCTGCAGGATTTCCCCCGAGGTTATTGGTTGATTCAATTTTTGCCTGTGTTCTTCTCTAACTGAAGGTATTTTCTCCTTGTCTAAATATTTGTCTATGTCTAAACCATTAATTTTATCCCCTTTATACAGTTCTGTAAAAAATTCCCAGAAAGCCTTTTGAATCTCTTCCTGTTGGAACACCTCCTTCCCTCTGTAAATCAGTTTAGATATATTTCGAGTTTTCCTTTTTTTCCTAATCTGATAAGCTAACCATCTGCCAGGTTTGTTTGCATTACAAAAAGTATTGTGTTTTGCATATAATAAATTAGTAGCTACCTGGTCAGAGATCAACATGTCGAATTGAGATTTTAATATGTTAATAGCTTCCTTAACCTTTGTATCGTCTGGTTTCCTTGTTAACTCCAGCTCTTTTCTCTTAATTTCCTCTTCCAGTTCTGTTCGTTTTAACCCTTGCTTATTTCTATGTGTTTTATTTATATTCATCAAAACTCCTCTCATATATGCTTTGCTTGCATCCCATACAAATTCCATAGATGTACCCTTATTCATATTCAAAACAAAATATTCAGATAGTAATTTTTTACAATCATTAATATAGTTTTCATATCTAAATAAATTTTCATTCAGTCTCCAAAACCTTCTTGCCTGCACTACCCTTCCCAACTCCATCCAAACTGGGTTATGGTCCGAAAGGACTCTAGCTGCAATCTTTGTTTTCTTGACCCTAGAAAGCAAATCATTAGTGGTTAGAATAAAATCAATCCTTGAAAGGGATTGATGCCTGTCCGAGAAGAAAGTGAAGTCATATTCCTCTGCATTTCTTTCTCGCCAGATATCTCTCAATTCGAAATCATCCATAATGTCAAAGAAAGATTTGGGTAACTTTGCTCGCATCTTGGTATTTAGGCGGGAAATCTTCTTATCTCTCTTAGTGTCTATCACTCCATTCCAGTCACCCAATAGTATACAGGAACTATAGTCCCACTGTACTAATTTAGCATGAAGATTTCTATAGAATCTATCTTGCTGTTGATTGGGAGCATAAATTCCCAAAAGTAATGTCTTTTTCCCTTCTAAGATTAAGTCTAAAGCAATATATCTTCCGAAGGGATCTGCTTCTATTAATTCAGCTTTCATATCTTTTCTTAAGTATACAACTATACCATTCTTCTTTTCCATAGCAGAAGCTGCAAAATGTTGACCAAGTTTTGAGTTGATCAAATATTTTTGATCAGTTGACTTGATATGAGTTTCTTGCAAACAAATTACATCGTTCTTAAACTGTTTAAGATAATGAAATATTTTCTTCCTCTTCTGTGGAGAGTTCAGTCCGTTGACATTCCATGTTAAAATCTTAGTTGTCATCTTTGGTTGGTTGAAGCATTTTTAGAGCTTCCTGCACGGCCTGTTTAACCTTAGGTCTAGCTCCTCCCACTGCTTCCAGATTTGTTGTTGTAGTTCCTTGATCGATGGCCGATGATTGTTGATGCTGTTGCTTCTTAGCTTGTTTCTCCATACGTCTAGTAGTCATGCGGCTAGGTCTTGGTTCCATAGCACCTTGCACTTCTAGAGAAGAGAGATGCTCCATCTTGTCTGGTGGTTGTATAGTTTGCTGTCTATCCTGTCCTTCTTGTGGTCTTTCTCTAGGTCCAGATGGTGCAGGGTGTCCGGCCTTCAATATATTATAATAAAAATCTCGGGCTTTCCATACAGAGTTGAGGCGGTACCTTTGCTTATCAAATGTAAATATGATGCCGAATGGTGCATCCCATCTATACTGTATCTGACGATTTCTGAGTTCTTCGACCAAAAAAGCGTAGTCTCTTCTGGCTCTTAACATTTGAGGTGGTATCTCTTTCAAAACAGCCAGGTCTTCACCGCCAATTTGAAGCTTAGTGTTATAAGACGCTTGCAGTACCATATTTCTGAACTCTCTTGTAGTAAAATATATAACGATGTCTCGAGGAAGCTGCTTCTGCTTTGCCAGCCAGGAGTTAACGCGGTAAGCTTTGTCAATTTGCCAGCCTTGGTTGGTCCCTGGTCTTCCCATCAGGCGGTCAAAAGCTTCCGATAGGATCTGTTTCAGGTTCTCCTGTTTCTCCTCACGCAGCCCCCTTACTCTTAATGCGAACTCCATTTGTCGGTACTGTATCATAATAATTTCTTTTTCAGCATTTTCCACTTTTTGTTCCACCACCTCTGTTTTCAATGTCAAGTTAGCATTGGCATCATTAAGAACCTCTAGAGTATCTTCCACTCCAGAAATATGTTCTGTTAATACAGTTACAAGACTCAGCATGTCATCTCTAATTTTATCAACCTTAGCCTCAAATTTCTCATACAACTCCTGTTTAAGTCCTTTTATTTCACTTTTAATTTCACTTTTAATTTCTTCTTTCATTTCTTTTATTTCCTCTTTTCCCTCCTCTCTATTATCTCTAAATTTATCTTCCATTTTAATTGTCTGTGCATTAAGAGCCTCGCTTAGATTACTCAGAAAAAATTCTTTCGTTAACACATCCCCAGCAGGGGGCGTAGGAAGCGGAGGCTGCAGCTTTGTGCCAGGCACTGAGGATGTGCCCCTGGAAGTGGAGGGTGACGACTTCAAGTTAATATTTGGTTTTGAGGCCATTTCAAAATTTGTCTGCCTGCAGTTAATAAAACTCTATTGCCTAAATATGCAGCTTTAAGTAAAGAGGCTTTTATTTTGAAGTTTAAGGCTTGGCAAAAGTTTCAGTGAGTAAACATTGTAACAAGACCGTTCAACAGATTCGTCACCATTTAACTTCCAAATAAGCAAAGTTAATGAAGGAGTAAAATTCTTCTATTGTGAAACCAAAACATATGATAAGCTATCTCTTTTGTTTTGAATTCTTTTGAAGTCTTGTGAGAATTAGCAAAAAGTGTTCGTTATTACCGGAGAAACCAGCCTGCTCGGCGCCATTTTAAAAGCCTCTGAGTAAATAATTTTTCGGAGGAGAAAAAGAGAAGAAGCTAAAATGTTGATAAGCAATTATTGTCCTCGCAGTAAACGGATTCAGCTCGTGATAAGATTAAATCAAACAAAACTTAGAGCAGAGTGGGAGAGACCTACTTTGTCCTGCACAAGGCAGTTTGAAGTTCCCAGCACGGACAGCCGTTCTGCCTTGGGCTAGCCCCCCTTTCCTTGCAAGCACAAAAGCTGCAAAAATCGAAGAGCATTTGCCAGCAAAACAGTTTCTTCTTTCCCTCTTGCCTGAAGGATAAGAAAACCTGATAAGACGTCAGATGGAAGATCCTCTAAACAGGTACGTAGCCAGGAATTCGGAGGCAGCTGATTTTTTGCTGCCTTCACCAGTAGGCTCCTCCCAGGAAGTCCCACAAATACTTTCATAAACATCTAATTAAAACTGGCTTAAAATTTTAAAAAAATCACTACTTGAAAATCCTGAATTGTCTATCCCTGACAGAAAGGATGATGCACTCAAACTTCACAAATATGAACAAAGTGATAAGATACAAAGATTTGATTAATGGGCAGGGAAATCTGAAAACAATCCAAGAATTGGCAGAACAAAACATGAAAGTCGATTGGCTAATCTACTTGCAAATCAAATCTAAATACAATAAGGATATTAAAATATATGAAATCCAAATGGAACCACATGAATTAAATAAAATAACCCAAAGTACAGAAAGGAAGATGATAGGGAGAATATATAAATTTCTTCTGAAATATAAAATGTTTTCAGCGCTTTGTGACCAGTCCAGACCTCGAAAGGCACTTTTCCCCCTTCTAGGGAATGTTTTGCTTTCAATAACAGCTCATTGAATACTCCTAGCATAATGTTGCTTAACACATCTTGCAATGTTTTGTAAAATTCCACTGGCAATCTATCTGGCCTGGTGTTTCCCCCCTTTTTATCTTTTTATTGCTTCTGTTACTTCCATCATTGTTATTCTCTCTTCCAGGTGCTGAAGAAACTCCTTGCCGCCAAGCTTTATGCAAAGCTGTCAAAATGTGAATTCCAGAAAACTTCCCTAGATTACTTAGACTACCAGATATCCAGTGGAGGGCTTTACATGTTCATCTAGGGTCTCAGTGAATATGAGAATGTCATCTAGGTAAATGAGGACTCTTTGTATAGGTGCTCATGTAGCACCTCATTGATTAGCTGCATGAAAACTGCAGGGGCTTCTTGCAGACCGAATGGCATGACTTTAAATTGGAAGCTACTGAGCAGGCAGTTGAAGGCAGTTTTCCATTCATCCCCTTCTTTAATTCTTATGTGGTAGTAGTCTTCTCTTAAGTCTAATTTGATGAACACCTGGTCCTTGGACAAGTGGTTTAGCATGTTCTTCACGAGTGGGAGATGTTCTCCACACACACAACATTAATTCCACAAAACTCCATGCAAAGTCTCATCCCCCCACCATCTTTCTTTTCTTTGAAGTGTACTAGGGCTGTCCCTTTGGACTTTGCAGGCTGAATGAAGCCACATGCTAAGTTGGCATCAATGTACTTTCTCAACTCCTCCATTCTTTAGGAGTCATTGAGTATATCTTAGGTTTGGGTAGTTTAGCCCCTGGCATGAACTTGATCATGCAATCGGTTGTGTGGTGAGGGGGGAGGAAGTTGCAGTCCTTTTCACTAAAAACACCTGACAGGTCTCAGTATTCTTTTGGCACTTGTTGGCTACCATGTAGTCCATCAGTGATAGAAGCTATGGCCTCGGGTTCACTGGCACTGCTAGGGGTTCTGGCTTTCTGGCACTGATCCGGCTGTATGGGTGGCAGTGGCCCAATGCAGATGTTTATTTTTCTATAACCATCCTCCCAGGTAATGGTTGGTCCCCACTTGTCTAGCCATATAAAACATAACTGATTCAGTCATTTTGGGAGTTATGACAAATCAGATGAGTTCTTGGTTGTGACCAATCTCCAGTTTGACAAGCTTGGTGACCAATGTGGCAGGGCCCCCGCTGATTAATGTCCTATTGACCTGCTCAAAGCAGATGGGGCATGCTAGAGACCTTTACTTATGCCTAGTTGCTCAACTATAAAGAGGCTGATTAGGCATCGAGTGCAGTCCGCATCTATGACAGCTTCTACTTCCCCCTGGACCCCCGTTTCTGGCACCACTATCTTGGTTTTGATAGTAAAGAGGCAGATGGCTGCACTTACCATTGGGTTATCACCACTGCTTTCTTCTGCCAGGGCTAAATGAGTCTCTGCAGCTTGAACTCCACTCCTTCCCAAAGTTGGGAAGGAGTGGGATCTCTACAGCCTACTTGCTGAGTTGTCCTTTATTGGGCAGCATCCATGGGGTTCTCCTTGTCCTGGCTATGGCTAGTGGCTTGGGGACCTGGGGTCAGGGCAGTGGTGGGTTACAGGTGGTACGCCCCAGGACAGGCGTACTGGTGCCTGCTGAGAGCACCAGGTACTGTTCCAGTACGGTGCTCCAGAAGGCCCACCCGCCCACCCTCCTTACCTGTATTTGAGCTCTTCAGTGTTTTTGCGCACACGCACGGAGCGCACAGCGCCTGCACAATGCTCCACCGAGCAGCTGGAGCATCACAGAGGCATAGCAGGGGGTAAGGACGCATTCGCGCATTGCACACCTGTGCATGTGTGCTGCGTGCATTCATGTGGTGGACGCTGGGCCCCATTGCACCATACCAGTTGCAAAGGGATCCAGAACCCACAACTAGGCCAGGGACAATCATTTGGAAGCACAGTGCCTGTGCTGGCCACACTAGTAGCATTTGACAGTCTTGGACTGTGAGGTAGATGGTGCTTTGGCTTTTTTCACTTGTGTTCGGTGCCCCAGTGGTCTTCTCGCTGGCTTGTCCATGGCTGGCTTCCTGTGGTGGTGGATTTCCAGGTCCATTGTGACAGCTGTGTTGTACCAGGCTTGTATGCATTCTGGTACCCCTTGATGCCACAGGTTTGCCTGAGGTTTGGGTCAAGGACCTCCTTGAAATTGTGCACTATGAGGCATTCCAGCCAGTCCCTTAGCTTCCTGGTTAGTCTCCAAAACTCCCAAATTAATTCTCTTAGGTGTTGTGTCAGAGTTTATTGCAAAAATCAAATCCTGAAGGTACCCACAGATAATTGATTCAGCAGGATTGATTTAAGTAGGAAACTTCTTTTTATAACAGAAGATTATAGATATAGATATAGATACAGATACAGATATGGATACGGATAAGGATACGGATACGGATACGGATACGGATACGGATATAGATATAGATATATATGCAATACCAACAGCAGAGAACAGTTTCATTTCAGATCAGCAGACAAGTCCAGACTAATTTTGTTTCAGAGCTCAGAGCTTCATACAGCTAAGCCACACCCAGACTTCTTACTTAAGTTTTTGTTTCCAAATAAGTCTCATTGGTTGACCTATTACCATGCCTATTCATTTCTGATATGGGCTTGTTTTGTCATTATCAAAATATTTTGTAGAAGCCAGTAATTCAAAGGTATTTAACAGGAAATACCTTTGAGCACTCAGGGTGGAATATGTGTAGGAAACCATAGCTATTGATTTCCAACAGTCTGGGTTGGATTTCTGAAAAAGAGTTGGGTTTTCCCCCATTGCCTATCAAAATCAATTTCAATAAAGCATGTTTAGAAATATGAAGCCTGATGTGATCATGGACAGTTTTCTTTATATAGAGATACACTTTCTAGAAGCAGAAATTGGATCAAATAATATCAATTTAACAGACTGGTCACATGACAAACATTTTTGGAGACAAGCCACCTCTTTGACTGTAGTAGTCAAAGATTAGGAGTTTGGCAGCACTTTTTGAGATAAGAAATTTTATTAAAAGCCTAAGCTTAGATGAGAAATAAAAATACCACATGCATAAATGATGAGATTTCCCAGGCTGCTTTTTAGGTCTTTGTCAGAGTATGAATGGATTGGAATAGATCATCCAATGGGGACTGATTGGTCAGCCAGATAAGAAGGTCAGCCAATGAATAGGCATGGTAACAGGTTCCGCCAATGAGGCTTTTTTGGAAACAGAAACTTAAGAAAGAAGTCTGGGCGTGGCTTAGGCAACTGAGTCCATGCAGAAGCAAAATTAGCCTGGACCTGTCTACTCTGAACTCTGAAATGAAACTAATTGTTCTCTCTTGCTTGTGTTCTGCTTGTAACTTCTGCGACGTTGAAAGAATCTACTATTGGTATTGTACATTTATTCATCTGTTATTATGTATAAAAAGAAGTTAAGGAATCCAGCTGAATCAGTTATCTGTGTGTGCTTTCTGGATTTGATTTTTCTGCAACAAACTCTGACAGTCTCTAAATGTCTGTGAAATTTAACTGGATCGAACTAAAGCTTTAGGGATTCGAAAAGCTATCTCACAGTATTTAAAAAATATGAAGGCAGTTAATAAAATGCCTTCAAACCACTTATAGCCCTGTAATTAAAGTGAACAGTCTGCCACAGGCAATTGATGTGAGATATTATGAAAGCATAATATCTGTTTGCCACAGAGCACCTGGGAGCCCTGTAGAAGGACTTCCAAAGGAAGTTTCCATCCTGTCTTGGGTTGTTTTGTCACAAATGAGACAGGCTGCAGCAACCTGATTAACAACAGCATATGTGTCTCTAACTACCGATCCCCGCAAACAACCTCTTTGAGGCTTGTACAATGGGGGTGAGGATAATTTCTCTGCCAGAGACTTTACTAAAACTTTCTGAAAGTTTTTTTTTTCAACATGTATTGGAGGGGCGTTCAAGGAACGCTCCCCACCCTCCCATGTTCTATTTCTAACACACTTTCTGCTGACCTGCGGTCCCGGAGATCACGGTCACCATCAGGAAGTGCAGCAGATTAACCTCCCACACAAACCTAGACCCTCATTAGGATACGCTGGTTCCGTTTGGAAGGATACTATCCTGGGCTCAGGGGGATGATCAGGCCCCCTCTTCCACCCCTAACCGAGTGGGTCTACAATTCTTTTGATATTTGCCTGCAGGCATCTTCTTTCTCAGCTGGCATAATTTTTATTAACTTGTCCTGGTCAGATTCTTGGATTGGTGGTGTCCTCCAGATGCCTAAGAGAGGTCGTCAGCCCTCTTCCAGAGAAAGATCTTTGTTGGAGCCTGAAGATGGGCGAGATGGCCTCGATGGGGAACCGGTTGGTCCATTCTGTCCTCAGTGAAATATCGCTCTAAATCCTGCCCACGGTCACCAGAATTGTTGCAGAAAATGACAGGCTTTAGACTTCTCAGGATACAAGAAAGGTTTATTTGGCAGCCAGGTTCAGAAAGCTAGCCCATGGCTAGCATTGCAAGTTCTGAACCACCTTAATTATCCAAGCATACATTCTTATACATTCTCAAAGGCAGCGTAACACAGAAACACTTAACTCATTTCTTATTGGTTACCTTGAGGAAAAAGCCTTATAAGGAGATGAAAGTCTTACTTCTTTTGTTACAGGTATGGACTACATGTCATTAATGAACTTTATCTGAACCTTGTGGTTTGGACTTTTGACATAGGGATGTTGGCTAGAACATCTTGTGGTTAGAAGATGAAGACATTTCTTTTAAGCAAGGTTCTAACTATCCTTTTTATGCCACGTCTTCATTCTTATATATTTTAATCCATATTTTATTCTACTTTAGTGGGGATACTGCAACAGTCCTAAGTGTGAAAAACGGTCATGTCATATTTTCAGAGCCATTGTAACTTTGAATGGTCACTAAATGAACTGTTGTAAGTCAAGGATTATCTGTACAAAAATACAAAAAGCTTCTTTGCTTGCAAAAAGCTTCCCTAAATACCAATCATTAGATTAGAAATACCTGCAATCTGGAGTTACAAATCAGGCCGGAAGGGTAGTAAGGGTCCGGATCTCAATGGGGAGATCATTCCAGAGGGCTGGAGCAGCCACAGAGAAGGCCCTCCCCCGGGGAGTTGCCAGCCAACATTGGCAGGCAGATGGAATTCGGAGGAGGCCTAGTCTGTGGGATCTAATAGGTCTTAGGGAGGTAATTGGCAGGAGGCGGTCTCTCAAGTACCCAGGTCCGATACCATGTAGGGCTTTAAAAGTAACGACTAGCACCTTGAAGCATGTCCGGAGACCAATGGGCAGCCAGTGCAGCTCGCGGAGGATAGGTGTGACGTGGGTGTACTGGGGTGCACCCACAATCGCTCGCGCGACTGTGTTCTGGACAAGCTGAAGTCTTCAAACACTCTTCAAGGGCAGCCCCATGTAGAGCGTGTTACAGTAGTCGAGTCTTGAGGTGACGAGGGTGTGAGTGACTATCCGAAGGGCCTCCCGGTCCAGGTAGGGTCGCAATTGGTGCACTAGGCGGACCTGGGCAAAGGCCCCCCTGGTCACAGCCGACAAATGATGTTCAAGAGTCAGCTGCGGATCCAGGAGGACTCCCAAATTGCAAACCCTCTCTGAGGGGCATATAATTTCACCCCGCCGGGCTAAGAGATGGAATAGCTGGACCGACTTTGGGAGGGAGCATCAATAGCCACTCAGTCTTGTCGGGATTGAGTGCAAGCTTGTTCGTTCCCATCCAGACCCTGACAGCCTCCAGGCACTGGCACATCACTTCTACCGCTTCACTGAGTTGGCACGGGGCGGAAAGATACAGCTGTGTATCGTCCGCATATTGATGATACTTAATCCCGTGCCGGTGCATGATCTCACTCAGTGGCTTCATGTAGATGTTAAATAGGAGGGGGACAGGACCGAACCCTGCGGCCCCCATAATTAAGGGGCCTAGGGGTCGACCTCTGGCCTCTGACCAACACTGACTGTGCTCTGTCCGAAAGGTAGGAGGAGAACCACCGGAGAACGGTGCCTCCCACTCCCACCTCCCGCAACTGTCGCAGAAGGATACCATGGTTGATGGTATCGAAGGCCGCTGAGAGGTCAAGAAGCACAAGGATAGAGGAATGACCCCTATCCCTGGCTCGCCAGAGATCATCGATCAGCGATTTGGACATGATGAAAGGAAAAAGTCCTTGTTTTGCAAGTTTCTTGAGTTTTATGAAGTCATAACCATAGTAGTGAAGTCATAACCAGTTCTGTCCCACTTTTCTCTTTGCTTCAATTTTTCTTTTTATCATCTCTATATTGATGTCACTTAATCAGTATTTTACATCTACAATGACATGTATCTATGCAGATAATAAATTGCATGTCATCATAGTTTTTGCCCCCCCCCCCGCATCATCTTTCATTTAATCAATTTTACTTCATAGATTCCTGATCACAAATATACATGATCCAAAAGATACATGGTATAGCACATTTTATAATCCCAAATCATTGCCTGGGTAATGCATTTATCAGGATTCAAAATGTCATTAAAACTACATGGGTTTTTGAGTTCCATTCAGAACTCTTCCAACCTGGCTGATATTCCAGCTTAATTTGGGGGTTGCTTGTTGTGATAGTTCAAGCAGGCAAGATCAAAAGCAAAAGGCCTGAAACACTGTCTGTTACAATGATACTGCACAGATATCAATTTATTTTAGTGTTCTTTATACAAAGAACTAAGAATAAAAAATAGAGATGCTGTTCAGTGGCTAAGACACTGAGCTTGTCAAACAGAAAAGTCAGCAGTTCGATGGTTCAAATCCCTAGTGCCAGGTAACGGAGTAAGCTCCCATTACTTGTCCCAGCTTAGCAGTTTGAAAGCATGTAAAAAGTCAAGTAGAAAAATCGGGACTACCTTTAGTGGGAAGGTAACAGCATTCTGTGTGCCTTCACCATTTAGTCATGCCAGCCACATGATCATGGAGATGTTTTCAGACAGTGTCAGCTTTGAAACAAAGATGACTAGCACATATGTGTCAGGGTTTGAAAAAACATCCCCAATGAAAGAAAACTCCAAGACTTATGTTTCCTCAAAGTATAACTTTATTAGTGATGTCATGTTGACACATTTGGGAAAACCCAAATCTGAAAGCTTCCAGGTTTTCCCACCCAGTTGAAAGTTCAAGAACCTGCCCCAACACCCACAAGTCTATCACATGGACCAATCCTTCCTTGCCACAAAGACAGATTCCTCCCATCCACATCCGTCCAGGTACAGGGACAAAAGTGACCTTGATTTTCTGAGAAATATTGTTGTTATGGCTACATAGCACCCAACTCTGTGTAATCCCCCCTTCCATTTTCCCACAGTAGAAAGACCTGAAATCCAAAAAGGAAAAGATGGCTTCCAGGACTGACATATGTATGAGGGGAATCTTTACCTTATACTAAGAAATGAATGTTCATAATGATGTATGAATGGAAGAAAAATGCAAAATTTGAACTAATTGTCTGCTATATACTGCACATAAGTGACTCGGATTGGGACGAGCAACTCAGTCATTAAGCTTACTTCAGCTTTCTTTTACTTTATAGGCCTGCAAAAGTCATGTGAATATTGGTCATAAAGATAGTTTTCATCATCATCATCATGGTGAACAGCCACTAAATGAAGCAGTCATTAAATAAGGACTTTTTATGGCTTGAATATTACACTTTGCAGCAACCATTTTTCAGTATTTTTAATGGTTTCTCCAATATCTGCAACAAGAGCATAGTGGCAGAACTGGGTCTTTCAATTTCTAGCTTTAAGACTTCTAGTTTAACTAAAGTTGGAGTGAAGCCAGACATTAATCCTAGTTGCTTCTGTAGCTTTCAAAAGCTTAAATCCCCTTTTGTGATATTTTAACTAGGATTATCCAGTTATGGATTTGGGATATTTTTCACACAGATCAATATAGCTATGGTAGCTTTTGCTAGATCTATCATAATTTGCATTTCAAGCCAGCATACACCATATTGTGGATGATGCTATCTTTCTAGTGGTATAGCATCAAAGTAGCCCCAGCTCATCTACCATCAGTTAAGAGATCTGCTTATGTATTACTTTCAATGATGTTCCACAGAAACCTGTCATCTGGTTTTCTTTTTAAAAAACAGTTTTTTCCAGTTTTTTAACACAATTAGCATCTTTGCAACATTTCCACATCACTATACCTCCTTTATACCATTTTTGTCCATACATGTGTACATATATACAGCCTATTTAAAGCAGGATAAAATGTGAATTAAAATATAAAAGTGAGACGTGGCAGAAGGGAGAGATAAAATCCTGCTTGTAAGACATGTACAAAAACAAGAAAATGTCAAAAGCCCAAAACCACAGAGTTCAGCTAAAGTTCATACATAGACACATAGTCAGTACCTGTGGCCCAAGATAAAAGGAGAAGTAAGACAGTATCTACTTATAAGGCTTCTTTCCTCAAGATAACCAATAAGAAAGGAGTTAAGTGTTTCCGTGTTATGCTGCTTTTGAGAATGTATAAGAATGTGGGCTTCGATGATAAGGGTTGTTCAGAAGTTGCATACTAGCCTTTGACTAGTTTTTTGAACCTGGCTGCCAATAAACTTCTCCTTGATATCGAGACGTCTAAGTCCTGTCATTTTCTGCAACAATTCTGGCGACCCAGATGGGACTTGGAGCAATATTTTGCATAGGATGGAACGGACCAACCGGTGCCCAATCGAGGCCATCTTGCCCAACCTTCAGGCACCCACAGAGAGTTTCTCTGGAAGGGGGCAGACAACCCTACCTTGGGCATCCGATGGGCCCCGCCAATCCAAGAATGTGACCGAGATCAGGACAAGTCAATAAATTATGTCAGCTGAGAAGAGAAGCCACCTGCAGGCAAGTATTGTGGGAATTGTAGACCAACTTGGTTAAGAGGGGAAGAGGGGGCCCGATCACCCCCCTGAGCCCAGGATAGCATCCCTTCCTAATGGAATCGGCGTATCCTAATGAGGCTCTAGAATTGTGTGGGTGGTTAAGCCACTGCAGTTCCTGTGGGTGACCATGAGTCTCCAGGGCCGCAGGTCAGTGGAAAATGTTTTAGAAATAGAACATGGGAGGTGGAGGAAGCATTCCTCGAACGCCTCTTCAATGCATGTTGAGAATTTTTAAGAAAGCTTTTAATGGAGATTATGGAGATCCCAATCTCAATCCAAATCCCGGGGATTTAAAAAGGTTCTGTGAGAATGAGTAGCCAACATTTAATGTAGGGTGGAAGCCCAAAGGCACTTTTAATCCAGACATCATTTCAAAAGTACATCAGATCATAACAGATGCTAAAACCAGCCACCCGGATCAGTATCAGTATATTGACCAGTGGCAAATAGCAGTACAACAGAATCCTGACTGGCTTCGTAAATGTAGAGTGGAAGTCATGAAGGTCTGTGTGGCTCAAATGAGAGGAAATGGCAAATGTCAGGTCAAAAAGAGTCACCCCCAAAAGAAGCCTATCCTAAAGACCGTGCCCTATGAAGAGGAAAGTCCCCTTCCATATGCCCCCCTTTATCATCCAAGGCAGCAACAAAATGCTAGTGATGGTAATAACCAAGGGACAGTAGGACATAGTGACCAGAGGGAGAAGAAAAAAGTGGAAAGTCCTTCTAGCAGACCCCCTTCTCCTGCAACCCAACAAATTTCTCCCATTGCTGCCTGAACCAGAAGTCAGTTCCTAGCCCCACTTCGCCAATTGGATCAAAGAATTATAGATGGACAGGGACAGGCAGAAATTCAACCTCTATTTCAATACGTCCCATTCACCACTACAAATCTATTGAATTGGAAACAACATTACGGGCCGTTGTCCACTAAGCCTCAGGAGGTTATTGTTCAGGGTTATTATTAAAACCCATATTCCAACCTGGCAGGATTTGGAACAGTTGATGACTACTCTCCTTAATGGTCAAGAGAAAGATTAAGTAGTTCCATTGAAAAAATCCTAAAGCCTGTGGACAGGGATCCCTATGGAGACATGACTTCCCTCTGGGTTTATCAGGCACTAATTCTTCAGCGCTTAGAACAGGCTGCAAAACCTCCAGTGAATATGTCAAAAGGCTTCTCTTGTAATCCAAAAAACAGACAAAAGTCCCAAAGCTTTCTTCCAAAGTCTGGTTGAAGAATATAAAACCTACACCCCAATCAACCCCCTGTATCCCGAAAATGCCTGCATGTTAGCCATGGCTTTCATATCTCAGAGTGCCCCAGAAATTAAATGGAAGCTCCAGAGGCAAGAAGGGGCCTTCGGAATGAAATGAGCCAATTAATGGAAATTGCACGAAGGGTCTTTGTGAATAGAGACAAAGTGGAAGAAAGGAAGAAAGATTACAGGATGCAACATAAAGCTGAATTGCTGGCAGTTGCGTTTTCAAATAATTCCAAAACCCAGGGCAGGGATAGATGTAAGTGGTGTAAGGAAGAAAGCCACTGGCTACAAGAATGTCCCAAGAGACTTGAAGTCGGAATAAGGGGATGGGGAAGTAGACAGAATAAAAGAATGGACCATAGTCAATTGACTCGAGAGGTCAAGATTTATGATTCCCAGAGAGGAAAAAGTTAAAGAGAAATGAAATCCCATGGATTCCAGGACAAAGATTGAAGTTGGTACCAAAAAGGGACAGAAGCTATAGGCTTGGCTGCAATAGATGAGGGGTCTGAAGACTGAAGGGGACCCCCCCCCCGAACCCTTGGTCCGAATAAAGATAGGGGGCAATAATGCAACCTTTTTAGTAGACACAGGAGTCTCTAGATCTGTGATTACAAAGCTCTTGGCTCCCTTTTCCAATAATGTATTAAATATCCAAGACGTTGATGGTCTAATAAATCATTGTCCTGTATGAAAGCCCCAGAAATGTTCCCTGAATGGAAGAGATATAGAACACCAGTTCCTCTATATGCCTGAGTGTCCAGTTCCTCTTTTGTGTCATGACATCCTATGCAAAATGGGGGCTACCCTGTCCTTTGAGGAAGATAAGATGGCCCTGATGATGAGGCACCCCCCAGATGAGATATGGCGAGTAGTGGTGGCTCAAGAGACCCAGGTCCCCCATACCTGGCAGGAGTTTGAAGTACACCAGTTGTGGGCAGAAGATAATCCACCAGGCCATGCATCTCATCATGCTAATTATATAAGTGAAGCCTCTAGCCATGCCTGTCTGCCTCAGACAGAAAAGTTATCCTCGCCCCATTGCAGAGGCGATTCAGGATCATATTGTCAAATATTTAAAAGCAGGCATTCTAAGAACAATACAATCCCCCTGGAATACCCGAATTCTACCCTTACCAAAACCTGATGGTTCTTACAGGCCAGTTCAGGACCTAAGGATTGTGAATTTAGCCACAATCAGTGTCCATGCTATTGTTCCCAACACATATACCCTTTTGAACCTGATCCCAGCCTCAGCCAATTGGTTCTCAGTGGTAGATTTGAAGAATGCCTTCTTCACCATCTCAATACATAGATACAGTCAAAAACGATTTGCTTTTGAGTGGGAAGATCCAGTAACAGCTCGAAAGAAGCAGTCTGCTTGGACTAGGCTTCCCCAAGGATTTAACAATTCACCTACCCTTTTTGGTGAAGCCTTAGCCTCAGACCTAGAAGATTTCCAGCCTTGCGAAGACGGAGTCGTGCTACTCCAATATGTAGATGATATCTTAGTAACCAGACAGACGAAGGAGACTTGTTGGGATAATACCAATAAACTGCTTCATCTGTTAATGGACAAGAGATATCGTGCCTCAAGGCAAAAGGCTCAGCGGGTAAAGCCCAAGTTAAATACTTAGGTAACACCATAAGCAATAGGACATGAGTGAAAAGAAGCTGTGTGCCGAATTGCTGAAACAATGACTAGGAAAGAATTACGGGATTTTGGGGCGCAGCAGGATATTGCAGGATATGGATCCCAAAACTTCGCTTATCTAGCCAAACCCCTGTACGAATCCACAAAGGGAGGGTGAAAAAGAACCCTTTGTTTGGGTTTAGAACAGAAATTTTTTTTTTCATTTTATTTTCATTTTATTAAGCATTTATAGGCCGCCCTTTTCCATGAGGGGACTCAGGGCGGCTTACAATAATAGGGGGGGGAGTGCAGGACAAAACACTAAAAGAAAATGTGATTGAAAATAATTAGCAGTAAAAACCCAACATTCATTCAACATTCGGGAGGGGCGAGAGTAAAGTCTTATCCCCAGGCCTGACGGGATAGCCAGATCTTGAGGGCTGTACGGAAGGCCTGGACGGTGGTGAGGGTGCAGATCTCCACGGGGAGATTGTTCCATAGTGTCGGGGCTGCAACTGAGAAGGCTCTCCTCCACGTAGTCGCCAGTCGGCACTGACTGGCGGATGGAATTCGGAAGAGGCCTACTCTATGCGATCTGATGGGACGGAGGGAGGTAATCGGCAGAAGGCGGTCTCTCAAATAGCCAGATCCACTACCATGGAGCGCTTTATGAATGGTAAGTAGGACCTTGAAGTGCACCCGGAGATCAACAGGTAGCCAGCGCAGCTCACGGAGGATCAGTGTTATGTGGGCGAACCATGGTGCGCCCACAATCACTTGCGCGGCTGCATTTTGGACTAGCTGAAGTCGCCGGATGCTCTTCAAGGGCAGCCCCATGTAGAGCACATTGCAGTATGTGCAGAAATGGGCATTCAAAGCCCTAAAATCAGAATTATCTCAGGCTCCGGTGATGGGACTCCCCAATCTGGAAAAACCCTTTAATCTCTTTGTGGACTCAAAAGGCAATACGGCTCTGGGAGTCCTGACACAAGAAAAGGGAAGTTGGCAACAGCCTGTGGCTTATATATCCAAACAGTTGGATTGTGTTGCAAAAGTCTGGCCACATTGTCTTAAAATCCTGGCCACCACGGCTCTCTTGATGGAGGAAGCTAATAAATTAATCTTTGGACAGCCAAGCACTATCTATACCAGCCACGCAATTTAAGGAATCTTAGAAACAAAGGGCCATTTATGGTTAACAAACCCCAGAATTTACAAGTATCAGGCCCTCCTTACTCAGAATCCACAAGTAACCTTAAAGCAAATGAATGCCCTAAATCTAGCCATTTTCTTGCCAATACCGGGACCTGAAATTGAACACAACTGTTTGCAAGTCATTGAGAGCCAGTTTTCGTGCAGGCCGGACTTAATGGACATACCATTGAAACCTGCAGACCATAACTTGTTTACAGACAGATTGAGCTTCATTACTATGGGAGAGTGCTATGCAGGCTATGCGGTAGTTTTTCTTGACCGAGTCATAGAAAGCAGACCACTTCCAAAAGGCACTAGCACGCAGGTAGAAGAATTGTGGGCTTTCATCTGGGCACTAGAAAGAATGAGAGAGTGAATATCTGGACTGACTTTAAGTATGCCTTACATGGAGATGTACTCCACATAAAGGACTTAAATTATCTCCTTTTGAAATGATGTTTGGACGGCCACCAAAGCCCTAATTTGAAAAATCATATAGGGGACCTAGGACAGCTAGGGACCTCATGGGTGAATCAAATCGTGGGAGAATTAAATAAGCAAATACAAGAAATCAAGCAGTACTATCACACCACCATTTCTAATGACTTCTAGTCATAATATTCAGGTGGGAGACAGAGTTTGGGTGAAACATTGGAAAGGGGAGAACCTAAAACCTAGATGGAAGGGCCCGTATACTGTAGTTATGTGTTCTCCGCTTGCAGTAAAAATGTTAGAATCCAAGTCTTGGATTCACTGGACAGTCAGCTGCTGAGAAATACTGGGAGGCTAACCGGGACGAAGACCGTCCTCTAGTGGTATGCTTAAAGAAGCGCCCCCTATATCTGTCCTACCGGCAATGGACAGTCTACTAAATGGGCAAAAGAGGCCCTACTGGAGTCACCCCTGGAAGCTGATTCCTCTACATATGACTGAAGATTTGGAGGAGGAAGACAATGTTCCAGTTATTAGATATAAGATGAATTAGAAAGTTTGAGCACCTGTCAAGGTATAGCAGTTCAAGCGTTCATAGCCATAACTGCGCTATCTCTTGCTTTAGTGAGTGTGCTTACCCTTATTTTGATTTGTTGTATTGGGTATTCATTCTTCAGGAATTGCCCCCTCCCGAAAAAGACAGGTGCTGAGGCTAAAATCATTGATTGTGATCAAGAGGAACGTGAATCCTCTGATGACACTTATGCTTGAGGAACCGTGGGAGTGGGTTCTTTGTAGCATAATAGGAGTTTTGGGATTGTGGTCAATATATTTAGCAAATAAGATTTGGTTTTGTGGATCGCTCAAACCTGATATTGCCCTTCCTCAAACTATATATAACCCCCACCTTCTCCTTGACATGGTGATTCTGTAGGCTAAAAGAATTGTGTTTGGAGAGGTTCTGTGTAAGGGACAATTATGAGCTTTTTGTGGCTCAGGCTGTTATTGCTAAGTGATAACATCCTGAATATTAGTTGCCAATGTTGCAAAAATACGCAAGCAACCCCCCTTGCTCTTGAAGAAAGATCCGAGGATGTTAAAAATCCCGGAGAACAGGGTAGAATCAAGTTACAGGATGTCGAACAGGTCCGCTCCTGCAAACAGTGTATCATTTATGCTTGGGAACAGAACCGTAAGCCAATCCCAATACCTAAGGTCAATCATATGACAATCCCTGTAAGAAATAGGGCAGTGCATAGGGAAAACAGGCCCCTGCAACAATTGAGAAAAGGGAACTATATATTAAGAGTTAGGTCAAAGCTTAATCAGTCTGACCCAGCCTTGGGTAAAAATGCTGGTTGTGTTTATCTGCTGGACCTTCATCTTATCATGCTGTTCCAGTTGAGCCAGATCTTTGGGAAAAGAACAAGGCTATGATAGTCCTTGACAAGGGAGGTAGATGGGGAACCAAAGCGACAGAAACCCAGCTGCAAAGTGATTTGTATAATGCACTCAAAAAGCTGGGGATGAGCCATCTCCCCATTGTTGGCCCCATAGCCATGGGTGTAGAAATTATAGGGTCACCCTCCTTGTGCATCAAACATTATCAGGAACCTGGCATTCCTGTGGGGTCACTGTTAGAAGAACAGTGCCCATCTGAAATGTACCTAGCCCCTAGGAAGACACTCGTGGATGTAAAATTAACTCACAGCATCTCTCCTTCTGCTCACAACCTCTTCCAACAGAAGGTCACTTTCTCGCTTCCACCCCCACTCATTTTTAACTGTTGGGAGGGGAAGGTGACTACTGGAAGATGCCCAAGGCCATTTCAGCCACCCCAATTCCCCATTTGGCTTTCGATCAATCCACTGCGGGATTTTGTGTTCACTTTCCCCCTGGAAACACCAGTTCCCACTATCTCTTTGAAGATCCAGTCCTCAGGGATAAGCTAATGGACTCTAACCAAGAAGTTCCATTACAGTTACCTTGCAGGTCCGGACCAATGAAAGGAACTCCCAAGTCCATGCCTTCTCCATGAACATAGGCGTATGTGTAGGAGAAAATTAAGTTTTCTTTCTATGTGGGAAAAATGTATATTTATGCTTACCTTCCAACTGCACTGGAACATGTACCCTAATACACCTCCTCCCTAAAATGGGGGTGGTAAGTGGAGAACAGGCTCACCCTGTACCTCTAATGGGACATGTTCAGAAAAGGGTGCCACTCCTAATCCCACTGTTAGCAATCCTGGGAATAGGGACAGCAGTTGGAACAGATGTGGGTGGAATAACACACTCCATCACACAGTTTAGGCAGCTGTCAGAGGAATTCCGAGAAAGTCTAAACCAAATTGCTGGCACCTTGGTTGAGGTCTAAGATCAAGACCACTTGGCAGCAGTGGTTTTACAAAACCAGCGTGTCATAGATTTCTTAACTGCTGAAAAAGGTGGGCTACATGTATTCCTGGGAGAAGACTGCTGTTTCTATATGGATAAATCAGGTATAGTCCAAGGGGTAGCCAAAGAACTGTGGGACCGAGCATCCTCGATTGGGCAGAGACTGCAAGGGACAGACACATGGTTTTCTTGGTTACCGGGATCAGGTTGGATTAAACAAATGCTGTTTTTACTGCTATGTGGGATCGCAAGCCTAGCCTTTCTTCCTTGCATAATACCCCTACTCAAGCAACTCGTTATGAGATCCGTAAAGGAAATACGGGTTGAAAAGGAATTAGTTTTGATGGAAAGCCTTACTGACCATAGGATTGCCCCACATCCCTATGATGAAGGTGAAATTTCAGGTACTGGCACATATGTTCAACTTGTACCCTTGGGAATGGATAGAGTGCCTTCGGAAGATAAGCCTTAAGAATTATCCTATGTGTATTACTTGTTTCTTTTCTTTCTCAGTGATATGCATTATTATTCTGTATGCTTGTATTGTTAATCAAAAACTCTGCAATAGGCTAGACTCAATTGTAGCTATTAATAGAGTCTAGAAGCATGGGATAAAGCAGGATAAATGTGAATTAAAATATAAAAGTGAGACATGGCAGAAGGGAGAGTTAAAAACCTGCTTGTAAGAAATGTACAAAAACAGGAAAATGTTAAAAGCCCAAAACCACAGAGTTCAGCTAAAGTTCGTACAGAGACACGTAATCAGTACCTGTGGCCCAAGACAAAAGGAGAAGACAGTATCTACTTATAAAGCTTCTTTCCTCAAGATAACTAATAAGAAAGGAGTTAAGTGTTTCCGTGTTATACTGCTTTTTTTAATTTGTTGCATAGTCTTATTGTTGTTATCATCTTTGGTTGTTGAGCATTTTCCTGTCAGCCAAATACCCAGATATTTCACCCTTTTTGTTATCTGCATACCCATTATTTCCTCCAATTTATTTCTTTATTTCCTTTTTAGTAAGATTCTTTGTTATTATCTTTGTTTTGCTTTTGTTAACTTTAACTCCTGCAATCTTGCCAAATTCTTCTATTTTTTGTATTAATTTAGACCCTGTTTCTAATGGTTCTTCCAGGATGAATATTAAATCGCCTGCAAACACTTGGTCTTTATATTCTTCTTTTTAAAATTTTAATCCTTTTATTTCCTGTTCTTCTTTAATTTCCAATAGTAGTACCTTTAAGGTTAAAATGAATAATAGTGGCGATAGGGGACATCTTTGTCTTATACTTTTCAAAATATTGAATATTTCTGGGACATCTCCATTTATTAATACTTTGGCCTTTTAAATTGAATTTATTGTTTCCATCATCTTCACAAATTTCTTTCCAAATTTTATGTTTTTTTTAAATTTTGTAGTAATGAATTGCCAATTCAAGTTATTGAAGGCCTTTTGGGCATATAAAAAAGTCAATGCAACTTGTTTTCCAGGAAGTGCTTCGTAGTATTCTAATGCGTTTGTAATTATTCTCATTATTTTTCAATTGTCTTTTCAGTAGAAATCCATTTTGGTCTGAGTGAATGATTTTATTTAGTATTTTTTTAGTTGTTCTGAAATTATGAATGTAAATATTTTGTAGTCTGTATTCAATAATGAAATGGGTCTGCTGATGATCTGAATCTTCCTTTGGTATCAGTGTAATGTATGCTTCTGTCCATGTTTTTGGTAGTTTAGCCTCTGTAAGTGCTTCATTATATAGATCCAGCATTATTGTTTCTATTGGTTCCTGTATGTTCTTGTAAAAGTCCACAGGTAATCCATCTGGGCCCAGTGTCTTATTATTATTTTTGTCCCTTCACTGCCTTCTGTCATTGTTATTTTTCCATTTAACATTTTGCTTTTTGTTTCCCCAATTTCTATTAGGTTCCTCTTGTCTAAGTATTGTTCAATATAGTTTTGTGGTAAATTTTCTTGACTGTATAGACTTAAAAATTATATTTTTTCTTCTTCACTCCAATGTATATTTCCCTTCTTGTCTTGTAATTGATGTATTATTCTCTTCTCCTTTTCTTTTTTCAGTTTGTAAGCTAAGCACCTCCTCGGTTAGTTTGCATTTTCCCCAAAAAAATTCTAGGTATTTTGATTTTCTGTGCCATTTCTTCTTGTGTTATCAAATTGAGTCTATGTTTTATCAAATCTCTTTTTTCTTTTCTTTTACTTTTTATGGCTCTTTTAGCAGATCTGATTCCATTTTTTTAAGTTATTCCTCTAATAATTCTTGTTGTTGTTTCTTTTTCTTGTTTTTTTCTGGCTATATATGCTATTGTCAGTCCTTGAATGTATGCCTTTGTTGTATCCCAAAGATTTTGCAATGATGTTTCTTCTTTTTTGTTTATTTTATAGAAGAGTTTCATTTATTTTTCTATCATTTTACGTATTCTTTGTCATTCAGTATATTTTGGTTCATTATCCATTTCCTCCTCTTCTTCTGTCCTTTCCATGTCACTTTTATTGGGCTGTGGTCTGCCCATGTTTTAATTATTATATCTATCTCTTCTTAGTTCCTGTGTCATCCAAGCCATACCTATCCTTGACTATGATTTATGTGGGTTTGAGTAAAAAGTGTACTGATTGTTTTTGTATTTATTTCCCTCCATGTGTCTTGTAAACTCAGTTTCTGTACCATCTCGAAAAATATGGTTGGTAATATTCTTTTTTCTTCTTATTTCTTATCATTTTTATAGTCTTTTATATCTGCTATTTCATTGAAGTCACCTATTAAGCATATATTTTCATATTCTTTTTCTGTTATTTTTTCCATGAACTTTTCTGTAAAATTCTTTTTTGTTTTTGTTTGGTTCATATATTGCTGTGAGAAGTATTCATTTTTGTTCTGTTTCTATCTCCATCATTAAAATACTTCCCTCCTCGTCTGCATATAATTGTTTGGGTTTTAACCATTCTTTGATATATTGCAATTCCTCTTTTCTTTTGTTGTGTTTGTGCTACATACAGTTTCCCTATTTTTGAATTTTCTAGTAGTTTACTGTACTGTTTCTTAATGTGTACTTCCTGCATCTATATTCCATCTTTGCAGTTTTATCAGGGTCTGTTGTCTTTTCAGAGATGAGTTTAATCCATTTATGTTTATTGAAAGCATCTTAATTTCTTCCTTTATTTTTCTTATTTGTATACATTTCTCAGTTTTCTTGCACTCCTTGTCTCTCTTTGTATTTTTGTTCTTGCACCTTCTTATTCTATTTGTTCTCTTTTCTGTTTCCTTCTTTCTTCCTGTTCTACCTCCTTATCCTCTTCTTGACTTCTACTTTCTACCTCCTGCCTACTCTCTTGTTTTTCTTCAACTGTGAAGTGGTGTTCAAAGAACTTGTGTGCCTTATCTAATGTATCTAGGTATTTGTCTCCAAATTTGTACTTCTCTTCCCTTATATGTTATCGGTTCCTACCTCAGTTTTATATACACTTCATCCTTTTTTTATTTTTTTGTGAAGCTTACATATACCTCCCTTGGCAATCTGTGTGCCCTTGCATAATTTATGTGAATTCAATACGTTCATCAATATCTCTCTGTATGTCCTGTTTGTTTGTTTGTTTGCAATTAATCTGCTAATATTTCTGCTAATTTCTCTCCTAAATCTTCCTCCTTATCTTCCACTATATTTTGGAACCTTAAAAAATGCTGCTTTCTCCATCTCAAGAAAAACAATAATTTCTTCTAAGTCCCTATTCACTATAGTAAATTTTTGTTCTAATGTTTCCATTTTTCTTTCCGTTTGTTCTACTTTTGTTTCTACTGTTTGAATTTTTTGTTCATTCTTAATAATTTCATTTTGTATGTTTTCTGTTCTGTCATCCATTCTTCTGATACTTCCTTTCACTTCTCCCATGTTGTTTTTGACCTCTTCCTGGTTTTTGTTTGTTTGTTTGTTTCTTCGTGATTTTTTGCTATTGTCTCCTGGGTCATTAACATTGTTTCTTGAATCATGAGTAATGTCACTTGCAGACTTTGTAGATTTAAAGTTGAGCTTGTCTTTTATATACCTAATATATTCTCTATAGAGCTTTGGTTTGAGGGTGATGACATTGCCTGTGCTTTTTTATTTATCTTGGTAATGGTTGTTGTGCTTGTCATCTTCACTGCATGTGCAAGGTTTTTCCAAAATAGCATATAACTGGTTAAGATTTTTCTTTTATGCATCCTCCTCCCACTTTCCAACTCAGGTTGTATTTGGTTATTTATCCGTTATTTACTATTATAAATATCTATATAGTTATGCAAATTAATATAATATATTAATTAAGTTGTTTAAAGTTAGTTAAATTAATATACTTATAATACCCTTCTAATTTATTTTAACTTTATATATTGTATATAAATCTAGTATATAAATGAATAGCTAGGTAGCTAGGTATATAAGTTAATATATAAATATATAAATATATGTGTACATTGAAATGTAAATTAATTAAATAGCTTATTTACCTATAATTTAAATAATTGTTTTATTTCTATTTCTTATAGTCAATCAAATACAATCTTACAGTTTTTACATGTATCAACCATTCAATTCAACCTACTTATATATCTAATTCTTCGTTCAATGTTCATAATCCACTTTTTTTTAACAAACAAGCTTTAAATATTTTTTTTAGTTTCCAGGTATATTAAGATAAAGTCCATTAAGTTAAAGCTTTATTTCTTTCTTTCTTTTTCTATCTCCCAAAACTGTCAGCAGCCAAAGGAAATTATTAACTGCCCTGATCTCTTTATTGCTGCTATTCTTTGGGCAGAAATCCTGCCTGACTTTACAGCCTCAATTTCACAGCTAACACTCTGAAAAATAAATCTTTACCATCTTTAGTTGCTGCTTCTCTCACCAATGTTGTCATGTTGCATTCTATATCCCCTTCCTCATCTGCAGGTGTCAGGGCTCCAGATTGGCCCAAAAGACCATTTTTCCTGTTGGTTTCAAGGGGTTTCTCATATCCATTAGGGAGATCGCCTATCTCTTCAATGTCTTCAGAGCTTCCCCTCTCTCCTGTTGATCCTTCCAGGATTAACACTTCCCTTTTTCAGAGTCTCCAGCAGAAAATTCAGGCAAAGTGAATGGAGTCGCCATTCCTTCACACCACTCCACCATGATGTCACTTCTGGAAGTCCCTGTCATCTGGGTTTCAATACAGAAGGGATTCAGAGAAAATATTTGAATAGCTATATGTGTCTGAGTTTAATTATGACAGAATTAAGAATGAGACTCCCGAGCTCTTGTTTTGTTGAGGAAGCAGACAGCAGCAAACTTTAAGTGGTGTATAACTTTTTATAGTGAAAAGTTTGAGTTTGAGTTTGAGTTTTATTTCATTTGTATGATGCCCTTTTCCCTGAGGGGACTCAGGGCAGCTCACAGCTCAAAAAGGGAAGGGGGAATACAAACAGTTTAACAACAATACAGAACAATACATGGTTTAAAAGCACAACAATCATACCATTCGAGATAGGGGGCAGCGAATCTTTAGCCCCAGGCCTGTCGGAACAGCCAGGTTTTAAGGGCTATGCGGAAGGCCTGGAGGGTGGTGAGGGTACGAATCTCCACGGGGAGTTCGTTCCAGAGGGTCGGAGCAGCCACAGAGAAGGCTCTCCTTCTCTGCCATTTTGAAGTAGCAGTGCCATTTTGAAGTAGCAGGTCTTTCTCCACTAATTCTGTCTTTCAATGGAATCACCGGGAAATGATGCCTCTCCTTCTGCTTAAGAAAGTGAAGACTGAAGGGAGAAGAGCCAATGTCATAACGATATGGTCGTGCGGTCTTGATGCTCTGAGACTGCAGCCAATACTTTTGCCACTGGGTGGTCCAAACGGAACTAAACCGTCCCGAAGAGATGGTGAACAGGATGAATACATCTTGCTGATGTCAGGGATATTGCAAAATCCCTGAAAGAAGCAAGAGAAGTTCTTCAAGCTGGCGACAAAAAATCCAACCAAGACTGACGAAGTTGGGGTGGCTCCAAAACGGAAGGATACAGAAAGTGAAAGTGTTTCTAGCTGGTGAGGAACTTTTACTGTTTTAAAAAGAGACTGCCTATAAAAACTTAAAAATTAATTTAAATTGAAGAATAGAAGAGTCAAGTGGTGGAATTAAATTTAGAATGGTTTTGGACAGTGGTTATCTTACATTTTAAATGCTATTTTCATGGATGGAATTTATGCAAGCCTTTTGAAACAGATGGATTAAGCTTTCTTCTTCTACCTTTTCTTTATGATTCTCTGTAATCTATAGACTAAAGTTTTCCTCTTTCATTGATGTGGGTATTTTTCTAATTTATTTAAAGATTGAACTCCTTTTTCTAACTTGAAATACAAAAAAGATACAAAAGGAAACTTTTTAACAGTGTTACCGCTGCTCAGAGGCTGGGAGGTTTTTGTTCCTTCACGGATTGTTTTTACTTGGCACCACAAGGTTTTACTGTTTGGCTACAGAGAGTGATAAGAAGGGAAGCACACAGATGTCCCTTTGAAGTGGAAACAATATTCTTTGTGAATCTATGCTTTAATCCTATTAATCTTCCAAGCTAAAGCAGCTGTTTTTGTTAGAATTCCACAACTTCAAAAGAAAATAGAAGTCTCAAATTTGCAAAAGATACTTTCAGAAATATAGATATTATCAAATATATATGAAAGAATAGAGGAAAAACTGAATACTTAGAGCACATAACAATAAAATATGATGAAAAAAATGAGGATGTTTATCAAATGCAAGATGGGGTGATTGAAACTCAAAAAACCAAAGTGGAAAATGAATATAAAGAGAGTAAACCTGCTGATATTGATGGTAATTGGTTTGTTCCTGAAAATGGAAAGTATGGAATACTGAAAGAGGAAGTGAATGGAGAGGAAATCTATTCCAGGGGGCAAGATATAGAAGAAGAAATTAAAGAATCTATGGACTTAAAGAAAGAAATTCTATTAGCAAAAGTATTGATAACACTGCTGACAATCAAAGACAAGCTGAATAAGGAAACAGAAAGAGGGCATCAAGATTATATGAGAGATCTTACAAGCAAGGAGTTGCTAAGAGAAGTCCATAGAAAGCTGATCAAGAAGATGATTATAGGATTGGCCCCACAAATGGTAGAAGATATGAGATTGTTTTGTTATTGGAAAGATACAGGTTGATAGATGGAAGAATATAATTTAAAACTAGTTAAACTTAGTGAAATTTATTGATAATAGATATAGATTAAATAAATAACTGATAATGTTACTAATGTATACAATGTGTAGTGTTATGATGAGTATAATTGGATATGAATATTGAATGGTACTCATGTAAGGAAGATTAGCAACCTCTTTGGATCATTCACTGGAAATTGTGCCAAAACTTTGGATTTGAATACAGCAAAAACCACTGGGAACATCAGGTTCAGAAGATTTTAGAGAATGAGAAGGTCAAGATCTTGTGGGACTTCAGAATTCAGAGTGACAGGCACTTGGCCCACAACACACCTGACATAACAATAGTTGAAAAGAAAAAAGTATGGTTCATTGACATTGCAATACCCGGAGATGCACAAATTGAAGATAAACAGCAAGAAAAAAATCACAAAGTACTGGGAGATTGCAAATGGAAGTTGAGCGACTATGGAAAAAGAAATTGTGTCTGGTCCCAATTGTAATTGGAGCTCTTGGAGGAATACCTAAAGGGCTGCCTCGTTATTTGGAAATTTTAAATTTATCAGACTTGAATATTCTAATTCTACAAAAAAACACGCTACTTGGAACAGCTTATATCCTCCGATGTTACCTTAACAGTTCCTAGGTCCTTGGTTAGGACTTGAGCTGTTGAGCTACCAACCAGCCCCAAAGGCTTTGAATCTCACAAAGATTAACATAATAACAACAACAACAACAACTCCGCCGTTGCCGGTCCCAAGCCTGGATGAGAAAGGAGGAGGGTTGGGGTCAGGTTGGCAACCTGGCCCCATAAAAAAAAACCCACCAACCCATAAATATGGTGAAAGCAACGAATAAAAATCCTATACTGCATCGGTCATCACGCGGGTTAAAAAGGGCCGTGGCGGATATTGAGGTCCCTGGGCATCCGTCGACAAGTGGGCTACAAGTGGACCAGCCAACAAAATGACAAAAATATAGTGCAGATGAAAATCGTGCCATAATGGCCTGTTATTACAACTCAGAGACAGAAAAACAAGGCTATTTAAAGCGAATGTATGAATTATGGAAACAACAATATCCAGATTCAAATGTTAGTGAACAACGTCTAGCAAATCAAAGGCGATTTGTTATACGGAGTAAAGTGTTTTATCAGACAAATTGCAAAAGTAAAAAATCAACATCACAAGTGGAAATAACTGATACTCAAGACACAACTAAAGACATTGTAGCAGAACTCCCAGAAGAAGCTGTCGGGGAGGAAATAACACTACCACCAGAACCAGTTATCATTGAACCAATTAATGAACTAACTCTAAAACAAAAAGAATTGAAGGACAAGATCATGAAGCATTTTCTGTCTAATGAGGAAAGGCAACGTTTACCATCATTAAAAACTGTGCCCAAGAAAATTTTGGCCCCTATCATGAAAATGGTTAATGCAGTTCTTTCAACAATTGAACTGAGATCCATCTTGAAAACGAATCAGTTAATGTATAGTGCAACTGTAATAGTCACTAATGAACTAGGCATTAAAATCAAAGCACCTAGTCACATAATGGAAAAAGCATCAAAGCCAAAGTGGAAAATCCGATTAGAACAAAAAGTCAAAAAATTAAGGGCAGATGCTAACAACTTAAAGAACATGCATGAGCAAAGGCTTAAAAACAACAAAATCAGAGATCAACTAATCAGAAAATATAGATTAGATACAAGAAACATCAATGAAGCTATAGAATTGTAAAACAGCAGATAACAGCAACAGCTAGAAAAATTGAGAGATATAAGGCACGAATCATCCAATACAAACAAAATCAGCAATTTCGATCCGACCAACAGCGCTTTTATCAAAGTCTTAATGTGGATGGTAACACCAAAAGTGAAAAACCAGAAAAGCAGGCCACACTTGAATTCTGGAAAGAATTGTGGGAAAATGCAAAGGACTACAATAAGGAAGCAAAGTGGATACATGACTTTGAGAAAAGCATTGGCAATAAACAAATGTAACTATTAGAAATAACAACTGAGATGGTCAAAAATCTAGTAAAAAAAGTAAAGAATTGGACATCACCTGGAAATGACCAATTACATGGTTTCTGGCTCAAATATCTGACCAGTTTACTTGCAATATTGGCCAGGCAACTGAATGAAATTTTACAAAATTATATCATTCTTGAACTGTTTAAGATAGTGATTTATTTTCTTTCTTTTCTGTGGAGAGTTTAATCCATTGACGTTCCATGTTAGGAACTTAGTTGTCATCTTTGGCTCCCTGAAGCTTTTTTAGAGCCATCTGAACATCCTGGAATTTAACCTTTGGTCTGGCTCCTCCCACTGCTTCTAAGCTGGTACCTGTAGCATCTTGACCGGTAACAGGTGTTTGTTGTGATTGTTGCTTTTTTAATTGTTGATCCATTCGTCTGGTAATCACACAGGTTTGTCTTTGTTCCTTGGCTCCTTGTGCTTCTGAGAAAGAAAGATGATCCATCCTTGTTGATAATTGTGTAGTTTGCTGTCTATCTTGTCCTTCTTGTTCTCTTTCTTTAGGTCCAGGTGGGGCGGGGTGTCCGGCCTTCAAGATATTATGGTAAAAGTCTTGGGCCTTCCATACTGAATTAAGACGGTATCTTTGCCCCTGAAAAATGAGTGCTAGTCCGACTGGTGCATCCCATCTGAACTGTAGCTGATGATTTTTAAGCTCTTCGACTAAAAAAGCGTAGTCTTTCCTAGATCTTAGCATTTGAGGTGGTATCTCTTTCAAAACAGTCACTTCCTGACCCCCAATTTAAAGCTTGGTTTTATAGGACTCTTGCAATATCATATTCCTCATGTCTCTTGTGGTAAAGTAAACCACAATGTCCCTTGGAAGTTGCTTCTGTCTAGCAAGCCAGGAGTTAACATGATAGACCTTATCAATTTGCCAATCAAAATTGCCCCCTGGCCTTCCCATCAGACTATCGAAAGCTTCTGAGAGAATCTGTTTCAGATTTTCCTGATTATTTTCACGTAGACCTCTTATTCTTAGTGCAAGTTCCATTTGTCTATACTATAACATTATAATTTCTTTTTCAGCATCTCCGACTTTTTGTTGAACCACGTCTATTTTGGATACCAAATTAATACTAGAGTCATTAAGATCTTCTAATTTGCTTTCAATTCCGGACACGTAATCTGAAAACGAATTAAGAACCCCCAACATATCATCCCTGATCTTCTGAACCCAGGTCTCAAGTTTATCAGACAGTTCTTTATGAGCAACGGATATCTCCTCCTTAATTTTTGTTTCCATCGTAACTACATGATTTTTAAAGGCTTCAGCCAGTTCTTTCTGAAAGGTTTCTTTAGTTAACGGCTCCCCTATGGGGGGAGGAAGTAATGACTGTAGTTTTGTGCCGGGGGCGGGGGAACTGCCCGCACTTTTTGAAACAGGGGGGGGAACCTTTTGGATAGGGTTTTGCTTAGAAGCCATTCCAAGTTTTAATCTTCTTCAGCCAATTAATAAGTCTATGCTGGTCGATTGTACAGCAATTGCTGTTTAATTTAGTAATAAATCACTCCTTTTCTTTGAAGTTTTAAACTCCATAGAAGTTCAAAGCCCGATCAGTGTTACGAAGCTGCTTGGCACCATTTTGTATATCTCTTTAGCAAGTAAGATATCAGAAGGAATTCTTGTAAAAATGAAGCTAAGGATTAATACAAACAATTAAAAGTTCATGTGTATAGGCTCTGCTCATCTTGAATTCAGTAGATCAAATTTTTGTTCTGAGGGTGGGTGGTTTGCTTTGTGCTGCTAATAAGCAGCAGGAATTCTTGGCATGGAGACAATTCTGCTTTCAGGTGCCCTTCCTCCCCTCCCAGAGTCAGTCTGAGAAAGTTAGTTGGCACGCTGCCCAACACAATTAGCTCACCTTATCTCCTTAGCCCAAAGAAAAGGTAAACAAGCTGTCAAACGGCTGATGGATTGCTGTTCAGACAGTTTAACGCAACCAGGATTCCGGAGCTATTAATGACCAGCTCCCACCGGCAACCCCCCCCCCCACCGGAAGTCAAGTTTACATAGTATTCTTATGCATAACAGTGCTGTGTGTGAGGTAATTTAAGGTGACTAGTGTCGTCGGCAACTTCATATCCGGTCACATGGGCGGCAAGCCACTCACATCCGGTCACATGGGCAGCAAGGCACTCCCACAAAGGAGGCCACACCCACAGAGTAGGTTTGAACAATTTTTGAAACCTACCACTGCTATAGGGTTTGGGTTTCCTACTTGAGCAGGGGGGTTGACCTCCAAGATCCCTTCCAGTCCTATGAGTTGATGATGTTAAAAATAGCTAGAGTTGTAGGGTAGCGATGGCAAACCTTTTTTGGCTCGCATGCCATAAGTGGGGGGAGCACAGGGGAGGGCGTGTGTGGGCATGCTGCACCCATAATGCAATGTGCGACCCCACCAGTGTGCATGCGCACACTACAGGCGTGACCCCTCAATTTTTGCATGCTTTTTTCACCCTCCCAGGTTCCAGAGGCTCTATAGGAGTCTGGGGAGGGCAAAAACAGCCTCCCCCGCCCCGTGGAAGCCCTCCGGAGGCTTCAGGGACCTTCAGGAGGCTTTTCTGAAGCTTCCGGAGCAATCAAAATGACTCTCCAAGCAAACTGGAAGTCACTTCCAGTTTGCTCAGAAGGTCATTTTAAGCACTATGAGTCTATGATTTTATGAAATGTGTATGGGGTGTACAATTTACTACTTGAATAGGGGGTTGGAGTAGAAAACCTCCAAGGTCTTTTCAAGCTTTATGATATGAAATGACTATAGGATGTAGGATTTCCTACTTGAGCAGGACGTTTCACTAGAAGACCTCCAAGGTACCTTGCAGCCCTATGAGTCTATCATGTTATGAAATGGCTATAGGGTGTAGGGATTCCTACTTGAGTAGGGTGTTGGACTAGAAGAAATCCAAGGTCCCCTCCAGCCCTATCAGTCTATGATTTTATGAAATGGCTATAGTTTGTAGAGTTTCCTATTTGACCAGGATGTTGGACTAGAATACCTCGAATGTCCCTTCCAGTCCTATGAGTCTATGATTTTAGAAATGGCTATAGTGTGAAGGGTTTCCTACTTGAGTAGGGGGTTGGACTACAAGACATCCAAAGTCGCCTCCAGCCCTATGAATCTATGATTTTATGAAATGGCTATAGTGTGTATGGTTTCCTACTTGAGCAGGGGGAAGATTAGAAGACTCCAAGGTCCTTGCAGTATTATGAGTTTATGATTTTCCAGTGGAACAGAGGGAGGGTTTACGTGTGGGTTTTCTCAAAGCCTGATTGGTCCAAAGACTGAGAGAAAACTTCTTAAATACTCCTTCCTTCTCCTTATCTCCAATTTTCCTCTCAGTCTTTTGGTCCAAGCACTGTTGAGTATTGTTAGATAGGAATTAATTCATTTAATTGGATAAGCGTAATTCGATTAATTGGAGACTCTAAATTTCTAAATTGCCAAAATTCTGCTGTGGCTCAAGGGACAGTCTTTTCTGCCTTGTGCGGTCTGGGAGAGCCCCATGGGGCATTGCCCTCCCTCTCCGTGGGCCTGGAGCTCTGCTTCATATCCCCGGGCCAGCAGGGGTGAAGAGCTTCGAAGCACAGCTTCGGGAGCTTTCCGGAAAGTGGATGGCAAAATTGGATGGTTTTGGCTTGCCGGCGCGTGAAGAGTCCGCAGAGCTTCCGCCTTCAAATTGGATGGCTGCTGACATCCGCGCTGCCCCAGACATCAAGGGCACTGTGAGTCGAGTATTAAGGCAGACAAGCCTCGTTGTGCGGTTTTCGAAGCCGGGAAAGCCCATTTCTGAGGAGAGGTGACCAGCCGCGACATTTAAAAGCCAATCGCAGCTGCCATTAGACCACGCCATACGCCCAGAGTTCCGTTGGCCATTTTGGGGCGTCATGTGTGGGAGGCCTCTGATGGCTGCGTGGGCACTAGGGAAGCCTCAGGCGGAGAGGCCGGATTCAAAACAGCCCGCTAAAGCTCCCGAAGGTTCAGGCTCCAGCAGGGCCTACAGAGGCCTTATCTGAACATGTGAGTGCGGCAATGGAGGCGAGACCAGAGGGTTTCCAAGGCCCTGTAGAGACCTCTATGGTGGCTGGGGAGGACCAAGGCCAAGACCAGGGCGACTGCAGCCAAGCCCATGGCATCTCAGCGCCCCTCTAGGGCCATAACGAGGGAGGAGGCAAGGAGACAGAAGGCCCTGGAGAAGACTTTTGCCAGGGCCAAGAAACAGGCCCAAACAACTAGGCCCAGATAGAACAGCAGGTCTAGGTTTCCAGTCAGGCCCTCCTCTAATCAATCAGCCTCACCTAGGGGCTTCAGCCTACCCTCTCCTCCTCCCCATCCAGGTCTCACATTTATTCCAGACAGGGGGTGTCACCTTCCCCTTTTGTTTCCCCCAGCTAGGGGGTGGCTGTGGACCCATTGGAGGGTACCTCTAGAACACACCAGCCTTCACATAGATTGGCCTCACAGGATCCAGGCTCCTCTCATGGGGACATAGAGGATCTGGAGCACCTCCCTGAGAGCATCAAGAAGCTCATTTCAGCGGCCATCACTTGGGGCATCGCCCAGAGGGACAGGAGTTCCCATTCTTATAGAACTTAGGGCAGCCATAGTCTGCAGCATCATAGGGCTCCCTCTCCATCCATGGTTAGTGGGGGGAAGACAATCCATGGTTAGTGGGGGGAAGACAATCTCCAGGACATCGGGTTTTCGGAGGACGAGGACTCTGCTCCCCCAGACCCCCCCCCTCTTCCACGGGTCTTTTTCCCCCAGCAATGTTCAAAACCCTATTGCACAAGGCCAGGAAGACCACCAAGATTGGGACTGGGAATCCTACGACTCCCCAACCCAGAGATCCAGATATGGCCATGTTTTCCAACACAGCCACAAACAAGGAGGAGATCCCTGCTCCTCCCCTGTTTATGGAAGTAGTGAAAAACCAGTGGGCTCGCCCCTCCAATTTTTCTAATCCGGGGAGCAATGACCGGCACTTCTACAATGTGGAGTAGGCCTTTGCTCAGGCTCTCCAGTTGCCATCTATTGATACACCCATTGCAGCCTTGGTTTCCTCATCTCCGGTGGTCTCTGGGGACGCCGCAGATAAGATGAAACCGGAGGACAAGCGGGCAGAACTTACCTTGCGTAAGAATTTCTTTTTTTTTTCAATCTATTTTTTTATTTTTAAACATAAAAATTAAAAAAAACAATATTAAAAAAATGATATCATCCATTACATACAGCATGTCGTTTGGTTACAAGTGTTTTTGCATCCATATTCTCAAATACATTTACAATCACAGATTTTTCATCTAGTACAACTAAATATCTCACTTTCATTGTACAATGTATATTCAATTACAATTAATAATATTATTATTTTTTCAATAAACCTAATTCCCTTACATTCTTGATTGTCTATTTAATAACAATATACCTTTATATAATCACAGATCCCAAAATGAGAGAGATTTACCAACCATTTATATTTGTATATCACTGTTTTCAATTATGTATAATTCCACCAATCAACTATCGAGTATGCTTATGGTCATTATTGTCCTTGTACATCATACATTCAAACAAAGATGTTATTCCTTCATTTTTCAACAAGGTATTCTAAATAGTCACTTCATATATATACCAATTTTTAATTACTTCCTTATTAAGATTATTTATCAACAACAAGATATCTTTGTAATATATTCTTAGGGTTATACATTATATCACCAATCCTCTATCAAATATACATAAATTCATTGTTATCCTTAATCATTTTAAAACAAAAAGTTCTAAAGTATTCAATTCATATATGTATCAGTTTTTCATTGTATCATTGTTAATCTATTTCACAGCATAATTGTATTATCAGTTAGCTCCTTCAATTAAAACATAAGTAAAACATTTTTCATTTCCAGGTTTTTTTCCCCCAGCCACTAATAAAACAAATCCCATATCTTATGAGCCGAGGTGGCGCAGTGGTTAAATGCAGCACTGCAGGCTACTGCTAGATCAGCAGTTCAGCGGTTCAAATCTCACCGGCTCAGGGTTGACTCAGCCTTCCATCCTTCCGAGGTGGGTAAAATGAGGACCCGGATTGTTGGGGGCAATATGCTGACTCTCTGTAAACCGCTTAGATAGGGCTGAAAGCCCTATGAAGCGGTATATAAGTCTACTGCTATTGCTATTGCTATATTATAAAATTGCTTGTCTTCTTGTTCTCTAATTTCAAATGCCAATTTACTCATTTCAGCACACTCCATTATTTTTCAAATAACTTCTTCCTGTTTTGGTATTGTTTCATTTTTCCATTTTTTTGCAAATACGATTCTGGCTGCTGTTAACATGTTTATAATCAAATATTTTAAATCTTTGTTATAGATTTCTGGCATAATTCCCAATAAAAAGACCTCTGGTTTAAGATCTATGTGTTTATGTATCATTTTCTCCAACCACATGTGAATTTTAGTCCAATATCTTTTAGCTTCAATGCAAGTCCACCACATGTGGTAATATGAGCCCGGTATCTGATGACATTTCCAACACTTTTCTGATTTATTCTTGGACATTCTTTCAATTCTCGTTGGGGGTAGATGCCACCTGAAAAACATCTTATACAAATTTTCTCTATATGCAGTAGAAAATGTCATTTTATAATTTTGAGACCACAATTTCTGCCATTTCTCTAAATCAATCCCATGCCTAAAGTTTTCCCCCCAAGCTATCATAGTTTCTTTAACCTGTTCCTCTTGTAATTTAACCTCCAATAAATATCCATATAGTTTTTTAATTACTTTTTCATCAGCACCTGTTAGGATTTTATCTAACTCAATCATTTTGTTGTAAAAACCTTTTGATTTTCTATCTTCATTATATCTAGATTGTATCTGTATATATGAGTACCAATTCATTTCTATCCCTTCTTGTTTCAACTCTTGGATATATTTGAGTTCACCCTCTGCATTCAATATTTCAACATATCTAACTGTTTGTTCCTTTTTATATATTATTGGATATGAAAATGCTTCAATCATTGATATCCAGACTGGAATTTTTAAGTAGTGTAATCTTTTAACCTTTTCCCAGTTTAATAACAAGGCCTCCCTTATATAATGTCTTCTAAAATAGCCATGTGCTTTAGTTCCCTTATACCATAAAAAAGCATGCCATCCCAACAGTAAATCATGACCTTCTACATTCAATAGTCTAGAGTTTTTTAGTGTTATCCACTCCTTAATCCACATCAGGTTTGATGCTTGGTAATATAACTCCCAATCAGGTAAGCCCAGTCCTCCTCTAGTTCTAGCATCTTGTAACAGTTTGAGTTTTATTCTTACTTTTTTCCCTTGCCAGATAAACTTCAAAACTATTTTATTTAGATCTTGAAAATACTCCTTACCCAGTCTGATTGGGATTGTCTGGAACAGGTATAAAATTCTAGGTAGGATATTCATTTTGATTGTAGAAATTCTTCCCATCATTGATAGTTGTAAATTTTCCCATTTCATCAAGTCTGTCGCAATTTGTTGTTTTAGTCTAGTATAGTTGTCCTCCTTAAGAGTACTGCATCTAGGTGATAAATATATCCCCAAGTATTTAACCTTGCTTGTGATTTGAATCTGCAAAGCTTCTGACAACTCTTCCTTTTGTCTTGCTGGTATGTTCTTTGTAATAATCTTTGTTTTGTCTTTGTTTATTTTCAAACCTACTACTTTTCCATATTCCTCTATTCTTTCTAACAATTTGGGTGCTGTTTCTAGTGAATCTTCAAGAATAAAAACCAAATCATCTGCAAACGCTTGTAGCTTATATTCTTCTTTTTTAATTTTCATTCCTCTTATTTCTTCTTCTATAATCTTTCTATTTAAAACTTCTAATGTTAAGACAAAGAGTAACGGTGATAATGGGCAACCTTGTCTTGTACCTCTCTTTATTTCAATAGAATCTGTCAATTCTCCATTTACCATTATCTTTGCTGTTTGTTTATGATATACCATTTGTATGGTTTGAATAAATTTCTTACCGAAGTTCATCTTCTCCAATTGTAGAAACATGAATTGCCAGTTCACATTGTCAAAGGCCTTCTGTGCATCGAGAAACATCAAAGCCATTTGTTTTTCAGGATGAGCCTCATAATATTCCAAAGTATTCAAAATCATTCTCATATTGTCTTTGATTTGTCTCTTAAGTAAAAAACCATTTTGGTCTGAGTGGATAAAGCTATTTAAATATTTTTTGAGTCTCTCTGCTAGTATAGATGCAAATAGCTTATAATCTGAATTTAATAAAGAAATTGGTCTATAATTCTTAGTTTGTGTTAAATCTGTCTCCTCCTTGGGTAGCAATGCAATGTATGCTTCTGACCATGATTTCGGTATTCTACTCTCAGGTATCACTTCATTCATTCAAGAGTGGAAGAGTAAAGGTTTCTTCAAATACTTTGTAGAATTCCACAGGTAGTCCATCCTGACCTGGAGCTTTTCCATTATTTTGTTTTTTAAGTACTTCCGTTAGCTCCATCATTGTTATTTTACTTTCCAACATTGTTCTAGTTTCATCTGATATCTGGGGAAGATTAGCATCCTGTAAATACTTTTTAACTCCTCCCTCTTCCACCTTCTCTTGTTTGTAGAGCTTAGCATACTAATCTTGTATAATTTTTTTTCTCAGTATTTCCATACTGAATTTGTCCTTGTTCATCTCTTAATTGGAATATTTTCTTTGCTTCTGTCTCTTTTTTCAGCTTATATGTCAGCCATCTGCCTGGTTTATTTGCATTTTCAAAGTAATTCTGTTTAGTGCCTCTAATTTTTTGTGCCAGCTCTTCCTTTTTCCAGTAGATCCATTTTATGTTTAATTATATCCATTTTTATTTTAACATCTTTTTTTTGTGGCGATCTCTGTAACTCTCTTTCAAGTATTTGTAATCATTATCTAAAGCTTTATGCATTTGTCTTTTCTTTAAGTTTCTCTTCCTTGTATAGTCTATTATCAGACCTCTAGTGACAGCCTTCTTGTATCCCAAAGATTCTGCATTGATGTATCTTCTTTCCTGTTTTCTTTTTAAAAAGGCTAGTTCTTTTCCCATTTTTTGTAAAGTCTTTTTCTTTCAATATAGTATTATTTAATGTCCATCTAGATCTTGTCCTTTGGCCTTTCCATTTAATTGTAATTGGATTGTGGTCCGCCCAAGTACTTGATCTCAATTTCTTGTACATTACAAATCAATTCTGCTGAAGCCCATATCATATCAATTCTGGAGAATAATGAATGTCTATTTGAATAGAAAGTATATTGTTCTTTTTTAGCATTTCTTTCTCTCCATATATCTTTTAAATTTATTTCATCTATCATCTTGAAGGAAGATTTTGGAAGCAGCTTTCTATTTAGCTTTGTTGTTTTGTGTGTTTTGTAATCCATGTTCTGGTTCACAATGCCACTGAAATCTCCCATCATACAAATATCAACATAGTCTAAATCCAAGATTCTTTTATGCATTTTTTAATAAAATTCATCTTGTTTTTCATTAGGAGCATAGATTCCAATTAGAAGTGGTTTTTTATATCCATAATTTCCACCATCAAAATTCTTCCCTCTTCATCTGCATAGATTAATTTTTCTGGAATATTATCTTTAATATAGAAGATCACTCCTCTTTTCTTGCAATTCGCCAGTGTTGTAAACATTTTCCCAAGCTTTGGTTGGGTTAGTAGGTGTTCATGTCTCTTTTGAATATGTACTTCTTGTAGGCAGATTATGTCAAGTTTTAACTTTTTTAATTTGTGAAATGTTTTCTTTCTTTTAGTTGCTGAGTTAAGTCCATTAATATTGATTGCAATCATTTTTCTTTCCTCCATATTTATACTTTATATACAGGGTTTATAGCTCTAGTAGATCTGGGTTCTCGTTGTTCTCTGCAGCTTACACCCCCCACCGCACCTTCTTCTTTCTCAATTCCACCTACAGCTCCTTCTACTTTTTCAGTCTCAGGTGTAGGTGCCTCCAGTAGTTGTGCCACTAAATCATCTTTTCCAGTTTTCTCAGCCATTTCTCTGAAATATTCTGCATAGAAAACTTCTGCCTTATCAATTGTATCTATCCTGTATCTTTGTCCTTGCCATGTAAATAGTAGACCTTCCGGTATGAGCCATCTGTAATTAATACCATTTTTAATGAAAACTTTAGTCAAAAATTGATATTCTCTTCTCCTCTCTCTCAACTCTCTCAGAATTTGTTTGAGAACTATAATTTCCTTGCCTTTATATTCTAATTTTCTATCTCTCGTTTTCTGTAGAATTTGTAGTTTGATTGTTTTCTTGGTAAATCTTACAGGCACTTCCCTTGGAAGAGCATTTCTCATTGCATATCTTGTATGTACTCGGAACTCTTCATCTATGCCATCCATCATCTTTTCTGGGGATATCTTTAATACGTTTGTCAATATCTCGGATATTATCTGTGCTAGGTTCTCTCCTCTTTCTTCTTCTATGTTTTGAAATCTTAAGAAGAATTCAGACCTATCCATCTCCCATCTTAATATTCCACTGCTCTCCCTTTCCACATTGCTCGATCTACTGTCTAACTTCTCAGCTTTCTTCTCACCTTCTTGAATTTTTTGAATTCTGTTTTCATATTTCATCATCCATTTGTGCATATTTTCCATTTTTCCTTCCATTTTGTCAACTTTTTGTACTATGCTTTGATTTTGTTGTTCTATTGTTTCCATTCTTTTTTCTATACTCTCAGACTTCTTTACAATGGTGTCGATCTTATCATCTTTGCTATCAACTCCTGCTTGCAATTTCTGTATCGCTTGCATGATTGCCTCAAAGTTTACTCCTTTCTCCTTTTCTTGCTGAAGCATTGACTGTATTGACCTCTGACCTCCTGCAGGTGAGGAGGCAGGGGTTGTCGTTGTAGAACCAACAGGAGTTACTTTTCTAGTCATGTTCTAAGTTTTTTTCCCCTTTATATTCTAGTACAGTTAATATCACAGAAGTTTAGACAACAATTTATGAAGATGAGAGGTTATAAATAAAATAAGAGAAGGGCGAAAGAAAAAGAGGGGGGAGGAAAGAGTGAGAATCTCACTTAAGATTATCCAGATTAGATGGACATTCAGGAGCAGCCTGAAAGTCCTTCTTCACGCTGTGATGCCCCCCCCTTGCGTAAGAATTTCAATGCTTCCACCTGGGCTGTAAAGTCCACGGTGGCAGCCTCATATTTTAACCGCACCACAGTGATGTGGCTCTGCCAGCTCCTGGATCACATTCCAATCCAAGATGAGCGCCTCCATCAGGATATTACCAAAATAATTGCTGCCTCACAATTTTCTGCTGACGCGACCCTGGACGTGGTCAAATTCGCCTCCAACGCCTTGGCCACTTCGGTTATGTCCCATCGTCTGCTGTGGTTGCGTAACTGGCAGATGGACAATAAGGCGAAATGGAATCTGGCAGCTGCCCCTTTCACTGGTCCCAATCTCTTTGGGGAGGCTCTCGACCCCATTTTGACCAAGAATAAAGATAAGAAAAAGGTTCTCCCATCTAACACCAAAAAGACTGAGGCCCGTAGGGCCCCTGAATATGATCATCAGCAATGCTACCAGTCATTCAGGTCGGACAGGCAGTACCCATGGCTGGCTTATCAGGACCGTAATAGGTTCCAGCACCAGTCTAAGCAGCCCTTTCGAGGTGGAGGCGGTCGCCTTTTCTGCAGGGGGAAGTGACTCGAACCCGAGCCTCCCCATAGGCGGCCATCTGTCCCACTATGCGGATCATTGGGACGAGATTACCTTGCACGCCAGGGTCAGATCCATAGTCCATCATGGTCTGAGACTGGAATTCCTCTCCAACCCCCTGAACCTCTTCATGTCATTCCCACCATCGCGGTGCTCGGATCGCCGCCGCCTGATGGTTCTGGCTGTAAAACATCTTCTCGACATCCAGGCGTGGAGGCGGTCCCTCCTATGGAACGAGGTCAGGGCTACTACTCCAACCTGTTTGTGGTCCCGAAGAGTTCGGGGTGCTGGAGGGTGATCCTGGATGTCAAATGCCTAAACCGCTTCCTGGTTTATAGGCGCTTCAAGATGTCCTCCCTCAGGTCAATATTGCAGGGTATCTGGAGGGGGGACTTCTTGGCATCAGTAGACCTAACAGAGGCCTACCTCCAGATTCCAATTCTGCCAGCTCATTGCAGGCACCCAAGGTTTTCGCAGGGGGACTGTCACTGTCAATACAGGGCCCTCCCCTTCGGCCTGGCAGCGGCCCCTCGCACATTCACAAAGGTCCTAGCGGCATTGGCGGCTCACCTAAGATCTATCCCGGTGATACTCCAATGCTACCTAGACGATGTCCTAGTCCAGGCAGGGTCCCTTCCTCAGGCAATAGCACACCTTCAGCTCACCATTCAGTCCCTTCAGTCCCTGGGGTTCTCAGTCAACTTCCCCAAAAGTCACCTTTCTCCATCCACGCACATCCTTTGCTTAGGGATGGTCATAAATTCAGTGTCAGGGATTGTCCACATGTCCCCGAACCGTCTGACCAGCCTCCACCAACCTGCAAACGCTGTTCACAGAAGTCAGTCAGTTTCCATCCGCAGTTACTTGGCAAGATGGTCTCTTGCATCAGGATAGTCCCATGGGCCAGGATTCATCTCCATCCCCTCCAGTGGGCGTTCATTCCCTTTCAGAAAAAGGATGAGCAACTCCCTATGGACCATCCGCCTCCCTGTGGAAGTCCGGGCATCTCTCAAGTGGTGACTCTCCCCAGCCCTATGAAGGGGCTGCTCATTTTGGGAACCGGACAGAGTGACTGTTACCACAGATGCGAGTCTGTTTGGTTGGGGGGCTTTGATGGACTCCAGACTTGCTCAGGGCCATTGGACTGTCTCAGACCTCCAACACAATATCAATTGGTTGGAGCTGAAGGCAGTGTGACTAGCCCTCCAACACTTCAAAGACTGTGAAGGGCCATCACGTGCTTCTCCTGACGGACAATGTCACCACGAAGGCCCACATAAACCATCAGGGAGGGACTCATTCTCGGGCCCTCTGGCTGGAGGCTCTGAGGATAGGATCTTGGGCAGAGAGACATCTGACTTTCCTGGTGTCGGAACACATTTCCAGCGAGTCCAACCACCAGGCGGGCTGGCTGAGCCGGGCGACTCTGGACAATGGCGACTGGCAGCTCCACCCGGACCCTTTTTGGAAAATCTGTCACTCCGGTGAATTCTCAGCTGCCAAGATTCTTCTCCCATTTCCAGAGCCAGACCGCAGTGGGCATGGATGCCCTCAGAAGCAGATGGCCTCTGGGTTTACTCTATGCCTTCCCTCCCATTCCCCTCATCCCGGGGACCCTCAGGAAAGTATTAACAGAGAGGGCTCTAGTCATCATGATAGCCCCTTATTGGCCCAGGAGACCCTGGTTTGAGGATCTAGTGCAACTGTCTGTGTCCCATCCATGGAGGGCTCCTCGGGAGGAGATCGTCTTGTGCCAGGGGTTTTTGATCCAGTGGCTCCATCTGACCACCTGGCTCTTGAGCGGTGACTCTTGAGGAAGGCTAACCTGTCCTCTAAGGTCTTATGAACCATCAAGGCTTCTAGCGCCCATCAACAACTCGGATCTATAATTCCACCTGGGCAGACTTCGTCAGATGGTGTTCCCCATTAGGCATCAACCCAGCCAAGGCCACAATTCCCAATGTCCTGGACTTTCTACAGAAAGGGCTGGATGACGGCTTATCACATAACACCCTGCAGCACTATCTTCTGTCCTGGGTTCTCCCTCCCTCGGCTACCATTGGCCAGTGGCTGCGATAGGCCATTGCAGGGGCTTATGAGGCAGTGGGTCAGGCTATCCCATCTGGGATTATGGCCCACTCCACGAGAAGTGCCGTGACCATGGCTGTATGGGCCACCAGAGCACCGTTCGAAGATATATGTCAGGTGGCTGCCTGGGCTCTCAGACCCATTGTCAGCTTCTGCCTTGCTACTGCTTCAGCTGTCATGAAACGGGGAGGGAGGGTTTGGTATTTGGGAGGGGTTATTCGATGGGCTGGAGGAATGTTCTAGTATTTACTGGATGGTTGGACTACGCATGCGTGGGTGCTTCCCGCCTGGACCAACGGCCCCGACATTCCATCTTCGTGATGCCTTTTGAAGTTATCTCACACCTGACACTTGAAGGACTTATGATTGGCCTGAGGTAATTATGATCCCAAGGGGTGGGGAATGGACTATTCTATATATCAATTGCTTTCGCGCCTAATTAAACAGACTTCGCTTCGCAACTGCTCGCTAACCATTTGTAATTAGTAAAAGTACTTTTGATTTCCAACACATGGAATCTCTTGGTCTTTCTTTCCTAATTATATAATGGAGGGATGCTGACAAGAAGCGAAGTCTCTCTAAAACCCTTTCCAGGAGACCTACGTCTACCGTGAAGGGAGAAAATGTCTTCACCGGTCAGAGAAGAAGAGGAGGCCGCTTGTGATGTGGATCCCAGCGAGGCCGGCCCCCCCGAACTTTCGCTACACGAGGCCGGACCTCCCGACCTCTCGCTTCATGAAAATTTGTTTCAACTGCAGATATCCAGCCAGCCTGACCCCCCCCCCCACGATGGTCCACTTCGGTAGGACAAAGAGAAGAAGGGGCAAGCTGGGATGCAGAGGTTACCCAAAGGCAACCCCGACAAAGACCGCTGGAGATGGGAGCCGTAAGAAAACCCCAGAGGAGAGATTTGCCTGATTACGGGGGACAAAGGTATTTTGGGGAAAGAGGTGGGGAAGATGAGGAAGACTGGAGGGGCTGGGAGCGAGAGTACCCACGCGCTGCTTCACCCCCCCCCTCGGCCTGCTTCACCCCCTGCGGCTGGGGGTTTTGCCGGACCGGGGGCCCCACCTCCCCGAAGGCACAGAATGGCCAAAATCCCTCCCCTGCCTGTGAGATACAATGGAGATTCTGCCAGCCTGGCCTCTTTTATTATGCAAGTCTTCAATTACATGGAGATTTATGGCCGTGATTTTGAGACGGACACTATGAGAATGAGGATGGTTCTCCTATCCTTAGACGGCGAAGCGGCTACCTGGTCAACTGCATTGCATATGTCTGCTTCCCCCCTCCTGAGGAATTTCAATCGGTTTATGGAGGCTTTCAGACGGTGCTTTGATGACCCCTTGACTGAGAAGCGAAGCAAATTGAAATTTATAACCCTCGAGCAGGACGATAGGCCTGTAGCCCAATATATCCAGGACTTTCAGCGCCTGTCCCAATACATGAGAGGGTGGGGCGAGGACGCCCTTTTGGACAAATTTGCTTTGGGCTTAGATGAAGACATTTATCAGCAGTGTGTCAATCGCAATCTGCCCAGACGTTTGACTACTTGGTTTGAACACGCAGCTGACGCTGAACTCGACTTAAACAGGCTTCGTTGTGCCAAGGAGGAAAGAAAGAGAAAGAAGGAGAAAGCTGCAAAAAGCACCCCCCCTCCAGGCCGCAAAGCCCAGTTCAGAGGGAGGGGCGAGGGGGGAGGGGCCCCCTCAGTGAACTCCAGACCCGTAACATGCTTCCGTTGCGGGAAATTAGGGCATCGCGCCCCCGACTGCCGTGCTAAATTGCCCATCACCGCCCAACCCCCACCCAAGCGAGAGGAGAACTCTGGCAGAGCCTCCGACAAGAAGAAGAAAGAAGCTGCCTTCGCTGTGGACTCCAGCCCCCCCCCTTTTCGGCCAGGCTTTGGAGGGAGACGTAGACACAGCCACCCACTCCTCCTCTTCTGAGGACTCCGATGACGACACATTGCCTCACTGGGTGAGTTCAAACAAAGGGCCCCTGCTAATCCCCATAGAGTTAAAAGTTCCCCCTGAGGGGCAACCAGCAACCTTTCACGCCTTGCTCGATTAGGGTTGCTCCCGATCCATGATCAACCCGGCCATGGTGGAAAAATTGGGTCTCAAATTGCGTACTTTGAAAACCCCCATTGTGTTTTGCCAGATAGATGGATCCATTGCGGGGGGGGGACCCGCCCATTTTTTTACGGAGCCCTTGGAGATGAAGATGGGTTCCCACACTGAACTAATTTCTTTTGTAGTTGCGCCTGGCATGGACAGGCCACTAATTTTAGGCCTCCCTTGGCTTCGGAAGTGGAACCCTCACATAAATTGGCGAACAGGCCCCTTGCGCATTCGCACAAAGGAGCCTCCGGAGGGGGAGGGCACTCCTGGGCAAACTATGACTGACACTCCTGAAGTGGCCGCTAGAGGGCAGGAGAGGATTGATGGAGAGGAAAAAATTCCTAAAGAGTATTGGGACCTTAAGGAGGTTTTCAACTAAGAGTCTTCCGACAAACTGCCACCCCACAGGCCTACTGACTGCTCCATTGACATCTTACCCGGGGTTAAGCTACCAAAACCCCAAATATATTCCATGTCACCCAGGGAGATGGAGGAAATGTGGACTTTCATTGATAAAAATTTGGAACGTGGATTCATTGAACCTGCTCGCCCCAAAGTGGCCGCCCCTGTGCTTTTCCGTGAAAAGAAAGATGGCTCTCTTCGATTATGTGTGAATTTTAAAAACTTGAACGCGATATCAGCTCAGAATGTCTACCCGCTCCCGTTGATGAAGGACATGTTGGCCCAGCTGGGGAAGGGCCGCATTTTCACTAAATTGGACCTCAGGGAAGCTTATTATAGGGTCCGCATAAAGGAGGGAGACGAATGGAAGACTGCTTTCAACTGCCCTCTTGGTTGCTTCCAGTTCCGGGTCATGCCTTTTGGCCTGCAGGGGGCCCCTGCAGTCTTCATGCAATTAATCAATGAGATCTTGCATGACCATCTCTACAAAGGAGTTATCGTATATTTGGACGATATCCTTATCTATACTCGCACTTATGACCAACACGTCGCTCTTGTGCGCACTGTTTTGAAAAAACTCCGAGCCGCTGATCTTTATGCCAAATTGTCTAAGTGTGAATTTCACCAAACTAAAATTGACTACCTTGGATATCGCATCTCTCCTGCCGGCATTGAGATGGACCCTGAGAAGGTGAGGGCGGTCACTGAATGGGACGCGCCCAAAACTCGTAAACAGTTACAAAAATTTTTGGGCTTTGCTAATTTCTACCGTCAGTTCATTCCTTCTTTTGCTAAAATTGCACTTCCTATAACTAATTTGCTCAAATCCAAGGGGGAGCCGAAACCTAAACCTAACAAGCCTCTGGACTGGACCATGGAATGCCAGGCGGGTTTCGAAAAGCTTAAACGTCTGTTTGCCGCTGAGCCGGTGCTAAAGCATCCTGACCTGGACAGGCCTTTCGTCGTCCAGGCTGACGCCAGCGACGTCGCCGTTGGGGCCATCTTGTTGCAAGCCAACGACCAAGGTAACCTACAACCTTGCGCGTACACCTCCCGGAAGCTCACAGACACAGAGAGACGTTGGGCAGTTTGGGAGAAAGAGGCTTTCGCGGTCCGTTGGGCCCTGACCACGTGGCGCCATTTCCTGGAGGGCGCTAAGCACCCGTTTGAGGTGTGGACTGACCACAAGAATTTGGAAGCTTTGAGAACGCCACGCCGTCTCTCCCCCAAACAAATGCGGTGGGCCCAATATTTCAACCGTTTCAATTTCACACTTAAATATATCCCGGGTGGAAAGAATTTCATGGCAGATGCCTTGTCCAGACTGCCTCAATATAATTGCTCTAAACTGAGCATCGTCCAACCGCTCCTAGCGGCTCCAGTGGTCACGCGCCAACAGACCCGCGCCAAAAAGGATGTGCCTCAAGATCTTCTTTCTGACCTCAAGCTAGCGCTTCCTCATGACGACTGGTTGCTGAACCATCGGGACGAGTGCACTATGAGAGATGATCTGCCGTGGATCGGCGCCAAATTGTACATCCCCGCCTCCCTACGCCTGGTGGTCCTTCGTCGCGCACATGACTCCAGATTGGCGGGTCATTTTGGATTCGTGAAAACTTTGCATCTAGTGAAGAGGCAATTCTGGTGGCCCTCTTTAAAGAAGGACATTGAACTTTATGTGGCCAGTTGCCCGGTTTGTGCGACCGCTAAACGGCCACCAGGGAAACCACAAGGGCTGCTCCAGTCTGTCGCTCGCCCGGTTGCCCCTTGGAAGGAGATTTCTATGGATTTTATTGTTGAGCTCCCCGAAAGCCAGGGGCACACTGTCATATGGGTTGTCACTGACTTGTTCTCCAAGCAAGTTCATTTCGTGCCTTGCCACAAAATTCTTTCCGCTAAGGCGCTGGCTAAACTCTTCATTTCCCACATTTACCGCTTGCATGGGGTGCCCGATCGCATCATCTCCGATCGTGGTGTCCAATTCACATCTGTTTTCTGGAAAGAATTTCTCAAACGTATTGGCTCCGCCCAGGGCCTTAGCTCCGCCTACCATCCTCAGACTAATGGCGGCTGTGAACGGACTAATTCTGTTCTTGAACAATATTTACGTTGTTTCATCAATTATCAACAGGATGATTGGGTAGACTTGTTGCCACACGCTGAGGTGGCCTACAACAACTCTGTCCATTCCAGCACGGGTTTCACCCCTTTCCGGGTCGTTTATGGTCAGGATTTTGTTCCTATCCCTGAATTACCTCAGGACCAGCCGCAAGTTCCGTCAGTCGCGGACTGGAGTGAGCGTCTCAGTCGTGTTTGGCCATTGACCCTCTCCACTTTGGACGCTGCGCATCGGGCCCATAAGAAACAGTCGGATAAGAAACGCTCTCAGCCCTATGAATACCGGACTGGTGATTTGGTTTATTTGTCGACAAAGTTCCTCCACACGACGCAGAGGTCAAAGAAGTTGGGGCCCAAATATGTGGGGCCGTTCCCCATAGTGAAGGTCATCAATCCTGTCTCTCTTCATTTGCAATTGCCCAAACATCTCAACCGGGTCCACCCGGTGTTCCACATTAACCTCATAAAGCCTGTTCGTGTTTCCCACTTGCGTCCCCCTGATGACCCTCCGCCTGCTCCTTTGCTCGTCGATGGGGAACGTCACTTTGAAGTTCGTGAAATTCTTGATTCCCGCAAACGTCGTAATCGCATCCAATACCTGGTGGCTTGGAAGCATTTTCCTCCCTCCCACACGGAATGGGTTGATAAATCCCATGTTTGTGCTCCCAGACTGCTTCGGAAGTTTTATGCTGCATACCCTGACAAGCCTTAACTTTCTCTCACCCCCTCCCTTCTTCTTTTTCTGTTTTGTTGTTTGTCTGTTCGTTTGTTTTTTTTTCTAGGCCTGACAGCCTTTTTCCGGGGGACAGCCGGATGTCAGCTTCTGCCTTGCTACTGCTTCAGCTGTCATGAAACGGGGAGGGAGGGTTTGGTATTTGGGAGGGGTTATTCGATGGGCTGGAGGAATGTTCTAGTATTTACTGGATGGTTGGACTACGCATGCGTGGGTGCTTCCCGCCTGGACCAACGGCCCCGACATTCCATCTTCGTGATGCCTTTTGAAGTTATCTCACACCTGACACTTGAAGGACTTATGATTGGCCTGAGGCTATGATCCCAAGGGGTGGGGAATGGACTATTCTATATATCAATTGCTTTCGCGCCTAATTAAACAGACTTCGCTTCGCAACTGCTCGCTAACCATTTGTAATTAGTAAAAGTACTTTTGATTTCCAACACATGGAATCTCTTGGTCTTTCTTTCCTAATTATATAATGGAGGGATGCTGACACCCGTTTTATCCGGCACTATCGACTGGATCTGTTCGCCTCTGCAGATGCTTCCTTCGGTCATAGGGTCCTGCAAAGGGTGGCAGCTGACAGTCCCCTTGGGCCTTAGTTCTCCCTCCCTGGGACTAAGTTTGGGTATGTCCCACACTTAACCCCTCCCTCTCTTCCACTGGAAAAAGAACATTGGTCTTACCTGAACATGTCTTTTCAGGGGAAGAGAGGGAGGGGTTACGACCTGCCCTAGTTAGTGTAAGATAGGGCCAAGGGGACAACAGGGAGGTTCCCGGGGTCCCTTATATTCTTTTTCAGGCTGGTGTTTGCCATCGAGGAAACTGGAGATAAGGAGAAGAAAGGAGTATTTAAGAAGTTTTCTCTCAGTCTCTGGAACAAATCAGGCTTTGAGAATACCCACACGTAATCCCTCCCTCTCTTCCCCTGAAAAGACACGTTCAGGTAAGACCAACGTTCTTTTTATGAAATGACAATACGGTGTACTCCTACTTAAGCAGGGGATTGGACCAGAAGACCTCGAATATCCCATCCAGTCCTATGTTTCTATGATGTTATGAAATGGCTATAGGGTTTAGGATTTTCTACTTGAGCAGGGGGTAGGATTAGAAGACCTCCAAGGTCCTTCCACTACGATGAGTCTATGATTTTATGAAATGGCTATAGGGTATAGAGTTTCATCATTGAGTAAGGGGTTGGAATGGAAGACCACCAATGTGCCTTCCAGTCCTATAAGTCTATGATGTTATGAAATGGCTATAGGGTATAGAGTTTCATCATTGAGTAAGGGGTTGGACTAGAAGACATCCAATGTCCCCTCTAGCCCTGAGTCTATGATGTTATGAAATGGCTATAGTGTGTACGGTTTGTTGCTTGAGCAGGGGGTTGGACATGAAGACCTCCAAGGTCTCTTCCAGTCCTATGAGTCTATGATGCTATGAAATGGGTATAGGGTTTCCTACTTGAGCAGGGGATTGGACTAGAAGGCATCCAATATCTTATCCAGTCCTTTGTGTTTATGATGTTATGAAATGGCTATAGTGTGTAGGGTTTCCTCTCTTAGCAGGAGGTTGGACTAAAAGACCTCCAAGGTCCTTGCAGTACTATGTGTCTATGATGTTATGAAATGGCTATAGGGTGTAGGGATTCCTACTTGAGTAGAGTGTTGGACTATAAGACCTCCAAGGTCCCTTCCAGTTCTATGAGTCTATGGTGTTAGAAATGGCTATAGGGTGTAGAGTTTCCTACTTTAGTAGGGGGTTGGAAGAGAACACCTCCACGGTCCCTTCCAGCTGTATTTTATGAAATGACCATAGAGTGTAGGTTTCCAACTTGAGCAAGACTTTGGACTAGAAGACCACCAAGGTACCCTCCAGCCCTATGAGTCTATGATGTTATGAAATGGCTATAGGGTATAGGGTTTCCTACTTGAGCAGTGGATTGGACTAGAAGACTCCAAGGTTCCTCCCAGTTCTATGAGTCTATGATGTTATGAAGTGGCTATAGGGTGTAGGGTTACTTGCTTGAGCAAGGGTTTGGACTAGAAGATGTCCAAGGTACCCTCCAGCCCTATGAGTCTATGATGTTATGAAATGGTTATAGGGTTTAGGGTTTCCTAATTGAGTAGGGGTTGGACTAGAAGACATCCAAAGTCCCCTCCAGCCCTTTGAGTCTATGATGTTATGAAATGGCTATAGGGTATAGGGTTCCGTACTTGAGCAGGGGATTGGACTAGAAGACCTCCAGGATCCCATCCAGTGCTTTGTGTCTATGATGTTATGAAATGGCTATAGTTTTTAGGGCTTCCTACTTAAGTAGGGGGTTGCAAGAGAAGATCTCCACGGTCCCTTCCTGCCCTATCTTATGAAATGATTACAAGGTGTACATTTCCCACTTGGGCATGGGTTGGACTAGAAGAACTCCAAGGTACTTCCAGCCCGATGAGTCTATGATGTTATGAAATGGCTATTGGGTATAGGGTTTCCTACTTGAGCAGGAGATTGGACTAGAAGACATCCAATATCCCATCCAGTCCTATGTGTCTATGGTGTTTTGAAATTGCTATAGTGTGTAGGTTTCCTACTTGAGCAGGGGATAGGATTAGATGATCTCCAAGATCCCTTCCAGTCCTATATGTCTATGATATTATGAAATTGCTATAGCATGTAGGGTTTCCTAATTGAGCAGGGCGTAGGATTAGACGATCTCCAAGATCCCATCCAGTCCGATATGTCTATGATATCATGAAATGGCTATAGTGTGTAGGGTTTCCTGCTTGAGCAAGGGGCTGGACTGGAAGACCTCCAAGATCCCTTCCAGTCCTTTGAGTCTATAATGTTATGAAAGGGCGATAGGGTGTAGGGTTTCCTACTTCAGCAGGGGATAGGATTAGAAGACATCCAAAGTCCCCTCCAGCCCTATGAGTCTATGGTTTTAGAAATGACTATAGGGTGTAGGTTTCTAACTTGAGCATGGGTTTGGACTAGAAGACCTCCAAGATACCTTCCAGCCCTATGAGTCTATGATTTTATGAAATGTGTATGGGGTGTACAATTTACTACTTGAATAGGGGGTTGGAGTAGAAAACCTCCAAGGTCTTTTCAAGCTTTATGATATGAAATGACTATAGGATGTAGGATTTCCTACTTGAGCAGGACGTTTCACTAGAAGACCTCCAAGATCCCTTCCAGTCCTTTGAGTCTATGATGTTATGAAATGGCAATAGGGTGTAGGGTTTCCTACTTGAGCAGGTTATAGGATTAGAAGACCTCCAATGTCCTTGCAGTACTATGAGTATATGATTTTACAAAATTACAATAGGGTGTAGTGTTTCCTACTTGAGCAGAGGGATGGACTAGAAGACCTCCACGGTCACTTCCAGTCATATCTTATGAAATGACTATAGAGTGTAGGTTTCCAACTTGAGCATGGGTTTCAACTAGAAGACCTCCAAGGTAGCTTCCAGCCCTATGAGTCTATGATTTTATGAAATGATGATAGGGTATAGGATTTCCTACTTGAGTAGGGGGTTGGACTAGAAGACCTCCAAGATCCCATCCAGTCCTTTATTTCTATGGTGTTATGAAATGGCTATAGTTTTTAGGGCTTCCTACTTGAGTAGGGAGTTGGACTACAAGACCGTCAAGTTCCCCTCCACCCAAAGTGTCTACGATTTTATGAAATTGCTATAGGGTGTAGGGTTTCCTACTTGAGCAGGGAATAGGATTGGAAGACCTCCGATGTCCTTGCAGTACTATGAGTGTATGATTTTACGAAATGACGATAGGGTGTAGTTTTTCCTACTTGAGCAGAGGGTTGGACTAGAAGCCTCCATGGTCCCTTCCAGTCCTTTGTTTCTATGGTGTTATGAAATGGCTATAGTTTTTAGGGCTTCCTACTTGAGCAAGGTGTTGGACTAGAAGACCGTCAAGTTCCCCTCCACCCGAAGAGTCTACGATTTTATGAAATGACAATAGGGTGTATTTTTGGACTAGAAGACCTCCAATGTGCTTTCCAGTCCTATGAGTTTATGAAGTTATGAAATGGCTATACGGTGTAGGGTATTCCTGCTTGAGCAGTAGGTTGGACTAGAAAACAATAGCAGTAGACTTATATACCGCTTCATAGGGCTTTCAGCCCTCTCTAAGCGGTTTACAGAGAGTCAGCATATTGCCCCCAACAATCTGGGTCCTCATTTTACCCACCTCGGAAGGATGGAAGGCTGAGTCAACCCTGAGCCGGTGGGATTTGAACCGCTGAACTGCTGATCTAGCAGTAGCCTGCAGTGCTGCATTTAACCACTGCGCCACCTTGGCTCTTTGAAGTTCCCATCCAGTTCTATGTGTCTATGATGTTATCAAATGGCTATAGGGTTTATGGTTTCCTACTTGAGCAGCAGAGTGGACTAGAAGACCTTCAAGGTACCTTCCAGCCCTATGAATCTATGTTTTTATGAAATGCATATGGGGTGTATTTGAATAGGGGGTTGGAGTAGAAGACCTCCAAGGTCTTTTCAAGCCCTAGGTTATGAAATGGCTATAGGGTGTAGGGTTTCCAACTTGAGTAGGGTGTTTGACTATAAGACCTCCAAGATTCCTTCCAGTCCTTTGAGTCTATGATGTTATGAAATAGCTATAAGATATAGGGTTTCCTACTTGAGCTTGTTTTTGGACTAGGAGACATTCAAGGTACCTTCCAGTTCTATGAGTCTATGATTTTATAAAATGCGTATGGGGTATAGAGTTTCCTAATTGAATTGGGGGTTGGACAAGAACACATTCAAGCTCCCCTCTAGCCCTATGAGTCTATGATGATGAGGTTCAAAACTGTAACATCAGATCCCACTTTTCCACGAGGAGCTAGACCAAAGGTTCTGTAAAGCTTGAAAACTGCATTCAGAATTAAAGACAGTCTGTAGAAAGCTTGAAAACTACAGATTCAGATCCGACATTTCCATAAAGAGGTAGACCAAAGGCATATCTTGGTGGTAGAACTCCAAAGCCTGAAAAATTGTGTTTTGACTAATTGCTCAGATTCATAAAAGAAACACATATTCATTAAAATCAGTCTGTAGGATGCTTAAAAACTGCAGATTCAGAACCGACATTTTCATAAAGAGGTAGACCAAAGGCAGATCTCAGAATTGGTAGTAGAATTTAATTCAGATTCATAAAAGAAACACATATTCATGATCCTCAGGTTCTGGAAAGCTTGAAACTGCAGATTCAGATCCGACATTTTCATAAAGAGGTAGACCAAAGGCAGATCTCAGAATTGGTAATAGAATTTAATTCAGATTCATAAAAGAAACACATATTCATGATCCTCAGGTTCTGGAAAGCTTAAAACTGCAGATTCAGATCCGACATTTTCATAAAGATGTAGACCAAAGGCATATCTCAGAATTGGTAGTAGAATTTAATTCAGCTGGAAAAGTTCTTTTGATTCATAGCCCAGAGTCATAAAGGATGCACATATTCATGACCTTCAGGCTCTGGAAAGCATGAAAAATGCATTTTCGGATCCCACCTTTCCATTAAGAGGTAGACCAAAGGCATATCTCGGTGGTAGAACTCAATTCAGTCAGAAATGTGGAGCTTGACAGCTCTGATTAATAAAAGAAAAACGTATTCATGAAAGTCAATCAGTAGAAAGCTTGAAAACTGCAGTGTGAGAACCGACCTTTCCATGAATATGAAGACCAAAATCATATCTTGTTGGTAGAGCTCCAATCAGCCTCATGTTGCCTTTTCAGATAGATTCATAAAATAAACACATATTCATGATCCTCCGGCTCTGGAAAACTTGAAAACTGCCATTTCAGATCCTACTATTCCATGAAGAAGTAGACCAAAGGCATATCTCAGTGGTAGAACTCCAAAGCCTGAAAAATTGTGTTTTGACTCATTGCTCAGATTCATAAAAGAAATACATATTCATGATCCTCAGGTTATGAAAAGCTTGAAAACTGCAGTTTCAGATCCAACGTCAGTCTATAGGCAGCTTGAAAACTGCAGATTGAGATCCAACATTTTAATAAAGATATAGGAAAACTGTAGAACTGCAGTTTCAGATCCGAAGGTAGTCTGTAGAAAGCTTGAAACCTGCAGATTCAGAACCGACATTTCTATGAAGAGGTAGACCAAAGGAACATCTCGGTGGTAGAACACCAAAGCCTGAAAAATAGCATTTTCACTCACAGCTCAGATTCATAAAAGAAACACATAGTCATGATCCTCAGGCTCTGGACAGCTTGAAAACTGTAACTTCAGATCCCACTTTTCCACGAAGAGGTAGACCAAAGTCATATCTTGGTGGTAAAAGTACAAAGCATGAAAAAATGCATTTCGACTCATAAAAGAAACACCTATTTCTGAAAGTCAGTCCGTAGAAAGCTTGAAAACTGCAGATTCAGATCCGACATTTCCATTAAGAGGTAGACAAAAGGCACCTCAGAATTGGTGGTAGGACTCAATTCAGCCAGAAAAAGTTGATTTTGCCAGTTAGATTTATAAAAGAAACACATATTTATGATCCTCAGGTTCTGAAAAGCTTAAAAACTGCAGTTTGAGAACCCTCCTTTTCATGAATGGTTAGACCAAGGGTATATCTCAGTGGTAGATCTCCAAAGACTGAAAAATTGCATTTTGACGTATAACTCAGATTCAAAAAAGATACACATATTCATGAGTCAGTCTCTAGAAAGCTTGGAAAGTGCAGTTTGAGAACCTACCTTTCCATGAATCGGAAGACCAAAGGCATATCTTGATGGTAGAACTCCAATCAGTCTCATGTTGCCTTTTCAGATAGATTCATAAAACAAACACATATTCATGATCCTCAGGCTCTGGAAAACTTGAAAACTGCCATTTCAGATCCTACCATTCCATGAAGAGGTAGACCAAAGGCATATCTTAGTGGTAGAATTCCAAAGCCTGAAAAATTGTGTTTTGACACATAGCTCATATTCATAAAAGAAACACATATTGATGAAAGTCAGTCTATGGAAAACTTTCAAACTGTAGATTCAGAACTGACGTTTCCATGAAGAGGTAGACCAAAAGCATATCTTGGTGGTAGAACTCCGAAGCCTGAAAAATTGTGTTTTGACGCATAAAAGAAACACCAATTTCTGAAAGTCAGTCTGTAGAAAGCTTGAAAACTGCAGATTCAGATCCGACATGTTCATAAAAAGGTAGACCAAAAGCATATCTCAGAATTGGTAGTAGAATTTAATTCAGCCGGAAACATTGGTTTGATTCATAGCTCAGATTCATAAAAGAAAAACATATTCATGATACTCAGGTTCTGGAAAGCTTGAAAACTGCAGATTCGGACCCAACATTTCCATAAAGAGGTACACCAAAGATAACTCAGAATTGGTGGTTGAACTCAATTCAGCCAGAAAAGTGGAGTTTGACAGCTCAGATTCATAAAAGATATTCATGATCTTCAGGCTCTGGAAAGTGTGAAAAATGCATTTTTTTTGATCCCACCATTCCATAAAGAGGTAAACCAAAGGAATATCTCGGTGGTAGAACTCAATTCAGCCAGGAAAATGGAGTTTGACAGCTCATATTAATAAAAGAAAAACATATACATGAAAGTCAGTCTGTAGAAAGCTTCAAAACTGCACTTTGGGAACCTACCTTTCCATGAATAGGTAGACCAAAGGCATATCTTGGTGGTAGAACTCCAAAACCTGAAAACTTTTGTTTTGACGCATAGCTCAGATTCATAAAAGAAACACATATTCATGAAAGTCAGTCTGTATGAAACTTCAAAACTGCAGTTTGAGAACCCACCTTTCCATGAATAGGTAGACCAAAGGCATATCTCAGTGGTAGATCTCCAAAGACTGAAAAATTGCATTTTGACGCATAGCTCAGATTCATAAAAGAAACCCACATTCATTATCCTCAGGCTCTGAAAAGCTTGAAAACTGTAACATCAGATCCCACTTTTCCATGAAGAGGTAGACCAAAAGCATATCTCGATGGTAAAGTCTGAAAAATAGCATTTTTACACATAGCTCAGATTCATAAAAGAAACACATATTTGTAATCCTCAGGCTCTGAAAAGCTTGAAAACTGCAATTTCAGATCTGAAGGAGGTAGACCAAAGGCATATCTTGGTGGTAGAACTCCAAAGCCTGAAAAGTTGCTAAGATTAATAAAAGAAACACCTATTTCTGAAAGTCAGTCTGTAGAAAGCTTGAAAACTGCAGAATCAGACCCGACATTTCCATAAAGAGGTAGACCAAAGGGATGGTGGTAGAACTTAATTGAGCTGGAAAAGTTGCTTTGACTCATAGCTCAGATTCCTAAAAGTAAAACATATTCATGAGCCTCGGGTTCTGGAAAGCTTGAAAATGGCAGATTCAGACCCGACATTTCCATAAAGAGATAGACCAAAGGCACCTCAGAATTGATGGTAGAACTCAATTCAGCCAGAAAGGTTGATTTTGCCAGTTAGATTCATAAAAAAAGACATATTTATGATCCTCAGGTTCTGAAAAGCTTGAAAACTGCAATTTCAGATCTTAAATCAGTCTGTAGAAAGCTTGAAAATTGCAGATTCAGATCCGACATTTTCATAACGAGGTAGACCAAAGGCATATCTTGGTGGTAGAACTCCAAAGCCTGAAAAATTGTGTTTTGACTCATTGCTCAGATTCATAAAAGAAACACATATTCATGAAAGTCAGTCAGTAGGAAGCTTGAAAACTGCATTCAGATCCAACATTTCCATAAAGAGGTAGACCAAAGGCATATCTCAAAATTGATGTTTGAACTTAATTCTGCCAGAAAAGTTGAGTTTACAGTTAGCTCAGATTCATAAAAGAAACACATATTCCTGAAAGTCAGTAGGAAGCATGAAAACTGCATTCAGATCCCACCTTTCCACCAAGAGTTAGACCAAAGGTATATCTCGGTAGTAGAACTCTATTCAGCCAGAAAAGTGGTTTCACAGTTAGCTCAGAGTAATTAAAAAAACACATATTCATGAAACAGTCAAAAGAGAGCTTGGAATGTGCAGTTTCAGACCTTTTCATGAATAGGAATACCAAAGGCATTACTCGGTGGTAGAACTACAGGGCCTGAAAAATTGTGTTTTGAGGCATATTCATAAAAGAAATACATATTCATGAAAGTCAGTCTGTAGAAAGCTTGAAAACTTCAGATTCAGAACTGACGTTTCCATGAAGGGGTAGACCAAAGGCATATCTTGGTAGTAGAACTCCAAAGCCTGAAAAATAGTGTTTTGACTCATTGCTCAGATTCATAAAAGAAACACATATTCATGAAAGTCAGTCTGTTGAAAGCTTGAAAACTGCAGATCCAATGTTTCCATTAAGAAGTAGTGGTAGTGATGGTGATCCTCATGCTCTGGAAAACTTGAAAACTACAATTTCGGATGTCACCTTTCCATGAAGCCATATCTCAGTGGTAGAACTCCAAAGCCTGAAACGCTGAATTTTGACTCATACCTCAGATTCATAAAAAAAACATATTCATTAAACTGTCTCTGGAATGTTTGGAAACTGCAGTTTTAGAACTGACCTTTCCATCAATATGGAGACCAAAGGCATGTCGGTGGTAGAACAATTCAGCCAGACAATTTGAATGACAGTTAGCTCAGATTCATAAAATAAACACATATTCATGATCCTCAGGTTCTGGAAAACTTGAAAACTGCAGTTTCAGATTCGACATAAATCTTTAGAAAACTTGAAAGCAGCAGATTCAGATCCGATGTTTCCACAAAGAGGTAGGAAAGCTTGAAAAGTGCAATTTCAGATCCCACCTTTCCGTGAAGATGTAGACCAAATGTATATCTCAGAATTTGCGGTCGAACTCAATTCAGCCAGAAAAGTTGTTTGACAAGTAGTTCAGATTTATAAAAGAAACACATATTCATCATCTTCAGGCTGTGAAAAGCATGAAGAATGCACTCCTTACCATGAAAAGGTAGACCAAAGGCATATCTCAGTGGTAGAACTCCAAAGCCTGAAAAGTTGTTTTGACGCATAGCTCAGATTCATAAAACAAAAACATATTCATGATCCTCAGGCTCTGGAAAGCTTGAAAACTGCATTTTGAGATTCGACCTTTCCATGAAGAGATAGACCAAAGGCATATCTCAGAATGGGTGGGTGAACTCAATTCAGCAAGAAAAGTGATGGTTAGCTCACATTCAGAAAACAAACACATATTCATGAAAGTCAGTCTGTAGAAAGCTTGAGAACTGCAGATTCAGAGGGCGGAGCTGATGTTGCAACAATACGCCGTGCGATCTTGGAGCTCCAATATCGCAGTCAATATGTCTGCTGCTGGATGGTCCTTTTGGACCTAAACTATCCTGTAGACATGGTGATAGAGAAGAGCACATCCTGCTGATCTCAGGGACATCGCAAAGTCCCTGATTGGTCCAGGAGAAGCTCTTTTTCCAATGACAGAGATGCAGCCATTGAAACTGCTGAAGTTGGGACAGCTCTGGAATGGAAGGAAATCGGAAGGGAAAGTGTATTGTATTGTATTGTATTTAATGGATTTATAGGCTGCCCAATCCCGGAGGACTCCGGGCGGCTTACAGAAAGAAGTAAATTATAAAAAATAAAAAAGACAGAGAAACAGATTAAAACCTCACCATGCACCCAATCTAGTCGTTGCTGGACCTCAGTAATGAGGTCAACAGCCCCCGGCCTGCTGGAATAGCCAGGTTTTGACAGCCTTTCGGAAGGCCATGAGAGTGGGTAGGTGTCAGCTTCTGCTTTGCTATCGCTTCAGCTGCCATGAAATGGGGAGGGAGGGCATGGTATTTGGGAGGGGTTACTCATTGTGCTGGTGGAAGGTTCTGGAGTTCACTGACTGATCGGACTGCGCATGCGTGGGTGTTTCCCGCCAGGTCTAACGGCACTGACATTCCATCTTTGTGATGCCTTTTGAAGTTATCTTGCACCTGACATTTGGAAGACTTATGATTGGGCTGGGACTGTGATGCCAAGGGGTGGGGAATGGGCTATTCTATATATCAACTGCTTTCGTGCCTAATTAATCAGACTTCGCTATGCATTGCCTTTAACCATTTTTAATTAGTAAAAGTACATTTGATTTCTACGCATGGAGTCTCATGGTCTTTCTTTCCTAATTAACTAATGGAGAGGAGCTGACAGTTAGCGAAGTCTCGACAACACCTTTCCAGGAGAGTACAATCTACCGTGGAAGGTGCAAAAATTACAAGGAGACAGAACAGGAAAAAAAAATGTCTTCGCCAGCCAGCGATGGAGAAAAGGACAAAGAACTCACTGATATCTTGTTTCCTGAAGAATTGGCTCAGCTGGAGATATCGAGCCCTGCTAGTCCCCCCCCGTTGGTCTTTGTCGGTGGGACAAAGAGAGGAGGGTGCAAACTGGGATGCGGCAGTTACCAGAAGAAGACACCAGGAAAGGCTGTTTGAGGCGGGAGCCGAACGAAGACCCCAGGAAAGAGATCAACCTGATTACTTGGAACAGAGGTACTCTGAGCAAAGATTTGGGGAGGGTGAAGAGGCCGAGAGGGGGTGGGAGCAAGAAAACCCATGAGCAGCTTCACCCCCCCCCTGCCAGGGGTGCTGCCAGACCAGGGGCCTCACCCCCCAGAAGACGCAGAATGGCTAAAGTCCCCCCATTACCTGTAAAATATGATGGAAACCCTAAGAAGCTGGGGTCTTTCATCATGCAAGTTTATAATTACATGGAAATCTATGGGCCCGATTTTGAATCAGATACCATGAAAATACGCATGGTTTTGCTTGCATTAGACGAAGAGGCCTCTGACTGGGGAACAGGCTTACACCAGGCAAATTCCCCCCTCCTGAGGAATTTTAATGCGTTTATGGGAGCTTTCAAGAGACGGTTTGATGACCCCCTGACTGAGAAATGGGGCAAACTGAAATTTATGACCCTCGCGCAGGAGGACAGGCCAGTGTCCCAGTACATTCAGGAGTTTCAACACCTATGTAATTACATGAGGGGATGGGGTGAAAATTTGTCCTTTTGGACAAATTTGCTTTGGGCTTGGATGAAGATATTTATCAACAATGTGTTAATCTCCACCTTCCCAAATGCTTAACTGTTTGGTTTGAAAACGCGGCGGACATTGAACTGGATTTAATGAGACTCAAATGTGCTAAGGAGGAGAGGCAGAAGCAAAAGGAGAAAGCTGCGAAATCTTCCCCCCCCAAGCCGCAAAACCCCTTTCGGAGGGAGAGGCGAAGGGAGGGGAGGCCCCTCTGGAAAATCCAGACCGTTTGCTTGCTTTCGTTGTGGGAAAATCGGCCATCGCGCGCCTGAATGCCACGCCAAGCTGCCCACGACCGCCCCAACCCCTTCCAAACGGGAGGGGAAATCCAACAAGACCTCAGATAAGAAAAAGAAAGCTGCGTTCGCCGTTGATTCCACCCCCCCGCAATTCGGCCAGGCTTTGGAGGGAGAAGCGGATGTCTCCACCAGCTCCTCTGATGACTCCGATGACGATGCCTCGCCTCGCTGGGTGAGTTCAAACAAAGGCCCTATGCTAATCCCCGTAGAATTGAGAGTTCTGCCCGATGGGGGGTCTGAAAGCCTTCCTGCCCTCCTTGACTCAGGCTGTTCCCGCTCAATGATCAATCCTGCTATGGTGGAAAAACTGGGCCTCAAGTTGAAAACTTTAAAAACCCCTATTGTCTTTTGCCAGATATATGGGTCCATCGCAGGGGGGGACCCGCCCATTTCTTTACTGAGCCCTTAGAGATGAAAATGGGATCCCACACGGAACTAATCTCTTTTATTGTGGCTCCTGGGATGGACAGACCGCTCATTTTGGGCCTCCCTTGGCTTCGAAAATGGAACCCTCGCATAAATTGGAGGGAGGGTTGGTTACGGATTCGCACAGCCACACCTCCGGAAGGGGAGGGAGCTTCTTCAGACCCTGTTAGCTGCAGTTCTGATTTGGCCACCAGAGGGCAGGAGTGGATTGAAGGAGAGGAAAAAATTCCAAAAGTATATTGGGACCTGAGGGGAGTTTTTAGTGAGAAATCTTCCGACAAACTTCCGCCCCACAGGCCTACTGATTGTTCAATCGACATTTTACCCGGGGTGAAGTTGCCAAAACCCCAGATTTATTCCATGTCACCTAGGGAAATGGAAGAGATGAGAAAATTCATTGATAAAAATTTGCAGCGGGGTTTCATTGAACCTGCCCGCCCTAAAGTCGCTGCTCCTGTGCTGTTCCGTGAAAAGAAAGATGGTTCTCTGAGATTATGTGTGAATTTTAAAAACCTTAATGCCATCTCGGCCCAAAATTTATACCCATTGCCGTTGATGAAGGACATGTTGGCCCAATTGGGGAAGGGCTGCATTTTCACTAAACTGGACCTCAGGGAAGCATACTATAGGGTGCGTATTAAGGAAGGAGACGAATAGAAAACTGCTTTCAACTGTCCTCTTGGTTGCTTCCAGTTCTGGGTTATGCCTTTTGGCCTGCAGGGGGCGCCTGCAGTTTTCATGCAATTAATTAATGAGATCTTACATGACCACCTTTACAAAGGCGTTATCATATATTTGGACGATATCCTTATCTATTCTCACACTTATGACCAACATGTCGCTCTAGTGCGCACTGTTTTGAAAAAACTCAAGGCTGTTGAACTTTATGCCAAGTTGTCCAAGTGTGAGTTTCACCAGGCTGAAATTGACTACCTCGGTTATCGCATCTCTCCCGCCGGCATTGAGATGGACCCTGGGAAAGTGAAGGCGGTCACTGAGTGGGAAGCGCCCCGAACGCGCAGACAGTTGCAAAAAATTTTGGGTTTTGCTAACTTCTATCATCAATTCATCCCTTCTTTTGCCAAAATTGCGCTTCCTATCACCAATCTGCTGAGTCAAAGGGTGGGCCTAAACCTAAGCCTAGCAAACCTTTGGATTGGACCATGGAATGCCAAGCTGCTTTCGAAAAACTTAAATGCCTTTTTGCTGCGGAACCAGTCCTGAAGCATCCCGACATAGATAAGCCTTTCGTCGTCCAAGCTGATGCCAGTGATGTCGCCGTTGGTGCCGTCTTGCTACAAGCCAACGACCAAGGTAACTTGCAACCATGCGCTTACACCTCACGCAAACTCACGGACACTGAAAGGCGTTGGGCCGTTTGGGAGAAGGAGGCGTTTGCGGTGCGGTGGGCCCTGACCACATGGCGCCATTTTCTGGAAGGCGCTAAACACCCTTTTGAGGTGTGGACTGATCACAAGAATTTAGAGGCGTTGAGAACCCCACGCCGTCTGTCCCCTAAACAAATGCGGTGGGCCCAACATTTCAACCGTTTCAATTTCACGTTCAAATACATCCCTGGGGGGAAAAATTTCATGGCGGATGCTTTGTCCAGACTCCCTCAATACAACTGCTCGAAACTGAGCATTGTTCAACCAGTTGTTCCCACTTCCAGCCTGGCGGCTCCGGTGGTCACTCGCCAGCAAGCGCGTTCGAAGATGGACATGCCTCAAGATTTTCTCTCTGCCCTCAAACGTGCCCTTCCCCAGGACGACTGGTTCCAGGGGCATCAGGATGAGTGTACGATGAGGGATGATCTACCGTGGATCGGAGCCAAGCTTTATGTCCCCGCCTCTCTTCGTCTCGTCGTCCTCCAAAGCGCTCACGATTCCAAATTGGCGGGTCACTTTGGCTTCGTAAAAACTTTACATCTCGTAAAGAGGCAATTCTGGTGGCCCTCTTTGAAAAAGGACATTGAACGGTATGTTGCTAGTTGTCCGGTTTGTGCGGCCGCCCAAAGGCCACCTGGAAAACCGCAAGGGCTGCTCCAATCTGTGGCACGGCCTGTTGCCCCATGGAAAGAAATTTCGATGGACTTCATTGTCGAGCTTCCTGAGAGCCGGGGGCACACCGTCATTTGGGTCGTTACGGACTTATTTTCCAAACAGGTTCATTTTATCCCTTGCCACAAAATTCCTTCCGCTAAGGCTCTCGCTAAGCTCCCACGTTTACCGGTTGCATGGAGTGCCTGATCGTATCATTTCTGATAGAGGTGTCCAATTCACCTCGACCTTCTGGAAGGAATTTCTTAAACGCATTGGCTCCTCCCAGGGCCTTAGCTCCGCCCACCATCCTCAGACTAACGGGGCCTGTGAGAGGACTAATTCTATTCTAGAACAGTATTTACGTTGTTTCATTAATTATCAGCAGGATGATTGGGTGGACTTGTTGCCACACGCTGAAGTCGCCTACAACAATTCTGTTCATTCCAGCACTGGTTTTACCCCTTTCCGGGTTGTTTTTGGTCAGGACTTTGTTCCTATTCCAGAGTTGCCTCGTGACCAACTGCAAGTTTCTTCCGTCGCTGACTGGAGTGAGCGTCTCAGCCGTATTTGGCCTTTGACTCTTGCTATGTTGGATGCCGCTCATCGCGCTTATAAAAAGCAAGCTGATAAGAAGCGTACGCAACCTTATCAGTACAAGGAGGGCGACTTGGTCTACTTGTCCACAAAGTTCCTTCAGACCACGCAAAAGTCCAAGAAATTGGGGCCTAAGTATGTCGGTCTTTTCCCCATCCTCAAAATCATCAATCCTGTTTCCGTTCGTTTGCAGCTGCCTAAGCATCTCAACCGTGTTCATCCCGTGTTCCACGTTAACCTCATTAAGCCTGTTCGTGTTTCAACTTTACGTCCGCCTGCAACTCCTCCACCTGCTCCTTTGTTGATTGATGGCGAACAACACTTTGAAGTCCGTGAAATTCTGGACTCCCGCAAGCGGCGTAACCGCATCCAGTACTTAGTGGCTTGGAAACATTTTCCCCCCTCCCATACGGAATGGGTTGACAAGTCCCATGTTCGTGTTCCCCGGCTGCTTCGGAAGTTTTATGCTGCTTATCCTGACAAGCCTTAATTTTCTCTTCCCCCCCTCCCCTTTTCTCTTCTGTGTTTTGTTGTTCGTCTGTTTGTTTGTGATTTTTTTCATTTTACAGGCCTGATCACCTTTTTCCGGGGGACGGCCGGATGTCAGCTTCTGCTTTGCTATCGCTTCAGCTGCCATGAAACGGGGAGGGAGGGCATGGTATTTGGGAGGGGTTACTCATTGTGCTGGTGGAAGGTTCTGGAGTTCACTGACTGATCGGACTGCGCATGCGTGGGTGTTTCCCGCCAGGTCTAACGGCACTGACATTCCATCTTTGTGATGCCTTTTGAAGTTATCTTGCACCTGACATTTGGAAGACTTATGATTGGGCTGGGACTGTGATGCCAAGGGGTGGGGAATGGGCTATTCTATATATCAACTGCTTTCGTGCCTAATTAATCAGACTTCGCTATGCATTGCCTTTAACCATTTTTAATTAGTAAAAGTACATTTGATTTCTACGCATGGAGTCTCATGGTTTTTCTTTCCTAATTAACTAATGGAGAGGAGCTGACAGTAGGGTCCGGATCTCTGGGGGTAGTTCATTCCATAGGGTCAGAGTGGCTACAGAGAAGGCCCTCCTCTGGGGATCAGCCAGCTGACATTGCCTGGCTGACGGCACCTGAAGGAGGCCCGCCCTGTGTGATCTTACCAGCCATTGGGAGGTATGCGGCAGTAGGCAGTCTCACAGGTATCCAGGTCCTAAGCCATGTAGGGCTTTAAAGGTAATAACCAGCACCTTGAATCGCGTTCGGAGACCAATAGGAAGCCAGTGCAGCTCGCGGAGGATAGGTGTTACGTGGGTGTATCTTGGTACACCCAGTATCACTCGTGCGGCTGTGTTCTGGACTAATTGCAGTCTCCGAACACTTTTCAGGGGCAGCCCCATGTAGAGCGCATTACAGTAGTCTAGTCTTGAGGTGACGAGGGCATGAGTGACCGTTTGAAGTGCCTCCCGATCCAAATAGGGCCGCAGCTGATGCACCAGGTGAACCTGGGCAAAGGCCCCCCTGGTCACAGCCAACAGGTGATGTTCTAATGTCAGCTGCGGATCCAGGAGGATCCCCCGAAGGACAGCCCAGATAGTCTAAGGATGGACTATCTGGGCTGTCCTTCGGGGGCAACATCCACAGCCACTCGGTCTTGTCAGGATTGAGTGCAAGTTTGTTCACTCCCGTCTAGATCCTGACAGCTTCCAGGCACCGGCACATCACATCCACTGCTACACTGAGCTGGCACAGGGTGGAGAGATACAGTTGCGTATCGTCCGCATATTGATGGTATTTAATCCTGTGCTGATGAATGATCTCACCCAGTGGCTTCATGTAGATGTTAAATAGGAGGGGGGACAAGACCGAACCCTGCGGCACACCACATTTAAGGGGCCTAGGGGTCAACCTTTGCCCTCCAACCAACACCGACTGTGACCTGTCGGAGAGGTAAGAGGAGAACCACTGTAAAACGGTGCTTCCCACTCCCATCTCTTCCAGCCACCGCAGAAGGATACCATGGTCGATGGTATCGAAGGCCACTGAGAGTTCAAGGAGCACCAGGATGGAGGAATGTCCTCCATCCCTGGCCCGCCAGAGATCATTGGTCAGTGCGACCAAAGCGGTTTTGGTGCTGTAACCAGGCCTGAAACCAGACTGAAAGGAATTTAGATAATCTGCTTCATCCAAGGTCCATCGGAGTTGAAGGGCCACCACCTTCTCGACAACCTTCCCCAAAAAAGGGAGGTTGGAGACTGGACGATAGTTCTTAAAGTGTGTTGAATTGGTGAAGAAAATTTTATTATTAGAGAAGAGATCACCCAAAAAACTAAAAGCTAAATTAAAATTGTAGACAGAAGAGAGTAAGCGGCGAGATTAAACCAGAATGAAACTTAGTGTGTTATGTTTTTTATTTTTACAGATGGAATTTTTACAAACACATACACATACATACCTACATACATACACATACATACATACATACACATACACATACACACACACACACACACACACACATATATATATAGTATTTGTGCTGATAAATAAATAAAGGGAGACTAGTATAGATCTATTTCAAGCTATTTAGCTCTAATCAGATAGCCATACCTACATGAGAGCTAAATAGCTTGAAATAGATCTATACTAGTCTCTCTTTATTTATTTATTCCCATATTTGGGCATACCAGGGGTTGTGACTCCCCCCCCTCTCTCTCTCTCTACATACATATACATATACATATACATATACATATACATATACATATACATATACATATACATATACATATACATATACATATACATATACATATATAAGAGCCTGTGGCCTAATGGCTAAGAAGTCTGCCTAGTATGTAATATAGCCCAGGTTCAAATCCCAGTAAGGGTATGGCTAGCTGATGAGAGCTATATAGCTTGAAATAGATCTATACTAGTCTCCCTTTATTTATCAGCATATATATATATATATATATATATATATATATATATATATATATATATATATATATATATATATATATATATGTTATATTTATGCTGATAAATAAATAAAGGGAGACTAGTATAGATCTATTTCAAGCTATTTAGCTCTCATCAGCTAGCCACACCCTTACTGGGAATCGAACCTGTGCTCTATTGCCTCTAAGGCAGATGTGTTAACCATTGAGCTACAGGGCTCGACTCCTTATCAGCGAGGCCAGGGTGAAAGGTATATATTTAAAGTCACAACCCCTGGTATGCCCAAATATGGGAGGAAGCTGCATTAAATAGCAACTTTTTTGGTTGAATTGAGTTCTACCACCAATTCTGCCTTTGGTCCAACTCTTCACGAAAAGGTCAGATCTGAAACTGCAATTTCCAAGCTTTCTACAAACCGACTTTCATTAATATGTGTTTTTTTATGAATCTGAGCTATGCAAAATGCAACATTTCTGTCTTAATTGAGTTTTAGCACCAATTCTGTGTTTGGTCTACCTCCAGGAAAAGGTCGGATCTGAAAATGCAGTTTTCAAGCTTTACAGATCATGAAGATAATGAATGTTTCCTTTTTGAATCTGAGATGAGTGTCAAAACTCCGCTTTTCTGACTGAATTGAGTTTTACCACCAATTCTGAGATATTCTTTTGTCCACCTCTTCATGGAAAGGTCGGATCTGAGAATGCAATTTTCAAGCTTTCCAGAACTTGAGGATCATGAATATGTGTTTCTTTTATGAATCTGAGCTAACTGTCAAACTCACCTTTTCTGGCTGAATTGAGTTCTACTACCGAGATATGCCTTTGGTCTACCTCTTTATGGAAAGGTGGGATCGCATAGCTAAGATTCATAAAAGAAACACATATTCATGATCCTCAGCCTCTGCCTTTTCTTTGTAGTGCATTTCAGAGCTGCTGTACTCTGAAATGAGCCAGAAATCTTGAGTTTCAAGTAAAAGCTCAAATTGCTTGTGGAGTTAACCACAAATGAATATGTGTTTCTTTTATGAATCTGTCACAGGTTTTCTGGCTGAATTGAGTTCTACTACCAATTCTGATATATGCCTTTGGTCTATCTCTTCATGGAAAGGTGGGATCTGAAAATGCAGTTTTCAAGCTTTCCAGATCCGGAGGATAATGAATGTGTGTTTCTTTTATGAATCTGAGTTATGCATCAAAATGCAATTTTTCAGGCTTTGGAGTTCTACCACCAAGATATCCCTTTCGTCTAACCTCTTCATGGAAAGGTGGGATGTGAAAATGCAGTTTCCAAGTTTTTCAGAGCCTGAGGATCATGCATATTTGTTTCCTTTAGGAATCTGAACTATCTGTGAAAACATAACTTTTCAGTCTGATGGTTCTACTACCGAGATATGCCTTTGGTCTACTTCTTCATCTAAAGGTGGGATCTGAAAATGCACTTTTCAAGCTTTTCAGAGCCTGAATATCACAAATGTGTTTCTTTTATGAATCTGAGCTATGCGTCAAAACACAACTTTTCAGACTGATTGGAGTTCTACCAACAATTCTGAGATATGCCTTTAGTCTACCACTTCATGGAAACGTCGGATCTGAAACTGCAGTTTTCAAGCTTTCTACAGACTGACTTTCATCAATATGTTTTTCTTTTATTAATCTGAGCAAACTCAACTTTTCTGGCTGAAATGAGTTCAACCATCAATTCTGAGATACGCCTCTTCATGGAAAGGTGGAATCTGAAATTGCAGTTTTCAAGGTTTCTTACCTTTGTGGAAATGTCGGATTTGAATCTGCTGTTTTTAAGCTGTAAGGTCAAACCACAACTTTTCTGGCTGAATTGAGTTCTATCACCAATTCCAGATATGCCTTTGGTCTACCTCTTCACATGGAAAGGTTGGATCTGAAAATGCAGTTTTTCAAGCTTTCCAGAACCTGAGGATCATGAATATGTGTTTCTTTTATGAATCTGAGCTAAGTCAAACTCAACTTTTCTGGCTGAATTGAGTTCTACCACCGAGATGTGAAAATGTAGTTTTTAAGCTTTCCACAGCAAGAGGAACATGAATATGTTTCTTTTACACATTTGAACACATTTGAACTTTTCTTCGAAACTCAAGTTTTCTGACTCATTTCAGTTCTGCAGCACCTCTTATATGCTTGAGTTAACTCTGCAGAGAAAACCTGGGTCCAAAAATGAACTATTTCTTTCTGCTTTGTACAACTAAAAGGAACATGAATAAATTGGAGGTCTGGGTCAAAACATTTCTGGCTGAATTGAGTTCTTTCACCAATTCTGAGATCTGTATTGTACTCCTCAGGGTATTTGAAAAGGTAGTTGTTACATGTCTAAATGTACATATGTAAGTGTAAAGTGACAATAAAGTTCTGTTCTGTTCTGTTTGTTTCTAATCTTTTCTACTCCATTCCATACTATATACCTACAGATAATGATAATTCTGAAATGAGTTCTTGAATGTGGCAAAAGTTAAAAACTAGTACCCTTAAATTTCATTAAAAAGACACTATGATGACAGAAGCATTTTATGTATTGTATTGGTGTTAATGCATATCATTACTGATTTTCACATCTGCAGTAAAGAAACAAATTATTCTTGGTGAGAGCATGAGAACTGTGCCCTTGAAATATTGCTACTCTTTGTTTCTTTCCCACTGATTATGCTGGTTATACTTGCTGAGTAGTTTAAAAATATATGAAAGTCAGTGTCACATACATTTGCTCTGTATAGCACTTACAAATCAGAGTATTTTTATTTTTTTCTAATCAGCAATATTAAGCCGTAATGGTGCTTTATCTTACTTAAAAGATAGTAGAATAGTAGCAAGTTTTTTAGAAGTACTTTCTAAAACAAACAAGTAAATTTTTGTTGTTATTTTGGAACAGAATAATAGGGTTGGAAGAGACTTTGAAGGTCTTCTAATCCAACTATTTGCTCAAACATGAGATCCTATACCATATTGAGTTCTACCACCAATTCTGAGATATGCTTTTGGTCTACCTCTTCATGGAAAGGTGGAATCTGAAAATGCAGTTTTCAAGCTTTTCAGAGCCTGAGGATCATGAATATGTATTTCAGATTTGAAAATGTAATTTTTAAGCTTTTTAAAGCTGTGTTAAAGAAACAAACCTTAATATTGCAATGCCTGAAAAGAAGACAAACCACTTCATTTTCTGATCTGACCTTTCCATTAGGTGTTAATCAAAAAGCATATCTCAGAATTGGTGATAGCACTCATTTCAGTTAGAAAAATTAAGTTTTGACCCAGACCTCCAATTTATAAAATAATTCATGTTCATCTAGTTTTAGAAAGCAGGAAAAATACTTCATTTTCATACCCAAGTTTTCCCTGCAGAGTTAACTTAAAAGCATTTCAGAGCTGCTGTAGAACTGAAATGAGCCAGAAAACTTGAGTTTCAAGTAATAGCTCAAATGTGTGAAAGAAATACATATTCATGATCCTCAGGCTCTAGAAAGCTTGAAAAACTGCATTTTCAGATCCGACCTTTCCATGTGAAGAGGTAGACCAAAGGCATATCTGGAATTGGTGATAGAACTCAATTCAGCCAGAAAAGTTGTGGTTTGACCTTACAGCTCAGTTGTGTAAAAGAAACACATATTCATGATCCTCAGGTTCTCTGGGTTACTCCCATCTCTAAATTTGGTTTTCCTGCAAAACATTATTGTTTAGATTTATCTGATTTTTCCAAATTTTTGATGCCATCACCAAACTAATTATTCTTAAAAGCTATTTAAAACAGCATATCATACATTTACAGAGATAAACATTTACAGAGATAAACATTTCTTAATATTGTGAGCCTCTTTATTATTGTATAATGGAAAAACAACATATAAAAGAGTTAATGTTTTATATTTAAAAAAACAAATAAGTTTATTTCATTAAATAACCAGTTAGTCTGATTATTGATTTGATACCTGTGTTATATACGCCAAGCATGTTCCCATTATTACTCAGGATTAATGCACAGGATCTGTTTGCTGTCTGCTATATTCTGACCACAAGGTGGCGGGGTTAACCATATGTAACCATAAACTAAACAGTATTACATACTTGTCTGCAGTATTATGGCCAAAGGTCTTGCTTATTGAAAATATCTACAACTGAACAAAAGTCCTTTTCTCTGTAAAGAAATGAACAGCAGTTGTAGTTGCCCTTTAAGTAACAAGCCCAGAAATAGAGTTCCGGCAGTAAATCTCCAAGAAGAAAAGGAAAGAAACACTAAAGCCTTTGTATCAAATTTGTTCAACTTGGTTCAAAAACCTCACTAGTGGTTGAAATCATCACATAAGATGATGCATAAGATGACTTCACGTGGAAATAATTCCAGACCCTTTTATTTTTATTAATAAATATTCATTCATACTGATTGCTCAGAAAATATTTCACTCCTTAAATTTGTCCTTTGATGTAATAATGTTCTCTATCAGTAAAACACTGGGTGTTTTATGCAGTAAAATATGTGGAAACTAAAGTGAAAGAATAGGAAAAACAAAGAGGATAAATATAAATACTTAATTTCAGATAAAAAGCAAAGATATATTTTAGATGTGGAGTAATAAGGAAGAGATCACTACTTTTATTTGATTATCCAACCCACTCCATAGAATTTTTGGGTTACATTTTTGCTATTGTTTTATGGAGGGGGGGACTTTTTTGGAACTGAAACTACATTCCTAGAAACTAATCGTGTCAGGGGGCACATTTGAAAATAGCAATCAAGACTGAGCAAAACCAAAACAGGCAAATTCTGAACCAGTCAATACTAACCATATTTTAGGAAGGCTAAATGTTAAGGGTCATTGCTGCAGCTGAGATGGATTAGTATTGCTAGGTTTAATTATTACTACTACTCTGGTAAATTTGGTCCCAGTTTCTTGCTAGGGAGTCTTAACCTCAAATATTTTGTGGAGAGGTAAACCTTCTCTCTCGCCAAGAATGGTCGTTGCAGAGCTCGGTGTTTATCTGCCTGTTTCTTATAGGTTTGTGGCACTTTAGCCAGCACTTTTTTGACATTCTCCCAGATTGCTTATAGCATTGACATCCATTGACTGAGGAGGGGGGATCTCTTGGATACTCAGCCATTGGGACAAAGTCCATGCCACTCACTACTTTGAACGGTGTTAGTCCTGTGCTGCTGTGAACAGCATTATTGTACGCAACCTCAGCAAAAGACAGAAGGTCTGCCCAATTGGACTGTTGATAGTTCACATAGCACCTCAAGTACTGTTTTACCATGGCATTCAGTCTCTCTGCCCCCCACATTGGTGCTTGGGTGAAAAGCCAAGGTAAGGCCCTGGGATGACCCAATGGACCACAGGAATTCCCTCTAGAACTTAGCCGTGAACTGGACCCCTCTGTCGAAGATAATTCTTTGAGGTACTCCATGCAGGCAGTAGATGTGCTTCAGGAAGTGTTTGGCCAGCTTGTGAGCTGAGGGTAATCGCTGCAGGGTATAAAGTGTGTCTGTTTGGAAAACAGGTCTATCACAGTCCAAATCACCATGTTTCCCCCACTTTTCAGCAACACTACTATAAAGTCCATTGCGATCTCCTCCCACGGCCTCATTGGCTCTCCTACTGGTTACAGCACCTTGTGAAAGCTGCGAGCTGGTGTACGCCACGTGGCCAAAAGGGGGTTTCCTGCTACCTCCCATCCCCGTCTCCAGTCTCACCTGGCTGGCTAATCCTGCCAGGGTGCGGGCCTAGCTGACCCAGTCCCTTTAGTCCAGCTTACCTGCTGCCTCGTCGCCTGCCTACTCCCTGCTGCATCCATTGCATGGAGAGCTGCTGATTTTGCCAGCTGGTAAGTGACCCATTTTTTTTCTTTTATGCTTTTAATGTTTTTTTAAAGAATATTTTATTTATTGTGTATAGAATTTTTTTTAATCATTTTATTTAAAAGTATTGAGTATAGAATTTTTAAAAATGATTTATTTCAATTTATTGTGTGTAGATTCTTTTTTTAAATTGTCTTAGACTATTTTAAAAAATATTCTATCAACAATAAATTGAAATAAACCATTTAAAAATATCCCACACTCAATACATTAAAATTATTGTGTATAGAATATTTTTAATGGTTTTATTGTAATTTATTGTGTATGGAATATTTTTAATGGTTTCATTTTAAATTATTGTGTGTGGAATACTTTGAAATGGTTTCATTTTAAATTATTGTTGGTGGAATCTTTTTTTAAACTGTCTTAGACTATTTTAAAAAAATATTCTATCAACCATAAATTAAAATAAACCATTTAAAAATATTCTGTACTCAATACACTTAAAAGTATTGTGTATAGAATATTTTAATGGTTTTTAAGGACTTTTATTATTTATAGAATATTTTTTAAATTATTTTTAGGGAATTTTTATTTATTTATTGTTTATAGAATATTTTTATTACAAGAAATGTTATTCCTTTTTGCAAATGTTTTATTTGTTATGCAATATGTTGCTTTTAAGTGTGCAGGTTGGTGCATGGTTTATGCGTCTCAAACTGGCTGCTTTTCTATGGGCAGGCCAGGTTGGTGCAAGGCAGCTTTGCAAGATTTTGTGTGTTTCTGTATGCTACCTGGTTGTTTAGGTAATTGTGAGGTGGTTGCTGGTTCTGTGAGCTTCCTGGCACTGTCTTTTATAATTTCCCACAATGCCTTGATGATTTTTATTCCAGTGACTTTGTCTTTCCTGTCCTTAGGGTTAGGGAAAAAAAACTGGTTTCGTCTGCAGTCTTTTGGGGGGAAATTGTTATTTTTTGGTGTATTCCTGGTACTGTCATAGTTTGTGTGTGTGGGTGTGTAATGCCCCGCAGTTATCTACACATTAATAATGATCAAGTACTAATAATATTTCCTTATACATTTTAGTGACCTTTCCTTACATAATTGGTGTTTTCTTTCATACTTTTTTATTTCTAATTTCTGTTTCTGTTAGTTATCAATTGCCAAAACAAATCCCACATGAAAAAGTATTCAAAGCCTTCTTGATTTTAATTGTCTCTACATTGACTCTACATTGTTGAGTGAAAGTTAGTATTATTTAATAGAATGAAGAAGAGGCAAAAGAGTATGACCACTTTCTTCTCCAAAAAACCAAAAGCTGAAAATCAGCTGATCCACAACAGTCACCAGCACCAACACCAGCACCACAAGCACCAGCACCACAAGCACCAGCACCACCATCAGCACTACCACCACCACCACCAGCAGCAGCAGCACAACCATTTCCACTACTTGATGTCAGAGAAAGCAGCAAGTCCATCTCCTCCACTGAAGTTCCACAACTTCCTGACTGCTGGAATTTGCAGGAATACAGACACTTCAGAGACAAGTATGATGGACTGGCAGTATCCAACAAGAAGTTAGGTTGTGAGTAAAACCCATGTTCTCATTAGAGAAAGATATTCATGTTTCTAGAGAGTGGAAACATTTCCAGTTTGTGCCTGGAAAACATTTCCAGGTTGTGCACAGCCATGGTTGCCCTTAAACTACAGGCAGCCTGTAATGGCTCCTCTCCTAACTTGACAAAGTAAAGGCTCTTCAAACGGATTATTTCAAAAGGAACCTTTAATCAGTCAGGATGGAAACTATTAGAAGCAAAGCAGCATTTGAAAACCTTTAGGCCATGCAAATGGGATTAAGCTGATAATGACCCCTCCCCTTTGTCCGAATGCAGATTCTGACCAATACACAAGTGTGAAGATGCATCCTTACCTCTTCTGTGCTAGGAGTCAATAAAGCACATGTTCCCATGGCTATCTCTAGTTAGACATCAAAGTTATATATCCCATGTGGCTATCATAAACATCCCTCCAGAGATATTGGGACCTTCAGTCTCCCGGTGACAGGAAACCAGTTGTAAAGTTGTAAAACTCAGTTGTTTCAGATGTAGCTAATGATTTAACTCCAAAGCTCCCCTCCTCCCAACTGAATGGTAGTATCAGCCGTTCTTAACAATTATCGTCCAGTCTCCAACCTCCCCTTTGTGGGGAAGGTTGTTGAGAAGGTGGTGGCCTTCCAGCTCCAGCGGTCCTTGGAGGAAACTAGTTATCTTGACCCATTCCAGTCCGGCTTCAGGCCTGGCTACAGCACAGAAACCGCTTTGGTCGCATTGACCGATGACCTCTGGAGAGCCAGGGACGGAGGCCACGCCTCCATCCTGGTTCTCCTTGACCTCTCGGCGGCTTTCGATACCATCGACCATGGTATCCTTCTGCGACGACTGCGGGAGGTGGGGGTGGGAGGCACTGTTTTGCAGTGGTTCTCCTCTTACCTCTCGGACAGGTCGCAGTCGGTGTTAGTTGGAGGGCAGAGATCGACCCCTAGGCCCCTAACATATGGGGTGCCGCAGGGTTCGGTCTTGTCCCCCCTACTTTTCAACATCTACATGAAACCACTGGGCGAGATCATTCGGCGGCACGGGATAAAATACCACCAGTATGCGGACGATACTCAGTTGTATCTGTCCACCCCGTGCCAACTCAATGAAGCGGTGGACGTGATGAACCAGGGCCTAGAAGCTGTTAGGGACTGGATGAGGGCTAACAAGCTTGTGCTCAACCCAGATAAGACCGAGTGGCTGTTGTGTTTCCCTCCCACTAATTCGGCGAGTGTTCCATCTCTCAGGCTGGGGGGCCAAACACTACACCCCTCAGACAGGGTCCGCAACTTGGGAGTCCTCCTGGACCCACAGCTGACTTTTGAACACCATTTGTCAGCTGTGACCAGGGGGGCATTTGCCCAGGTTCGCCTGGTGCACCAGTTGCGCCCCTACCTGAACCGGGAGGCTCTCACAACAGTCACTCGTGCCCTTGTAACCTCTAGGCTGGAGTACTGCAATGTGCTCTACATGGGGCTGCCCTTGAAGAGTATTCGGCGACTTCAGCTAGTCCAGAATGCGGCCGCGCGAGCGATTGTGGGTGCACCTCGCTTCACCCACATAACACCTATCCTCCGCGAGCTGCACTGGCTACCTGTCGATCTCTGGGTACGCTTCAAGGTGCTACTTGTCACCCATAAAGCCCTTCATGGTAGTGGATCTGGGTACTTGAGAGACCGCCTACTGCCAATTACCTCCACACGACCAATTAGATCGCATAGATTAGGCCTCCTCCGAGTTCCATCTGCCAGTCAATGCCGGCTGGCAACTACGCGGAGGAGAGCCTTCTCGGTAGCAGCTCCGACCCTATGGAACGATCTCCCCGTGGAGATCCGTACCCTCACCACCCTCCAGACCTTCCGCACACCCCTTAAAATCTGGCTATCCCGTCAGGCCTGGGGCTAAAGACTGTAACCCACCCGAATGGTATGAATGTTGTGCTTTTAATTATGTATTGTTCTTACGTGTTAAATGTTTGTTTCCCCCCCCCTTGAGTTGTAAGCCGCCCTGAGTCCCCCCAGGGAAAAGGGCGGCATATAAATAAACTTTCAAATCAAATCAAATCACTTTTAGGAATCTGACACAGTCCATCTTGGTCCCCAAACTCTGCCAATCTTCACAATTTCCATGCCCAATTGTTCAGAGATTTGGAAAAGGTCATTCTGGCTCTTGCAGGATTTGTGGAAGGTGATGTGTATTTTATCAAGGAAGATCTTGAAGTGGTTGAGTTGCTTTATTTCTCTTATTGCATCATCCAGCACAAGTTGGAGGCGGTGGTTCAAGCAGTGCCAGATTACAATGTTTGGGAAGTCTTGAGCTATTCTGGTGCTGACTCCAGATTTTCTTCCAAGCATAACATTGGCACCGTGGGAGCAGAAAGTGATTAAATTCTTCTGGAGATATTCGGTGGTAAACCCAACTTTACGCAAGCTCCCCATCGCTGCAGCAAAAATGGTTGCTGGGCATTCTGGATCCTCAACTCTAACAAAAACTATCAGCACTGCTTTCATTGAAAGCATTGAGGCTTCATCAATTATTAGGCACACCTTTAGATTCTTTGCAATAATCCTAGAAAACACGGTGGTTTTGATTTCGTTCGCAATGAATTCAACTATTTTCACTGCGGATCTCCGTGAATGCAAGCCAACTGCCACATCCACTCCAACCGTAGTTAGCAAATTTATTTGCACTTCGATGTCTGAGAATGGATTACATCTTTGCGCCAGATCGTAAACAGTAGAAAATATTTTGCAAGTACTGGATAAATGTTTGTCTGTTGACTTATCTATGGATTTGGTTAAAGCATCCTGCTCCCATTGTTTACTGCTCTCCAAGCAAATAAGGTGTGCTTTTGATTGAAAATGTTCCTTTAATTTTTTTCTGAGCGATGCTTGTTCTGTCTTCTTAGTTTTCCCTGCTGGCACAACCTGGAAATGTTTTCCAGGCAGAAACTGGAAATATTTCCACTCTCTAGAAACATGAATACCTTTCTCTAATGAGAACATGGGTTTTGCACAGTACTCATAACCTAACTTCTTGTCGGATACTGCCAGTCCATCATACTTGTCCTTGAAGTGTCTGTATTGCTACAAATTCCAGCAGTCAGTGGAGGAGATGAACTTGCTGCTTTCTGTGACATCAAGTAATGGAAGTGGTTGTGCTGCTGGTGCTGGTGGTGCTTGTGGTGCTGGTGACTGTTGTGGATCAGCTGATTCCTCAGCTTTTGGTTTTTTGGAGAAGAAAGTGGTCATACTCTGTTGCCTCTTCTTCATTCTGTTAAATAATACTAACTGCAAAAGAAATAAAACAATATTGAACTCAATTGTGGTTGTAAGCTGAGGACTACAGGTAACAGAAGGGACCTCTGCCTTCACTCAACAATGTACAGTCTTTTCAGGAAGGATGTTCCCCATCAAACAGGAAAGCTGGCGTATGCCGCATGGCCAAAAGGAGGTGGGCTGTGGTGGCGGCAGGGGGAGTGGCTAGCTTACCCCAGCTCCCAGCTTTCATGAGGGAAGGCCTTCAGGCCTTCTTTGTGCACATTATTGGGGCAAGTTGGTAAGTTGGTCGTGTGCAGAAGACTGGCAAGGCAGTAATCTTCCCTCTGTAAGTATCTGTCTTTATGACTGGGTGTGCTGGGTTCATCCTTAATATAGTAAGTGCAAGCAATTAAAGTCCTCCTTTCTGTGTCTCTTCTTTGTGTAGGTTGAGAGACCTTAGAAATTTTCCCGATGACTGGGGTGGGGGCGCCCTTTTTCTCACTGCCTTCACCTCCGATCAATGGCAGCCAGTCACTGCCTCTGTCTATGTAGAAGGTCCAGCTGCTGCTTCTTTGTCTGCCATAATCAGTGTGCTCATTTGCTCTCACATCACTGCAGTGTTGAGGGTATAGAGGGAAATACACACTCCGGCTGGGTGACTGCACCGTGGTTCGGGTTCACCTGGACTCTCCCTGCCAATTAACTGGGCTCACCTGGACCCTTCAAAATAGACTAGGCTCACCTGGACCTTGTCCAACTCCACAAGGCTCTCCTGGGCCTGTAAGTAGTAAAACCTGAGGCTCACCACAAGTAGAGGTTCCCAAAATGATGGTGCAACTTTTACACCAAAACAGGGCTGAAACAAAATGGCAGCCAGCTCAATGAATGGCAGCGGGACAGAGGTAAGCAGCGAAAGTGGCTTCCAACAGTGGAAGCTTTGACACACCCAAATATTAGTAATACAAGAAATGTTATTAGATATAAAAATATACTAACAGAAAGGGGAGAACAATGGATTGATATAGGATGGTTTAAACAAATGTAAATACAAACAAGATATGAAAAAGATGCTAAAGAGTATGGTTTTAACTTGGGAAATTTAGAACTGGATAAGATATTCATGATAACAGATGAAAAAATGATTAAGAAATTGTATAGTTACCTACTTAGAATCAAAATAGAGGAAGAAGTTAAAGAAACAATGATAAGGTGGGCAAAATTTTTTGGCTACATGATAGAATTAGAAAAATGGCAACAACTATGCGAAAGGGGCTATAAATTAACAATGGTAACCGCATATAAAGAGAACTTGTATAAAATGTTTTATAGATGGCACATGCCACCTGAAAGACAAATCAGCTAAATCAGCTAAATGTTGGAAGTGCCATCAACTGTCAGGATCATATTATCATATATGGTGGACATGTAGGGAAGCAAGGAGCTATTGGGTTAAAATACAAGCATGGTTAGAGAAAATGGTGCAGCAGCGTATAGAGCTCAGATCAGAAGTATTTTTACTGGGTATTCTACCAGAGAAATATAGTAAAGAAGATACATATTTGATTGTACACATAATAATAGCTGCTAGAATTTTATTTGCACAAAATTGGAAAACATAAAATCCTATCAGAAGGAGAGATAATAAAGAAGATATTGGATTGCGCAGAAATGAACAGGTTGACATTGAGAATAAAGGACAAAGAGGAATCCGTGTACTTCAAGAAATGGGGGCAATTTTATGATTGGTTAGAAAAGAGATAGAGAGGACTTCCGGGTGGTGACATGGGGACAAGTGTGGGAAAGAAATCAGGGCTCTGACTTCTTATCTCAATCTACATGTTTGGAGGACCCCTGTGGGGGTACGCTGATCTTGGAGAGAAATGCGGAGGAGTAGGGAAACCCTAGGACTAACGAGGCGGAGGGCGATCACCCGCTACGACGTGGGGATACCCTTTTAATCTAGCGTGCAAGCGTCTGCCTTGTTTCAATGGCGGACTTGAAGTCTCGACATCTAAAAGGGGAAGGAAGAATTTAATCAACCTGTTGTGTCATCGAGTGTATTAGTGGATTGGCTTGCGAGTGGAAACAGCAGTGAATGTTGGCAGAAAAGGAAGATCGCAGAGAAGAACGGGCCAAGCAGTGAGTCTCTAGAGATCAGGTGAGAGCCCTATAATCAAGCGGCCACCTGTAAGAATGAGAGCAGCAGATTTTTAGAGGCAAAGACTGGCCCGAAAAACCTAATTGGCATATGTGAGCGATCGGAGGGGAGACAACAAGAAAGAGCACGAACTGACTCTAAGACATACAGACTCAAGTGGTGGAAAAGAAACCAAGAAAGAAGGAGGACTTGGAGAATGGTGGTGTGCTTGGGGAGGGGGGCTGACAGATAGCAGTTAGGAAAAAGAAGAGGACAACGAAATGGAAGGGGAAGGCTTATGCAACAGCTGTGCTGAAATTATCTAGAACTATTTAGAACATAAGAGCATGGACAATTTTGCAAAGACTGAAAAGAAAAGTAATTCAACCCAGAACTTTAAAAAAATGTAAAAGAAAAGGTGTTGAACGAACTGACTGCATAATAGTTTAGTAAAATAAGTTTAAATTATATATAATATTTATATATAATATTTATAATACTTATAAACAAGTACTAAAATCTATATTTATATTTATAAACAAGTGGAAAGCTTGTGGATATCCTTATATATATGTCTATGGTTATAAATATCTATTTGGATTAATCTCAATAATTACACTAAGGATATAATAAAATAATTGCATTCTTAAGATATAGCACTGTTGGTATAAATGAGTACTGAGTACTGAGGCTACCTCTCTCTGTCCTTCTCTCTCTCTCTCTCTGTTTGCTTTTTCTTTCTTATTATTACCAGTTGTTATTGAATAATTTAGAGATATATATAGACATTATCTAAGTTGCTTATATTGCTTTAGGACTACTGTTTGTATATTATTATAGATAGAACAAGCTAAGTTAAGGAATTATTTAAAAAACTTAACAGCAAAGCATATATATTGTATTATCAGTAATATCTAATGTAACAGTGTATAGCCTACTAGTGGCAAATTTAGGATTGTGATTAAAAGAGGGGAGAAAGACTATTGATAGAAAAAAAAAGATAAGTTGAAATAAAAATAACAGTCAAGATATCGGATGCTAATTTCAGACAACATATATAATATACTAAAAGAACAAGATGAAATTTTAAAAGAGATGGTGAGTATCACAACAACATCACTGAAATCCAGGAAAAAGACAACTGTAAATCCAGTGACAAAGGTATTGATTGCTTCTCCAGCAACCCAAAGGTCAATAGAAGGAATGGCTACAATGGAAAAACCAGATTCCAGATCGAATATCAAAAATGTGCCGGCAGCATTGCTAACCATCCAAAAAACTATGACCAAGCTTCAAGAGGCAGTAGCTAAAAACCACAGTGAATTGAAAACGGATATGAATGAAATGAAAATAGAGACGAGTGAAATGAAAAATGAAGTTAATGATAAAATGGGAATAATACAACAAACATTGGGAAAAAAATGAACAGTCTATAAAAGCAGTAGAAAAAAGAACAGAACAAACAGAGAAGAAACTAGACTTAGTTGAACAGCAGATGAAAAGATCAACCAAAAACTTAGAAGACTCCCTCATCCACCTGGAAATGGATCATGCATCATTTTATCTCTGATTCCAGAATGTAACAGAGACAAAAGATAATGATACAAATGATAATGTCGGAATTAATAGCAGAGATGTTACAAAGAGACAAGCATGAGATTCTAAATGAATTGGACGATATATACAGGGTAAGCACTAATTATGCCAGAAGACACTGATTGCCTAGAGAAGTACACATCAGATTTGCGAGGAAAAAAGTGAGAGATATAATTTATAGAATAACAAGAGATAAGATGATGGTATACAAAGGGAAAGAGATACAAACCCTGAAACAAATTCTGCAAAGAGTGAGGGAGCAATGGAGAGAATATTGATTTCTGATGACACAACTGATTAAACGAGATATACTACTTAGGTGATTGGTACCTGAAGGGATGCTGGTAACTTGGCAGGAGAAAAGGATTAAAGTTGACAATCTGGAGAAGGCACAAGATTTATATGAGCAACTAGTAGGCCTGGAAGAGGAACAGAGCAGTAAGGAGGAGTTGTAATATAGAAGCCAGGAAGAACAACAACAGAGAACAATGGAATGAGAACAAGGAGAAAGTAGTAGGGAGGAAAAAGAGCAACAGAGAGAGGAGGAAGTGAGACCAAAAACAAGGAGCTGAAAAAGAAACGAGAGTTAATAAAAAATAAAGACAGGCAGAGAATTAGAAGGATGGAAGAAGAAATTCAATTATTGTTAGTAAATATTAACGGTTTAAATTCGCCAACAAAAAGAAAGCGTATCTGGGCAAAATTAACAAAACAAAGGGCAGATATAATATGCTTACAGGAAACACACATTAAAAAATAAGATATAAAATACCTGGAATGTCCTAAATTAGGAAAATTATATGCAGCATCAGCAGAAGAAAAGAGAAAAGGGATAGCGATATATGTTAAAGATGGAATAAAGACAAATTTAATTTATACAGACCCAAAGGGAAGAATATTAATGATAGAGATAGGGATAAACAAAAATCAGTATTACTGGTAGCAATATATGCCCCAAACAAAAATCAGAGGGACTTTTATAAAAACAAAACACGAAAAAATTAAAGAAATTGGATTGAGGAATATTTGTATAATAGGAGATTATAATGCCATAGTGGACAGTAAAAAAGATTGCGTAAGTGACAAAAAACTTTAAAAAAAAAGTATTACCAACAACTTGCTTTGAGATGATGGAGGAGTTAAATTTAATAGACATTTGGAGAAAAATGGAACCAGAAAAAAAACAATTTATCTTTTACGCCAATCCACATCAATCCGGGTCACGGATTGATATGGCATGGATGAATGGGGAAATTGGGGCAGAAATACATACAATTGAAATATTACCAAATACGTGGGTGGATCACAATCCCATTAAAATAATTTGGGAAGGAAAAAAAACCTAGACGAAGATGGATGTTAAATTTGCAAATATGAAAAGAAAAAGAATTTATTCAAAATGAGAAAGGATTGGATGTTAGCAAAACATAAATTAAATATATCAGACCAGGAAGAAATGGTAAAGGGCCTAAAACTAACAAAACAAAACTTCTTTGAGCAAGCAAATAAACTGGGGAGATGATTGTCATACAGATTGAGAAAAGAGAGAGAGAAAAAGATTAATATATCAACTTCAAGAGGAAACTGGTGAATTACAACATACAATGGAAGGGAAGAAAAAGATTGCATACAAGTACTTTGAGAATCTGTATAAAGGGGAACAAGTAGATGAAAAACAAATAAAAGAATATCTGAATGGAGAAGAAACACCATCAATAACAGAAGACATGAAAGAAATGTCAAAAAAATAACGAGAGTTGAAACAGGTGATCCAAAAACAGAAAAATAATTAAATGCCAGGCCCAGATGGATTTCCAGCAGAATGGTATAAAATAATAGATGAATTGAACGAATTGATAGAACCCTTGATGTTGGAGATGTATAATGAGACACTGATGAAAGCAAAAATGCCGGATTCATGGAGGGAAGCACATATTGCATTAATATTTAAAGAAGGTGCAGATAAAAAACATTCAAAACTATAGGCCAATCTCGTTAAATGCCGACTATAAAATATTCACAACAATAATGGTGGAGAGATTGAAAAAACTATTAAATGACTATATACATCCAGACCAAAATGGATTTCTCCCAAGACAAATTAGGAATATACGAGAATAGTAGCAAATATCTTAGAGTACTATGAGGTGCATCCAGAGAAACAAGTGGCACTTGTTTTTCTGGATGCACAGAAGGCATTTGACAATTTAAATTGGGAATTCATGACACAACAAATTAAGAATACGAAATTAGGGGACCAATTTGAAAGATTAATAGAAACGATATACCCAAAGGGCAAATATATTATTAAATGGGGAAAGTACAGAGACTTTTAAAATAATGAAAGGAGTAAGGCAGGGTTGCCCACTATCACCTCTGCTCTTTATCCTGACGCTTGAAAGGCTGCTAATAAGAATTAGACAAAATTCGGAGGAGGCGGGGCTAGCTGCCCCCATGAATGGCTGCTTGAACAGAGAGCTCCGTGAAGTTCTGTAAAGAGCAGCTGGATTTGGTGTCTGGAGCGGTTTCTAGAAAGATTTTTGTAAACCGAAGGTCTCCTGTAGGGAAGACTGAAGAGAAGGTTGGTTTGGCACGACCATAGGATGGCAATTCATGGTCTGCACTTGAAATCTTCTTCATAACTCCGGGCGTGGAAGAGGGCGATCTGTAAAGGCCATCCCAGAGTGCTGACAACAGTTCAAAATAAGCGAGGATTTATTACAGAGAAGCTGCTGGAGTCGCAGAGTGGCTTAAAAGTTCCTGATCTTGGTGGCAGGTATTTTTATTCCAAAACAGCTCAAGAGTTTAAGGGCTCAAAGAAGAAGTGGGGTGGTTGTGTTTTTCCCCACTCCCCTTTAAAGCGGCGAGAGATTATGCTGAGTGAAGGCTGGAGGCTATTTCTTCTTTTTCTCTGAACTGTCTGAGGAGCTGAATCTAGTTAACACAATAAAAACTGGCTGTAAATAACTCTGACTACATGGATGCCTTCAGGGAGAAGGCTTAGCTTTTGAAGATTTGAAGGAGAAGATATAAAAGCTGATTTATGGCAGTGTTCCTTGCCACATCTGTTTCTGGTTAGTCTGTATCTGGTTAGCTTGTGAAAGAGTGACATCTACTGGCGAAATCTGGAATCTTCTTTTTTGGGGGAGGTGACATGATACTCCTTTGAAAACAAGAGAGCTGACTATTGGAGAATTCTGATGTTAATCTTTGGACATTACTAAAAGAAACAACTAGAGAGAGAGAAAGAAGATTTACTGGACCAAGGGGACCCAGAACATTTTCACATAATTAGTTAACTCAGGAGGATTACATATAAGGTTGAGCTTAAAGAATTGGAATTAATGTTATAATACTACTATCAAAGAAATATATTGTTATTGCCATTGTTATTGTTATTGCTATAAGATTATCAATTCCACTAACTTTTGATATTATTGGCATTAGTATTGATTAATCAAGGAGATGGTTTGATTATAATTTAATCAATAACTATAAGCAATTCATTCTTAGAATTTACTCTTAGGTTAATAGAATAGATTAATAGAAATATAGGAATATTATGTGATACATATGTGTGTGTGTGTATATATGTGTGTGTGTGTGCGCATGTGTATGTATCTGTGTGTGTATGTATGTGTGCGTGCGTACGTACGTACGTACATACATACATACATACATACATACATACATACACATATATATATATATATATATATATATATATATATATATATATATATATATATATATATATATATATATGTCTCTCTCATTTTCTTTCTATCCTATGATAGTTGTTTCATATAATATACAAATTTACTGATATATAGAGTATACCATCCTGTAATACAACTTAAAATTGATACTTGAGTAGAGGAAGAGGGAAGAGGAGAGTGAAAGGGAGGAGAGGGAGAGGTAAGAAGGCAGAAAGGAAGGAAGGAAGGAAGGAAGGAAGGAGGGAGGAAAGAAAGAAAGAAGGAAGGAAGGAAGAAAGGAAGGAAGGAAGGGAGAAAGTTACGAGGGAGAGAAGAAAGTGGGAGTTTTAGAAAATTAAATTAGGGATCCAAAAAATGACAAGCACTACAAATCTAACAAAAATTGGCATGGGAAGGAAGCCAGCATCTCAGCCGTCTTTAGCGGCCCCCAGCCCTTTGAACCAAAGATCTTCAGAGGATATGTTACAGAGAGAAAAATCCAACTCATCTAAGTAGCTTCAGATGATATTACAGACTATGCAGGAGGTAATGGCTAAAAATCACGAAGAATTAAAAAAGGATATTAGAGAAATAAGAAATGATACCAGAGAACTGAAGGAGAAGATGCAGAAGATGGATAATAAATTTGAGAAGTTCCAGGAACAGATCAATAAACATGAACAAAGAATAAACGTAATAGAAGGAAGGTTGGAGAGTTAGGGGGAAAAAATGGAGCAGCTGAGCTCTAGGCTGATCCAGGCAAACAAAGAACTTGAGTTAACAGTCCTCATGTTAAAATCGGAGAAAGCAGCCCAATTTCTATGGTTTCAGAATGTAAAGGAGGAAAAAGGCGAGGATTTACCAGACACGATGGCAGACCTTATGGCAAAGGCTTTGGGAATAGGAAAGGACGAGATGGCAAGTGAGATCGATGAGACATATAGAATCCAAACAAACTATGCAAAAAAGAACAATCTACCGAGAGAAATCCATGTAAAGTTTGTTAAAAAATCAATACATGACAAGGTGTTGAATAGAATAAGAGATGATCCGATAATAAAGCATTTTGGATAAAAATATGGTGGATTATTCAAAATATTCTTAAAAAGAGGATAAAGTTTACTCCTCAGTTGTTTTTGTTAGGTATAATTACAGACTGTACAGGGGAAGTGGAAATATTTGTAAAATTTCTTAAAACTCTTCAAAAAAAAAGAAGAGATGATCCGATAATACACAATCAACAATAACTAACAGTCCTAAAACAGGTACCGAGGAGAATCAGAGAACTAAGAAGGCCCTATCAATTTTTAACATCTGTCCTGAGTAAACATGAAATTAACTTCAGATGGCTGATGCTGGAGGGTATACTGGTAACTTGGAGAGATAGAAGATTCAGAATAGACACGGTGGAACAAGCAGAAGATTTCTACAATAATCTTGTTGGGCAGGAGGATGAGGAAGATGAAGGAGAACAGTCGGGAGCAAGGATGCAAGGACTTAGGGCACAGATAAGAAGAGAAAATGGACCAGTTGAGACAAGAAAGGAAAAATAAGTTATTTTAAACAAAAAAGGGGAAGAAACCAAAAGAAGTGAGAGAGATAAGGGCAACAAGAAGCACACGACTTAAATACATATAGAATAATGTCAGGAGAAATCAAGATTCTATCATTGAATATCAATGGTCTAAACTCACACCAGAAAAGGAAAACAACCTTTAATAAACTAAAACATTTAAATTATGACATAATTGCAATGACAGATCCAGATATTAGAATATCCCAGGTTGGGTAAACTTTACACGGCATTAGCTGATCAAAAGAAAAGAGGAATAGCACTATATGTTAAAGACATGATCCAGACTAAACTAATTTATCATGATGAGGAGTGGAGAATATTAATTGTAGAAATAATGTTAAACCAAAAAAAGGTGTCACTAGTTGTAATATATACACCTAATGAAGGTCAGGAAATTTTTTATTATAGACTACATAGCATTATTCGAGAGATGGGAAATGAAAATATTTGTTTAATGGGTGATTTCAATGCTATAGTCGACCAGAAATGGGACTACAAAAGTGGAAAGAAGAAAAAAGGAGCTAGGAGAACTTTGCCGAGTTATAAATAGATGAAATAGTAATATAGTGTTGAAGTGGGGGGTGTTAGTTTGTAATTATTAAAGAGACAATATAAGTTTGCATACTGAATCAAATTAAGAAGGTGTTAGGTTAAATATATTCAATATTGCATGAATATTGTGTGGATTGACTTGCATACTAACCCGAACATATAGAAATTAAGTTGTTAGATGTAGGATTGAATGATATTGAATTGAATTGAAATGTGCATGGAAGAGGGAAAGTTCAAAGACTGAAGGTGCATGTATAAGAGAGTGGAAACAAGCTGTGGGTAGAGAGAAGTATATGTTATTGTGGGGAAAATTGTGAGGAAATTAAAATAAAAAATGACAAGTACAACAACAATTAGTAAAATGAATAGAAAAGCAGCATCCAATCCAACATCAGCAACATCTTCAAATCAGCGCACAATTGAGAGCACACTGGGTATAGAGAAAGCGAGCTCAACAACGAATCATCAATGTATGCAAGATGCAGTAGCAATGATACAAGAAACAATGCTGAAAACACAAGAAACAATTACAAAAAATCATGAAGAAACTAGGAGAAATCATGAAGAAATTAAACTAGAAATGGGAGAAATGAAGAGTGAGATTAGAAGAATAGATGATAGAATAGGGATAATACAAAGTGAAATAATAAAAAAAGAACAAAAAATTCAAAAAGTAGAAACAAAGGTAGAAAAAACAGAGAAGAGAATAGAGATGGTAGATGAGAAGCTAACTACACTAAACAGACAATTAGGGGAAAATAGTGATTTTGGAACTCGAAAAAGCTGGCTTCTTTCTGTGCTTTCAAAATATAGTAGAAGAAAAGGAGGGGAATTTAGGGGAAACAATCACAGAGATTGTTGTGAACATATTACAAAAAAACAAACAAGAAATGAGAAGGGACATAGACGAGGTGTATCGAATCCACACAAATTATGCCTGGAGACACAGGCTCCCAAAAGAAATCTGTTCTGACCCCCCCCTTCTCCATTCAGGAACGAAAGCCAAAACAGACGTACAAAAGAATGTTTTAATCAGTCCAGGCTCTTGTTGGCTGCGAGCCCAAAATAAACAAAGATAATCGCTCTGGCAAAAGTCCTATAACTCACGCAGCACTGCAAACAAGCTTCTATCATCAAGCCACTTATCCAAGTTGGTTTCTCTCGATGTGTGAACGCAAACGAGAACGTTGACTCCTGCAACCAGGGCGTGGCACAAACAGTCCCTTTTATAATCAGGAGAGGATGTTAATCAGCATCAGCTGCTTGTAATCACCTCCTGTATTTACTCCATTGTTCTTTCCGTCGAGTAGCCCTTCACCTGCATGCATCCTGAAACAACTCCCAAATGTTTTCCTGAAAATTCCCTTTAATCCAATGCTCTGCCGCCATCTGGTGGCCAACCAGTCTCTCCTCGCCCTGCTCGGAGTCGACACCCTGTCCAGGGTCCTCCACCTCCTCCAAGGCCGACTCATAAGACCCCTCGCTGTCGGAGTCTGGCGGCAGCTCCAATGGCTCCTGCCGGGCCACAACAAAATCCATGTATGCTTTACTAGAAAATTGGTAAGAGATGAAGTATATAAGAAAGTGAGAGAAGAACAAATAACATATAAAGGAAGAGAGATACAAATCCTGAGACAAATCCCTTTTTTTTTTTGTAAGCCGCCCAGAGTCCTTCGGGATTGGGCGGCATACAAATCCTATTAATAAATAAATAAAATAAATAATAAAATAGTGAGAGACCAGAGAAGGCAATATCAGTTCCTTTCACAACAACTAATAAGGTACAATGTAATGTTCATATGGCTCACATCAGAGAGAGTGATGATTACCTGGCAGAATAAAAGATATAAAATAGACACAGTTGAGAAAGCACATGAGTTCCTTGAACATCATTTCACCGCTGAGAAAGAACAAGAAAGTAAAGAGGAACCAGAGAGTAGAAGTCAAGAAGAACAGTCAGTTAAAACAGGGAGGAAGAAAGAGAACAAAGAAGACAGAAAAGAGAACAAATAGAACAAGAAGGTAGTAAAATAGGAATAAAGACAAGAAACACAAGGAAACTAAGGGCGGCACACAAATAACACAATGGAACAAGAAATTAAGTTACTCTCACTAAATATAAATGGATTGAACCAGAAAAGAGAAGGCAAACTTTGACTAGATTACAAAAAAATGAACATGGACATAGTATGCCTTCAAGAGGTACATATTAAAAACCAATATAACAAACTACTAGAATATCCAAAGTTAGGAAAATTATTTACAACATTAGCACAACAAAAAAGAGAAATTGCAATATACATCAAAGAATGGATAAATGCAAAAAATATATATGCAGATGAAGTTGGGAGGATTTTAATGATAGAAATAGAAACAGAACAAAGAAAAATTCTCCTCACAACAATATACGCACCAAATAAAAACCAAAAAGAATTTTACAAGAAGATGCACCAAAAAAAATAACAGAAATAGAATATGAGGATATATGTCTAATTGGTGACTTCAATGCTATAACAGATATCAACAATGACTACAAGAGTAACGAAAGAAATAAGAAAACAAGAATGCTACCATCTACCTTTTTTGAAATGGTGCAGGAATTGAGCCTGAAAGATGTATGGAGAGAAAGGAATATAGGAAACAAACATTTTTTCCTATTATTCAAACCCCCACAAATCATGGTCAGGAATAGATATGATTTGGTCAACCCAAGAATTGAGAAGCGATACAGAACAGATTGAAATAATGACAAACACCTGGGCAGATCACAACCCCATAAAAATGACATGGAAAGGACCAAAAAAGAAAAAGAGATGGTCAATGAATCAAAGAATAGTGAAAAATAAATAATATATAAAAATGAGAGAAAGAGAATTGAAACTTTTCTATGAAGTAAATAAGAAAGAAGAAACATCGTTACAAAATTTATGGGATACTACAAAAGCTTTTACAAGATGGTTGACAATAGCATATTTGGCAAGGAAAAATAAGGAAAAGAGACAAAAACAAGAAACATTGGAGAAAGAATTTAAAGAATTGGAAATGGACCTGCAAAAAACCAAACAAGAATAAAAAATAAAGGCGAAAAAAGAACTAATAAAACACAAATTAAATTTGATGACACAAGAAGAGATGGCCCAAAAAAATCAAATTTGCAAAATAAAACTATTTTGAAAATGCGAATAAGCCAGGAAGATGGTTAGCACACAAATTGAAAAAAGAAAAAGAATAGTACATCACTTACAAGATGAAAGGGGAAACATGCAATACTGGAAAGAGGAAAAAAATAGTACAGAAATTTTTTGAGAATCTGTACAGCAAAGAAAATATATTACAAGACAGTATCGAACAATACTTAAATATAAAGAATCTACATGAAATTGAAGAAGAGAGAAAAGAAATGCTAAACAAAAAAAATCACAGTGATAGAATTAAAGGAAGCATTGAAGAGACAAAAAAAATAATAAAACACCAGGCCCAGATGGTATACCTGTAGAAATTTATAAAGCCATGCAACAGCAGACAGAAACAGTGATTTTAGACTTATTTAATGAAGCACTTATAGAAGCAGTTACCATAATCATGGAGGGAAGCATATATAACATTAATATCCAAAGCGGATTTGGACTATCAACAAATAAAAAATTACAGACCAATTTCTTTACTAAACGCAGATTATAAAATCTTGACATCAATAATGGTAGAGCAAATTTAAAAAATATTAAATGAAATTATCCACATAGATCAAAACGGCTTCTTACCAAAACGTCAGTTAAAAAACAATATGAGGATAATTATAAATACACTAGAATATTATGAAGAGAATCCGGGAAAACAAGTTGCACTGGTCTTTTTAGATGCCCAGAAGGCCTTTGATAACTTGAACTGGCATTTTATTATTATACAGTTAAAAATGATGAAATTTGGAGAAAAATTTATAAAAATGATAGAATTAATTTATTCGGCCCAGACAGCAAAAATAATAATAAATAGTGACACTACAGAAGAAGTTAAGATATGTAAAGGAATGAGACAGGGTTGTCCATTATCACCCTTATTATTTATACTATCAGTGGAAGTTCTACTAACAGAAATTAGAAACGATCAAGAAATAAAGGGATTAAAAATTAAAAAAGAGGAATATAAAACACAGGCATTTGCGGATGATATGGTATTCATATTAGAGGATCCATTAAAATCAGGAACTAAATTAATCCAAAAAATAGAGGAATTCGGTAAGATAGCGGGACTTAAAATTAATAAGAACAAAACAAAGATCATTACAAAGAATTTTACTAAAAAACAAGAGCAAGAATTAGAGGAAAACATGGGAATGCAAATAGCAAAAAAAGTAAAGTACCTAGGAATTTGGCTGACTGGGAAATGCTCAACAATTAAAGAAGATAATTGTTAAAATGATTCAGAAAATTAAGAAAGATCTGGAAAATTGGAGGAAGCTACAAATATCCTTAATGGGAAGAATTGCCATCATTAAAATGAATATATTACCAAAATTTTTATTTTTATTTCAAGTGGTGCCGATTAGCCTAGGGAATTTTTTTTCCATAGATTTAAACAAATTAATTGCACAGTTTATTTGGTCAGGGAAAAAAAAACACGAATTAAATTAAAATTGTTACAAGACAGTAAAGAAAGAGGAGGATTTGGACTTCCCGATTGGGAGCTTTATTACCAAGTAGCAGCTCTCACCTGGATAAAGGACTGGATCAATTTAAAAAGCAGAAGATGATTAACAATAGAAGGATATAATTTAGAATTGGGTTGGCACGCCTTTATCTGGGATGGGAAAGACAAGATTCATAGCTATTTCCAAAAACATTTAATTAGAAAAGCTCTACTACAAACATGGTTAAAAATCAAAACAAAACATTACAATAAAATTCCAACCTGGCTATCCAGCATGGAAGCTCTGATATACCCAAACGTATTGGACATAAACAAGATAATAAGATATAAAGACATATTAGACAACCAAGAAAGGCGAAAAACAAGGCAAGAACTGAAAGACAAGAGAATAGATATTGGCTGGTGGCCCTATTTATAAATAGAGGCAAGGTACAAAAAAGACAGGGAAAGGGACGGATTCTATAAGGAACCACAAGAGCTGCATAAAATTTTACAGGGAACCAAAGGAAAAAATGATTAAAAATATATCACTACTTATTAAAATTTAAAATGGAAGAAGAAACTGTGAAAGAAACGATGATAACATGGGCGATAAACTTTGGGTATAGTATAGAATTGGCAGAATGGGGAAAAAATTGGGAAATAAACTACAAATTAATGATGGCAACGGCTTATAGAGAGAACATATACAAGATGTTCTACAGATGGCACCTTCCACCAGCGAGAATTGCAAAAATGTTCCCAGAGTGTTCATCTATCTGCTGGAAATGCAACAAACAACATGGAACACACTATCATATGTGGTGGATGTGCACAGCTGTGAAAAAGTATTGGAAAAAATAAAAGATTGGCTAGGGGAGATTACTACACATCAAATTGCACTAAAACCTGAATTATTTTTGTTAGGGATTATTGAAAATTATATTTGCAAAAAACTGGAAAAACAATTATATACCAACAGAAGAAAATGTAATTAAAATAATATTGGAAAGTGCAGAGATGGATAGGCTCACGAAAGAACTAAAAGAGAAAGAAGAATCTGAATATTACTCCATATGGGATTTATTGTACAATTGGCTAGAGGAAAGGAGGGGAAAAGCAAGAAAGCAAAAAAGAAAGGAAGGAAGATCAACAAAACAATAGACAACTACAAAACCGGAAAAGAATTAAAAGATTGAAATATGAGATAGACTATAGCAAACAAATATTAGACAAAACGATGTAAATGTAGTAAAAACTGTTACACATAGAATATATAGAATATTACATATAGAATGAAAAAAATGTATGAAATAATGTAAATACACAAATATATAAAGTCATAATTATAAAAGATTTAATATATTATATATTATACAAAATGACATAAATATAGTAAAAACTGCTATACATAGAACATATAGAATATTATATATAGGAATGAAAAAATGTATGAAATAATGTAAATGCAGAAATATGTGGTCATAGTTATAAAAGATTTATTGGTATAGATAAAACAGACACAACAGATAGATAAAAAAATGTAATGTGTTGCAAAGATGTGAAGTTTGTAGAAACAAAATAAATTTATTTTTAAAAAGATAATGTGAATTGGCAATTTATGATAACGCAACTTCAAATGATGGGATTTGGTGAGAGATTCATAGGTATGATCAAGACGATATACAATAGCCAATCAGCAAAAGTAATGGTAAATGGTAAGACGATAGGGAAGATAGAGATCACGAAAGGAACTAGACAAGGATGTCCACTATCCCCATTATTATTTATATTGATACTAGAGATTTTGAATAGAGAAATACGACAAAATAAAAAGGTAAAAGGGATGAGGGTCAAGAAAGAAGAATATAAATTACAGGCATTCGCAGATGATTTGGTGTTTATTATGGAAGATCCAATAGAAACAGGGCCAAAACTAGTGGAAATAATAGAAGAATATGGAGAAGTAGCGGGCTTGAAGATCAATAAAGATAAAACAAAGATTCTGGTGAAAAATATGATAGAAAAACAGAAAAGAGAGTTGATGGGGAAACTGGACATTCAGGTGGTGAGAAAAGTGAAATATTTGGGTATTCAATTGACATAAAGATGTGTAACACTAAAGGAGGATAACTATTATAAGGTGAGAAAACTAATAGAAATAGATCAGAAAGATGGAAAACCTGCAATTATCATTGATGGGAAGAATAGCAGTAGTAAAGAGGAATATATTACCAAGACTGCTATACTTATTTCAAACAATACAATAGAGAAAAAATACTTTGAAAGCATGAATAAAATAGTGGGGAAATATATATGGCAGGAGAAAAAAGCAAGAATTAATGTAAAAATGTTGCAAGATACAAGAGTTTGAGGTGGATTCGGATTACCAAATTGGGAATTGTATTATCAATTAGCGGGATTATCTTGGATGAAAGAATGGATCTTACTGAGTAATACAAAATTATTGACACTGGAAGGCCATGATTTGCAACTAGGTTGGCATGCTTTTTTGTGGTATGGTAAAAATGAGGCACATGGTTATTTTCAAAGACATTATGTAAGGAATGGATTGTTAAAAATATGGGAAAGAGTGAAAGGGAAACATTATTTAGAAATACCAATGTGGCTTTCAATGATGGAAGCACTGACACATTCAAAAATTAGTACTATGGAAAATATCATTAGATACAAAGATATCTTAACAGAAAGGGGGGAACTAAAACACAAACAAGAATTAGAAAAACAAGGGACTAATATAGAATGGTTTGCCCAATTGCAAATACCATCAAGATATGAAGAAGATAAAAGGGAATACAGTTTTATCTTAGGAACTTTGGAATTAGATAAGATACTTATGGGAATGGAAGAAAAATAATTAAGAAACTATACTAAGAACCAAGTTAGAAGAAGAAGTAAAGAGACAATGGTAACCTGGGCAAGGAATTTTGGTTACACGATTGAGCTAGAAAAGTGGCAACAGCTATGGGAAAAGAACTACCGTATTTTCACGACTATAAGCCGCACTGAAAATCCTAAAATTTGATCCAAAACCGGCAGTGCGGCTTATAACCCGGTGCGCTTTATATGTGGAAAAAGATCTCCCAGCTGCTTTCGCGGCTTCCTGGAGCGCCAAGAACCTTCGCGCTCTTCTCCGCTCCTCGCGAGTGCAATAGATGTCCAGAAGCGGCTTTTGGGGCTAATGGGGATTGGATTTCCAGCTCGATAGCCCCTGCCGCTTCTGGACGTCTATTGCAGTTGTGAGGAGCCGAGGAGAGTGCGGAGAACAGCGCGAAGGTTCTTGGCGCTCCAGGAAGCTGCGAAAGCAGCTGGGGGAGGCGCACGGCTTGGTTTCTCCTCCCTGGACGTCGCAGCAGCAGCCCCAAGCGCACCGAACTCTGTGTTTTTCGCATCGGGGCATGCTCTTGCAGCACACCCCGATGCGAAAAACACTGAGATTGGTGAGTTTGGGGCTGCTGCTGCGACGTCCAGGGAGGAGAAACCAAGCCGTGCGCCTCTCCCAACTGCTTTCGCGGCTTCCTGGAGCGCCAAGAACCTTCGCGCTCTTCTCCGCTCCTCCTCGCGACTGCAACAGATGTCCAGAAGCATTGGGAAACGTGCGGCTTATAACCCGGTGCGCTTTATATGTGGAAAAAGTTTGAAAAATTAACGTTAATTGATACTGCGGCTTATAATCCGGTGCGGCTTTTGGTCGTGAAAATACGGTATAAATTAACCATGTCAACAGCTTACAAAGAAAACTTATACAAAATGTTTTATAGATGGCACATCACCGAAAAAACTAACAAAGATGTTTAAAGATAAATCAGCGAAATGTTGGAAGTGTCAACAAACAATAGGTTCCTATTATCATATGTGGTGGGCATGTGCAGAAGCAAGGAAATACTGGACTAAGATAAGAGTATGGCTAAAGAAAATGTTACAACAAGAAATAGAATTTAGACCAGATATATTTTTACTAGGTATTATCCCAGAGAAATTTAAGAAAGATAATACCTGTTTGATTATATATGTAACTACAGCAGCAAGAATCGTATTTGCCCAAAATTGGAAATTAAATAAACTACCAACAGATGAAGAGATAGTAAAAAAGATATTACATTGTACAGAGGTGAACAGGTTGACAATGAAAATAAAGGATAAAGAGGAATTAGAGTACTTCAAGATGTCGGGAAGATTTTATGATTGGCTAGAAAAAGCAAACTAGAAAAGAAAGTAGGAAGAAGATGCAGAATCCAGGAGATGCACTGTTATGGAAAAGAGGGGGAAGAAGGGGAAACAGAAAAGATTAAATAAATAAATAAATAAATACATACATACATACATACATACATACATACATACATACATATTAGAGAGATACAAAGAGAGGGGGAGAAATATAATTGGGCTCCGGATACACTTCAAGGTGCTAGTCGTTACTTTTAAAGCCCTACATGGTATCGGACCTGGGTACTTGAGAGACGGCCTCCTGCCAATTACCTCCCTTCGATCGATCAGATCCCACAGATTAGGCCCCCTCCGAACTCCATCCGCCAGCCAATGCCGACTGGCGAATTCCCGGGGGAGGGCCTTCTCTGTGGCTGCTCCGGCCCTCTGGAACGATCTCCCCGTGGAGATCCAGACCCTCACTACCCTCCAGGCTTTCCGCAAAGCCACAAAGACCTGGTTGTTCCGGCAGGCCTGGGGCTGATGGACTTCCAGCCCCACTTGAATCGTTATGACTGTTGTTGTTTTTACTCTGTCTTTTGTCTTATTGTATCCCCCCCCTTCCTCTGGTTGTTAGCCGCCCCGAGTCCCTCGGGAGTGGGGCGGCATACAAATTAAATAAACATAAACATAAACAACATAAACACAATTAGGATAAATTAGTGAAGGTAAGGGAACAAGAAAAGATACCATTATATTTGGTTTTGCTGAAATACCATCCCAAGGAAACATAAACTGAGACCCGAAAGAGACACCTATAATTATAGAAAAGAAAGAGAGAGGGGGGGAGAGAATGAAAGGAAGATGGAGGAAAGAAGAAAGAGGTAAGGAGAGGAGAATGGTAGGGAGAGGAAGAGAAGGAGAGAGGGTAAGTAGGGGAAGAGTAGGAATAAGAGAAAGGGAAGGGAAGGAGGAAGGGAAAGGAGAGGAGGAAGGAGTAAAGGAGTAAAGTAGAAAAGGGAGGGAGGGAGAAAAGAAAGGGAAAATAAAGTGGTGTTACAACAGGAGGAAGGGATGGTAAACAAAGCAACCCAAAATGTATACCTATATTATAACCTATAAAATGGAATAACAAATGTATAAGAATGATAAATGTAAAGAAAATAAATAATTATGTGAATGTATACTTAAAATGGTATGTAAGAGAATAAAAAAATGTTCTGGCAAAAAAACAACTATAAATTAAATCTGGAAAAGGCAAAGACATTTTGGGAACATAAATAATACTGATGGTCAGACGGAACTTTTTTTTTTCCTAAAAGAAAAAGAATAAAAGAAGGTGGAGGGTTGTAACACCAGCCCCCCCCCCGAAGTTCTTTGTCTGCACTTTCAAACAGAAAAACAGAAAGCAGAACAGTTACAAACCCACATAATTATAATGTTAACTTTGGTTTTGGATGTTAAACAGAAACCAATATTTTTACTTTGTTTGAATTCCTTCCAGCTAAAATAATCAAGAAAAAAGCACATTTTTCTTCTGAATCATATAAAATAAATTACTCTGGTCTCGGATATCAAATAGAAACCAGATATTTTGATCTCTTTTTCTCTGATAATGGATAATCTAACTGTGACTGTGTGGGAAATTTGAATTAACCAACTACCATAAATCAGAAGTTGCAAGAGCAGGAGGCAAAAGAGAGACGTACCCAAATCTCGCTCTTTATAAGTTTGTTCTAATTGATATGTTTTAAGCAGCTGTGGCTGAACGGAGACGGAAGGTGACAGGGGGAAGAATTATTACAGAGATAAGAGCTGTAAAATACTAGGGGTTTTTTTCTTCCCTCCTTCGTCTTTTTATTTTACTGCAAAAGATTAAGATGGCCCCGGCTTCAGTTCCGGTCCCACAGTAACTAAAACGTAAGGTGGACCAGAGCCTCAAAATAGAACTTTGTATAACTAACTGCAATCTTGGAACTGAATATTAAGGAAGAACAAAAGACCAAGATGGCTCCCATCATTCTCCCCTACAGCAGTGGAAGTGGACAAACTTAAGGTGGATCAGAACTCTGAAATAACTGTATAGCTAATTCTAACTTTGGAACTGGACATCATGGAAAGCTGGGAATTTGAAGAACTACGTGATATTATAAAAAATATGCATAAATCATTAAAATCAAGCCTAAATAGAATTCTGAACCCAGAGAAGCAGATATCTAAAGAATAATTCCGAGTCAGGCCATCCCTGCCCGGCCGCCGGGTCACCGCAGCCCCCGGCACAGCCTCTAGCAGCCGCTCAATCTGCCTTCGCATTCCCTCCTTCCGCCCAGTTACGCCTTCCATTGTCAGGCCCTTCCCACCCCCTGGCCGCCTACTGGTCTTTTCAAAATCAACCGCCTCTCCCAGCCTCGCCCCCTCCACCCGGCCTACCTTCTCCTAGGGTTCCGCCTCCTGGACTAGGCCGCAGTGACGTCACCCGGAGCTCCACTCCGTTCAGGGAGGAGCTCTCACGGGGACGTCTTCACTCTCCGGCGCCGCCTCTTCAACTGAGGCGTTCTGGGTGTGTCCGCCGTCCGCCCGCCTACCTGCAAGAGTACGCATGTGCCATTCTTGATGCATGCGCCCTCGCTGGGGGGGGAAGAGATGTTAATTCCTCAGACTTATGAATGACAGCTCGGCAACAGCCAGGCACGCCGGAGCAGTTGCCGGGCTGTCAAACGTGCGGCTATTGGTTTCCCTGTCTGACAGCTCCGTATAAATAGCTGTCAGACAGGGAGGGGGTGCCAGTCTACTGTTCTTGTTTTGCTGTTGCCTGTAAGTAAACTTGGTTGTCTTACCTTTACCTCAGATGCCTCCCGCCTGGTTCTTTCAGAAAACTTAACAAGAGGCAAGTAAGGATGTATAATAATACAAAGATAATCATGAGAATATCTGGGAATTGTAACCAGGTCTACATCTCGACCAAAAGTAGGTTGGGGGGGGGGGGGTTTAAAAGTACAATGACTATATAAGTATACTTTTTTGTTCTATTTTTCTTTTTTTTTAAAGGAGGAGAATATATGTTTAAAATTAAATATGTATATTACATATGTATATGTAAAATGGAGCTTGCTCAGAAGCTGAAATGCACCAAGCAAATGAGATGAAGAGTGGGAAGAAAAGGAGAGAGGTAAGGGAAGGAGAGTGGGATAGGAGAGAGGGTAGGAGGGAGAAAGAGGAGGAGAGAAATGAGGAGTGGAATGGGGAGAGAGGAGTAGGAGAAAGGAAGGGGAAATAGAGAAGGGAAGGAGGACAGAGAAGAAACGAAGTAGGGAGGAGAATGAGAGAGGGAGAAGAAAATGAACACAAAAATATAGTGGATTAATTTGGACTGATCGCTCTCTCCTCCCCTTCTCTCTCCCTGCCTCTCCCTCCCTCTCTCTCACAAATACACACACAGTATTCTACTCTCATTTTTAAGACTATTCTAGTGTAATAACACAAGATAAATTAGCTTAATAAAAATAATAAATTCATATCGGTTCATGCCTTGAAGTTTTAGATTTAAAATACATTATAATCAGTAAAGACATTCACAACATTAGGTTAAATCCAATGAAACAAGGCTCTGCCTCAGAACCAAAGCATGTTAATAATTTGAGGCTGGGGGCAGGGTGTTTATTCTGTGCATATCAATATGCAGATTTTCAACATATGTCAGAGTAGCAGCTAGAGAGATTGGGAGAAAAATGTAATAAGAAAAGAATTTCATAACATATTTTGTGGGAGAAAAATGCAATAATGCTTATTGAATCAGAATCCAACATGCAACAGAAAAATGCTAGTGTTACTATGACAACACTGAACAAAGACAACATAGCTGTAGACATTACCAGAGATATTAATTATCAAAAATGAATCCTGTGGAAAATTTGGTAGAATCTGAGAGACATTCTTTCAGGGTCCAGACAGAAAACAAAAAATAAAAATAAACCATCAAGGTGATTTATTGTACTAATAATAAAATAACAATGACTGGCAAAATCACCACTTGTAATGCTTTCCACACTATATTTCTGATGGTGTGATGAACTTTGTTAGTATATTTTGCAAGCTTTTCACTACTTAAAATAGAACTATCTGACAAATTTTTGTCTTAAATAATAATACTATTATTTGTTTTGCAGAAATATGTCTCCAATTAGTAACATGTTTGGAGAATTCTGATTTTTAGTTTTTTGATTTATGTTTTGCAACATTCTAAAGGCTGCTACACCTTTATAGTAAGACACACAAAATAAATTGCAAAGACCATTGTGGTGAATGTTTGGCTATAGTGGCATAGTAGTGTACAATACTTCTAGAAGATCTAAAATATGGATGTGCAATTTGAAAACAATAAGGAATCCCTTATATCTTGTTGAAAACCTTAAAGCTCTTCAAATTGGAGAGGGATTTGGTGGAATGCAACAGAAAACAGTAGCATAATAGAATGAGTAACAGAATAATAGAGTTGGAAGAAACCTTAGAAGTCTTCTAGTCCAACCTCACCCACAAGTAGAAGATCCTATACTATCCTGGACAAATGACTGTCCAATCTCTTCTTTAAAACCTCCATAACTTCTGGAAACCAGCTGTTCCACTGATTAATTGTTCTAACTGTCAGGAAATTTCTCCTTAGTTCTAGGATGAGTATCTCCTTAATATATTTCTATCTGTTTCTTCTGTGATGGTGAACCTATGGCACGCATGCCAGAGGTGGCACGCAGAGCCCTCTCTGTGGGCATGCATGCCATCACCAGCTGCTCTTCTGGTTTCCAGCATGCACATGGTTACTGGCCAGCTGGTCTTTGGGTTTCCGGCTCTCTGGCACATGCACACACACACACATATTCCGGTTTTTGAACATGGTGCCAAAAAGATTCGCCATCACTATGTTACTTCTTGTACTGCCCTCAGGTGCTTTGGAGAATTGGTTGACCCTCTCTTCTTTGTGGCAGCCCCTCTAATATTGGAAGACTGCTATCATGTCAGCCATACTCCTTCTCATTTCATCATGTGTTTTATATTCCAGCCCCCTAAACTTGTTTGTTGCTCTTCTCTGAGTTCTTGAGCGTCTAAGCATCTTTTTTTATGACTTGGTATGTGGGCTTATCAGGGTGGTTAAAGTGGTAAGTTCCATTGAGGAGTTACAGGCAGTCCTCAATTTACAACCACAATTGAAGCCAAAATTTAAGTTGCTAAGTGAGAAATTTGTTAAGTTTTGCCCCATTTTATGACTTTTCTTGCCACAGTTGTTAAGTGAATCACTGCAGTTGTTAAATTAGTAACATGATTGTTAAATGAGTCTGATTTCCACATTGACTTTGTCAGAAGATCGCAAAAGGGGATTACAGGACTCTGGGACACTGCAACCATCATAAATACAAGTCAGTTGTCAAGCATCTGAGGGTAAATCTCATGGCCATGGTGATTTTGCAATGGTCATAAGTGTGAAAAATGGTCACAAGTCACTGTTTTCATTGCTGTTGTAACTTTGAATGGTCATTAAATAAACTGCTGTAAGTTGAGGACTACCTGTATATGATGAGGATGGTAGTTAGCCAGTTATGAATCTATTTATTTATTAGTTTATTCCACATTTTTCTATTGTATCAAGAAGTAGTTATGGTCTACTTTGTTGAATGCCAAGTATACTGCATTTTGCTGGTCCACTAATTTAGGCATTTTATCTTTTAGTAATAACTTAGTTTGTTTCTAGGTGTACAGAAATAGTTTGCTTGATTATCTTTTCCAGGATCTTTCCTGCTATTGGTGTCACACTGATTGTTCTGTATTTTCTTGGATCCATGTTTTGAAGATGGTAATCTCATCAGCTCTTTTCCAGTCCTCTAGTAGTTCCAGAATATTTGAAAGACCTGGTTCAATGGACCCAAGATCTTACCTACCAGCTCCTTCAGAACTCTGGGATGTAATCCATCTGCTCATTGTGATTTGTGCTCATCTAGAATGCATAGACATTCTTTTACATTTTCTTGCCTATTTTGACTTGTATTCCTGTTCTCTCCCTTGGTGCTGCTTTTGATAGTTGGACTTTTTCCCCTTTTGTATAAAGACAAATGCAAAAAAATGAATTAAACAGTTCCACTTTCTCACTGTTGCACATCACATGCCATCTTCTTCAATTAATGAAACAATTTTTCTTTACGTTTTTATTGTTTTTCACATGTTGAAAGAAACCTTTTTTTTTTTACATAGTTTCAAGTGTTAGCTCATTCTGAGCCTTACCTTTCCTGACTTCCTCTTTGAAGATTTAGGCTATGTTGTGTCCCTCTTTTACCTTTTATACTTGCCCTTTTTATCTTTCAGTTTTTCAGAGATTTCTTTATGCAACCATGCTGCTTTCTTACGGGATCTCTTCTTTTTCAGTGATATTGTGCTGATGGGCTTTTATAGTCTCATTTTTCAGAGTTTCCCAACTTCTTGAGTTCTTTTTCTCTTACAGATTTCCATCCATGGAATCCAAAGCTCTTTCTTTCTCTTTGCTCTCTTTCTCTTAAAATCCAAGACACTAGTTTGATTTTGTTCTATTTCTTGTGTCTGCATTATATTGAATTCCAATATGACATGGTCACTCTCCTTCAAAGTTCCTGCAAGTTCAAACCCTTCTATTGTTTTTGTCTGTAAATAAGAATTAAGTAGAGCTGACCCTTTAGTTCCATTTGGATGACAAAATTGTCAACTAGGAGCGTCAGGAACCTGTTTGATAATAGAACTATTTACTATAGCCGACTTTGCTTTTATAAATTGAACTAAAATTAGATTAATCAATTTATCAGACTTGAAACAATGCTGAAACCTAAGCTGAAGGTGCCATTTACTGGTGAATGGAAAATATATCATGCACCTACAAGACTAGGAATTTCTGATAAGAGAAATAAACAACATTCATTTGGAGGACTGTGGTGATACTTACCATTCCATAACTATCTTTTTTATGATTACTGGAGACTCTATTGTGAGAATAAGGAACACTCTTAAATAAAGTGACACTTGATTTGCTTGGACTTAAGTGGAACTAAGTAATAATCCTGAGATGTAAAGGGTTATGATTATTAAAACTTCTGAGGAGCAACATTGGTCTTGAATAATACCATTGTTTTGGGACTATTGAGTAAGAGTGGGACTTACTAAAATAAGACAAGATGCTTCATCATAGAGAAATGAGTGAGATTTCAAAAGAAATGGTGTTGATGTTTCAAAGCATTAGGGACACTATGACAAAGAATCACAGAGAGTTAAAGAACCTATTGCAAGACATAAATGGGAATAGAAAATATTCTACAACTGATAATGAATTAAGATCAAAGAGTCCAGGAAAGAGAGGAGATAGCAGAAAGAATAGAGGAAATGATAGAACAGACAAACCAGCAAATAAAAAAAGATGATAAGAAGATGATAAAGATAATAATGACTGATGAAATAAACCAAGGAAAAAGTACTTTAAGAGATTTTAAAATGAAATCGTATAACTTGGAAGATATTTCTGAAAGTGAGATAGGGGTTTGGGTGGACACTCTGGAGACCTGGCAAGTTAGGAAGGTAGAGATGGGAGAAATATTCAGATGGAATAGTGAAGATGCTGATAGAGACAAAGATCCAAGAGAGGAGTATGGGAGGCAAGCTAAAAAAACACACATAAATTTAAGTATTATAACAGACAAAAGATGATAGCTAGAAGGGAATTATTTCTTTTTCCCCCTAATATTATAATCTACTTGTCAGCCTGTTTTGCTGCTTGCTTTCGGCTGTCATTGAAACGGGGAGGGAGGGCATGGTATTTGGGTGGGGAAATATTCAGTGCAGGAGTGACTGTGAAAAGGGAGTTGTTCACACCATCTAGTGCGCATGTGCAGATGGAGGATTTGTCACCAAGGCCAACTGTCCAGCATACCAGCCTGATGATGCTTTTTGAAGATGTCTTCCACATGACACCTGTGGAGTGTACAGATTGGACTATGGGATGGGGTTACCATGGGGCGGGGGTTGGGTCACATATTGATATCTATGATTACGCGCGCCTTTGCTGTTTGTTGCAGGAAGGGAGGGAGAAGCAGGAGGTATTTTAATGGGTTGGGGAGGTCTTGAGGGTCTGTTCTATCATGGCTTTCCCCACCCTGAGATACCTCATAGACACATTAGTATTCTTGAATTGTGAACTCTTAGGAAAGTATCCCCTCCTTGTGTGTTTCAAACAGCTATTTCCAGTGGGGAAAACAGGACGAAGCAAGTGGGGGGAAATAGTTTCCTTTGCTATATTTCCAGTCTGAATTAGACCATGGCAGGGTCCCTACAGAAGAGCTCTTTTAAGCATTGTTATGTATTAATAGAAAAGAAGCTAAGTTAGCTCTGTTCTTAATTGCTAAAGCTATTCCACATAAAAAACAGAGGAGCTCTGATCAACTATCAGAGACATCATTTTGACAGTTTTGCTGTACTGTAGTCTGTCCCCATGAAATGCAAGCATGGAATAAACTAAGGCTGGTTTGTTCTCAGTTTTTAAGTGGCCATAAATTACTAGCAAAAGTGGCATTTGATCACAAGGCAATGGATGTTTCCCCTTTTGCATTTGAGCATCCAAGAAAGGATAGGAAAGACAAAGAAAAAGAAGGAAAGAGGGGAAGAGAGCGAGGCAAAAAGGAAAGAGGGGAAGGAAGAAAAAAGAATGAAGAGGGAAGGAAGGAGATTATAATGAGAGTGATGGTGTGAGGTAAATCCTGCCTTAGCACTTTATCACCAGCAGCCCTGCTGCCGTTTACCATCCCCTTGTCCTGTCCTGCTGACCTCTCCTGGTGGTCTCCCATCCTATTGCTGAGGATGCTTTGGTTACAAAGCTAGGTCTCGTAAGGAGAGGGAGTGGGCCTCCCTCTGACCCAAATACCATATTTTTCTGACTATAAGACACACGAGACGCACTGTGATTTTGAAGAGGTAAATTAAAAAAAAGTTTTTGCACTCTGCAGGCCTCCCAGACCCTCTGTTCAGTGTATAAGAATCACCCAGATTTTCACCCTCTTTTTTGAGGGAAAAAGGTGTGTCTTATCCTGCACACACCATGGGCAACTAAGGAGAGCGAGCACAGCAGCAGTGGGAGCTGGCCATGCTCACCTGGCCACACCTACCATGGCCCCCAAAGTCAACCACAGCCAAATGCAAACGTTTAGAGCCAAGGTGGCGCAGTGGTTAAATGCAGCACTGCAGGCTACTGCTAGATCAGCAGTTCAGCGGTTCAAATCTCACCGGCTCAGGGTTGACTCAGCCTTCCATCCTTCCGAGGTGGGTAAAATGAGGACCCAGATTGTTGGGGGCAATATGCTGACTCTCTGTAAACCGCTTAGAGAGGGCTGAAAGCCCTATGAAGCGGTATATAAGTCTACTGCTATTGTTTACCTTCAATAACAAGGTGTATCATTGAAAGCACTGTTATTGTTTTTTTCAGAGAAAAAACATTAATCACATATGAGGTTTTTTTTTAAATTACTGTTTTTTAGACTATAAGAGTCTAAAAGACTATAAGATGCACCGGTGTATTAGACACACCAAGATTTCGAAGAAGTAAGTAAGAAAAAAAGTTTTTGTCCTCCCTGGCCCCCAGGAGCACTTTGCAGGCTTCAGCAGGGCTCAGGAAGGCAAAAACACCCCCATTTTTCACCAAAACGGGGGGAAATTTCCCTTCCCCCAACCCTGCTGAAGCCTTCAGAGAGCTTCTGAGGGGGGAGGCAAAACACCCCCATTTTGGCGAAAAACAGCTCATTTTTCACCAAATGGGGGCATTTTCCCCTTTCCCCAGCCCTGCCGAAGCCTGCAGAGTTCTTCTGGGGGGTGGGGAAGGCAAAAATACCCCCGTTTTGGTGAAAAACACCCCAGTTTTTGCCCATTTTTCACAAAAATGGGATGCAGGTGTGGGGCTTTGAGAGGCCAAAAATGGCTGTATTCTGTGTATAAGATGCACCAACATTTTCATGCTCTTTTAGGGGGGGAAATGTGCATCTTATACTCTGGAAAATACGGTAAACTAAAACCTCATTATTAAGGTTAAATAGCTGTGTTGGCATTCCAAGATAAATAAGTGAGTTTTGGGTTGCGGTTTGGGCACTCGGTCTCTAAAAGGTTTGCCATCACTGGTTTAAGCAGTGCCATATTATGATGTTTGGAAATTCTTTTCCTATTCTAGTGCTCACTCCATATTTTTCCCAAGCATAACGCTGGCACCATCAGAGCAAAATGCTATTAATTTTTTTCTAGGTAGTTTTTTGTAATGCTAACATTATTTAAACTTTCCATAACTGAAGGACATATTGTCTCTGGGTCTTGTTTTTCCAATTCAACAAGGTCAACAAAAATTGTTGATGAGTTAACTGAATCCTCAACTTTTAAGAAAAATATCACAACTGGTTTGCATGATAATGTTGAGGCTTCGTCAATGATCAAACGTATTTTCAGATTAGAAAACAATTTGGTTTTAATTTCTTTTGCAATGAAATCAACTATTTTCGCTGAAGTTAACCATGAATGCAATCCTATTCCCATATCTAGGCCATTTTTAATTTGCAATTCTATCGCATCTTCTATGTCTGAAAATGATTACATCTTTGTGCCAGGCTGTAAACTGGATTGAATATTCTACAAGTGGTATCTAAAAATTTTTATATTTTTATAAAAATCAATTTTATATTTTAATTCACATTTTATCCTGCTTTATCCTCCCCTTCTAGACTCTATTTTTAGCTACAATTCAATCTAGCCTATTACAGTTTTTGATCAGCAACGCAAGCATACAGAATAATAATATATAACAGCGAGAAAGAAGAGAGACAAGTAATATATATAGAATAATTATTAGAGCTTATCCTCTGAAGGCACTCTCTCTAATCCCCAGGGTGCAAGTTGAACATACGTTCCAGTGTCTGAAATCTCATCTGCATCATAGGGATGTGGGGCAATCCTATGGTCAATAAGCCTTTCCATCAAAACTAATTCCTTTTCAACCTGTATTTCCTTTACAGACCTCATAGCTAGTTGCCTGAATAGGGGTATTATGCAAGGAAGAAAGGCTAGGCTTGCGATCCCGCATAGCAGTAGAAATAGCATTTGTTTAATCCGACTAGTCCCCGGTAACCAAGAGAACCATGTGTCTGCCCCTTGCAGCCTCTGTCCAATCGAGGATGCCCGGTCCCACAATTCTTTGGCTACTCCTCGGACCACACCTGATTTATTCATATAGAAACAGGAATACACACAGCCCACCTTTCTCAGCAGTTAAGAGGTCTTGGAAAACCACTGCTGCCAAGGAGTCTATTTGATCTTGGCCCTCAACCAAGATGCCAGCAATTTGGTTTAGGCTTTCTCGGAATTCCTCTGACAGCTGTCTAAACTGTGTGATTGAGTGTGTTATTCCACACACACTTGTTCCAACTGCTGTCCCTATTCCCAGGATAGCAATAGCAATAGCAGTTAGACTTATATACCGCTTCATAGGGCTTTCAGCCCTCTCTAAGCGGTTTACAGAGTCAGCATATTGCCCCCACAGTCTGGGTCCTCATTTCACCCACCTTGGAAGGATGGAAGGCTGAGTCAACCTTGAGCCGGTGAGATTTGAACCACTGAACTGCAGATAACAGTCAGCTGAAGTGGCCTGCAGTACTGCACCCTAACCACTGCAACACCTCGGATCATTAACAGTTGGATTAAGAGCAGCATCCTTTTCTGAACATGTCCCATTAGAGGTACAGGGAGAGCCTGTTCCCTGCTTACCACACCCATTTTGGGGAGGAGGGGTACCAGGGTACACATTCCAGTCCAGTTGGAAGGTAAGCATAGATACACACTTTTCCCACATAAGAAGAAGACTCCATTTTCTCCTACACACACAACTATGTTCATGGAGAAGCATGGGCTCGGAGGATCCTTTCATTAGTCCAGACCTGTAAGGTTCCTGCTAGGAACATACCAGTCAGAGGCTGTAATGGAGCTTCTTGGTTAGGGTTCACTTGCTTATCCCTGAGGACTGGACCTTCTAAGAGATAGTGGGAACTGGTGTTTCCAGGGGGAAAATGAACACAAAATCCCATGGTGGATTGAATCGAGAGCCAAACGGGGAATTGGGGTGGCTAAAATGGCCTTGGGCATCTTCCAGTAATCAAATTCCCCTCCCAACGGTTAAAAACGAGGGGAGGGGAAGTGAGAAAGTGACCTTCTGTTGGAAGAGGTTGTGAGCAGATGGAGACATACTGTGGGTTAATTTTACATCCACGAGTGTCTCCCTAGGGGCAAGGTACATTTCGGATGGACACTGTTCTTCTGACAGTGACCCCACAGGAATGCCAGGCTCCTGATAACGTTTGATGCACAAGGAGGGTGACCCTATGATTTTTACACCCACGGCTATGGGGCCAACAATGCGGGGGGGGGGGACAGCTCATCCCCAGCCTTTTGAGTGCATTTTACAAGTCACTTTGCAGATGGGCTTCTGCTGCTTTGGTTCCCCATCTACTACCCTTTTCAAGGACTATTGTGGCCTTGGTCTTTTCCCAAAGATCTGGCTCAACTGGAATAGCAGGATAAGATGAAGGGCCAGCAGATAAACACAACCAGCATTTTTGACCTAGGGCAGGGTCAGACTGATTAATTAGGCTTTGATCCAACTCCAGCACTCTTAACATATAGTTCTCTTTCCTCAATTGTTGCAGGGACCGGTTCTCCCTATGTTCCACCCTTTTTGTTACAGGGATTGTCAGATGATTGACCTTAGGTGTTGGGGTTGGCTTATGGTTCCATCCCCATACATAGATGATGCACCGTTGGTGGGAGAGGACCTGTTCCACATCCTGTGACCTGATTCTGTCCTGTTCTTGGGATTCTCAACATCTTCAGATCTTCCTTCAAGGGCAAGGAGGGTTACTCAGGCATTTTCACAACATTGACAACTAATATTCAGGACATTATCACTTAGCAGGCCCTTTGCCAATAACAGCCAGAGCCACAAAAAGCTCATAATTGTCCCTTACGCAGAACCTCTCCAAAGACAATTCTTTTAACCTACAGAATCACTACGTCAGAGAGAAGGCGGGGGTTATATATAATTTGAGGAAGGGCAATATCAGTTTAGGGCAATCCACAAAGCCAAGTCTTATTTGCTCAGTATATTGCCCACAATCCCAAAACTCCAACTTATGCTACAGAGGACCCATTCCCACAGTTCCTCAAACATAAGTGTCATCAGAAGATTTGCACTCCTCTTTGTCACAGTCAATGATTTTAGCTTCAGCACCTGTCTTTCTCAGAAGGGGGCAATTCCTGAAGAATGAATATCCAATATAACAAATCACAATAAGGGTAAGCACACTCACTAAAGCAATAGATAATGCAGTTATGGCTATGAATACTTGACTTTCCATACCCTGACAGGTGCTCAGACTTTCTAATACATCTTATATCTAATAAATGGAACGTTGTCTTCCTCCTCCAAATCTTTGGCCATACGTAGAGGAGTCAGCTTCCAGGGGTGATTCCGTAAGGCCTCTTCTGCCCCATAGTAGTTTGCCCATTGCCGGTAGGACAGTTATAGAGGGAGCTTCTTCAAGTGTACCACTAGAGGACGGGCTTTGTCCCGGTTTGCCCCCCAGTACTCCTCAGCAGCTGGCTTAACTTGTGTAAAGTGAATCCAAGACTTGGATCTAACACTTTTACTGCAAGCGGAGAACATATGACTATAGTATACGAGCCCTTCCACCTAGGTTTCAGATTCTCCCCTTTCCAATGTTTCACCCAAACTCGGTCTCCCACCTGAATATTATGACTAGAAGTCGTCAGAAATGGTGGGGTGAGAGAAACATAGTATTGCTGGATTTCCTGTATTTGCTTAGTTAATTCTCCCACCATTTGATTTACCCATGAGGTGCCCAGCTGTCCTAGGTCCCCTATGTGATTTTTCAAATTAGGGCTTATAACCGGTGGCCTTCCAAACATCATTTCAAAAGGAGATAACTTAAGTCCTTTGCATGGAGTACATCTCACAGACCAGAGTGCCAAAGGTAAGGCATCCACACATTTAAGGTGGGTTTCAAGGTCCACCTTGGTTATCTTTTCCTTAACAGTGTGGTTCGCACATTCAGCGCGACCCTCACTTTGGGGGTGTAGGGAACAATGAAGCCTCCATTGGGTCCCTAAAGATTTTGCTAGCTTTTGAATTATTTGGTGCACAAACTCAGGCCCATTGTCTCTCTTGAGCCACCATTACTTGCCATATTTCATCTGGGGGGGTGCCTCATCACCAGGGCCATCTTATCTTCCTCAAAGGACAGGGTAGCTCCCATCTTGCATAGGATATCACGACCCAAAAGAGGAACTGGACACTCAGGCACATAGAGGAACTGGTGTTCTATATTTCTTCCATTCAGGGAACATTTCAGGGGCTTTAATACAGGGCGGAGATTTATAAGACCATCAACGCCTTGGATATTTCATACATTATTGGAAAAGGGAGCCAAGGGTTTTGTAATCACAGATCTAGATGCTTGTGTCTACTAAAAAGATTACATTATTGCTCCCTATCTTCATTCGGACCAAGGGTTCGGGTGGGGGGGCTTGACTAAACCCTGGTCCCCTTTAGTCTTCAGGCCACTCATCTATTGCGGCCAAACCTATAGCTTCTGTCCTTTCTTAGTGCCGACTTCGGCCTTTGCCTTGGAATCCACGGGGCTTCATTCCTCTTCCCCTTTTTCCTCTCTGGGAATCATAAATCTTGACCTCTCGAGTCAAATGATCACAGCCCATTCTTCTATTTTGTTCACTTCCCTGTCCCCTTATTTTGACTTCAAGTCTCTTGGGACATTCTTGTTGCCAGTGGCCCTCCTCCTTGCACCAATTACATCTATCTCTGTCCTGGGTTTTGGAATTATTTGACAATGTGACTGCCAGCAGTTAAGCCATGTTGCATTCTGTCATCTTTCTTCCACTTTGTCTCTATTCACAAAGACCCTATGTGCAATTTCCATTAATTGCCTCATATTCATTCCTAAAGCTCCTTCTTGCCTCTGGAGTTTCCATTTAATGTCTGGGGCACTCTGGGATACAAAGGTCATGGCTAACATGCGGGCATTTTCGGGATCCAGGGGATTGATTGGGGTGTAGATTTTATATGCTTCAACAAGACTTTGGAAGAAAGCTTTGGGACTTTCATCAGTTTTTTGTATTACAAGAGAAGGCTTGGACATATTTACTGGAGGTTTTGCAGCCTGTTCTAAACCCTGAAAAATTAGTGCCTGATAATCCCGGAGGGAGGCCATGTCTCCATAGGGATCCCATTGTGGATCTTGTCTTGGAAACCGTTGATTTAGCACAGCCTGGAGGCTACCTCCGTCCGTGGGCTTTAGGGTATTACCAATGGCACTACTTAATCTCTCTATCTCTTCACCATTAAGGAGAGTGATCATCAACTGTTCCAAATCCTGCCAGGTTGGATTGTGGGGTTTGATAATAACTCTAAACAGGTCAAAAACCTCTTGAGGCTTAGCTGACAATGGCCCATAATGTTGTTTCCAGTTTAATAGGTATATTGTAGAGAATGGGACATATTGAAATAGAGGCTGAATTTCTGCCTATCCCTGACCATCTATAACTCTTTGGTCCACTTGGCAGAGTGGGGCTAAGAACTGACTTTTGGTTCGGGGAGCAATGGGAGAAGTCTACTGGGGTGCAGAATGGGATCTACTAGAGGAATTTTCCGCTTTTTGCATCTCTCTTTGGTCACTATGTCCTACTGCCCCTTGATTATTATCATCACTACCATTTTGTTGTTGCCTTGGATGATAAAGGGGGACATATGGAGGGGGACTTTCTTCTTCATAGGGTGCGGTCTTTAAGATAGGCTTCTTTTTGGGATGACTCTTTTTGACCTGACATTTGTCATTTCCCCTCATTCGAGCCACACAGCCCCTCATGACTTCCATCCTGCATTTACGAAGCCAGTCAGGATTCTGTTATGCTATTATTTGCCACTGGTCAATGTATTGATACTGACCCGGGTGACCGGTTTTTGCATCTGTTACAATCTGATGTACTTTTGAAATGATGTCTGGATTAAAAGTGCCTTTGGGCTTCCACCCTACATTAAATGTTGGCTACTCATTCTCACAGAACCTTTTTAAATCCCCGGGATTGGGATTGGGATCTCCATAATCTCCACTAAAAGCTTTCTTAAAATTTCTCAACATGCACTGAAGAGACATCCGAGAAACGATTCCTCCACCTCCCATGTTCTATTTCTAAGACACTTTCCAATGACCTGCGGCCCTGGAGACTCACGGTCACCAACAGGAACTGCAGTGGCTTAACCACCCACACAATTCTAGAGCCTCATTAAGCTCTAGTTCCGTTAGGAAGGGACGCTATCCCAGGCTCAGGGCGGAGATCGGGCCCCCTCTTCCACTCTCAACTGAGTGGGTCTACAATTCTCACAATATTTGCCTGCAGGCGGCTTCTCTTCTCAGCCAGCATAATTTACTGACTTGTCCTGATCCTGGTCTGGTTCTTGGATCGGTGGTGTCCACCGGATGCCCAAGGGGGGGGGGGGTTGTCTGCCCCCTTCCAGAGAAACTCTCTGTCAGCGCTTGAAGGTTGGGCAAGACGGCCTCGATTGGGCACCAGTCGGTCTGTTCCGTCCTCAGTGAAATACCGCTCTAAGTTCTGCCTCGGTTGCCACAATTGTTGCAGAAAATAACAGGACTTAGATGTCTCGGGATCAAGGAGAAGTTTATTGGCAGCCAGGTTCAGAAAAGCCAGTCAAAGGCTAGTATATAACTTCTGAACAACCCTTCTAATGGAAGCACACATTCTTTTTTTATTTTTTTTATTTTAAAACAAACAAAAACATACATAAAAATATATCATCAATTACATATCTATTTAGCATGTCGTTTGGTCACAAACATTTGTGCATCACCACTTTCAATTGCATATAAAATTAGTAGTTATCAACCCACTATATGTTAATACATTGATTATCATTGTAAATCATATATTCAATTTACACTTATAATTTCTTCCTTTTAAACATGTATTCTAAAGATTAAATTCATATATATGCTAACTATCTGTTACATTATTGTAAATCTATTAAGTAATAACATATCTTTATGGTATCATCTATCGTATTTTAATATATCTTTCAGTATATATAAAAAATTATTCACCAACATATATTTGTATATTGTTACTTTCAATCATATTGTAAAATCATAAAAATCTATCAAATATATATAAATACATCTTTATAATTGTATCTCATATAATCAACTACAATTATTATTTCATTTTAAACAAGATATTCTACATATTCAATTCATATATATACCAATATTCCATTACTTTCTTATAAATCTATAGAATCTATATATTCAATTCATATATGTACCAACATTCCATTACATTGTTATAAATCTATAAAATCTACATAAAAGTAATGTAATAATTTAGTAATTATTTAGTAATATAATCTTTAATAATAATATCTCCTATCACATTCTATTATTACAATTCTAGATTATAGTAATTGTATCCATTGATAAAACAAGTCCCAAATCTTAAAAAAATGTTCATCCTCTTGTTCTTTGATTTCAAATGTCAATTTACTCATTTCAGCACATTCCATTGTTTTTCGAATAACTTCCTCCTGCATTGGTATTTTCTCATTTTTCCAATTTTTTGCAAATACAATTCTGGCTACCGTTAAAATATTTACGATCGAGGCCGGGGGGGCGGAGCCTGTTGCCGAGGAGGGCTCAACCGAGCTCCTCTCAGAGATCTGGTCTGTATATCTAAATAAGATCATAGATATCACCCCTTTTTGGCTAAGAAAGGGGCAGGGAGTAGCTCTGTGTGCTAGGGTCTATTCGCAATCCACAGCCTTTCTCTTTTTTTTTGGCTGTGGACAGAGATTAGACCCAGCGTGAGCGGAGCTTTTATCTCCAGCCAGTTCTTCTCAGCTGCCTTTTTTGCAGCCCGAGACAGGCGAGCCCCCCCCCCCAGGACAAAGCAAAGTTGTTTGAAGCTAGGATTAATACGGGCGGGTCCCACTCCTGTGAGATTTATGCTTTTATTACTATCTTAAATACCAGCACCATTTGTCTTAGAGCCTTCTTTGTTTAAACAGACTTCAAAATGGCGATTTCTCTCCGTTGGTGACTGATAGGGGATGTACTTAGCCGGTTTTACCTTCCTGCAGACCGCTCCTTAACAAAATAATTTTTTTTTTTTTTTTGGAAACAGAGGGGAGCGAAAGCGCTGTTTATTTGTTTATTTATAATGGCACCCAGGTCAAAATCGAAGCGTCTCTCTGCAAATGTGCCTAAAGAATCTAAAGAATCTATATTGGAATCGCAGCCCTTGTCTCCTACGCCCTCTACTGGAGAATTTTTAACACAGGAATTTTTCTTTCAAATGCTTAATGATTTTAAACAAGACATTAAGGAATTTGTATTGGAGCTATATGATGATTTAAAGTCTAAAATTGACCAAATGAAGGCGAATACGTTTGCAGCCGTGTCTGCCCTGTCAGATTATTCTGCTGAAATAGAGAATAAATTGGAAAGCTTGGAGGAGGCTAATTTTAATTTGACCACTAATATTCAAATATTACAACAAAAAATTAGAGACACTCAAGAACAGCTCGTGATGATAAATTTTAATAAGAAGGCATTCGCAATAAGAGTCAGAGGATTCCGCGAAAAGGAGCGAGAGAATCTGAAACAGACCTTTGTTGAAGCCTTCAGCCATGCGGTGGGAAGCCCGGGACTTAACTTTGATTGGCAGATTCGGAAAATCTATCGCCAGAACTCGTTGGTAGCGGAACAGCGACAGCTCCCGAGGGACATAATTATATATTTTTCCACAAAAGAATCCAGAAACGCGATTATGCAAAAGTTTCATAATAACAGTCTGCGAGTTGATGACCAGGACTTGATTGTCTTCAAAGAAATACCTTTCCAGATGTTGAGAGCAAGAAGAGACTATGCATTTTTAACAAAAGAGCTTAGAAATCAACAGATTCAATATAGATGGGAGGCCCCAGCCGGCATTACGGTCACATTTGAGAATCAAAGACTTCGTCTTAACTCTGTTTCAGAGGCTCGAGATTTCTATTACAAGACTTTGAAGGCGGGACTTCCTGATTCACTTGGGAAAGAGGAGAGACAAGCTGAAGGAGAAGGCAAGCAACAGACCACATGGCTGCAAGATGGAGGGGGTAGCTTTTCCTCCCTCGGAGAAGCAGAAAAGCGGAGATCGAGGATTTAGACATTTTAAAATATTTGCCAAAGTTGTGGACTGAATGGGGGTTTGCGACCTCTCTCCGGTAGAAAAAGCGGAACTTATTGGTGGGGTGATACTGATTGTATATATGTAAAATGAATGCGGAATGATCTATGTTGTGTAAATTCTGTTAGAAGGGATTACTTTAAAACAGAAGGTAAACTGATTCTTGTTGAAAGTATTATTTGAATATGTGGAATGATCCATGCTATTTAATTTTTATTAGAAGGGAAAGCTTGGTGAAATTATTTTGAGTTAGATTTTAAATTAATGTCTGCATAAATTTGATAGTGGTAAATATCAGAGAAGCAAGGGATGAGGGTAAAATGCATGCGGAATGATTTACGTATATTGGTGGGGTGATATTGAATGTATATATGTAAAAGGATGCAAAATGATTTATGTTGTTTAAATTTTGTTAGAAGGGAAAGCTGGACGAGATTATTTTTTTAAAACAGAAGGTTAACTGATTCTTGTTGAAAGTATTATTTGAATATGTGGAATGATCCATGCTATTTAATTCTTATTAGAAGGGAAAGTTTGGTGAAATTATTTTGAGCTAGATCTTAAACTAATGTCTGCATAAATTTGATAGTGGTAAATATCAGACAAGCAAGGGATGAGGGTAAAATGCATGCGGAATGATTTACGTTGTTTAAATCCTATTAGAAGGGAAAGCCGGTCGGGATCATCTTAAGATAGAATGTAAACTGATTTTTGTGTAAAGTAATACTTGATCCACGCTGCTTAAATTTTACTAAGAAGGGAAGGTTTGGTTAGATTATTTTGAATTACTGTTTGAAAATATGGTTAAGAAAGATTATTTACGCTGTTTAAATCCTATTAGAAGGGAAAGTTTGATTATTTTTCTGTAAAGTAATATTTGAATATGTGGAATGATCCACGCTGCTTAAATTTTACTGGTAGGGATTACTTTTGAGTTAGACTGTATATTGATGCCTATACAAATTTGTATAAATGTTTATCTGAATACAAGGTTAAGGAAGAGGAACGGGAGAGTCTACAGGAGGTTGGGGTAAATAATAAAGAAGCAAGAGACGAGAATAAAATATAGATAGAATGACTTACACTATTTAAGCATAGATAAAGATGGGGGGCTGAGCTTAACACAAAGAGTTCTTTTTCTTTTTTTTTCCTTTTTCTTTTTTTCTTTTTTTCTTTTCTTTCTTTTTTCTTGTTTTTCTTTCCTTTAATATATTACTTTTATTTTTAATCCATACGAACACAAGATACTTTAGATAGAAGGCAGTGCCAGGTGTGGGCCCTGGGAAGTCGGGAGGATTAGGGATGGGGATTTATGGGGGGTGGGTGGGTGGGTGTTAACATAGTCTCAATAAGAACAAGAATGCACTTATATACGGTTGTTTTTTTTTTTTTTTTTTTTTTACTTTTTTTTTTATATTTTATTTGTTTCTATTTTTTTTCCTTTGTTTTTTTTAATTTTTTTCAGATTAAACAACACTTGAATAAAGGCATACACCAAGGAGGGAGGTAGAGGGAAAGAAGAGGGAGGAGTAAGGAAGGAGTAAGGGGAATGTAAGGAGGGCGTGTGGGGAGTAAGGGGAGAAGGAAGGTTTGAGGGGAAAGGGAAGTAGGAGGGGAGTGTTAGAGGGAGGAAAGGAAAGTTGGAGGGGGTAGATGGGGTGTATGGAGGATGGAAGTGCCAGGTGGGGTTGTGAATGATGAGTTGTGTTTTCTTTTTTATTTTTTTTATTTTTTTTATCTTTCTTTTTTTTTCTTATAGCAAATACCCTGTATATAAGTGATTGTAAAATGGAATGTGAAAATGAATAAAATATATTTTAAAAAAAATTTACGATCAAGTATTTCAAGTCTTTATTGTATGTATCTGGTATAATACCCAATAAAAGAGTCTCTGGTTTAAAGTCTATATGTTTCTGTGTCATTTTTTCCAACCACATGAGGATTTTAGTCCAATACCTTTTAGCCTCTGTGAAAGTCCACCACGTGTGGTAGTATGATCCAGGTGTCTGATGACATTTCCAAAACTTTTCCGATTCGTTTTTGGACATTCTTGCTATTCTCATTGGGAGTAGATGCCTCCTGTAAAACATCTTATACAAATTTTCCTTATAAGCTGTTGACATTGTCATTTTATAATTTTGGGACCACAATTTCTCCCATTTCTCTAGTTCAATCCCCTGTCAAATTTTTTCCCCCAAGTTATCATAGGTTCTTTAACTTGTTCTTCTTTTAGCTTAACCTCTAGTAAATGTCCATATAGTTTTTTAATTACTTTTTCATCACTACCTGTCAAAATTTCATCTAAATCAATTTTTTATAGTAAAAACTTTCCATTTTGCAATCTTTGTCATATCTAGATTGTATTTGCACATATGAAAACCAATTCATCTCTATGCCTGCCTGTTTCAGCTCTTGCATAGATTTGAGTTTACCCTCTGCATTCAAAATTTCACCATATCTAACCGTTTGTTCCTTTTTATATATTATTTGATATGAAAAGGCTTCAATAGTTCATAGCAAGACTGGTATTTTTAAGTAATATTGTTTTTTAATCTTCTACCAATTCAATAACAAAGCTTCCCTTAGGCAATGTCTTCTGAAATAACCCTGTTTTTTAATACCTTTATACCATAAAAAGCATGCCATCCCAACAATAAGTCATGTCCTTCTAGAGTCAATAATCTAGAGTTCCTTAGTGTTATCCACTCCTTAACCCACATCAAGCTAGTTGCCTGGTGATATAATTCCCAATTGGGTAGGCCCATGCCTCCTCTTGATCTAACATCTTGTAACGACTTTAATTTTATTCTTGCTTTTTTTCCCCTACCACTCCTTCAAAACTTCAAAACTATTTTATTTAATTTGTCAAAAAAAAAATTCCCTAGTTTAATTGGAATTGTCTGGAGCAGATATAAAATTCTAGGTAAAATGTTCATTTTGATTGTAGAAATACTCCCTATCATTGATCATTGTAATTTTTCCCATTTCATTAGATCAGATGCAATCTGTTGCTTAAGTTTATAATCATTATTCTCTTTAAGAGTGCTACATCTTGCAGTTAAATATATCTCCAAATATTTAACCTTGTGTCAGCCTCGGTTTTGCTGTTGCTTTCGGCTGCGATTGAAACGAGGAAGGGGGCATGGTATTTGGGTGGGGGAATTGTTCAGTGCAGGAGTGACTGTAAAAAGGGAGTTGTGCTCACCATCTACTGCGCATGCTGCAGATAGAGGAGTTGCCGCCAAGGCCAACTGTCCAGCATACCAACCTGATGATGATTTTTGAAGATGTCTCCCACATGACACCTGTGGGGTGTACGGATTGGACTATGGGATGGGGTTACCAAGGGGAGGGGGTTGGGTCACATATTAATATCTATGATTAGGCGCGCTTTTGCCTCAGATCTTGCTTTGCCTAGCTACTACCTACTCATGACCAGTAAAAGTACTCTTAATTCTGCAAAATGGAGTTGAGTGGTTTCTTTGTTGGTTACTGAGGGAAGCAGCCATGACATTAAGCAAGATCTCAGTTTCACACTCATCCCGGAGCTAATACCTTCCGAGGGGAGCGCAACAAAATCCCCAAACCCTGAAGGATGTCCCACTAAGGCAGCAATCAAGAAGAGGACCTAAAAGACAAATTAAAGACAACATGAGAATGATTTTGAATACTCTGGAATACTATGAGGCCCACCCCGAAAAACAAATGGCATTGATGTTTCTCGATGCGCAGAAGGCTTTTGACAATGTGAATTGGCAATTTATGTTTTTACAACTGGAGCAGATGAATTTTGGCAAGAAATTTACCCAAACTATAAGAATGATATATCAGAAACAAGCAGCAAAGATAAGGGTAAATGGAGAATTAACAGATCCTATTGAAATAAAGAGAGGTACGAGACAAGGTTGCCCATTATCACCACTACTCTTTGTCTTAACATTAGAGGTCCTAAACAGAAAGATCAGAGAAGAAGAAGAAATAAGAGGAATGAAAATTAAGAGAGAAGAGTATAAGCTACAAGCGTTTGCAGATAACCTAGTTTTTATCCTTGAAGATCCACTAGAAACAGCACCCAAACTGCTAGAAAGAATAGAGGAATATGGAAAAGTAGCAGGCTTGAAAATAAACAAAGATAAAACAAAGATTATGACAAAGAATATCCCAGCAACACAAAAGGAAGAGCTGTCAGAAACTTTGCAGATCCAAACTACAAGTAAGGTTAAATATTTGGGGATATACTTATCACCTAGATGTAGCACTCTTAAGGAGGACAACTATACCAGACTAAAACAACAAATAGCGATTGATTTGAAGAAATGGGAAAATCTGCACTTATCAATGATGGGAAGAATTTCTACAATTAAAATGAACATTTTACCTAGAATTCTATACCTGTTTCAGACAATCCCAATCAGATTGGGTAAGGATTTTTTCAAGATTTAAATAAAATAGTTCTGAAATTTATTTGGCAAGGGAAAAAAGCTAGAATAAAACTTAAATTGCTACAAGATGCTAGATCTAGAGGAGGATTAGGTCTATCTGATTGGGAGCTATACTATCAAGCAACAAACTTGATGTGGATTAAGGAGTGGATATCATTAAAAAACTCTAGATTATTGAATGTAGAAGGTCATGATTTATTGTTGGGATGGCATGCTTTCTTATGGTATAAGGGAACTAAAGCACATGGTTATTTTAGAAGACATTATATAAGGGAGGTGTTGCTATTAAACTGGGGAAAGGTAAAAAGATTAAAAATTCCAGTCTGGATATCAACAATTGAAGCATTTTCATATCCAATAATATATAAAAAGGAACAAACAGATATATTGAATTATTGAATGCAGAGGGTGAACTCAAATCTATTCAAGAGTTGAAACAAGAAGGGATAGAAATGAACTGGTATTCATATGTACAGATACAATCTAGATATAATGAAGATAGAAAAACCAAAGGTTTCTACAATAAAATGACTGAGTTAGACAAAATTATGACAGGTATTGATGAAAAAGTAATTAAAAAACTATATGGATATTTATTGGAGGTTAAATTGCAAGAGGAACAAGTTAAAGAAACTATGATAGCTTGGGGAAATTTTTTTAGGTATGGGATTGACTTAGAGAATTGGCAGAAATTATGGTCTCAAAATTATAAAATGACAATGTCTACTGCATATAGAGAAAACTTGTATAAGATGTTTTACAGGTGGCATCTACCCCCAACTAGAATTGCAAGAATGTTCAAGAATAAATCAGAAAAGTGTTGGAAATGTCATCAGATACTGGGTTCATACTACCACATGTGGTGGACTTGCACTAAAGCTAAAAGATACTGGACTAAAATCCACATGTGGTTGGAGAAAATGACACACAAACAAATAGACTTTAAACCAGAGGTCTTTTTATTGGGGATCATACCAGAAATCTACAACAAAGACTTAAAATATTTGATTGTAAATGTGTTAACAGCAGCCAGAATTGTATTTGCAAAAAACTGGAAAAATGAAACAATACGAAAACAGGAAGAAGTTATCCGAAAAATAATGGACTGTGCTGAAATGAGTAAATTGACACTTGAAATTAGAGAACAAGAGGATGAGCAATTTTATAAGATATGGGATTTGTTTTATCGGTGGCTAGGGGAAAAAAAAACACTTGGAAATGAAAAATGATATAATTATGCTTTAATTGAAGAAGTTAAATGATGATACAACTATGCTGTAAAATAAACTAATAATGATACAATGAAAAATTAATATGTCAATGAATTGAATATTTTAGAATTTTTTGCCTTAAAAAGGATAAGGATAATAATGATTTTATGTATATTCGATAGAGGTCTGGTGATATAATGTATAACGTTAAGAACGTATTATAATGATATTCTGCTGTTGATAAATAATTTTAATAAGGGAATAATTGAAAACTGGTATATATATGTAGTGACGTTTTGTTGAAAAATGAAGGAATAAGATCTCTGTTTGAAAGTATGAAGTGCAAGGATAATAATGAACATAAGTATATTTTCTGGGAAAAAATAATACTAATGGTAACTGAATATATATTGTAGAATGAAAGTGAGGTATTCAGTTATACTAGATGAAAAGTCTGATATGGTAAATATTATTTGAAGATGTGGATGTTAAAACACCTGTAACCAAACGACATGGTATATGTAATGATGGTTTTTTTTTTCCTTCCTGTGTTTTTTTCTTCGTTTTCTTTTCTTTTGTGTCTGTGTGTATGTTTTTTTTTAAAATTGTTGTGTGTATTAAATATATAACAGAGAGATACGGTGTGTGTGTGGGGGGGAAATGTAGTTGGGATGGATTGCCACAGGTAGGGGAATAAGAAATGATACTAAATTATAACTTATTAAATGAAATAATAAATGTATAAGAATGATAAATGTGAAAACACCTGTAACCAAATGACATGCTGTATGTGATGATGGGGTTTTTTTGTGTTTTTTTTCTCTTTCCTTTTTGTTTTTGTTTCTCCATTGTTGTGTGAATATGTTGTCTATGTAACAAAAATTAAAAAAAAATTATATATAAAAAAGAAGAGGACATGGGAGCAGCTGCGTCCTCATGCCCTTTAGAAATGGAGCGAATGGCTGGACTGCACTTGGAAGAACGGTCCATTCACCCCAGATGGACGTGGGGAGTGGGATGGAAAGATGACCCTGAGGAACCTCTGGCTGGGGTTACCAGGAGGAGACAGAGACGACCAGCAGCTGCTTGGCGTGAGGCAGATGAAGAGAACCTTATGATGTCCCAGGTGATGAAACTCTTTGAAGGGGCTTGGGAGAGGCGACGTGCTCGTGAGAGTGGTCCTGAAAGGGAAGCAGATCTCCCAGAAATGGAGGAGAGGTATGCAGAGGGCTTGTTTGACCCGAGAGGACCCGAGGGAGCAGAAGGTGGAAGTGATCAGGATGACCCGCTCCAACCCCAGTTGCTGCAGCCAGAAATATTCCAAGAGGGGGAGGGCCCCCCGCAGATGCCAGATGGCTAAAGTCCCCCCCCTGGGTGTGAAGTTTGGAAGAGAATCTAAGGATTTAGGTTTTTTTCTTGTTCAAGTATGGAATACATGCAAATGTATGGAGACGATCTGCCAAATGAAGAGGCCAAGGTAAGAATTACAATGGCATTGGAAAATAAGGCAGCTGCATGGATGGTAGCCCTGCATAATGCTGATTCCCCCCTATTGAGACTATAATAGATTTATGGCAGGCCTGAGGAAGCGCTTTGATGATCCACTCACAGAGTGTAAAGCAAGAATTAAAATTCTCACCCAGGGAAAGAGGCCAGTTGCTGAATATATACAAGAATTTTGTGAATTATCAGTGTTTATGAGGGGCTGGTCCAAAGAAGCATTGGACGGCTTCATGGATGGGTTAAACAAAGAGATATACCAGAACTGTGTAAACAGCCCCCCCCCCCCCCAGACTGCAACCCTGGTATGAACTGGCTGCGGATATGGAGATTGACTTAGCCAGAGATAATTACCGGAAGGATAGTGGAAGCGAAAAGGCTATGTCTCCCAACCCCTCCCCCAGGAGCCCATAAAGGAGGGAAAAGTGGGTCTGCAAGCAAATCCAAGCTGTTCATCTGTTTCTGTTGCGGGAAGCAGGGGCACCGAGCAACAAACTGTCACACCAAGATGACCCCAAAGCCTTCTACCAGGGTGAAGAGAAAGCCAGAGAAACCTCCTGGCAAGAGGAGGGAGACTGCCATGAAGGGGGTGGAACCTAATCCACAGTTCCGCCCTGCCCAAGGGGAAGAGGAATCACCTTCCTCGTCGGCGGAAAGTGAAACCGAATCTGACGACGAACGTCTGGTAAGTTCCCGATCGGGGCCCATGACTATCCCAGTTGAATTTAAAGCGCCCTCTACTGGAGCACAGGAAAAAATGCTGGCCCTTTTAGATTCGGGTTGCGTTGTTAGCCCCGAAGTAGTGGAAAAATTGGGCCCGAAACTGAAAACTTTAAAAGTCCTGATTGCTTTTTGCCAGTTAGACGGAGGCCTGGAGGGAGCCCTGCCCATTTTGTAACTGAGCCAATAGACATGTGGATGGGAACTCACCAAGAGACAACAAGCTTTATTGTGGCTCCAGGAATGGACCGGCCTCTTATATTAGGCTTGCACTGGCTACGTAAATGGAACCCACACATCAATTGGAAAAAGGGATGGTTACGCATCCGATCTGCTACACCCCCTGAGGGAGAGGGGGGCTCCCAAATGGAATAATGCTGACCCTAACCTAGCAGGCAGGGAACAAGAAAAAATTGAGGGGGAGGAGAAAATCCCAAGAGAGTATTGGGACCTAAGAGATGTATTCAGTGAAAAATCATCTGATAAATTACCCCCACACTGTGCCACTGATTGCAGCATTGATATTCTCCCCGGGGTAAAACTTCCAAACCCTCAGATTTATTCGATGACCCCCTGTGAAATGTTTGGAATGTTTGTTTGGAATGTTTATTCAATTTGTATGCCGCCCTATTCCCGAGAGACTCAGGGCGGCTAACAAACAAAAGGGAAGGGGAATACAAACAGAAACAAAAAACAAGCAAGTTAAAACAAAGCAACAGTCACAACAGTTTAAGTTGGGCTCATCAGCCCCAGGCCTGGCGGAACAGCCAGGTCTTAGTGGCTTTGCGGAAAGCCGGAAGGGTGGTGAGGGTCCGGATCTCCACGGGGAGATCGTTCCAGAGGGCCGGAGCAGCCACAGAGAAGGCCCTACCCCGAGGGGTCGACAGTCGACATTGGCTAGCAGATGGTATTCGGAGGAGGCCTAATCTGTGGGATCTAATTAGTCATAGGGAGGTGATTGACAGGAGGCGGTCTCTCAAGTACCCGGGTCCAATACCATGTAGGGCTTTAAAAGTAACGGCTAGGGCAGACCGGGGGGCGGAGCCTGTTGCCGAGGAGAGCTCAACCGAGCTCCTCTCAGAGATCTGGTCTGTATATCTAATTAAGATCATAGATATCACCCCTTTTTGGCTAAGAAAGGGGCAGGAAGTAGCTCTGTGTGCTAGGGTCTATTCGTAATTCACAGCCTTTCTCCTTTTTTTTTGGCTGTGGACAGAGATTAGATCCAGCGTGAGCGGAGCTTTTATCTCCAGCCAGTTCTTCTCAGCTGCCTTTTTTTGCAGCCCCAGACAGGCGACCCCCCCCAGGACAAAGCAAAGTTGTTTGAACCTAGGATTAATACGGGCGGGTCCCACTCCTGTGAGATTTATGCTTTTATTACTATCTTAAATACCAGCACCATTCGTCTTAGAGGCTTCTTTGTTTAAACGGACTTCAAAATGGCGATTTCTCTCCGTTGGTGACTGATAGGGGATGTACGTAGCCGGTTTTACCTTCCTGCAGACCGCTCCTTAACAAAATAATTTTTTTTTTGTTTTTTTTGGAAACAGAGGGGAGCGAAAGCACTGTTTATTTGTTGATTTATAATGGCACCCAGGTCAAAATCGAAGCGTCTCTCTACAAATGTGCCTAAAGAATCTGTGAAGGAATTTAAAGAATTTATACTGGAATCGCAGCCCTTGTCTCCTACGCCCTCTACTGGAGAATTCTTAACACAGGAATTTTTTTTTCAAATCTTTAATGATTTTAAACAAGAAATTAAGGAATTTGTATTCGAGCTATATGGTGATTTAAAGTCTAAAATTGACCAAATGAAGGCGAATACGTTTGCAGCCGTGTCTGCCCTGTCAGATTATACCGCTGAAATAGAGAATAAATTGGAAAGTTTGGAGGAGGCTAATTCTAATTTGACTACTAATATTCAAATTTTACAACAAAAAATTAGAGACACTCAGGAACAGCTCGTTATGATAAACTTTAATAAGAAGGCATTCGCAATAAGAGTCAGAGGATTTCGCGAAAAGGAGCGAGAGAATTTGAAACAGACCTTTGTTGAAGCCCTCAGCCATGCGGTGGGAAGCCCGGGACTTAACCTTGATTGGCAGATTCGGAAAATCTATCGCCAGAATTCGTTGGTAGCGGAACAGCGACAGCTCCCGAGGGACATAATTATATATTTCTCCACAAAAGAATCCAGAAACGCGATCGTGCAAAAATTTTACAATAATAGTTTGAGAATTGATGGCCAGAACTTGATTGTCTTCAAAGAAATACCTTTCCAGATGTTAAAGGCAAGAAGGGACTATACCTTCTTAACTAAAGAGCTTAGAAATCAACAGATTCAATATAGATGGGAGGCCCCAGCCGGCATTACGGTCACATTTGAGAATCAAAAACTTCGTCTTAATTCTGTTTCGGAGGCTCGAGATTTCTATTACAAGACTTTGAAGGCGGGACTTCCTGATTCACTTGGAAAAGAGGAGAGACAAGCCGAAGGAGAAGGCAAGCAACAGACCACATGGCTGCAAGATGGAGGGGGTAGCTCCCCCTCCCTCGGAGAAGCAGAAAAGCGGAGTTTGAGGATTTAGACATTCTAAAATATTCACCAAAGTTGTGGATTGAATGGGGGTTTGCGACCTCTCTCCGGCAGAAAAAGGGGAACTTATTGGTGGGGTGATACTGAATGTATATATGTAAAATGCATGCAGAATGATTTATGCTGTTTAAATCTTGTTAGAAGGGAAAGTTTGAAGAGATTATTTTAAAATAGAAGGTAAACTGATTTTTGTTGAAACTAATTATTTTGAGCTAGATTTTAAACTAATGCTTGCATAAATTTGATAGTGGCAAATATTAGAGAAGCAAGGGATGAGGGTAAAATGCATGCGGAATGATTTACGTATATTGGTGGGGTGATACTGAATGTATATATGTAAAATGAATGCAGAATGATTTATGTTGTTTAAATTCTTTTAGAAGGGAAAGCTGGATGAGATAATTTTAAAACGGAAGGTAAACTGATTTTTGTTGAAAGTATTATTTGAATATGTGGAATGATCTATGCTATCTAATTTTTATTAGAAGGGAAAGCTTGGTGAAATTATTTTATAAATTTGGATAAATGTTTATCTGAATACAAGGTTAAGGAAGAGGAACGGGAGAGTCTACAGGAGGTCGGGGTAAATAACAAAGAAGCAAGAGACGAGAATAAAATATAGATAGAATGATTTACACTATTTAAGCATAGATAAAGATGGGGGGCTGAGCTTAACACAAAGAGTTTCTTTTTTTCTTTTTTTCTTTGTTCTTTTCTTTCTTTTTTTTGGTTTTTTTTTCCTTTAATATATTATTTTTATTTTTAATCCATATTAATATAAGATACTTTAGATAGAAGGCAGTGCCAGGTGTGGGCCCTGGGAAGTCAGGAGGAGTAGGGATGGGGATTTTTGGGGGGTGGGTGGGTGGGTGTTAACATAGTCTCAATAAGAGCAAGAATGCACTTATATACGGTTGTTCTTTTTTTTCTCCTTTTTTTTTTACTCTTTTCTTTCTTTAAAAAAATTTTTTTTCCCTTGGTTTATTTTACTTTTTATCAGATTATAATAAACAACACTTGAATAAAGGAATACACCAAGGAGGGAGGTAGAGGGAAAGAGGAGGGAGGAGTAAGGAAGGAGTAAGGGGAATGCAAGGAGGGTGTGTTGGGAGTAAGGGGAGAAGGAAGGTTTGAGGGGAAAGGGAAGTAGGAGGGGAGCGTTAGAGGGAGGAAAGGAAAGTTGGAGGGGGTAGATGGGGTGTATGGAGGATGGAAGTGTCAGGTGGGGTTGTGAATGATGAGTTGTGTTTTCTTTTTATTTAATTTTTTTTTATTTTATTTTATTTTATTTTTTCTTATAGCAAATACTCTGTATATAAGTGATTGTAAAATGGAATGTGAAAATGAATAAAATATATTTAAAAAAAAAAAAAAGTAACGGCTAGCACCTTGAAGCGTGTCCGGAGACCAACAGGTAGCCAGTGCAGCTCGCGGAAGATAGGTGTGACATGGGTGTACCGGGGTGCACCCATAATCGCTCGCGTGGCTGCATTCTGGACAAGCTGAAGTCTCCGAATGCTCTTCAAGGGCTGCCCCATGTAGAGCGTGTTACAGTAGTCCAGTCTTGAGGTCACAAGGGTGTGAGTGACTGTTCTAAGGGCCTCCCGGTTCAGGTAGGGTCGCAATTGGTGCACCAGGCGAACCTGGGCAAATGCCCCCCTGGTCACAGTCGACAAATGATGTTCTAAAGTCAGCTGTGGGTCCAGGAGGACTCCCAAATTGCGAACCCTGTCTGAGGGGCATATAATTTCACCCCCCCAGCCTGAGAGATGGAGTACAAGGCCAATTTTTGGGAGGGAACAGCAATAGCCGATCGGTCTTGTTGGGATTGAGTGCAAGCTTGTTCGTCCCCATCCAGATCCTAACAGCCTCCAGGCACTGACATATCACTTCAACCGCTTCACTGAGTTGGCCCGGGGCGGACAGATACAACTGTGTGTCATCTGCGTATTGGTGGTATTTTATCCCGTGCCGACGAATGATCTCACCCAGCGGCTTCATGTAGATATTAAATAGGAGGAGGGACAGGACCGAATCCTGCGGCACCCCATAGTTAAGGGGTCTAGGGATCGATCTCTGCCCTCCGACCAACACCGACTGCGACCTGTCCGAGAGGTAGGAGGAGAACCACTGAAGAACGGTGCCTCCCACTCCCACCTCCCGCAACCGCCGCAGAAGGATACCATGGTCGATGGTATCGAAGGCTGCTGAGAGGTCAAGGAGCACTAGGATGGAGGAGTGACCCCCATCCCTGGCTCTCCAGAGATCATCGATCAGCGCGACCAAAGCAGTTTCCGTGCTGTAGCCAGGCCTGAATTCAGACTGAAAGGAGTCCAGATAATCGGTTTCATCCAAGGACCGCCGGAGCTGAAATGCCACCACTTTCTCAACAACCTTCCCAACAAAGGGGAGGTTGGAAACTGGATGGTAGTTACTCAAGATGGCTGGATCCAGAGACGACTTCTTCAGGAGGGGTCTCACCACCGCCGCCTTTAGGAGGGGCAGGAAGGATCCCTCCCGGAGAGAGGTGCTAACTATCGCCTGGATCCAGCCACGTGTCACCTCCCTGCTGTTTGCGACCAGCCAGGAGGGGCACGGGTCCAGTATACAAGTGGAGGCACTCACAGCTCCCATGGCCTTGTCCACGTCCTCAGGCGTGACAAGTTGAAACTCAGTCCATAAATTTCACTCAAGACCTTCCCCCGGTACCTCGGCTGGCTCTGAGCAATTGGAGTCCAAGTCTGTCCGAATCCGAGCGACTTTATCCGCTAGAAACTGAACAAACTCCTCAGCTCTACCTTGTAAAGGGTCATCTGCATCCCTCCCTTTCAAGAGGGAGCGGGTTATTTTAAACAAGGCGGCTGGGCGCGATTCAGCGGACGCAATAAGAGCGGCGAAATGAACATATTTCGATTCCCGTATTGCCACGAGATAGACTTTGATAAAGGCTCTCATCAGTGCTCAGTCTGACTCGGACTTACTGGCCCTCCAGCGGTGCTCTAGGCATCTCTTTTGGCGCTTCATCTCCCGGAGTTCCTCGGTGAACCAAGGCGCTCTCCTGGATCCGCTACTTTGGAGAGGCCGTAAAGGCGCAATCCGGTTTAGAGCCCCCACCGCTGCTGAGTTCCAAGCAGCAACCAAGGTCTCCACTGGACTGTGGACGAGAGCGTCAGGTATTACACCAAGCGCCGTCTGAAAACCGATAGGGTCCATCAGGCGCCTGGGGTGGAACCACCTAATCGGTTCCTCCTCCCTACAGTGGGGGATTGGCCTCCAAAAGTCAAGCCTCAGTAGGAAATGATCTGACCATGACAGGGGCAAGATCTCAATACCCCTCAAATCAAGATCACGTCTCCACTGCTCCGAGAGAAATACGAGGTCAAGCGTGTGACCTGCTGAGTGAGTCGGGCCCTGAATTACTTGGGTCAAGTCCATGGCTGTCATGGAAGCCATGAACTCCTGCACCCCATCAGAGTGACCACCGAGCGAAGGCAGATTGAAATCCCCCAATACCATAAGCCTGGGGAACTCAACTGCCAGCTCGGCTACTGACTCGAGGAGCGAGGGGAGGGCTGTTGCAACGCTGTTGGGAGGCAGGTAAGTTAGCAACAAGCCCACTTGACCCGCAAAGTCCAACTTCACCAGCAAGGACTCACACCCGACAAGCTCTGGAGCAGGGATCCTACAAGGAACTAAAGACCCTCGGATAATGATAGCCACTCCCCCACCCCTTTCTCTGGGGTCGCGGCTGATGCAGCACCTGAAAACCCTCTGGGCACATTTCAGTGAGGGGAACTCCTCCCTCTGGGCCCAGCCAGGTTTCAGTAATACTTGCCAGGTCTGCCCTCTTGTCTAATATTAGGTCCTGGACGAGGGGAGCCTTGTGAACCACAGACCTGGCATTTAGCAACAGCAGCCTGAGACCAGGGCCCTGACTACTCTCACCATCTGGCCTTGGAGTGGAACTAATAGGGCCGGAAGGCGGGATCGCTGTGATGTAGCAGACCCTCCTTCTCCGGTAATGGCTTGCCCTGAAGTTCCTGTCATACCTGCCCCTCCCTGTCATGACCGTAATGTTCCGGCCCACTCCCGTGTCCGTAGTCCCCACACCACCACCCATAGCTACCGCATCCTTCAGCAGGCATTTAATTCAGACATTCTAAGGCTGGGATTGAGCCTGGGCCCCCTTAACACTTCTGCAGAAGCACTCAGTGCTGGAGGCGTCAGATTATGGTCCCAGCCTTCTCAGACATACACAGCCATACTATCAAGCAATCCCCACAGAACAATTTAAAAACACAATACAGCAAAATGGTAATAAAAGTGGGTATAATCAATTAAACATATTCATGCTACATACACTCACCATACCATTTAAAAGTTGTGCAATAGTGCAAAATGGAAATCGTTCAGAATCATCCTGGTATGGAAGAGGAAGGTTAATGTCCCGATCCTCTCCCACAGGGGGCGCAAGGTCCAAGAGTCTAAGGTAAACACTATGTTAGCAACAGCTGGAGGGGGGAAAAAAGCACACTCCCAGACCACATCCTCTTTGTCCCCTGCCCTCTCATTCTGCCGGGATGGAAACGCAGAATAATAGGCAGAGGCACAAACAGGGGTCCCAAAGGGGCCGGAGATAGGATCCAAAGTCTTGGCTCACTCCCCGATGATGATCCGGAGGACAAAGGCAGGGGGAGGGATGACTGGAAGGCTAGCAAGCCGTAGGCAGCAGCAGATATAAGAGCGAGAGTCACAAAGCCGGTCATGGTCGACAACTAGCCGGGATGACAATGGTCGGAGCACGGCCTCCCCCGCAGATAGGAGAAGCCAAAGGACTGCCTCCATGCTGGACAAAAAGACTGCAACCACGATGGAAGAGGGGAGGGAGAGGAGGGGGGAACCCCTCTCACAGCTGAGCCGCGACGCTCTCAAGCGGCGACAACGAGCCAGCAGGCTAGTAACCCCACCCCCACCTCTCACCCTAACCCTAACCAGCCCTAACTTTAACCCTAACCCTAACCCTAACACTAATCAGATCTAACCCTGACCCTAATCCTAACTCTAGCCTAGCCCTAACCCTAGCCCTAACCCTGCCCCTAGCCCTAACCCCGCAACACCACACCAGCAGTTGAAGAAGTCAGGCAACCAAAGCCGGGATCACCTCCCCCCCAAGATGGGCCTCCAGCAGCTGACACCGCAGCGATCAGTGGCGGTCCCAGTAGGATCAGGCCCCCTCAGCAGGGTCTTCCAGGCTCCGCAGCCTCGGCAGCCAGATGGCTCTCAGGTGGCCTCAGTCAGCTTCGGCGTTCTCCGGTGGATGAGTTAAGGAAGTTTATTGACAAGAACTTGCAAAGGGGATTCATTGAACCTGCTAGACCCCGAATAGCTGCTCTAGTTCTGTTCAGAGAAAAGAAAGATGGCTCCTTTCATCTCTGTTTTAATTACAAGAACCTGAATGCGGTCTGTGTTCAGAACCTCTACCCACTACCTTTAATGAAGGATATGTTGGCCCAAATGGGTAAAGGGAAGATTTTCATGAAATTAGACTTATGAGAGACCTATTACAGAGTCAGAATTAAAGAGGGGGACAAATGGAAAACTGCTTTCAACTGCCCTCTTGGTTGTTTTCAATTCCCATTTGGTTTGCAGGGGGCACCAGCTGTTTTCATGCAACTAATTAATGCGGTTTTGCATGAACACCTGTACAAAGGCATGATGGTCTATCTTGATGACATCCTTATTTACACAGAAACACATGAAGAACACGGGAAATTGGTGCGCTCAGTCTTCAAAAAACTCCATGAAGCAGAACTGTATGCCAAACTGTCTAAGTACAAATTTCATCAAGAGAAAATTGGCTACCTTGGGTATCGCATCTCCCATGATGGCATCGAAATGGACCCAGCAAAAGTCCAAGCTGTCAATGAATGGGCACCCCCCACCCGCAAACAATTGCAAAGTTTTTTGAGATTTGCGAATTTTTATCATCAATTTATTCCCTCCGCCAACATTGCCCTCCCCATTATGAACCTCCTAAAATCAAGAGGGGAGGCCAAGGCTAGACCAGGGAAGCCATTAAATTGGACTATGGAGTGTCAAGCTGCATTTGAGAAACTAAAGTGGCTCTTTACATCTGAGCCAGTCTTGAAACACCCAGACATGGATTTGCCATTTGTTGTCCAGGCTGATGCTAGTGATGTAGCAGTTGGGGCAGTACTACTACAAAAGAATGCTGATGGGAAGCTGCAACCTTGCGCTTACACCTCTCGGAAATTGACTGAAACAGAGAGACGATGGGCTATATGGGAAAAGGAAGCTTTTGCGGTCAGGTGGGCTTTGATGACGTGGCGACATTTCCTGGAAGGGGCTAAACACCCTTTTGAGGTATGGACTGATCACAAGAATTTGGAGGCATTAAAGACCCCTCGGAAGTTATTTCCTAAACAGATGAAATGGGCACATTTCAACAGGTTCAACTTCACTTTAAAGTATATCCCAGGGGGGAAGAACTTTATGGTAGATGCTCTATCCAGACTCCAACAATACAACAGCTCAAAGCTTAGCGTGGTTCACCCAGTCATCCCAGCGAAGAGTCTTGCTGCTCTGGTGGTCACCAGAAGCCAGAGTAACTCTAATTTTGAGGTCACAAAGGACCTCATCTTCAAACTCAAGGAGGGCCTTGAGTCCGATGAATGGTTTAAACAACATTCAAATGAGTGTACCATAAAAGATGGTCTACCTTGGATAGGAGCCAGAGTCTATGTTCCTGCTACCATTAGAACTTTGGTTCTACAACGGGCCCATGATTCACACATGGCAGGCCATTTTGGATTTGTGAAAACTCTGCATCTCATTAAAAGGCAATTTGGGAGGCTTTCATTGAAGAAGCACATTGAGTCTTATGTGGCCAGTTGCCCCACATGTGCTGCTGCAAAACGCCCACCAGGGAAGCCCCAGGTCCTGCTCCAAGGTGTGGCCTGTCCTGAGGCTCTGTGGAAGGAAATATCTATGGACTTCATTGTTGAATTACCAGAGAGTCAAGGAAATACTGTGATTTGGGTTGTTATGGACTTGTTTTCCAAACAGGTTCATTTTGTTCCTTGTTCCAAAATTCTGTCGGCTAAATCTTTGGCAAAATTATTCATTACGCATGTATATCGTCTCATGGCGTACTGGACCACATTATCTCAGATAGGGGGGTCCAATTCACCTCCTTATTTTGGAAGGAGTTTTTGAAGTTGATTGGCTCTGCCCAAGGGCTAAGCTCCACCCACCAACCTTAAACAAATGGAGCTTGTGAGAGGACTAATTCTGTTTTGGAACAGTACCTCCGATGTTTCATTAATTATCAGCAAGATAATTGGGTTGTTACCTCATGCTGAAGTGGCCTACAACAACTCGGTGCACAGCAGCACAGGTTTTACCCCGTTTAAAGTAGTGTTTGGCCATGATTTTGTACCTATTCCGGAGGTACCACGAGAAAAACCACAAGTCCTGTCCCTCTCCGAGTGGAGTGACCAACTCTGCAGAATCTGGCCTTTGGCATACCGGGCACTGGATTCTGCTCATCGAGCACATAAGAAACAGGCTGACAAGAAGAGAATGAAACAAAAAGAATACAAGGTTGGAGATCGGGTGTTTTGTCTACCAAATTTCTCCAAACTACCCAGAAGTCTAAGAAACTGGGTCCTAAATACGTCGGTCCGTTTCATATTGTAAAGATTATTAACCCTGTGTCGGTGCGACTGGAACTGCCAAAGTACCTTAACTGTGTTTAGCCAATGTTTCCTGTCAACCTTTTGAAGCCGGAACACACTTCCTCTTTGCGAGTTCCTCTACCTGCACCACCGGCCGCTCTTCTCATTGAGGGAGAGCAACATTTTGAAATTAAAGAGATTTTGAACTCTAGAAAACATAGGAATCAAATTCAGTATCTAGTATCCTGGAAACATTTCCCCCCTCTCCCAAGCTGAATGGGTCGATAGGTCCCACGTTAAGGCTCCTCGACTTTTACGTAAATTCTACTCTACCTACCCTGACAAGCCATGACCTGAATTCACTTTGACATTTCCACCTTTTTTTTGTTCCTATTTTGTGTTGCTTGTCTGTCTGTTCTTTTTCTGCAGGGATGATTTCCTTTCCTGACGGAGGGCTGGATGTCAGCCTCTGTTTTGCTGCTTGCTTTCGGCTGCCATTGAAACAGGGAGGGGAGCATGGTATTTGGATGGAGGAATTGTTCAGTGCAGGACTGACTGTAAAAAGGGAGTTGTTCTCACCATCTACTGCACATGCTGCAGATAGAGGAGTTGCCACCAAGGCCAACTGTCCGGCATACCAACCTGATGATGATTTTTGAAGATATCTCCCACATGACACCTGTGGGGTGTACGGATTGGACTATGGGATGGAGTTACCAAGGGGAGGGGATTGGGTCACATATCGATATCTATGATTATGCGTGCTTTTGACTCAGATCTTGCTTTGCCTAGCTACTATCTACTCATGACCAGTAAAAGTACTCTTAATTCTGCAAAATGGAGTTGAGTGGTTTCTTTCTTGGTTACTGTTGAAAAAGGTTTTTATTTTCTATTTTTTCATTTTCATACAGTCACATATATACTGTGCATAGCCACAGCCATACAACATTAAACAATAATCGCAGCGATTCCTCTTGTCAACAATACTCCAAAAAATAGAAACCCAATATACCTCTTTCACTCTCCGTACACCTCTTTCTTCCACCCCCTCCAACTTTCTATCTTCCCTCCATCATCCCCCTCTACCCTACTTCCCCTCCCCCTCTACCACTCCTCTCTCCCGATCCACTCCCTCCCTTCCTTCTCACCCTCCCACCCATCCTCTCTCCCGCCCTCTCTACCCATCTTTCTTCTATCCCACTCCTCCTCCCCTTGGTGTATTTCCACTATATGTCAATGTACTTATCTTATCCTATTTTTACAGAGAAATTAAAGAAAAACAGTATACATGTGAAGTCGCATTACATTGAAATCTAACACATTGCATCTAACCTAGTATATATCCCTCCCTCCCCCCACCCTCCCCCCAACACCCCACCTCCCCCCCGACTTCCCAGAGCCCATACATGGTATAGATTTTTAACAAACACAGTCTAAAATATATTGAGAAAAAAGAAATTAAAAAAAGGATTAATAAGATCTCTACATTGATTTTAGCTTCTTCTTGCTATGCTAACTTTGAACAGTTTAAATCATTCCTGATCTTAAGCATAGGCTATCTGGAATTTCTTAGTCCCATATTTATTTTGTATATAGTCAATCCATTTTTTCCAGTCTCGTTTATATCTCTCATTTGAATGATCTTTAAGATATGCCGATATTTTAGCCATCTCGGCTAAATTTGTAATTTTCAATGTCCATTCTTGAGTTGTAGGCAAGTCTTCCTTCTTCCAGTATTGCGCCACCAACAGTCTTGCTGCCGTTATTAGGTGCAGAATCAACTTAGTCTCTACCACTGTAAAGTCAGTACTTATACCTAGTAAAAATAACTGAGGAGTAAACTTTATCCTTCTTTTAAAGATATTTTGCATAATCCACCATATTTTTATCCAAAATGCCTTAACCTTTTGGCAGGTCCACCATATATGAAAATATGTAGCATCGAGAGAACCACATCTCCAACATCTTAGTTACTGAGGGAAGCAGCCATGACACCTTGTTTGTAACTTGGATCTCCAATGCTTCTGCCAATTCTTCCTTTTGTCTCGATGTTATATTCTTTGTCAAAATTTTCATTTTGTCTTTATTTTCAAACCAGCTACAGTTGCAAGAAAAAGTATGTGAACCCCTTGGGATTATGTGGAGTTTTGCATGAATTGGTCATAAAATGTGCTCTGAACTTCATCTAAGACACAACAATGGAAAAACACAGTCTGCTGAAAATAATACTACACAAACATTAGATGTTGCCATGGTTTAATTGCACATAACATGTAAATATTCACAGTGCAGGGAGGAAAAAGTATGTGAACCCTTGGACTTAATAACTGGTTGACCCTCCTTTGGCAGCAATAACCTCAACCAAATGTTTCTTGTAGTTGCAGATCAGACCTGCACAACGATCTGGAGTAATTGTGGACCACTCCTCTTCACAAAACTGTTTCAGTGTAGCAATATTCTTGGGATGTCTGGTGTGAATCGCTCTCTTAAGGTCATGCCACAGCATTTCAATCGGGTTGAGGTCAGGACTCTGACTGGGCCACTCCAGAGGGTGTATTCTGTGCTGTTGAAGCCATTTTTGTGTTGACTTACTTGTATGCTTTGGGTCATTGTCCTGTTGCATCACCCATCCCCTGCGGAGCTTCAGTTGGCCGACAGATGGTCGTACGTTTTCCTGCAAAATGTCTTGATAAACTCTGGAATTCATTTTCCCATCAATGACAACAATCCGTCCAGGCCCTGAGGCAGCAAACCAGCCCCAAACCATGATGCTCCCTCCGCCATGTTTTACAGTGGGGATGAGATTTTGATGTTGGTGTGCTGTGCCTTTTTTTCTCCACACATAGTATTGTGTGTTTTTCCCAAACAACTCAATTTTGGTTTCATCTGTCCACAGTATATTTTGCCAGTAGTGCTGTGGAACATCCAGGTGCTCTTTTGCAAACTTCAAACGTGCTGCAATATTTTTTTTTTGGACAGCAATGGCTTCCTCCGTGGTGTCCTCCCATATATTCCATTCTTGTTTAATGTTTTCCTTATTGTAGATGTGTCAACAAAAATGTTAGCATGGGACTTGAAAAAGACTTGATGGATAATTTTGAATTTTTATATAAGTTGTTTATGTTTTATTCTCTAGGGCGAGGAGGGCGGAGATTGTGATGCTTTTGGATTGTGGTTTAGCTTGAATGGAGTTGGGAAGGGTGGCGCAGACTGGAGGGTAGTGAAGGTTTAATTAGAGCTTATTTTGAGCCAGAAAGTATGTTGATTTTTATAGAAATTCTTATTTGAATATAATGTTTGGAAGGAGATACTCAGGGAGTTCGAAGGAAGGCGGAGCAAATATGAGAGGAGTACGGATGATAATAAAATATATATATGGACACGGGTAGAGGCAGGATGAGAGGACTTGGAATGGAAACCGAGAGAAATATTTGAGGTGTTTAAATTGCTTTATAGAGAAGAAGGTAAAAGGGACAAATTAAAGGTACGCATATTCAGATAAAGAGATAAGGCCCCTAGCTAGAGTAGAATTTTATTTGATTAACTCGCTTGGTTTCAACATAGTTTGAAATCCTGCAAGTAATAAATTAATTGAGATTAGGAATGATGCACACCGCTTAAGTTTTAATAATGATGGGAAGCTGAGCTTAAGGTAGAGAGTTTATTGATTTTTCTCTTTTATTTTCTTTTTTTGGGTTTTTTTATTTTTTATTTTAATATTCCTTTCTTTTTTCCTTTAATTTTTATTTTTTAATTTCTAATCTAATTGGTTTTAATATACTCCAGACTGTGCTTGATAAAGAGTTATGTCGGGAATGGGACCTGGGAAGCCAGATGGGGGCTAGGGAGGGGGGTTCACGGGGGGGAGGGGGGAGGGGGGAAATATAGAATCAATTTCCAAAACAATGAATGCACTTGTATACTGTTGCTCTTTTTTCTTTTTTTTCTCTTTTCCTTTTATTTTCCTTTTTTTTCCTTTTCTTATAATTTTAGTGTAAATTACAAAGTGAATAGATTAATGAACAGTAGAAATACACCGAAGTGAGGAGTAGAGGGAAAGAAGAGGGAGGAGTCAAGAGGGAGTGAGAGGGGAATGTAAGGAGGGTGAGATGGAGGGAAGGGGAGAAAGGAATGTCTGAGGGGGAGGGGAAGTAGAAGAGGAGAAGGCTGGAGGGGAGAAATGAAAGTTGGAGGGGGAGAAGAAAGGGTGTATGGAGGATAGAAGTGTTATGAGTTGTGTTTATTGCTTTCTTAACTGCACAGTATTTAAGTGATTGTATAAAAAGGAAAATGAAAATGAAATAAAACAGTTTAATAGTAAAAAAATGTTAGCATGTGCCAGAGATTTCTGTAGGTCTTTAGCTGACACTCTAGGATTCTTCTTTACCTCATGAAGCATTCTGCACTGTGCTCTTGCAGTCATTTTTACAGGACGACCACACCTAGGGAGAGTAGCAAGAGTGCTAAACTTTCTCCATTTGTAGACAGTCTGTCTTACCGTGGACACATTAGCTCTTGGAGACGTCATTAGGCTAGGGGCTCACATACTTTTTCCTCCCTGCACTGTGATTGTTTACATGTTATGTGCAATTAAACCATGGCAACATCTAATGTTTGTGTAGTATTATTTTCAGCAGACTGTGTTTGTCTATTGTTGTACTTGTACTTGTTGTGATTTAGATGAAGTTCAGAGCACATTTTAGCAGTAGCAGTTAGACTTATATACCACTTCATAGGGCTTTCAGCCCTCTCTAAGTGGTTTACAGAGTTAGCATATTGCCCCCAACAACAATCCAGGTCCTCATTTTACCCACCGAAGGATGGAAGGCTGAGTCAACCCTGAGCCGGTGAGATTTGAACAGCCGAACTGCAGAACTGCAGTCAGCTGAAGTAGCCTGCAGTGCTGCATTTAACCACTGCGCCACCTTGGCTCATTTTATGACCAATTCATGCAAAACTCCATGTAATCCCAAAGGGTTCACATACTTTTTCTTGCAACTGTACATTCCCATATTCTTCCATTCTCTCAATCAATTTTAGTGCCACAGGGCATCAGTGGTGAATTTGCCAATCTTGGTGTTCTCTGGCAAATGCCAAACGTCCTGCACGGTGTTGGGCTGTAAGCACAACCCTCACCTGTGGACGTCGGGCCCTCATACCACCCTCATGGAGTCTGTTTCTGACCGTTTGAACAGCCACATCCACATTTGTGGCCCGCTGGAGGTCATTTTGCAGGGCTCTGGCAGTGCTCCTCCTGTTCCTCCTTGCACAAAGGCGGAGGTAGCGGTCCTGATGCTGGGTTGTTGCCTTCCTACGGCCTCCTCCACGTCTCCTGATGTACTGGCCTGTCTCCTGGTAGCGCCTCCATGCTCTGGACACTACACTACAGCAAATCTTCTTGCCACAGCTCGCATTGATGTGCTCTCCTGGATGAGCTGCACTACCTGAGCCACTTGTGTGGGTTGTAGACTCTGTCTCATGCTACCACTAGTGTGAAAGCACCACCAGCATTCAAAAATGACCAAACCATCAGCCAGAAAGCATAGGAACTGAGAAGTGGTCTGTGATCACCACCTGCAGAACCACTCCTTTACTGGGGATGTCTTGCTAACTGCCTATGCTTTCCACCTGTTGTCTATACCATGTGCACAACAGCATGTGAAATTGATTTTCAATCAGTGTTGCTACCTAAATGGACAGTTTGATTTCACAGAAGTGTGATTGACTTGGAGTTACATTGTGTTGTAAGTGTTCCCTTTATTTTTTTGAGCAGTGTATATAGTTCGAATGTCTTATGTGAATTTACCAAAATTCATCTGTTCCAATTGTAAGAACATAAATCACCAGTTCACGTTGTGAAATGCTTTTTGGGCATCTAAGAAGATCAAAGCCATTTGTTTTTCAGGGTGCGCCTCATAATACTCCAATGTATTCAAAATTATTCTCATATTATCTTTAATTTGTCTTTTTGGTAGAAACCTATTTTGGTCAGGGTGAATAAAACCATTTAAATATTTTTTAAGTCTTTCTGCTAGTATCGAAGCAAATAACTTATAGTCTGAATTCAAAAAGGAGATGGGTGTATAGTTCTTAATTTGGGATAAATCAGCCTCCTTTTTCGGTAGGAGCATAATATATGCCTCTGACCATGATTTGGGTATCCTACTCTCTGACATCGCCTCATTCATAACTTCCAGTAGTGGAATGAACAACAAATCTTGAAAAGTCTTATAGAATTCGGCAGACAGCCCATCTGGACCTGGAGTCTTACCGATATTTTGTTTTTTAAATGCTTCAGTTAATTCCATCATAGTTATTCTACTTTCTAATATTGCATCCATTTCTTTAGGTATCTAGGGAAGATTGGTTTCTTGTAAGTATTGTTTAACTCCTCCCTCTTCTAGATTCTCTTGTTCATACAGCTTACCATAATAATCTTGTATCATTTTCTTCTTCTCTACCATTCCATAGCAAATTTGCCCTTGATTTTTTAAAATTGCAACATTTTCTTTGATTCTTTTTCTTTTTTCAATTTGTACACCAACCATCTGCCTGGTTTATTAGCATTTTCAAAATAGTTCTGTTTAGCTCCTCTAATTTTTTGTGCTAATTCCTCTTTTTCCAGTAAGTACATTTTGTGTTTATTTATATCCATTTTTATTTTGATATTCTTTTTTTGTGGTGAATTCTGTAGCTCTTTTTCAAGGGCCTTGTAGTCATTCTCTGAGCCTTTAAGACATTGTATTTTCTTTATATTTCTCTTTCTTGTATAGTCTATTATCAAACCTCTAGTATAAGCCTTCATTGTATCTCAAAGGCTCTGCATCAATGTATCTTCCTTTCTATTTTCTTTAAAGAAAAAGGCCAATTCTTTTTTCATTTTCTGTACAAAATCCTTCTCTTTTAATATCGTATTATTTAATGTCCTTCTGGATCTCTTTCTTTGTCCTTTCCATTTAATTATAATTGGATTATGATCTTCCCAAGTACTTGTTTCAGTTTCAAGTTCCTGTATCTTACAAATCAGTTCTGTTGTGGCCCACATCATGTCGATTCTGGAGTATAATAAATGTCTATTGGAATAAAAAAGTATATTGTTTTTTGGTATGATTTCTTTCTCTCTAAACATCTCTAAGATTTATTTCATCTGTCATTTTAAAAAAAGGCTTTGGGTAGCGGTTTTCTATTTATCTTGGTAATTTTTTCTGTTTTATAATCCAGATTTTGATCTACAATTCCATTAAAATCTCCCATCATGCAAATATCATTATAGTCCAATTCAATTATTTTCCTATGTACTTTTCTGTAAAATTCATCTTATTTGTCATTGGGGGCATATATTGCAATTAAAAGTATTTTCTTCGAATTGTCCATAATTTCCACCATCAAGATTTTTCCCTCGTCATCTGTATAAATTTGTTTTGGTGGAATTATATCTTTAATATAGATGATCACTCCTCTTTTCTTACAGCTTGCCAATGCTGTAAATGATTTCCCAAATTTTGTTTGCACCAATAAATGTTCATGCTGTTTTTGAATATGAACCTCTTGTAAACAGATTATGTCCAATTTTAATTTTTCTAATTTATGAAATATTTTTCTTCTGTTAATTGCAGAGTTAAGTCCATTTATATTAATTGAGATCATTTTTTTCTTCCATATCTATATTTTATAATTAGGATTTGTAGCTCTAGTTGATCTCTGTTCTCGTTGTTCTCTGATGTCAACGCCGCCTGTAGCTCCCTCCTCTGTTTGAATCCCACCTACCACACCTTCCAAGTTCCTCCATCTCAACTGCACATGCCTCTTGCAAGTCTACCAATGGATCTTCTCTTCTGGTCTTCTCATCCTTCTCATCCTTTCCTCTCAAATGTTCATTGAAAAATGCTTCTGCCTTATCAGTTGTGTCTATTCTGTATCTTTGTCCTTGCCATGTAAATATTAAACTTTCTGGTATAAGCCATCTGTAGTTAGCGCCTTTCTTAAGTAGAATCTTAGTCAGGAATTGATATATTCTTTTCGTCTCTCTCACTCTTCTTGGGATTTGTTTCAACACTACAATTTCCTTCCCTTTATATTCCAATTTTCTATCTCTTGTTTTCTGTAGAATTTGTGATTTAATTATTTTCTTAGTGAATCTTACATGGACTTCCCTCGGGAGTCAATTTCTCGCTGCGTATCTCATGTAGACTCGAAACACCTTGTCTACGCCATCAGTCATCTTCTCTTGGGTTATCTCTAACACATTTTTCAGTAATTCTGATATTATTTGTGCCAAGTCCTCATCTTTTTCTTCTTCTATGTTTTGAAATCTTAAAAAAAATCTGACCGATCCATTTCCCATCCCAGTCTTCCGCTGTTGTCTTTTTCCACTATATTCAATCTACTATCCATTTTCTTCTCTCTTTCTTCATCCCTTTCTTCAATTTTTTGTAACCAAAAATCAGGAAGGGAAAAATGAAAAATAAAAAATAAAAATTCTTTAATCTCTTCAATGCAAAAAGTCATGAAAAGGAAAAAAAAGGAAGAAGAGGGTAATTTAAAAAAGGAGAAAAAATTGTTGAAATTTCCCTTAGTCCATCATTCTTGAACACTCTAACAAAAGGGAAAAAGAAAAAAAAGTCAAAATCAAAACAGAAGAATTAGACAGAGTGAAACCACATCTTCCAAAACAAGGTAAGATAAACACTGCCACCAAAGAGGAGCAAAAAAAAAAGTTCAAAGTCTTTATAGGGTGAAAGCCTTTCCAAGGTCACTCTAAGCCAGTGTTTTTCAACCTTTTTTGTGCAGGCACACTTTTTCATGAAAAAAATCACGAGGCACACCACCATTAGAAAATGTTAAAAAATTTTAACTCTGTGCCTATATTGACTATATATAAAGTAATTTTCCCACGGCACACCTTATACTATGTCACGGCACACTAGTGTGCCGCGGCACAGTGGTTGAAAAACACTGCTCTAAGCTTCCCCCTTTAAAAGGAAAAAAATGTTTATTCTTTCAGAGAAATTTTCTCAGCTACTGATAGTTTCCAAGAAATAGCTGTGTTTTTCTGTGTTTCTCCCATTATCTTATCTAACTGAATAGCCTTGTACAGCTTCTCTCCAAACATTCTTGCAAAAAACAAAACATTATTCCAAAACCACTAGGTGGCAGTGATACTTGTTTCAATCTCAATCCTTGTTACACTGTTACACACTGCTTTAACTTTCTCCAAAAAAGAAAGAAAGTGATTAATAAAAAAGGAAAGATTTCTAGGTCAATTCCAACTTAATTGTAACAATAATTCCAAAAGGTCCAACAAAGCAAGTAAGAAGAAAAGCACAGTGAGCTAGTCCAAGTCAAAATCCAAGTCAAAATCAAATCGCTTCTTAAATCCAGTCAGGCTTCCGGCATTAAAAAGGGGTGGGGGGAGGAAACCTTCAATTAACTATTTCTTACATCCGCTGCTTATTTTCTTATCAGTCTTTCTTTCTTTAAGTAAAGTCTCCAAGTTTTAGGGTATTCTCCCTCCAACAAAAAAATAAAATAAAATAAAACTCTCACCAAATCGACATGCTTCGCTCCAGCGCTTACATTCGGGGTGGTCAGTAGTTTCAGCAGCTGAGAGGCTGACTCTTAGTCGCCGGCAAGAGGGGCTTTTTCCCGGATCACCAGAGACTTTGCGGGTGTCTCTGGGATCGGCAGGACATACCCCTACCTATCACCATCTCTACGAAATGGTTTAGGTCCGAATGGACCGTCCGGATGACCAGAATTCAATGGCAATCCCAGGATCTCAGGAAAGTCTGACAGTTCCACTGTGATGCCACGCCCCTTTTCAGAAGCACACATTCTTATATATTCTCAAAAGCAGCGCAACATGGAAACACTTAACCCATTTCATATTGGTTATCTTGAGAAAAAAAAGCCTTATAAGTAGATACTGTCTTACTTCCCCTTTTGTCTTGGGCTACAGGTAATGGCTATGTGGCTTTGTAAGAACTTTAGCTGAACTCTGTGATTTTGGGCTTTTGACATTTCCTGTTTTGTACATGTCTTAAAAGCAGGTCTTTATATCTTCTTTCTGCCATGTCTCACTTTTATATTTTAATTCACATTTTATCCTGCTTTATCACAGTAAAATGATTCAGACGTTGGGGCTGACCAAAGAAGATGCAGTTAATTTATGCAGTTACATGTGGTAGGAAGACCCAGGAGTAGAAGAAAAGAAATACTGCAGTGTTAGAAAGATCTCGAAAATTTACCATTCTCAAAAGAGCCTGAAAACTCTTAAAGAACTAAGAGTAAAAAAGAAAAGATTCATTGTTCTTCCTACCTGGCCAGTCCTGGGGGCTGAGGAAAGCTCAGATGAGGGCTCTGCATCGGAGGCAGAGTGGGAGCTAGACAGCAGTGAGGCAGAGGAACAGTTGGAGCCTGTTCCCAGTATACGCATGTGCAGAGCTGCCAGAAGACAAGAACAACTAAGAAAGCAGGGGCAACTTGGGAGTAAAGCCACACCTTGGAGATGATTGGCACCTCCCATAGGAAACAAAAGAAGAGCAAACGGGGTGTGGGCTTTTGCAAGAAACAATTTGTTCCTTTGTTCGTTCCTTGTTTCAAGAGTGGAAAGTTCTGTTTGTGACTATAAGAGACTTTGTGTCAAGGGTTGCCTTGCCCTGCGTTTGGAAACTAGTTATCTGGCAGCTCTCCAAGTAAGATAAGGTTCGTGTTGATAAATATTCCTCTGAAAGACTGTTTGCCAAGACTTGCTGGCTGTGAATGAAAGGAACACACAATCATGTAAATAAAAGAGGTTTTGTCGGGACCAAGACTCTCTTCATGCTTTTTAAGGAAGCCTAGGTCAGAACAACGCTAAAAGCACCCTGATCGACGATGAACATTGATTTTGCTGGCCCACTTCAAGGCCAAACATTCCTAGTAGATGTCGACGCTTACTCGAAGTGGCTTGAGATAATACTTATGATCTCTACAATGGCAGAGGTGGTCATTAAAGTATTAGAGACTTTTCTCCACTCATGGCCTACCAGACGTTCTGGTCTCAGACAATGGCCCTCAATTCACAGCCACTCAATTTGAAATGTTCTTGGCAGAACAGGGAATTCAACATGCCCTGGTTGCACCATTCCATCCGGCTAGCAATGGTCAAGTGGAGAGAATGATGCGATCTGCAAAAGAAGCCCTAGCAAGGAGGGGCCCGGGAGATTGGCAGGCCAGAATCGACAAATTCCTTTTAGTCCAGTACATTACCCCTAGAGCCATAAGAAACAGAAGCCTGTCAAACTTATTAATGGGTTGCCAGCTACAATCACAATTAGACCGGCGACACCCCAACTATTATACTGAAGCACCCACTGATTCGACCAGCCAGCTCCGGTCATTCAGCGTAGGGGACATGTATGCCCACAACTATGCTGGGAGTGCCAAGGTGGTAGGAATCACAGGGCCCTGCGGATATAGGGTGGAACTAGAGGACAGTAGGCTATGGAGAAGGCATGTAGATCAACTCCAGGGTTGACTAGGAACCTCAGTTCTAAGGCAACCAGAAATAGCTCCAACCAAGAAAAGCCGAGTCCCTATAAAAACTAGCAAACAATCCAAAACTCCACCTACAATAGACTCAAACCCGAGTAGCCAATGGAATTATGCACCAGAGGAGCCAGAAATCCACCAAAGAGCTCTCGGAGAAACAGTTCCAAGTGAGCCAGCCATGCCCTGAAATAAGTTCCAGGCATTTCCATTGGCTGACTCAGGAGTGGCAGCAGACCCGACTGACCAGGCCATCGCCGCCATTCCAACTGAGTTGTGCAGGTCAGAACGAGCCCACTGTTGCCCCACCTACCTATGTGACTACCTCAACTTTATCAGTCACTAATTGGGCAATATTCTTTCCCAGAGGGAAGGGGTGTTGAATATTAATAAGGGAGTGAAGCCAAGGTTACGAAGACTTCACTCAGGTCTACCATTACGGTGGGAAAAATAATTGAATCTCATTGGTTGAGCTGCCTCACAGCTCCCTATAAAAGGGCAAGCTGTCAGACAGGCAAGTTGCTGATCTATTGAATAAAGAGCTGTTAGTTGTAGAATCAGCGTCCTGCCTCTTTTATCTGCCCCAACTTAATAGTCTCTCTTTCTCCATCCTAAGAGAGGCAAATAGAAACCACTGTAAGAAGGGAACTTCACCGAGACAGTGTTGTACTAGGAAGACCAGTACAGCCCATAATCAAATTAGAAGTCACTGGAATAACAAAGCCAGCATACATTCTAAAAAGAACCTCCTGAGAATAATTATCAGGATATCAGGACAATTAGAAACAGGTGCAGAGTACAAAATAATACAAAGACCCAGGCCGTGCAGGAAGACGCTACCTTTGAAATAGCGAAAGGTCAAAGAAGATGTAAAACGGGAAATACACCAGAAGACACTAAGGCTTATCCTTGCCTCATGGGGATTACTTTATGGCAGAGAATAACAAAATGCAAGACAGGATTAGAACCATTAGCAAGGGCACACACAAAAGCGATAAAACAATAGCACAAAGAAAACAAAAGGACTTCAAAGAGGAAAATGGTATAAAAATGTACGCTTACTGTATATAGGTGTTATCATTGTTGGTTTTGCTTTCCTGAAAATAATAAAGACAACTTGCTTTCAACTCAACTTGCTTCGATCCTAAATTCTTTCACCCAGCCAGTGACGCTCTCCCAGCGAGGAAATCCGAACCCGCGGAGGAAACTTTTTTTCCATTTAAGACTACTTCTGAAATTTTACCAAGAAAACTGCAGGACTTGTCCAGATAACCATCAGGAGTCAACAGTGACTTGAAGGCACCACCCATCCATCCATAAATAAACTTTATAGATATACATGTAGGTACTATAAATACGTTCCTTATATATGAATTAATGGTGTGATGCATTTAAAAAAATATTTGACTTGGCTTTGGATTTTAAATATTTTTAATAAAATGTGAAATGCATGTATTAATATCAATATAGAATATAATATAGGAGCAGAAAAAGGAACTTTTAATGGGAGCAGGAACAAGGGAGGGAACTGACATTTGGATGAAAAATCCAACATCCTTGAAAGCCTTGCTCCTACAAAGAAAGAATGGTCTAAAGGCAGCCATTCCACCAGGAAACAAAACAGCCTCTATCTAGATGGTGCATTGGGTAATGCAAACAAAATGGATCATTATGGGGAAAAAAGAGGAGAGATGCAACAGGTTCATAGCAAATAATTTTGAGATGTGGAAAAATATAATTGGTTTCTGTTCTGTTTGGTTTGTATGTTTACTAAATTGGTGGAAATTTTTACATAAACTAAGGGCAATCTACAACATTTCAGAGAAATGGTCTCTTCCTCCACCACCGAGAGGAACCACCCCGCTCATTTGGAAAACAATCCAAAAGCCTATTAACAGGTAAGCCCTACCCTCTTCTGCCCTGTCTGAACTAGCTCTACGGAGAGCTCACATGACCTGCCTTCTGACGTGGCAGACCTGTAGGTACACAGCAATCTTGAATCTAACAAGCTGAGCGCCTGGCACTGAAAACACGCTGAATGTCGTCGTGCTCTGCCTTTGGCAAAGAAATAGAATCCATTTAGCTTCTTAAAGGTATAGAAGAATCAATTATCCGTTGTCAAAATGAACGTGGGTAGTAGCGCTTCCTAGGATACATGTTTAATAACCAGAAACCGGGTTCCCACGATAATACTCCCCCACTATGAGATACGGTTAAGATACGCAATTTGACCTGTTATAGTTATTTCTTCCTTGTTTAATGGCGCCTGGCATCCTTCACGTTCACCTAGTCTTGTCACATCTCACAAAAATATGTTACTTCTATGTTTTTGTGGGGTAAACGAGCTCCTCTTACTATAAAACGCTGAAGCTGGTGCTACAAGGAAGGGCACGTCATTTTCAGGTGCGTAACCACAACTCCTTCCGCAGCAGGTGCAGTAATAGACGGCGTTTGTTTCACCGGAACCAGGAACGAGTTGAAATGGAATTACAGGCCTCGTGCATCCACCCCACCCCACCCCCTGAGGCGCACCAGCAATTTGGGAAGGAGACCTAGCATGCCCCTAGTGGGAGTGTTGAGCATTGTCCACGATAACGTGCGGAGAGCTGAGCGGAACTGGTTTCTTGATCCTGTCACCGTTCCATGCTTGTGGATACAAGCGCACAACTCCAAGGTTTAGATAGCGGTAGGAGCGGCTGGCAACAAATCAACTTTCCTAATGCCAAAAGGTGGGCACGCGGTGGGCACTACAGATTTCTGGCCGCTGTTACTATTTGATAAACGCGAGGGAAGCCAGCAAAAACGGAGCTGCTAATTTTTCAGGCAAGTAAATGGCCGCGAATTCAGGGAGGGGCAGAACGATTGAGACGAAGAATGGCGCCCAGGAACTGGGGCTACTTCTAGGGTAAAGCGTTGAGATTCAAGAGATAATCTAGTTTGCCTTGTATGCAGATAAACATTGTGAGTCTATATTTCCCCCCGTTTATGGATTTATCGGGAAAATTATGTCCCTTCTGGTCCACCACCAACTAGCTTGGCTTAAAGGAGATTGAAGGGGACTTGGCCATGGATGCCAGTTTTCTTGCAGATGGAAACGATTACAAAGAGGGCGAATGAAGGAGTCCTCCGACCGACCGGTACATTTGGCATAAAATATTGGGAGCCGCTTGGCCAACCCAGGCGGTGGTGGCTGCACAGGTCACTTTGCTTCTGGTTGCTCCTGGAATTTCCACAAATAATTTCGACTGGATACAGGATTTAATAAGTCGGGTTGCCACCTTTCCTCGGTAGCTAGAGGAGGTGGTTAGCCGGGAGGAAGGAGAAAGGAGGGTGAGGCGGAGACTGCCTGTAAACCCAGGGTTGCGTTTCTCCATATTTCGCTTCTCTTGCACACGCGCGCACACATTCATACACGAACATCCATCCAGAGGCAAGCACAGGTTTGGTACAGCGAATAATTTACCCAGAAGAGCTGACGCCTGCCGCTCTTTTCAACGCGAACCCTCTGCGGGAGAGCTGCATAGCTTTATACTGGTAGCGGGTGAGTAGGGTAGGTCTTAAAAATTGTTTTGGTGATCCATAACAAAATAAACCCGCCACATCCCTGGTAGGTGAGGTAGAAAAAATCCAAGCAAAACTGATATCGATTTCCGGGGGTGGGGGTGGGACGACAATACGTTTGTTAAAGGTGATTTCTGGAGAGGAAAAGAGAAGTGGGAGAATGCGGCGAGTTGTTCTTTGCTGGCCACCATTAAGTAAGGAGGAGCTGTAGCTTGTGTGCAAACTGGACCCGGTCGAATGCATGGGAGGCTGGGAAGATTACGACGAGAACTAAGAACGCATCTTTACCGCCGTTGTGTGTTGGAATGCAGGAGGTGTCGTTTATTGGGTGTCTGGTTGATGCTGGGGATGCGGGAGTGAGATGATAATCTAGCAAATTTTGAGGATGTTCGCAGAAAAGCGTCTGGTTTGCGGTACCAGCTGCAGCAGTTACTCGAGGATGGATGGATGGAGAGGGAGGGAGGGAGAGAGAGAGAGATCTATCGCGTTTCTGGTTCAGACTGGAATTATAATCCTAATCTCTTCCCTCCCGCTTCTGCCACTCATCAGCTCTTGCCCTTTCAAGAACAAATCTGGACCGTTCTCTCTCACCTCTTCCATCCTTTTTGCTATACCATAATTTCGTGTTAAAAAACGGTGGCTTTATAAATCTGCACTGTGTGGATTAATGGATGTAATGGCTGAGAATGGCTAATACAGTGGTCTCCGGTAGACAACCCCCTCCCCCGGTTTAGCATAAAACAAAACAGAGGAATTAGGGAGGAGGCAATGGTCAACACCTGTTTTTCACACTAGTTGGATCGTTACACATAGCATGAATATACCTTTCCTTTTTGGGAATGGCACTCGGTATAATTTAGTGTAAGCATCGTTGAATGTTATTGATTGATATTATCTCTTTCTGTTGCCTTATTCGATGCTGGGGCGGGAAACGCTCAGTTTCATCTCCTGAAACATGTAGAATGAGCTGGCAGCAAACCACCTCCCCGCAGGACTTGCGCGATACTTCCACCCCTCCCCCAATCTGGCTAGGCGTTGGCTTGGGGACATCACGTAACTGCTGCAAATCCTTTTCTTTTTCTTCAAATGCGTTTGTTTTCAGTGTGCTTGTAGGAGCTCCGGGGGGGGGGGGGATAAGGAGCACAAACGAAATTTGGCCAGGTACTGTGGCTACTTTTAGTGCTTACTGCTGTGTTTTTCTATGAACAGCATGGTCGCCATCTCATTCTTAGGTGGCCAGGTCATGTATCTAAGATAGAAGGTGTATTGTGTTATGGCTAATGGCTAGAGCAACCTTAAAATATTGGTCTGAAATTGGGCATGCTGAGAAATGTTCCTGTTAAATGTCTCTCTGGAGATAGAGAAAATGGAAGTAAGCCAAGAGTAAAGGTGAAAAATATAGTTTCCCTTTGAAAAATCATTAATGAAATAAAATAGGTCTGGGTAAGTGAGGATGGAAAGAAACTGGTTTTTAGAAATATGGATCATGTAGATACAATAAAAGATGAATCAAAACCTGGATAGATTTTAGGTTAATTGTATATGAATAGCATGTAAATGAAATGTGTATACTTGACTACTTGTAGATGTGTGATGAAATTGTAAAGAGACTGGATGAATAATGAACATAGGGTAGAAGGAGATGGCTTGCAAGATGCAAAAATACACTTGAAAGAATTGCATGTGTAGCGTATACATTCATCTGACAGATAAACACATACTACATATATCAGAATAAATAACAGTGGAAGATGCCTAAGATGTGCACTGTAATAAAGAGGCATGTTGCTTTGATCATAGGATAGTATTTATGCTACTTTTTGCAGCTTGGATTTCTTTTAACCTGACCTATGTTAGAAGATGAATTATGTTGATACATATTAGAATGAATGGATTTGAGAAAGGTAAGCATTAATTACATTTGAAATCTGTGAATACTAATTATATTAGAATGTCATCCAGTTTCATAACCAGGGATGTTCCATTTTTCCAAGGTTAGTGTTGTTGCATTTCTAATACATTGTCAGTTAGTGAATTACTATTTTAAGAAATAGAATTTGGTCCACAATTATGTTTTCTACTATAAGGATTTGGATTGTGCAGTCTTTTTCCAATTTCCATTTGTGTTTTAGGATTTTTCTGAATTCTTGAAAATCCCCAATTACAAATACATGTGTTTATCTCTGTTTGTGTTATAAAAATATACATAACCTTTTTCTCCCTTTCAAAAACCTAGGGAACCACTAATATATGATTGGAGAGTTGGTTGGGAACTGAAACAGTAAAATGGCTTATTTAGAAAAATGACAAGATGGAGTATGGCCATTGTCTTGTTCAACTTTCAAATTAACAAATGCAGTAGATTTAGGAATTTAAATGGAAGACTGCCATTCTAATCAGAAATGTTCTTAAAGATGTGATTAATACCTATTCTGGACTAAATTATGGAGAAAAACATGAATGTGCATATAAACTACAATCCTGTATGCCAGTTTGAAAAAAATATTCACTTTTTTAAGGGGCTTAAATGTATAGACCCAAAAGTGCTCTCCAAATAGAAATGTGTTATCTAAATTCACTTAACTTGATGATCTTATATTGTGTGGAATATATGGAAGTAGCACTATTTAAGATCTATTTAAACCATTGAGAATTTATGAAAGATTTTGTAATTGCTGGAGTCAAGAAAATTATAGTTGTGTGAGACATTTTGAATGTTTTATTAGGAGGCATACAGTGGCATATGTCATATATTTCTCTTAAAAATAGTAAAGTCACATATTGAAATCCTATAAATACTTCCTAGGCAATAAATCCAAATTGACATAATATGAATTATTTCTGAGCTGACATTTATAGGATTAATAAAATAAGTAGCTATACTTATATAAAACTATTAGATTATTTAGTAAAATAAATTGCTAAGGATGCTGTGTTCCAAGAATCCTGGTACAGTAGAACCTCTTGTCATGAATGCTTCTGACCACAACCAAATCAGGTTCCAACCAAAAAAATCACATTTTTTTTGTGGCCAATTTCCCCTTCCACACCATTTTTTTTTGTAAGGACCAAATTTCCAAAGTTAGGTTTGGTTCACGACCAAATCGGTTTGTGACCAAGGTTATGGAATGAATTATGGTTGTGACCAGAGGTTCCACTGTATATTGCTTTGAAATTTCATCCCTGATGATCAAATTTGGCAGAGTATTTCTCCCCTCCCAATTAACAGTGGAAAATGGAAATGAGAGGCAAATATTGTGATTTAGAGCCATTTTGTATTGGACAATGGAAACTGCCTTCCAAAAGTTTCCAATTCTCATTCCTAAAATTTCTGCAAAGCATGTTGCCTTATGATGATGTTACCACCTTGCTAAATGTTTTCCTGAGCCCTTCAGAAATTGGAAAGCTAATTTGTGGCCTCTGAACCCTTATCTTTCCCATTATATACTAGTGATTATAAACTAATGGTCATGCTATGATTATGCATGATTAACCTTTGAAGAGATATTTGATAAGTTAGCAATAAATTGCATAAAGAATTGTGAGTTTGTTTTATGGGAAACATTTTTTTTTAAATTGTTCTATTCCTTGACATCAAAATATTTGGAATAGGCTTTTTATGTTTATAATTACTTTTTAAATATTTATCAGATACTGTCTAGCAAAATATAACATAATAGCATCATTTTTCATATTTAATATTAAAATATACAATATTATAGTGTTGGAAGAAATGTCTATCTGGGTTCAGTTCCAAGTGGGGAGAAAGACACTGGAAACACGGTGGCTGTTTGGAAAGATGGTTTAATGGTGGACAAGACCAGGTTTGAGATCCTGGGCAAAAAAAGCTCATGGGTGAGATAGAGACACCCTCTCTTGGGCCCTGCCTTAGTGTTTCCTGTTCCTTACAAGAAATGTATCCTATTGGCTGTCAGACTCCCAGGGGACGGGGGGGGGGGGTCCTAGCTAACTTTGTAGACTGTTGGTTGAGCCTTGCTGGGTGATGTAATCTTCCCAGATGCCTTGTGGTAAATAGGTAGAGGGCTATCCTATCATGTCCTGAGGGACATGTCTTAATCCGATCACCCTGGACCTGAAAGGGGGAGGGAAGGGAGCTGCCAGAAGCTACTTTGTCTTTAAAAACATGCTTGTCCTTTTCTTATCCAGGGAAATATAATATTCTGCCTTTTTAATATTTCCCAGAATATTTCATTCTTCTAGGAGGGGGTGGGTGCTAACTTCCTACAATCCCTCCTTTTTGCCAAAATATGTGGGTAAAATACATGTTATTGACAAAAGATTAAAAATTGATCATATCAATAAGACTTAATGGGTGTGTTTAATTTTTCTGGTACAAAGGGAAAGGCATTGATAGAGACAGCAGAAAAGGATTTCTTCAGTGGCTCGCAAAAGGAGAGCTTTCAACTATGAAGGTCTACCAGCCAGGACAAAAGTTCTGGAAAGAAATGTACAGTATCCAATTTTCTATGCCAATTAATTTCAGATGTCAGATATCACTTTCTGTGAGCTTCCAGTCAGTTTCAAGGAAGCACAAGTCCCAAAATTTTTCACAGCCATACTTTTCCTTTAAATTACAGGCAGCTCATTTCCAAGGGATGGTTACTAAACCTGCCTTAACTCTTTCTTTAGTGCATGCAGGATTTGTGAGTCCAAATTGAGGTTAGCCAGTATGCAATCCAGGCTATTTAGTATGTTTAAAATTACACAGAATGAGCCCTGGGATTCCTACTTATGAGACCATCAGTGCAACATATCCTTCTTTACTGGGCAGCTGGGCAGCATCATTTGTGAGTCACAGTCTGGGCTTGGGTTTTGGAGATCTCTTTTCTGCTATCTCTTCAAGTGAGGGAATTAGCAAGGAGTGACTGCTTGGGCCTTAGTACCACAGAACAGAAAGGAACAGCTTTGTGAGGAGGTAGGTGGAGGCGATAGTTTCAGTCTAATTCTGAATGGTGTGTTTTTATGTGTGTGTTTGTGTATGCAGCCACTTTTTTTTAATTAAAAGTTTTTTTATTTTTTATTTTCAAAACAAATACAACACAAAATCTTCCTTTTTTACATACTGTAGAAAGTGTATCAGTTGGTTACAAAAGACTTTCGTGCATCTCTTCCACAGTCATCAAGCATAATTCATATTAATTCAAGCATTTTAACTCAGATATTTATACATTTTACTGTCATCATACCTCCATTTTCATTTGACTACAGTTGTTTAAACGTCCATCATAAAATATACCAAGATTTAATACATAACCACATACTGGCATTTCATTTACTATTTCTAAAATCCTCCAATGACACTAAATCCTTATGTCCTATTCTAGCCAACATCCATGATATTTAATAACAAAGTTTTCTATCCACCTTTCCAAATTACTGTTTACAATTTACATGTCATTTCCTTATGTTGTACACGTACGTACACACGTACGTACGTACGTACACACACACACACACACACACACACACATATATATGTGTGTGTGTGTGTGTCTGTGTTATTATCATTATTCCTCCTTTATTTGACTATATTCTGCATCATATCATTTTCCTCCTAGTAATCAAGACTTAACTGAATCTAACTTAATTCATTTTTTTAATTATTAACCTTTATATATAATCCAAAAGGGTTTCTAATCTTCCTTTCATGGGTGCCATTCAATATTCATATCCAGTTATTACTTATAACATTACACATTGTATACATTATTATCATTATCAATTATTTATTTAACTATATCTATTATCACTAAATGTCGCTAAGTTTAGCTAGTTTTAAATTATACTCTTCCATCTATCAACCTGTATCTTTCCAGTAACAAAACAGTGTCATATCTTCTGCCATTTGTAGCATCAGTCCTCTAATCATCTTCTTAATCAACTTTGTATGGACTCCTCTTAGCAACTCTTTGCTTATAAAATCGCTCATGTAATTTCTATGCCCTTCTTCTATTTCTTTAATTAGCTTATCTTTGATTATCGGTGGTGTTATCAAAACTATTGCTAATAAGATTTCTCTCTTTAAATCCATATTTTTTCATTTTTTTCCTCTTCTGTATCTTCCCATCTGGGGTAGGTTTCCCCCCCCATTTAATTCCTCTTTCAAGTTTCCACTCTTTCTGTTTTCAGAAACAAACCAATCACCATAAATATCAGCAATTTTAATTTCTTTATATTCATTTTCCTCTTCAATTTTTTGGATTTTAACCCTCACTTTTTCCATTTGATGAACATCTTCAACATCTCCGTCATATTTTACTGTTAGATGCACTAATTAATCCAACTTCTTCTCTATCATCTCACTTGTATTTGATAATTTCTGTATTTCTGAGATTATCTTTTGCAGATTTAAAACTTCTTTCTGGTGTTGAAATTGCGTCATGATAACATTTCACCTTTCTCTGGTTAAGAATCTATTTCAAAGGGACATCTGTGTGTTTTTCTTCATCTTCTTATCACTCATTATAAACAAGCTGTGAGTCCTTGAAGTGCCAAGCCAGGATAATCAGTGAAAAAAGTATTTTGTTTCCAATACACAAACCTCTAGCCTCCGAGTAGCAGTGTTACAATATTACAGTGTTACCATTTCTTTGTTTCTTTTGGTATCTCTTTGTATTTCAAGTTTTTTAAAAAAGGTCCGATTCTTAAATGAGTTAGAAAAACACCTACAGTACTGAAAGAGGAGAGTTTTAGTCCATAGATACAGAGAATAGTCAAAGAAAAAAAAATAGAAGAAGGAAACATAATCCGTTCATTTTTAAAAACTTGCATAAATTCCATCTGTAATAATAGCATTTAAAATGTAAGATAACCCACTGTTCAAAACCAGTCCAAATTTAATTCTGCTGCTTATTTCTTAAGTTTTTTTATAGGCAGTCACTTTTAAAACAGGAAAATTCCTCACCATCTGAAAACACTTTCTCTTTCCATATCCTTCCGTTTTGGAGCCGCCCTGACTTCATCAGCCATTTGGATGGATTTTTTTGTCACCAGCTTGAAGAGCTTCTCTTGGATCAACCAGAGACTTTGCGATGTACCTGTGATGAGCAAGATGTATTCTTCCTGTTAAACGTCTCTGCGGGACGGTTTAGGTCCGTTTGGACCACCCAGAGACAAAAGTATCGACTGCGATCTCAGAGCATTGAGATTGCACGTTGTGTCATCGCAACTTCGGCTCCTCCCCTCTTCTGTATGCAGCTACTTCTAAAATAGAGGCAATACAGATGTTTTGGACAAATTTCCCTCCCTCCTGTCAGAAGTCTAAGGTGTTCAGAACTTGCTGTGCCAACTACTCTCTAGTAGAATCCCTACATGAATCCATTCAACTGATTACAACATAAATGAGACAAGAAATAAAATCTTACAATGAATTACCACCCTCCCCCCATAGTCTTTCTTGCTGTCTTCTGGGGATTAAAAAGAATCTTCAGTCTTTACTTGTCCATCTCAGGGTCCTTTCTTTCATGTCTGTTGGGTGGCATTAGGCTTGGCTTGGTGGTAAGGGTAATCAGTCAGGCTGGGGAAGGTCCGTCCACTCTGATTGCTGTGATGACTTTCAGGTGGATGACTGGGCCCAAACCCAATTTCTGCCTCAGTGAATGGAAGGTCTCCTCTGGAGGCAGCTTCTGGGTCAGTGTGATCTTCTTCCACAGATTGCAGTGTCATCTCTGCAGGGCTGAAAGACATTAGAACAGGCCCCCTCCTCCCTTTGTGGGTGAAGAAAGGCATTGTAGGGGAATAAGAGATAGAGTGGGGGTGGGTAGATAGCTTGCAGGCAGAGTATGAAAAGAAAAACATCAGTGCTACAGATAGTGCAGTTTCAACAATATGAGGGCACAACAGATTGGGGAAAATAATGAATCACATGCTTCAGAAAAAGGATGGACAGGTAAAAGCATACAATAAATGCAAGAATGATTTCTTTTTCTGTAAATTTATAAAACATAAGGGCTGTACAGAGAGGGAAGGAAATAAAATTGAACAGACTTCTCTTTTTGCCATCTGTTTTGTGGGCCAGATAAAACCAGGGTGAAAACATTTTTTTTCATCTGCTGGGTGATGTAATCTTCCCAGGTGCCATGTGGTGAGAGGGGTAGAGGGTTATCATGTCCTGAGGGTCATGTCTTAATCCCATCACCCTGGAGCTGAAGGGGGGGGCAGGGAGCTGCAGAAAGCTACTTTGTCTTTAAAAACATGTTTCTCCTTTTCTCATCCAGAGAAATATAATATTCCGCCTTTTTAATATTTCTCAGAATATTTCATTCTTCTAGGAGGGAAGTGGGTGCTAACTTCCTACAATAGTATTAAAATATAAATTTTGAACTTGTATTAGTGGTTGGTTTGTATCCTCACCAAGAACAAGTTAGCTTTTAAATTTGCTTTATCCATTTGAATTGGCACTTACTGTATATAGCCTCCCTCCCTCCCTCTTGTGTGCCATTCTTCTCTGTTTCTTTCATGGCAATTTCTATATTTCCTGTCAATAATGTGGATATACATTATATTTTATGAATTCATATCAACATTTCCCTGCAATGAATTAGTTATTTCATTTTTCTGTCACTGAATTTTCTAGAAAAATATTGTTTGATCCACATAGAATCTAAGTGCTGAATAACTTGCTATGAGCTCTTGCTTGTCTTCTTTTCTCCTTTCTTTCCAAAAAGGAAATAATTCACAGTGGCCAATAGGGATAGAGTACTGTGGAATAAATTTCCTTAAAATGGAAGAAACCTGAGTTTTTCTATTTGAAAAAATCTTGAAATGTGATTGGATTCATGTGATTGGAGGCTGAGAAAGCAGTGAATTGGAGCAAGGATGCAGGAGAAACCAACATGTTTGGCTATCATATCTGGACTGCAAAAAAAACCCCAATAACCATTAGATGGTGCCAGAAATTAGTGAATTTATTTGTTGCCATCTAACAATTGTCTAGATTTTGTAGCCCTTGCAATGTCATTTTTTCATCTACTCTCCATTACTGTGCTGAACATTTCTGCTATTCTACTAATGGAAAAGGTGAAAGTACCAATTCTCAATAAAAGATCCTTTGTGTTGATGTTTGCGTATTCAAAATCAAGAGAAAAGCAAGACAAGACTCAAAATAATTTTATTACAGTAAATCTTTGTTTACATGAACATGTACATCCATGTTTATAACTGATCCTGGAAATACAAGATCTTATATAAAAGTGTAGAGCTCTTTATCCCTGAGCTTACTTTGCAGTAGTTAACTTATCAGGAAGAGGAAGCAATGACAGATCAACCCATTTGCTGAAGTCTCATAAGATTTGTGGACATTGAGTCTTGACATTTTATTTTTATTTTTTTATAATGGAAAAGGGAACTTAACTTTTTGAGGATCTGTTGAGTACTTTGTGGTAAGATTATAAATGTAATATTTCCTCAAGCTAAGGCCAGCTTCTGATAACTACATGGGCATGTCCATGTAATTTATTGGAAAATATGCAAGTGATGTACCATTTTCTTCTAATTTTTTTGGGTGGTAGTGGTTTTTTTCTTAGCCCTTACCTTGAGATTTATTGTTGTGTAGGGGTTAATTACAATTTGCTCCAGCATTAGTGTAACCCAGTAAATATTTTTCAAGGGTAAGAATGCATGTTGTCCTCCCAGCCCACTAGGAAGGCAACCTCTGCTAGGTTTTTCCCTCTATACATTAAAAGTAATGTTTTATGGCTTGTTCTTACTGGAGCTGTGCTATCCACTTTGCTTGCTATTCTTCATTCTATTGTAGCAACTGTTTTCATTCTAATTGCCTACTGTGCATTATACCAGGAATATCCCTCCATGGACATTTTTAATGAGCTCACTGATGGAGCAGTGAAATGATAGAACCCTTTTCTGTTTAAAGAAACCTGGTGAAGTTAATAAGAGTTCTGGAACTTTTTTTCTGCTAGATCAAATGACAGGATAAATTGCATCCCTTTTTTTTTTTTTCATTTTTTCCCATGAGGTATAAAAAGGGGATTAATCAGGGACTGTAGTAAATGCAGTCCAAACAGAGTATCAGGCCATATCCATAGCCAAAGCAAAGAAAGAGATTAAAATCTGGAAGGGATTTCTTAGTCATTTTCATGTCCACCTCATTTATGCATGGGAGTCTGCAATAAAGGAAAGCCCCTAATCCTGAAAATATGAGTAGGAATTTGGCAGGTTCATGACAAAGGACTAAGAACCAAACAAATGTTAGGGTTATATTTACATTAACCACCACCACAATTAATATGTGCACAGCGAACTTGATTAATACAGATCTCAGACAGTACAAAAGCAGGTTCAAGAATTAAAAGAGACAATGTGGGAATAGAAGGATTTTTTTCTTTTAAATGACTTCTTCTGAATGAGAATTTTTTTACACAAACATTTTCCAAGTCTTTCCCTAACCTGACTGTAAAAGATTTAAAAACAAACACAGTATAATAAATCTGAACATTGAGTTCCTTCTTCTTAACCAAAAGACTGTTTCCAATGAAGCATATAAATCTTGATTGGTCTAAAAACTATTCAAATAAGTTTCTGCCTCTCTTTTATATTATTAAATAAGGTAGGTGAAAGAGACATGTAATAGAGGAGAACTAAAAAGCTATGCATTCTAGATAATTGTGAGGCAGTGAGGGCTAAAAAGATCTTTTTATGAATAGCTGTTGATTGCAAGTATGATCAGAGAATTGCTGATTGCTCATTATGTGTGATTCAGTGATTACTTATTGCTTCCTGTTGAATAAAGCAGAGGGTGCTGTAGCAGGAATATATAAGACTGCCAGTTTCCAAGAAAGGAGTTTACCGAGCAAGTGAACTAACCTAACAGAACTAACAGAATGGACTAACAGAACAGAATGAACCTAACCAGACCTAACAAACATTTCTGGGCAAATTCAGTGTTCTGCCTCCATCAGCAGTGAGCCTGTCAGGCGTGCCTCCATCAATTGCCAAGAAAGAAAACTCCCAACACCATTGTTCATGGCATTAAAGATACTTTTACTAGTTATGAAAAGATAGCAGCGAAAAAAAAGCAAGATCTGAGCCAAAAAGGTGCGAACACGTACATATCAAATGATTACCAGCCACCTCCCTCCAATTACCCCACCCCAGTGTCCAATCTGCAACTCCCTAAAGCAGTGGTTCTCAACCTTCTCAATGCCACGACCCTTTAATAGTTCCTCATGTTGTGGTGACCCCCAACCATAAAATTATTTTTGTTGCTACTTCATAACTGTAATTTTGCTACTGTTATGAATTGTAATGTAAATATCTGATATGCAGGATGTATTTTCACTATTACAAATTGAACATAAAGCATAGTGATTAATCAAAAAAACAATATGTAATTATATATTGTGTAATATTTATTTCTAATTACAAATAAATGAAATTTTGTCTTGAAGCATGATGTAGCATGGGTGACAGTCTTAATATAACAACAGTAAACTACATTGCTACATTTTGTGACAGTGTGCACAATGTGAAATAGCAGAGCATTGTTCGGAGCATCCAACTCATTGCACAGTTGTACAAAATGTGGTGAAACTTACTTAACAACGCTCTTGCTTAGCAATCAAATTTTTGGGCTCAATTGTGATCATACGTTTTCTTTCTTTTTCTTTCTTTTTTTCTTTCATCTCTCTCTCCCACTTTTTCTTTCTTTTTCTTTTTTCTTCCTTTCTCTTTCTCTCGCTTTCTCTTTCTATCTCTCTCTGTGTGGCTCTTTGTCTCTCTCTCTCTCCCTCCCTCCCTCTCTGTCCCTGTCATTCTCTCTGTGTGTCTGTCTCTCTCTGTATCACTCTGTCTCTCTGCTCTCTCTCCCCCCATCTCTGTCACTGTGTGTGTGTGTGTGTTTCTCACTCATTTTGTGTGTGTCTCTGTCTCGCTCCCTCTCTCTGTATCTCTCTCTCTGTGTGTCTCTGTCACTCTATGTGTATGTGTGTGTGTGTGTTTCTTATTCACGCTGTGTCTCTCTCTCTGTCTCTGTTTCTCTCCCTCCCTCTCTCTCTCTCTCTGTGTCTCTCTCTGTCACTCTGTGTGTGTATGTGTATGTGTGTCTGTCTCTCACTCATTTAATCACTCACTCTATGTGTTTCTGTCTGTCTCTGTCTGTCTGTCTGTCTTTCCCTTCCTCCCTCCCCTTCTGTCTCTCTCTCTCTGTGTCTGTCCGTCTCCCTCTGATTCCCACCCTCCCTCTCTGTCTCTCTCTCTCTCTCACTCTCTCTGTCTCTCTCACATACACACAGACACACCATACTGTGGTCATCTTCTTGAGTGTTCCAATCACGTTTGAAACACTCAACAAATGGCCAGTCATAGGACCAAACTATATGGTTAAAGTACCTGGCAGTGGCATTTTTCCCTGGGGGACTCCACAGAAAATCCCAAGAGCGAGGCCACCATATCTCCCCTCTTTGGGGACAGGTTCGCTTCAGAAGGATGAGACCCTGCTGGTCCCCCTCACATTCTTCATCTTCCGGCTGCGGCCCCACACCATAGAAAACAGCTTTCTACTTGGTAACCTCAACCTCAACTACTTCGTTGATAGGTACACTTTGTCACCAACTCGGAAAGGAGGTTGGTGGGGGCGACACTTGTTGGCTTGTGCGTTATAGGTCCTCACCACTTTGACCATGGCTCGCTTGGTATTCTCCCACCCTTGCTTCAAGGTTGCTCAGAGACATGGATGATGGTGGCTCTGTAGGTAGCTCTGGCGTGGGGACAAACTCCACTGGTAATTTGGAATGGGGTTGCTGCTATGCACTGCATTATTGTAAACCACCTCTTAGAATGCAGCAGGTTGGTCCAGTTAGACTGCTGATAGTCCACATAGCCCTTCAAGTACTGCTCCAGCATGGCATTCACTCGTTCCACCGTTCCATTTGTGCTTGTAAAAAAAGCCAAGCTGAGGCCCTGGGTGAACCCTATGGCTCTCAATAACTCCCTCCAAAATTTTGCTGTGATTTGGACCCCCCCTATCAGAGATAATCCTACAGGGGATCCTATGCAGCTTATAGATTTCTTTTATAAACATCCGAGCCAATTTTTTGGCAGGGGGCAGTCCCTTGCCAGGCGGTGAAATGGGCTTGTTTTGAGAATAAGTCAAGCACAGTCGAAATGACGGTGTTCCTGCCACTCTCCAGGACCTTGACTATAAAATCCATGGCAATTTCTTTCTATGGGCGGGTTGGTTCTGCCACTTGTTGAAGGAGACCAGGGGATTTCCCTGGCCTCTTTTTCATGGCTCCACATGTGGTGCAACTTTTTACATAGTCCTTCAAGTCTTCATCTTCGGCTACCAAAACTGCCATCTGGCTAGGTGCAGAATTTTTAGATAGCCGAAATGTCCTGCCAGTTTGGTGTCATGGTTGCATTGCAGGACCTGGAGTTTCAGGACTGTGGGGACATACAGTTTGGTTCCTTTCCATGCCAGTCCCCCTTTAAGGATCAGGGTGTGTATTATCGTTAAATCAAGGGTCCATGGATAGGGCAGTCTTCAGCACTACTGTCATCTGGTCTCCTCTGGTGGGTGGTTATCACTGGGCTTGGCTTCAGGTGGTGAGTGGGGATGACTGCTTGGATAATGACTTTTGGTTATTATTGAATTGTGGTTTTCTTGATAGAACATCAGCGAGTAAGTTCTCCCCTCCCCCCCCCCGATGTATTTTAGGTTGAAGTTGAATCTCTTCAAATATTGGGCTCACCTGACTTGCTTTGGGGTACCTTTAGTGCTTCTAGATTTTTGTGATCAGTCCAGACAAATGGTGAAATCTAATTTCCTCCCACAACCAGTTCTGTGGGCGTGGCTTGCTGGTGGTGGATCATATGACTGAGAGGCCAACTTTTTTTCACTTTTATCTACTCTTTTAGGGTTTTTTAAAAGTTTTTTATTTTTAATTTTCAAAACAAACACAACACATAAAATCTTCCTTTTTTACATACTGTAGAAAGTGTATCAATTGGTTACAAAAAACTTTCTTGCATCTCTTCCACAGTCATCAAGCATAATTTATATTAACTCAAGTATTTTAACTCAGACATTTATAAATATTACCGTCATCATACCTCCATTTTCATTGGACTATAGTTGTTTAAATGTCCTTCATCATAAAATATACTAAGGTTTAATACATACATACTGGCATTACATTTAGTGTTTCTAAAATCCTCCAATGACACTAAATCCTTATGTCCTATTCTAGCTAAACATCCATAATATTTAATAACAAAGTTTTCTATCCTTTCCAAATTGCTGTTTACAATTTACATCTCATTTCCTTATATTACATATACACACACACACACACAAAATCATTATTCCTCCTTTATTTGACTATATCTTGCATCATATCATTTTCCCCCTAGTAATCAAGACTTAACTAAATCTAACTTAATTCTTTTTTTTAATTATTATTATTAATCTTTATATATAATCCAAAAGGGTTTCTAATCTTCCTTTCATGGGTACCATTCAATATTCATATCCAGTTATTACTCATCATAACACTACACATTATGTACATTATTATCATTATCAATTATTTATTTAACTATATTTATTATCACTAAATTTCGCTAGGTTTAGCTAGACATAACCACATACTGGTATTTCATTTAGTATATCTAAAATCCTCCAATGACACTAAATCCTTATGTCCTATTCTAGCTAAACATCCATAATATTTAATAACAAAGTTTTCTATCCTTCTTTCCAAATCACCATTTACAATTTACATCTCATTTCCTTATATTGTACCCGTATGTATGTATGTATGTATGTATGTATGTATGTATGTGTCATTAGCATTTATTTATTTAACTATATCTACTATCACTAAATTTCGCTAAGTTTAGCTAGTTTTAAATTATACTCTTCCATCTATCAACCTGTATCTTTCCAGTAACAAAACAGTGTCATATCTTCTGCCATTTGTGGCATCAATCCTCTAATCATCTCCTTAATCAACTTTGTATGGACTCCTCTTAGCAACTCTTTGCTTATAAAATCTCTCATGTAATTTCTATGCCCTTCTTCTGTTTCCTTAATCTGCTTATCTTTGATTGTAGGTGGTGTTATCAAATCTATTGCTAATAAGATTTCTCTCTTCGAGATCATAAATTCTTTTATTTTTTCCTCTTCTGTATCTTCCCATCTGGGGTAAGTTTCCCCTCCATTTAATTCCTCTTTCAGTATTCTACTCTTTCCATTTTCAGAAACAAACCAATCACCATAAGTCTCAGCAATTTTAATTTCTTTATATTCATTTTCCTCTTCGATTTTTTAGATTTTAACCACCTTAACTTTTTCCATTTGATGAACATCTTCAACTTTTCCTTCATATTTTAATGTTAGATGCACTAAGTAATCCAACTTCTTCTTGATCCTCTCATTTGTATTTGATAATTTCTGTATTTCTGAGAATATCTTTTGCAGATTTAAAACTTCTTTCTGGTGTTGAAATTGCGCCATGATTTCCGGCTGACAAGCACCGCTACTCTAGCTTAGAAGGTTTTAGCAGAATTAAGTATCACAATAACATTTCACCTTTCTCTGGTTAAGAATCTATTTCAAAGGGACATCTGTGTGTTTTTCTTCACTCTCTATAAACAAGCTGTGAGTCCTTGAAGTGCCAAGCTAGGATAATCAGTGAAAAAAGTATTTCATTTCCAATACACAAACATCTAGTTTCCGAATAGCAGCATTACAAAATTACAATGTTACCATTTCTTTGTTTCTTTTTGTAATCTTTTTGTATTTCAAGTTTTGTATTTCAAGTTTAAAAAAAGGTCCTATTTTTAAATGCGTTAGAAAAACACCCAAAGTACTGAAAGAGGAGAGTTTTAGTCCATATATTATGGAGAGTAGTCAAAGAAAAAAAAATGGAAGAAGAAAACTTAATCCGTTCGTTTTAAAAGGTTTGCATAAATTCCATCCGTAAAAATAGCATTTAAAAAGTAAGACAACCCACTGTTCAAACCAGTCCAAATTTAATTCTGCTGCTTATTTCTTCTGTTCTCCAATTTAAATTAATTTTAAGGTTTTTTTTTATAGGCAGTCACTTTTAAAACAGTAAAAATTCCTCACCAGCTGAAAACCCTTTCTCTTTCCATATCCCTCCATTTTGGAACCGCCCCGACCTCATCAGCCATTTGGCTGGATTTTTTGTCACCAGCTTGAAGAGTTTGTCTTGGATCAATCAGAGACTTTGAGATGTCCCTGTGATCATCATGATGTATTCTTCCTGTTCACCATCTCTACAGGACAGTTTATGTCCGTTTGGACCACCCAGAGACAAAAGTGTCAACTGCGATCTCAGAGCATTGAGATTGCACGTCGTGTTATCGCGGCTTCGGCTCCTCCCCTCTATTTTTTAGCTTTTTAAAGTACTTTTGCCCTGCCAGTTGGGGTGACTGGCAGGGGGAAATGCTTTAAAAAGTGTGTGTGTGTGCGGGGGGTAAAGCTTCCGATGATTGTGCGGCTCAGCTGTGAACTGTGCAATTGTCAGAAGCTATTTTTTTTAGCTTTTTAAAACATTTTTCCCTGCTGGTTCACCCAAACTGGCACGGAAAAATTCCTTTAAAAAGCGGGGGAAAAGCTTCCGAAAATCACGCGGCTCACAGCTGAGTCATGTGATCCTCTGAAGTTTTTTTCAAACTATTGGTTCACAGAACCAAGGACAATCATCCCTACCAGTTTGGCTGAACCAGGCCAAAGTAGGAGAATTTCAACCCTGGTCCAGACCTCAAATGGCACTTTACTTCCCTCTAAAAAGTGATGCCAGGAAGAGACCGGTTGGTGTCATGGCGAAAATGGCTGGAAAATAGTGGAACTCTGTGAAAACCAACCAATATCTGCATGCCAGGTGACTGTATGGGGTCAAAGTCATCCTGGAGGGGTGGTGAAGGAAGGAGAGGTGCTTCGTTGACCATGAGGGAACCACAATTTCCTCACTGGGTCCAAAGAAAGCTCTCCCAAATGGCAGCAGGGACAATGGGCATTTTTAGCAAGTCACAAGCTGTGACAAATGGGACAATAAGATTTGTGCTGGAGCGGTTTGGGGAAAGAGCATTGAAACTGTGTGAGACAACTTCCAACTTTTATTCTAGAGACTAACCCAAATAAAGAATTTAAAAAAAAATAATCTCCAAATTTTAAGAAAGCAGCAATTGGACACATGGAGAAAGAGAATGATTAAAGACCCAGATGTGAAAGAAACATTTAATAGAAACTTTAAAGTATAGAAAGCTTGGAAAAGATTTAATAATACTTTGAAAAGTGATTATTGGGAAAAACTTATTTTTATTTTTATTTCTAACCACTACTGATCGGTTGACAATCAGCTGTTGGGTTTTTTATACACTGTTTAATGGATTTGGAGCAGGAGAACCATCTACTGGAGGAAGAAGATTACTGCAGCGTGGGAACTTGCATGAAACTGATAATTGTTTAAGATACACAAATAAAAGAAATAAAAGTAAATAACACCTGGAAGTCCATTTGTCCTTGATTCTATTTCAGTAGGCAACTTGGATGAGCTTTTTGAAGATCTTTAAGACAAATTGAATTGCAAAAAACCAAACTATTGAAATTGTTTATTAGAAGGAGAATTTGGAAGATTTGAGGGAACTTGTTGAGCCAATTTGGATTTGGATTACTAATGTTAATTGATAAAACATTCTACGAGACAAAAGAAAGGCGATAGAAGGGAAAAAAGAAAGAAGAAAAGAAAAAAAGACTTTAAAATTTGGGCAATTGGGAAAGTGTAAACTGGAAAATTATAGATTGTAAATTATCAATTTATAGCCTTTAAGGAATAGAAATATAGAGGACTTGGAGGAATAATTCTAGGATTGACTAAATTTTATTAATAATTGACTTCTTTGGAGTTTTTAGATACTGGAATATTAGAAGTATATTGAGTAATTTTTAATACATTAAAGTGGTACAAAATGACCCAACAGGAGACAATAACGTTCTATGAAGAAATGTTAGTGATGCTTAAAAGTATTTATAAAAATGTGACAAAGAATCATAAGAAGATGGTAGGATTTTTCAAAGATAAAGATGTGAGTGTAAAAGATCCTCATGAAATGGTGGGAAAAGATGAAAATGTTCAGAAGACAGATGAGAAATTTGAAAGAGTGGTGGAGGGGACAAATCAAAATAAGTTACAAGAAGACAAAAACACTGATGAGACAGTAACAATAAGTATTAAGAATCAAATAGATAATTCTTTAAGAGTTTACAAGAGAACAGAGAAAAAAAGGGAAGACTTTCCAAAAATAATGAAAGGATTATGGATATGTTTCTGAATGATGCAGCAGAAGGAGACAAGGGGGGCAGAGGGAACATTCACTTTGTATAAAAATGTTAGAAAAAAATACAGGATCCCAAAAGAGAAATATAAAAAAGTTACCAAAAAGTCAATTAATAATAAAATTCTAAAAAGGCTAAGAGATGATGGATAGTAATAGAATATCTTGCAATATGGTGATTGTATTAAAAACTAATAGAAAAAAGTAGAAAGTATAAATTGGGAAAATAACAGCACACATATGGCTATATAATAGAATTTATAATAATTACAAATATACTAAAGCTAGGAGGTGGAAGACTATGATTAGGTATATTTAAATGTAGTATTATTAACTGTGTGTAAAATATATTGAAATTTATAGTTTTCAAGGGCTATAAATTCAGGGGACTTAGTGATAGAATCCCAGGACTGATTAAACTTTATTAATAATTGGTTTTATTGATGCTTATTGAAATATTGGAATTATGGTGAAACATTGAGTAATATCTAAAATATTAAAATATTAGTGATTCAGCAGGGCTCAACAAATACATTGTATGAAGAAATGTTATTGTTGTTTAAATATGTTTATGGAGAAAAAGAATCAAAGAGAGAATGGTATTGTTTAAAGGCAAAGTTGTGATTGTAGAAGAACCCCAACAAATGAGAAAAAAATAAGTACAAATTGGGAACACACACATTTTCCAGGGCGCTGCTCTGGAGAGTCCAAGCAAGGGTTAAATACAGCCAATCTGCCCAGAACTGAATTGAAACTTTAAGCCACGCCTCTAGTGCTGACTATATTCAGTTTTTTTTTCAATTCAGCTAACCTAGTGGATGCGTTTTCAAGTTTCTCTCCAATTCTACAGATTGCTTGGACTCTTCTAGAGTTAATTGTGTTTATTACGAGCAGGCTTGGTGAGGAAAAATTCCTTTTCAATTTGGCTATTTGCTCACCTTTTGATCCTCCTGGTGTCCTGGGTTCGCTCGGGCACTGTACGGCAACAGGCAGCTGTCGTGGGAGGCGCGTGGGCCGGAGTGCTGATGCCAGCGCTGTTGCAGCACCCTTGCTGTGGTGGGGAACCCCGCTGAAGATTCTGTTGCTGCCATCCGTGCTTTGCAGAAGCTGGCATTTGGTGCGGTTCTTCAGGGCTCCTATCTAGTTCCCGTGGCCATTTTGGGTTGCATGACTGGTGTGGTGGCCATTTTGGGAAACAGGAAATTCCATCCACCATTTTGTTTTCACCAGTTTCGATTCTGAGCACATTGCTGCAGCTGCCTGGTTGCCTGATTCATTGCAGGTAGCTGCGTGGAGGCTCTTTGTCCGGTTTGACCGGCAATTTGGCTCCTAATCTAGTAAAACCATCAGATTGGTACGTCAAAGGATCGTGGCTTACTTAGGTCACCTCCTTACCTGACCTGCAGGGTGTTGGGAGCTGCTAATGCTCGCACCGCATTCCTGCTTGGCTGGATCTGATCGCAGTGACCTTCTGTATCTGTCTTCTGAGCGCTTGGATCCGCGGTCTGCAACTGTGAAGGTGGTGAGTGGAGGTAGTCCCTGCCTGTTTCAGTTAGACCCCCAACCTTTTAGCCATGGCAGATCAGATCCCTGAGAATTCAGAGCAGCTTGGGCCCTCTTCCAGAGCTTTCTCCAGGCAAGCTGGCAGGGCTGCCTGAGAAGCCATCAGGGGCAGCAAACCCTTTTCTAGACCTGGACCCAAACATGGATCAGGCCTGGATAAGGATGCCATCCATCGCCAGAAAGCCTTAGAGAAGCACTTTTCCAAAGCTCAGCAGCAGGCCCAAACCTCCTAATCGTTGTCTCCAGTGGAGCTCTCCATGGGGGTTCAACCAGATCAGAGTCAGCCCATCTCCAATAGTGATGAGGAGAGTCAGGAGTTTTCGCTTACTGCTTCCCTTGCCATGGAAGCTTCTCTAAGTCCATCAATGGTTGACCAGGCTGATCTTTTTGCCTGTCCTTCAGACCTGGAAGGACTTCTTCCCGTGGGCCCCTTGGCGCCCCAGCAACTGCCCCCCCAACCCATTCCAGGGGTTTGACCATTGAGGACCAAGGCCTGAACCTTTCAGCAGAGTTGCAGTAATTCATTAACAGGGCTATATCCCAGGGCATAGAGGTGGGCATGCTGCAGCGGGGCAAGCGCCCATGCAAGACCCAACATCTCCAGCCCCAAGATGCTCCTAGAAAAGAGTCCTTCACCCAGCCTTCTCAGTCGCCACATTCCTCTCTAGCCAGCGAGGATTCTGACTGGGAGGAAGAGGACATCCTACCTAGGCAGGAACCTGAGTTTTCTGGGGATGAAGGGATGCATCCGAAAAGCCTGTCTTTTTGGGTTTATTTAACTTACCAACTTCAAAACCATCTTGAATAAGACCCGCTGGGGGTCTCCCCCCCCCGACCAGGTGACTAATGATCCAGATGGCCTATCTGGGGACCTTTTTGAAGAGCCTGTGTCAGCCCAAGAGATAGTGCCAGTCCCCAAGCTCTTTCTGAAGATGGTTCAAAGCAATGGGCACAACCAGCCACCCTTGCTACTCCCAGTAGCAATGATAAGAGGTTGTACACAGTAGATGCCAGTCTGGAGGACTTGCTTAAATTACCTCCCATTGATCCTCCTGTGGCAGCCCTTACCTCATCCTCTGTGCCCCCCCCCAATTTACTGGAGGGACTCAAGGCAGAGGACAAGAAAACAGAGAACGCCTGCCATAAAACGCAACAGGCAGTGGCTTGGGCAATTAAAACATCCGCCTCTGCATCCTTCCTTTCTAGGGCCACCCTTCTCTGGTTGAGACAGTTGCTCACCAAACCTCCAGCCGGAGATACCAAATTGAGGCAGGATGTAAATAAGATGATGGCGACTACTGAATACACCGCCGATGCCACCCTGAGCGCAGCCAAATTTGCCTCCTGGGCCTTGGCATCCAGTGTTACTATTAGGCATCTCTTGTGGCTCAGGCACTGGAACATCGACATGCGTTCCAAGTGGAAATTGTCTCTCAAGCTTTTCGGGAAGGTCCTAGACCGGGTCCTTGTAGAAAATAAGGACAAAAGAAGGTGATGCCATCAGTCACCAAGAAATCTGACCAGAAGGGCTTCAACTCATACAGGAGGCAGCCATTTCGGAACACGGAGCCTTCCACCAGCTCTGCCTCTTTCCATCGGTCATACTCGCAGTAGGCTGACTGGTCCCAGGATGGTCAGCCATTTCACGAAAGAGGTCACCAGCAGAATTTCTCCAGGCGTCCCTTTCGAGGGGGTCTGGTTCCCGACCTTTCAAAAGATACAAGTGACCACCACCGGTCAGCTCCCATAGGAGGGCGTCTGCAGTTATTCCACGCCCAATGGGAGCAGATCACGTTGGACCAATGGGTCATACAATCCGCTTGGGTCTCACCTTAGAATTTCTCTCCCCTCCCCCCCAACACTTCATCAGCTGTCCCACTCCTTCGTGTCCCGTTCTCATGGAACAGGAGATGAGGCATCTCAGGGACATCAGAGCCTTAGAACCGGTTCCACCAGGTCAGGAAGGAACAGGATTTTACTCTATTCTGTCCCCAAAAGCTCCGGGGAGTGGAGGGGAATCCTAGATATAAAAAGATTAAATTATCACATAACTTACTGGAGATTCAAGATGCAGTCCCTACAGTCCATCCTGGGCTGCATCAGGCCAGGAGACATCTTGACATCCATAGATCTCAGAGGCCTACCTCCACATACCCATTCGCAAAGCTCACCGCAGGTACCTGAAATTTGTTAATGCCAACCACCACTACCAGTGGCGTTCAGCCTGTCATCGGCCCTCAGGACATTTACAAAAATCCTTGCAGCAATGGCAGCCTTTCTCAGATCTCGTCCTGTGCGACTCCACTGCTACCTAGACAACGTCCTCATCCAGTCATCATTGCCACAGCAATCTAAGACCTGAGGTACACCATGGAGGTCCTTCAGGACCACAGCTTCTCCATAAATTTGGGGAAAATTCATCTTCAACCAATGACCAGGTTGCAACATCTGGGTGCCATCATCGACACCGTCACCTGCCAGGTCTTCCTGTTCCCGGAGCGGGTAGCGAGTCTCAAAGAAAGGGTCCTACAGGTGCAGCGGTCCCCTCACGCCAAGGTCGTGCAGCTGTCACAACTCTTAGGCAAGATGATACCATGCCTGTCCATCGTCCCTTGGGCAAGATTCTATTCTCATCCTTTGCAGTGGCTCCTGCTGCCCTACCAGAGGGCCAATGAAAGCAGCTTGACGAGGTTGGTCTCCCCGAAGGTACGTCATTCCCTCAGGGCAGGTGGTCTTCAGCCGAGGCCTCTCATAGCATCAATTGGCTGGAGCTGAGCGCAATCAGATTGGCCCTCCTCCATTTCCGCCTCAATACACAGGGGTATCACGTGAGAGTGCTAACCGACAGTGTAGCACATCAACTGCCAGGAGGGCAGTCGCTCCAGGTCCCTAACGGCAGAAGCCAATGCCCTAGGTCGGTGGGCGGAGAAACATCTCCTGTCGATACAGGCGGAGCACATTTCCAGAGCAAGCAACATCCAGGCAGACTGGCTGAGCAGGGCCACGGTCGACCACTCAGAGTGGCGACTACATCCGCTTCTATTCCAACACCTGTCCCAGAGGCTCGGCTGTCTGCTGGTCGATCTGTTCGCCACCCCAGCCAACATGCACCTTCCCAGGTTCTTCACGAAGTTTCACAATCCACAGGCTGAGGGAGTCAACACCTTGCACTGCCCATGGCCGCGGGGACTGTTGTATGTGTTCCCGCCATTACCTCTCCTTCCCAGAATCATCCGGTAGATCCTATCAGAGGCAGCGGAGGTCTTGCTTGTGGCTCAGGAGACCCTGGTTTACCGATCTGGTGAGTCTCCCATCGACCCTTCTTGGTGGATCCCGCTGCACGAGATTTCCCTCAGCCAGGGGGGCCCTTCAACATCCAGAGCCCCAGTGGCTGCAACTGGCCGTCTGGCACTTGAGAGGGATCTCCTGAGCAGGGGAAGGTTCTCGACCAAGGTCATCTACACTGTCCAGGCGTCCCTCCATGACCTGGATCTATGACACCACCTGGAGGTCGTTCACCGCCTGGTGCACCTCTCACGAGGTATCTGCAACTTCAGCCACGATTCTCATCATCCTGGACTTCTTGCAAGATGGACTTTACAAGGGACTAGTGCCCAACACTCTACAATGTCAGGTGGCCGCAATTTCCACGATAGTTGTACCTGATGAACACTCCTCCCTTGGGCGCCATCCTAGTATCTGTAGCTTTCTGAGGGGCGCAACCAATCTGAGGCCCCCAGTGGTCCACAGAAATCCCTCATGGGACTTCATCGTTGTTCTCCGCACCCTGATTGGTCCTCCATTTGAACCACTTCGGACAGTCAGCCTTAAGCATTTTGACCCTTAAGACCACCTTTTCGATCGCCATCACTTCTGTGCGGTGTGTCTTGGAGCTAGCAGCCCTATAGGTTCGGGAGGACTTGTGTTTGATACAACAGGACAGGGTGATCCTTCGGCTGGACCCAATGTTCCTCCCCAAGATTAACTCCTGGTTTCACCGGGCCCAGGAGGTCATTCTCCCGGATTTTTGCCCGCATTGTCAAATGACCATTGTTTTACCTGAAGGGGCGTTTTCAGGGCGCTGTGAAGGAGAGTCCAACCCCATCCTGGGGTCTGGTTCCGCTGTTTTCAGTGCAGACTTCTGCAATTCCAGTTGGATTTGTGCTTATTTTGGATATGGTTTTGGAACTTCTCAGTGCGCAACAGTTCCACGCCTTCATTGAAAAAATCTGAAGATAGTCAGCACTAGAGGCGTGGCTTAAAGTTTCAATTTAGTTCTGGGCAGATTGGCTGTATTTAACCCTTGCTTGGACTCTCCTTCGCAGTACCCTGAAAATGACTCTTCAAATAAGACAATGGTCACACACACACACACTATTAAAATGAGCACATTAAGGTTAGAAGTTGGAAGACAAAATTTATGAATATTTAACTGTATTATTATTGTTAGCACTATGTAAGAAATATATTGACCCAGTCAATACACTGTCCACAAAATATGTTGATTGTTAAAGAAAAATTACAAATAAAACATATACAAAAAATAAAAAAAATAAAAAGTGATGCCAAGTGAGGAGAGCCCAGCAGATGGCATAGGCTTCCTTTTCCCTCATTGCCCAGCATTTCTTGGTGTCGGTGAGTTTTTTGGAGGTGTAGGCGCAGGGTTGCAGCTAGCCCTGGGGTTCACTTGTAACAGCACCACCGTTATGGCTACATCCTTGTTGTCTGCTTGGATCATGAATAGTTGCTCTGGTTCTGTGTCTCTGAGGATGGGCTCCTTGGCAAATAATCTCTTTCAAGCCTCAAAGGCTCACTGGCAATCTAAGGAGCAAACCAGGGGTTGACTTGGCTTTGGCTTGGGGTACCCACTTCCCGTTTTAACAGTTCTGTGAAGAGAAGTGCCACTATTGCAAATGTGGGGATGAATTGTCCATAGAAATAGGCAAACCAGAGGAAGCTCTGAAGTTGCTTGCAGGTGCATGTGGGTTGCCAGTCTAGGACGCTTTTCACTTTTCCTGGGTCCATCTCGATCCCTTTCTTTGACACTTTGTAGCCCACATTTTGACAACTTTGCATAGAGCTTAGCCACGAGAAGTTTTTTGAGGACTTGGCACACTAATTTACCATGGTTTCGCTGAAAATAAGAATGTCGTTCAGGTAGACTAACACCCCTTTATAGAGGTGATAATGCAGCGCCTTGTTAGCCGTAGCACTAAGCACTAGCACTTAGATTTATATACTGCTTCACAGTGGTTTACAACTCTCTCTAAGCAGTTTACAGAGTCAGCATATTGCCCCCAACAATCTGGGTCCTCATTTTACCAATCTCTGAAGGATGGAAGGCTGAGTCAACCTTGAGCTGGTAAGATTCGAACTGTCAATCTGTTGGCAATCAGAAGTCAGCAGAATTAGTCTGCAATATTGCATTCTTTTTTTAATTTTTTTAAAAAAAATTGTATCCATAAACATTTTTTTGAAAATATTGCATTGTCAAGGTATACCATTTATAAATAAGAAAAAAGAGAGTGGTATTAAATATTAACATACAAACTAGTAACAATAATGTTAGCATAGTAGCAATAATAATAATATATTCAAAAAGCTTTAACTAACTTTCTTCTTACATTAGCATATTTACACTTTTGTTGATTTTTGTGGTTGTAATTATATACATCTCTATTTTCAGTACTAACATTTATAATCTTATTTTCTCTAATTTCTACTTCTTGCCTTTATCCATTCTTAGAATTTATTCCAAATCATATATTTTCCTGTGCGCTGTTTGGAGAGTCAAAGCATGGGTTAAATTCTGTCTTCCTGCCCAATGGACTGGATTGAATTTTCTGGCCATGCCTCCTGGTCTCCTTTAATATTCAGTTTTTTAATTCAGTCCAGCCCATCCGGACATAATTACAGAGACTCCAAATTTAATCTTTAGTATTTGATTTTCAGCATTTATTTACCTAGTGTGTATTTGTAGATTTGATTTCCTTTGTTTAGATTCTTCTCCAGCTTCAAAACGAGAGGCTTGGCTTTCCAGTTGTCCTGGGCTTGGCTCGGGCGCTGGGAACTTGCATCCAGCTGACTCTCTTCTGCTGTGATTGTCCTTTTGGCGACCCGTGTGGCGAGAAGCCCAAATGGTCATCCGCGGTTTGCTGTAGCACAAAGTTCGGAGCAGGGAGTGGCGAGCGGCCATCTTGGTTCAGCAATCTTAGGTTGGCCATTTTGGAGCGCCCGTTTTCCCGCCTTCCGCTGGTGATGCAACCTTTTCCAGCAGTAGCTCAGCAGCAGCAAGACCGAGCGCCGGAGCAGATCTGCAACAGCCAGTAGGGAGGCAGCTTTTGGAGATCTTGGCAGCAGTCACTCTCCTCATCGCACCTCCTGCTTTTTGGGCTCTTCTTCAACACACCACAAGCCTTCCGACACCAGCAGTGTTATGTCTGTTTTGGCGCGCGCTTGCCCTGCCCCACACAAGCCTTGGTGAGTGATCTTAACACCACCCTCCATCTTCGGCTGTTGGGTTCGGACACCTTAGGCCCTCACCATGGCAGATGAGATTTTCGAAGCCCCTGAAGTGGCAGATCAGTCTTCCAGCCAGGCGGGGCCCTACCTTAGAAAGCCAGGCAGGGCTGCTAGGGAGACCATAAAGGAGGCCAGATCCAGCAGGCCTTATACCAGGAAGGCTGCTATTGGGCAGGATAAGGATGCTATCAGGTGCCAAAAGGCCCTGGAAAAGGAGTTTGCTAAGGCCCAAAGGGAGATTGTGGCTCAGGTTCACCGGGTGGACCAGCCAGAGAGGCCAAGTGATCAGGGATTGCCTGGGCCTGCCCCATCCATCTCTGGAAGTGAAGGGGTCTCCCGGGAGTTTTCCCTTTCTGGGGGGGGGTCCAGATCCCCTTCCCTTGGGGGGCGGGTCCAGATCTGTTTGAATGCCAGGTATTTTCTGATAGGGAGGGCTCTCCCTCCCCTACCCCTACTTGGGGCTACTGTGGCGGGGACCCACCCACCCAGTGGAAGACAGGGCCATGCACTCTGTGTGGAGATGTGCTGTCATTACCAGTACAATCTCCTAGGGCATAGCAGAAGGCATGCAGAGAAAAGAGGTGCAACCACCTGCACCCCAGGCAGTACAGCAGGCCCCCAGGTCTCTCAGGCTCCCCAGGTCTCTCAGGCTCACAAGGACCACTCCTGCTCCGACAGGCCTTCTTCCCCACCTCCATCGGTGGCTAGTGCAGAGTCAGTTTGGGATAATGAAAACATTGGGGATCAGGACTTGTCGGAGGACGAGACCATGATCCCTGACAAGCCTGCCTTTGCTGGGTTATTTAAACCCACATTATTCAAGTCTATCCTATTTAAGGCAAAGGTGTCCACCCATATGGAAGTGGAGGCTATCTCAGATCAGGTTACTACAGACCCAGCAGATCATAGCAAGGGGTTGTTTGATGAGAAGGTTCGGGCGCAGGAGATTGTCCCTTTGCCCAAACTCTTCAAAGACGTTGTCCAACAACAGTGGGTACAACCAGGGACCTTGGCCACTCCTGGTGGTAATGACAAGTGCCTCTATTCAGTGGATCCCACTATGGAGGGCATTCTTAAGCTTCCCTCTGTCAATCCTCTGGTGGCAGCCCTTACCTCATCTTTGGTGTTGCAACCTAATTTATTGGAAGGTCTGAAGGCTGAGGACAAGAGAGCTGAACGGGCTTGCCATAAAACTCATCAAGCTGCAGCTTGGGCCATTAAAGCGGCTACTTCTGCTTCATTCTTTAACAGGGCCACTATAGCCTGGTTTCACCAGCTATTCACTAGACTACCTGCTGTGGATGCTAGACTGTGTCATGATGTAAATAAGATCATGGCCGCAATGGAATATTCAGCAGATGCCACCCTTAATGCGGTGAAGTTCGCTTCACGTGCCATTGCATCCAACATGACTTCTTGCTCCCCATTGGAACTCTGACATGAGATCTAAATGGAACCTTGCTTTCAAAGGGGGCAAGCTATTTGGGGAGGCCCTAGACTCCGTGCTAATTGAAAACAAGGACAAACGGAAAGTGATGCCTTCCGTGTCCCGAAAACTGGACCATAGGTCACCCTCCTATTTCCACAGACAAACTTCCCGCCAAGCCAATCCCCAACTTAGTATTTCCTCTTTTCAGCACCCGTACACGCAGGGAATGGATCGCCCTCAAGATAGGCAGACATTTTAGGATAAGGCCCGTCACCAGCCCTTTTCCCGTCGGCCCTTTCGTGGAGGGTCTGGGAACAGATAGTTCCGGTGTGGTAAAAAACAAAAAGACAATAAAAATCTTAAACACCTTATCCAATTAGTTCCAAATCATAAGGTCCAATTTAAAGAAAGAGAAAAAGGAGAAAAAAAAGGGCAGGAATTGGAACATTGTAAAAATGGGAGGGAAAAAAGGAAAAAAAGAAAAATTTTGATTGCAGATTCCTTTAGTTCAGTCCATTTAAATTTAAGAACCAACCATCCAGATGTCTCATATATCTCAAATATCTCATAAAGGTAGGAAGAGGGGAAAAAAACAATATTCAACACTTCAAAACTTCAAGGTTTCAACAAACAAGAGGAAGGAGGGCAAACAAAAAATATCCTCACATCCCAGGCAAAGTAATGTAGACACTATCAGAAGAAGAAGAAGGGGAGGAGAGTTCAGTTTTTTTTCCCTTTTGATGTCGAGGCCTTTCCAAGGTCACTCCAATTTTCCCTTACATGTTTTTGTTCATCTTCCAAAACAGGTTTCCAGACACTAAAGATCCACAAGAAACACCTACGTAAACAACTCTGTTCTTGTCTCTTATCAGGTCTTAACTTTGAATGAAAGAGTTTTTCTCCAAACAATTCCCGCAATAAAAATTGGCAACTTTGTTTTGAGATCCGCTAGGTGGCAGTGTTACATTATATCCGATCTCAAGTCTCTACAACTCTGCCTTTAGAAGAGAATATTCAAAGGAAAAAGCCCAAGGTCTAAAAAAAATAATTTGGAAAGGAGAAAAAAAGAAACAGAATTTTTAGTGCCGTTTAAAAAAAAGAATAAATCTATTCAATTCACTTCCAAAAGTCAAGAAGTTAGAAATAAAGAGAAGGCTCCAACAATGAGTCCACTTTAACTTGTAGCGAAAGTCCAGCCTGACTTCCGGTAATAAAAAGGGGAAAAAACAAAACGGTTTCAATTAGCCTTGCTTAAGACTGCTGCTGAGTCTCTTGTTATTCTCATTTTACCTTAAGTCTCCGAATTTAGGATGTTCTCTGCAATAGAGAAAAGTTAGAAAAAGTCTCACCAAAACGGCATGCTTCTCTCTCCTGCTCTTGCTTTATGAAGCTGTCAGCAGCTTCGGCAGCCCTGGGGGCTGGGTCTTGATCGTCGGCAAAAGGGTTTTTTCCCAGGTCCCCAGAGACTTTGCGGATGTCTCTGGATCCCCCCCGATGTTCCCCTGAAGGAGCATATCTTCATGTCCCCATCAGACCCGCACACAGGCACTACCTGAGGTTCTTCTTCGCGGGGTCCCACTTTCAGTACAGGGCCCCTCGGTTCGGCCTGTCATTGGCCCCCAGGACATTTACAAAGATCCTGTCAGCAGTTGCTGCACATCTACGGGGGTGCCCAATCCGCCTACAATGCTACCTTGACACATTGATCCAGTCGTCATCACCAGCTCAATCAGCGCACGACCTTCACATCACCATGCGAACACCGCAGAACTACGGGCTTACCATCAACCTTGAGAAAAGCCACCTTACTCCCGTCAGCAGGCTCTTATACTTGGGAGCCATGATAGACACATCCTCTTGCCAAGTATTTCTGTCTCAAGACCGCATCACAAGTCTTCAAGAACTGACCCAAGGGCAAGACCAGCAACTCGCCAGTCAGGGTGCAGCTTCCCCCCAAGGTTGTTCACTCCCTCAGGTGGTGGCAGTCTCCAACTCTGATGAAGGGGGCCTTCTTCAAAGAACCTACCAGACTAACCATCATGACGGATGCCAGCCTCTTCGGATGGGGAGCCCGCCTTCTTTTTTTTAAAATAGTTTTTATTGAACATTTGAAAAACAAAGAAAAACACAACAAGAAAAAACAATACATACATAATAATGTAGAGCAATTATACACCCTTCTGTATTGGCTTTCATATTTAGCTTTTCTAGTTCTACATTTTCCATTGCCTTCCTATTGCTTTTACTTTGTTCTAAAATATAACAACAGTAGTAGTAACACATATAATAATATTAATTATTTATATCACCGTTATATTTACATTATCTATTTTCTGTTTTGGCTTCTGTTTTCTAGCCACATAAATTCTACTCCAAATTTTATAGAAATCTGATTCTTCTCTTTCTTTTAGTTCTATTGTTATTTTGTCCATCTCTGCACATTCAAGTACATTTCTAATTATTGTTTCATCTGCGGGTGTATCCTCCAAATTAACTGTCTGGCACTTGAGAGGGACTGCCTGAGGAGGGCCAAAAAAAATTGCTTGCTGTTATTAATCCCTACCGAGCCCCGTTTCCTCAGGACTTGGACTAAATTAAAGGGCCTATTATCCAAAGCTATATCACATACAGGGACTAATTACAACCAAGCTGTGATAGGGCTGGAAGTGTATCATGGCCAGCAAGAGTGTGGCTGAAGTCAGGGATCAAACTTAACCTACTTCTAACAAGCGCAGCAGGCCCAACCCTGCTGCTAAAGGGAAAAGTGCAGGATGCCTTGCAAAAGGGAAACAGCTCAAAGCCAGGAAGGTCTCAAAGGTTGCAGAAAGGTTGGCTGAGAGGAGACAGAAGGTCCTGGGGAGACAATTTCAAAAGGCAGTTAGTGCCCAGGCGCAAACTGTTCAAGTCGGAACCACCACCAGCTCAGGTTCCTCCAGACATTCCCATAGTGGATATTCCACAGGAGAGCTCTCCATCTCTGGTGGACGAAGGGGACTTTAGTTTTTCTCCCAATCCTTCCAGGACATCCCCCTTCCATCCCTGGAAGAGGTGGACATGGAGGAGGCCTGCTCTCTAATGGGGGAGGAGTCTCTCCCTTCTGGTCCTATTTTTGGGACCACTCCTGAGTTATCTCAAGCGATGCAGGAGGTGGTTGCATGGGCGATATCACAGGGGATTGCAGATGGCATCCAACAGCTGGGTCTCACCTTGCCCCTCCAGAACAAGGCCAAAGCTAGGGTGCAGACCACAGGAGCTCACACTCAATCCACTGGAGCCTCCCCTCCTGCTTCCTCAGCTGTCAGTGAGGTGTCTGAAGAGGAGGAGGCTGGATAGGATGCTCCTGATCTGTTGGAGGACGAAAATCCGGTCCCCGACACCCCCACTTTCTCTGGCTTATTCAAGCCTTCTATGTTATAAGGCCATTCTGACCAAGACTAGGGCTTCATCCGTTCAAATGGGACTCCCTGCCCAATCTGACAAGACTGCCACTGAACAGGGTAGCAAGGAAACAGTCGGATCAGGGGATCCAGGCGGAGGTCTCTTTAAGGAGACCCACCCCCTCAGGAGCTGGTTCCGGCACCACAGCTGTTCCTGGATGTTATCCAGTGACAATGGGTCCAGCCTGGGTCGATGGCTAATCCCAGTGGGGTGGATAAAAAGCTCTATGAAGAGCAGCATGGAGGATCTCCTGAAGCTTCCTCAAGTAGATGACCCCATAGTAGCACTAACCTCCAACTAGGTCCTCCCAGCCAACCTACTGGAGGGACTTAAAGCGGAAGACAAGAAGGTGGAGAAGGCCTGTCATAAGACTCACATGGCCACAGTGTGGGCCATGAAGGTTTCCTCCTCTTCCTACTTTAGCAGGGAAGCCCTATTTTGGCTCTGCAAGCTGCTAGCCATTCTCCCTGCCGGAGACACTAGATTGCGCCAAGACGTCAACAAAATTATTGCAGCGGTCAAATCTCGGCCGAAGCTTCCCTTAATACCACCACATTTTCCTCTAGGGCTATGACATCTAATGTGACCACAGCCCGTCAGCTGTGGCTCCGCCACTGACAGGCAGACAAGAAGGCGAAGTGGAAGTTGGCCTTGGCCCCTTTCAAGGGTGGTAAGCTCTTTGGTGAGGCCTTGGACTTAGTCTTAATTGAGTCCAAGGACAAACACAAAATCTTACCAGCAGTCATCAAGAAAACAGACTGCAAGGGTCGTTCCTTTTTTCGTAGGCATCCCTTTCGGAACACTGACTCCCCCTCCACATCTGGGGGATTTACTAGATCCTATCCCCAAGTGCAGGACCGCTCTCAGGATAGGACATCCTTCAGGGACAATACCAGACAAGAGGGTAACTGCAGGTCCTTTCGAGGAGGGTTCTCCAACTGTTCCTTTTGCAGAACCAAGTGACAGTCACCGGTCGCCTCTCAATGGGGGCCAGCTACAGCTCTACACCACCCAGTGGGAGGAGACGACAGACACTTTGGTACTGAATACAATCCGTCACGGCCTTACCTTAGACTTTCTTTCTTCCCCGGACCTTCATCTGCTGCCCCCTCCCGAAATCGACCCACAAGCTACAATTGATGCAGGCAGAGATCCGGTATCTATTGGATATAGCGCCATAGAGCAGGTGCCCCAAGGTCAGGAGGGCAGAGGATTTTACTCGATCCTCTTTCTAGTCCCCAAAGCCTCGGGAGACTTGAGAGCCGTACTGGACCTCAAGAAATTCAACATCCATATAGTGTACAAGCGCTTCAAGATGCAATCACTCCAGACCATCTTGGGTTGCATCAAGCAGGGTGACTTCCTGACATCAATTGACCTGAAGGAGGCTTACCTGCATGTTCTCATTCATCCAGCGCATCGCAAGTTTCTGAGGTTCCAGTTTGCAAACCAGCATTATCAATACAAGGTTCTTCCCTTCAGCCTATCATCTGCCCCCAGGACGTTCACCAAACCTCTGGCTGCTGTCGCCGCACATCTCAGATCTCATCCAGTAATAATTGTTTGTTATCTGAATGACATCCTATTGATGTTGTAGTCCAGGGAATGGGCGTGTCAAGATCTCAATGTCACCATCCACGCACTACAGCAACACTGTTTCTCTGTCAGTCTGGAGAAGAGTAACTTGGAGCCTACCTCCAGGATTCAACACCTAGGCACTGTGTTCAACTCCAGAACTTGCAGGGTGTTCCTCACACAGGAATGGAGGGACAGCATCACATCCATTGTGCATCAGATCAGGAGATCCAGGTCAGCACCTGTAGTGACTCTATCCCAGCTACTGGAGAAGCTGATCTCGTGCATCGCTGTAATTCTTGGGCACGGCTGCATGGATGGGATCTTCAGTGGTTCTTTCTTCCCATTCAGCGGTGCAAGGCCAGCAACTCCAAGAGGGTGGTCACTGTTCCTCCAAAAGTGCTCTGCTCACTCGGGTGGTGGCAATCTTCAGCGCTGATGAGGGGTCCCTCTTCAAGGAACCAGAGTGCCTGGTCATAACAACAGACGCCAGCTTGTATGACTGCGGCACCCACCTACAGAAACACGTGACGGAGGGCAGATGGTCGCAGATAGAGCTCACCCACAACATAAACTGGCTGGAGCTCAGAGCTGCCAGACTAGCCCTGCGCCACTTCCGTCGGTTCATCGAGGATTCCCATGTCATACTGATGGACAACATCGCCACCAAGGCCTATGTCAATCACCAGGGTGGAACTCGATCAACAGTTCTGATGGCGGAGGCGGAGGCCATAGGACGATGGGCAGTGCATCACCTCAAATCCTTGAGAACGGACCACATCTCGGGGGAGGACAACGTGACAGCAGACTAGCTGAGCAGAACAACCATCAGCAACTCAGAATGGCAACTTCATCCATCTCTGTTCTACCAGCTGACCCAGAGATTCGGTCTTCCGACAATAGACCTGTTTGCCAGTCCTGAGAACACTTATCTCCCTCGGTTCTTTTCAAGATTCCAATGCTCTGGCATGGAAGGGACGGACGCTCTTCGATGCCGCTGGTCTCCTGGACTGTTATATGTGTTCCCGCCCGTCCCATTGATACCTCAGGTGATCAGGAAGATCTTACTGGAGGGCGCTGAAGTACTGCTAGTTGCCCCGCACTGGCCAAGGAGGTCCTGTTTCGCCGACCTTGTCAGCCTGTCAGTGACCAAGCACTGGCGCATATCTCAGGAGCAGGTCTCCCTCAGCCAGAGAGCCATACCTCATCCGGACCCTTAATGGCTTCAGTTAGTCGTTTGGCACTTGAGGACCTCTTGTGCCAAGACAGTTTTTCTGACAAGGTCATTCAAACCACCCAGGCATCCAGGTGACCTTTCACTATGCGGATCTATGATGCCACTTGGGCTATCTTCTCCTCTTGGTGTGAGTCCCATCACATCGATGCCACAGCAGCGACAATCCCACAAATCCTAGACTTCCTACAGGAGGGGTTAGACAAGGGCCTCGCCCCCAACACCCTTCGGAGACAGACAGCAGCCCTGGCCACCCTCTTGTCCAGAGATGATTCTCAACCGCTCAGCAGACACCCAAGGGGGTCCACAGTTTCCTAAAGGCAGCTACCAACCTACAACCTAGGTACTTGCTTTGCACTTTTAATGATTGGTGTGATTTATTCCTTACTTGATTAATGAACCTTGACATGATTTCTTCCTTCCTCAAAAATATTACAAATTGTACTGGAACATGTGTGGCAAGATGCTATAAGGGAAGAACACAGGAAGCAAGTGGGTGTAAGATAGGAACTGCAAAAAGCTTATAACATGGAAACTTCTCTTTCTGTAATTCTTAACTTTTCTTTCTGTAATTTTCCAAATGTACTTCTTATTTTGATAATCTTTCAAGAACATGCATTTCCCCTTTTGATATGACATGCTTCTGACGCATGTGGCAACGCCCTGCACAAGGTGCTTATCTCATGTACTAAGACACCCTACATTCATTTGCAGGGAAACGCCTTGCACAAGCTTGGTCTGAGGGAAAATATAAAGTTACTGTCTTGGGCAAAGCCAAGACAGTTCAGATTTTGGTTTGTGAACGCGCTGAACTTGATACCTCAATAAAACCTGTCTCTCTTGAACCTTCATGGTCTCACGTCCCGTTTCTTCAGGGATTGTGGCATAAACCTCAATCTGCTGCTACACTGGTAAACCATCTGGTCCTGGAGTTTTATTGTTTTTTTGTCTTTTAATTGCTTCTGTAAATTCTGCCATTGATATTCTTTCATTTAGCATGTTCTTCATCATTTCTGGAATTTTTGGTAAATTAGCTTTTTCCAAATACTGTATTATTTTTTCCTCTGGTATTTTTTCATAGTCATGTAGCATCTTATAGAAATCGTGTATTGTATCTTTTTTTCTTTTCCATTTGACAATGTATCTTCTTCGTCCTGTAGTTTCATTATCCATTTCTTTTCTTTTTCTTTCTTCAATCTATAGGCTAACCATCTTCCAGGTTTATTAGCATTTTCAAAAAAGTTTTGCTTTGTTTTTTTATTTGTTGCATCAATTCATCTTTTCCTATAATATTTAATTTATGTTTAATCAGCTCCATTTGGTTTCTCAAGCCTATCTTGTGTGGTTCATTTTTAGAATGTGGTTTATTCTAATTCAAGTCCTTTACATTCCTCTTCCAAGGTCTTTTAGTACTGTTTCTTTTTCTTGTTTTTCTTTACTATATAAGTTATAGCTAGTCCTCTAATAAATGCTTTTTGCAGTGTCCCACATATTATGTAACATGGTCTCTTCTTTTCTATTCTCTTTAAAAAAGAACCCCAATACTGCATTCTAACCACTGCGCCACCACAGCTCAATTAGTTGCATGAAGACTGTGGGGGCTCCTTGTAATCCAAGTGGCATTACTTTGAATTGGGAGCTGCCTAATGGACAATTAAAGGCTGTCTTCCACTCATCCCCTTCTTTAATGCGGATTCTGTAGTATGCTTCCTATAGGTCAAATTTGGTGAACACCTTCCTCTTTGCTAGCTGGGCTAGCATGTCATTCATTAAGGGCAAGGGGCTAGGTGTTTTCCATGCACATGGCATTAATTCCATAGAAATCTACGCAGAACCTCATCAAGCCATTCCCCCCCCCCTTTCAATAGCTCTGGGGCTGCCACCAGGGACTTAGCTGGCAGGATGAAACCCCTTGCCAGGTTGGTGTCAATGTAGCTTCATAGTTCATCCATTTCCCTAGAAGTCATGGAGTACATCTTAGGCATGGGAAGTTTAGCCCCTGGCACCAACTCTATTGCGCAGTCAGTAGGTCAGTGAATGGGGAGGGTGTTGCAGTCTTCCTTGCTGAACACATCAGCCAAGTCCCTGTATTCTTTTGGCACTAGGGGGCAGCCAGGTGGTATAGTTGTGATGGTCATGTTCTCACTGGGGCTCGGGCAATGGTGCAGCTTTGCAGGGTTGTTTTTTTCCATTGGAAGAAGATGGTAGCAGGCCAATCCCTATCCTTAATTTCCTATAGCTGCCCTCCCACGTAATTGTGGGTGGCCATTTGTCCAGCCATGCTATGCCTAGGATAATTGATTCAATCATTTTTGGCACTACCACGAAATGGATGATCTCCCAGTGGCGACCCATCTCCAGTCTCACTGATTTGGTGACTAGCGTGGCTGGTGTTCCCCCTATCAGTGTTCCATTGACTTGTTCAAAGTGTATGGGGCACACTAGGGGCATTGTGGCTATCCCCAACCTCTGGACTTTTGGGAAACTGATTAGGCATCTAGTGCAGCCAGTGTCTATGATGGCTTCTATGTCCCCTTGGGTTCCTATTCCAGGCACCATTATTTGGGATTTGATGGCAAAGGGGCAGATGGCTTCACTCACCATTGGATTGTCTCCACTGTCATTGGTTGCTATCCCCAGGGGCAATGGGTGGGATTCCTGCAGCCAGAGTTTCCTCACTCCCAATCAAGGGAGGGGAGACTTCAGTGGCCTGCTGGGTGAACTTTACCTTCTGTCTTGTCTTCCATGGGGTTTTCTTGGCTGCCGCTGGGGTTCTGGTCTGAGGATCTGGGGCCATGAGCCGGACCAACATCCCAGCGTTCTGTTTGGAAGCAGGTTTATGGTGTGGATGGACGTCTGGGTCCACGGCTACTGCCATTTGGTACCACTCCTGTATGTGCTCTGGGGTGCCTTGATAAGCGCTGACCTGTTGAGATCTAGGTCCAGGGCCTCCTTGAAGTAATGGACAAAGAGGCGCTCTGGTCAGTCTCACAGCTTTCCCGCCATTCTCCGAAACTTCCAGATTAATTCCTTTGCAGGGTTGCCTCTTTGCTTAAATTCTTTGATCTCTGCCTTAGCCTTCTGCCCCTGACCAGTGTTTTTGAACAGGGCCCTCAGCGCTTCCACAAATTCATTGGCATCCCCAAGCTCAGGGGATGCATGGTCATGGAGCTGGGCTATCCCTTCAGCTGTGTCACTTTCCATGTTTTCGGCTACGGCTGAGATCATGTCTCGGTCGAACTGGTACTGGTCACTGCAATGGTCTAGGTGGGACCAGATCCAGTTTAGGAAGTAAGCAAGCTTTCCTGGGGTCCCATCAAAGGTAGCTCTAAAGCATGGTGCAGGGGCTAGTGGCGCTGGCGGGGGTTGAGCCGTGATGGGTGGAGGAACTGATGCTGGCATCCATTGGCACTGCAAGCATCCATGGCCGGGGTAGAAGGCCCAGCCAGGGGGAATCTGGTTAGCTGCTGGGAGCCTAGGGGATGGCTAGTGCGACTGGCCAGCTTGCCCTGGCAGTCCAGAAACTCTTCTTTGCAAGAGTGGGCTGGATTGGCTTATCGGCCCAGGTCTTATTTTGGGGGGGGGGGGGGAAACGGTAGGTGCCTTGGGTGTAATCCCAAAACAACTGGAGCACAATTGGCATTGACAAATTTGCCATCAGTCAATTGCAGAAGGCGGCTTTACTTGGAACAGCTTCCATCCTGTGACGATATCTGTAACACAATCAAACATCCAGATCTGCTTAGCCCAGATCCTTAGTAAGGCTTCAACAGATAGACAAAAATGCCAAACTGAGTCCGAACATCTGGCTGACTGCGGTGACCATCATCAACAACAACAACAATAATATAGAATGACTGTGGCGATGAAAGCAAATGTAATGCCAATAATAATAGGCATCTTGGCAATAGCAATAGCAGTTAGAGTTATATACCGCTTCATAGGGCTTTCAGCCCTCTCTAAGAGGTTTACAGAGTCAGCATATCGCCCTCACAGTCTGGGTCCTCATTTCACCTACCTCGGAAGGATGGAAGGCTGAGTCAACCTTGAGCCGGTGAGATTAGAACCGCTTAACTGCAGATAACAGTCAGCTGAAGTGGCCTGCAGTACTGCACCCTAACCACTGCGCCACCTCGGCTCCTATCTTGTGTGCAATCCCAAAACAACTGGAGTACCACTTGAACACCATCGGTATTGATAAAAGTCACCCTCAGTCAAGTGTAAAAGGAATAGCTTACAATACCTTTAAGACCATCAAACATTCAATTCTGCCTATCCTAGGTCCATGGGAGGGACTTGATAGGTAGAGAAAAAAAATGTTAAATCCAGTCTAAACATTTGGCTGACTGTGCAATGAATCATCATAAAAAGGAATTCTACAAAGATTTAGATAAGAATAAAAGCCCTACTAGAACGGAGACACCCTCAAAAGCAATGTAATTTATCTTCCCTGATCTTCCAGCATAAGTATCTTTAAAGCATTTTTTTTAAAGTAGCAACACAGCTTTGTTGATCAGTATTGCTTTCATGTCCCTCGTACTCATTTGTATTACTTCACAGTAAAATCAAGAAATGTCTGGTTGTGGCTATGGTTGAAGCATTTTAATGGGTATGAAAATAATTTCTTTCTCCAGTTATTCAGTTTTATTCATAATTATGTATATATTATTAAAGTTCAAAAAATACATCTAGCTTCTTATTTTATTTGGCCATCACTTTTCTGGGCATATTGCCAGTTCATATTTAGATTCTTAGAAATGCCCTGTCCTGTTTCCTAGGTGGTCATTCTTGGTATTCTTTTTTAAAAATGTAATTTAAATAGATAATTTCTCCAAGGGGCTGCTTGGAGTGTCCAAGCACGGGTTAACTTCAGCTTGCTGCCCAAGGACTGAGTTCAAAGTTTGTGTAGCCATGCCTCTTGCTCCGCTCAGTTTTAAAAAACTCAGTCACCCTAAAGGATGCTTTTTGGGGGAGTTCCAGTCCTTGAGCAACAACTTGGACTCTCCTAGTTAGCGTAGTATAGCCTTATTAATTTCTCTTGTGTTTATTTAGGTTAATTCCTGTAGCTTTGTTGTTTTTGGCTCCCGATCCAGATAAGTAAAATCACCATCAGACACACGAAACAGGCTACCTGGAATGTGACTGGCTTTCACACTGCCGCGATTACAGCAACATCGCGGGAGGCTCATTCAGCAGCTGCTGGCAAGCCCTTGGGGACAGGTAGGCAGTCAGGGTCCCCTAAAGGAATTTCAGAGGACAATTAGCTAGCCGGACACTCTCCTGAGGATTCGGATCCTCCGACAGTTTCTCTGGTGCCGCTCCAGGCGTGCGGCAGCCATTTTAAAGTAAACAGCCTCAAAATTGCCCATCCACGCTGCAAATCCTAGCAGGGGCTGAACCACAAGGTCCCGGGATCCACCAGTTAGGGAAGCCTCTCTGGCTCCTACTGGGGTCAGCGAGGTTTCTGAGGGGGAAGAGATTTAGCAGGACCCCCCGGATCTTTCAGAGGACGAGAATCCCCTCCCCGACATGCCTGCCTTCTCAGGCTTATTCAAGCCCTCCATGTTTAAGGCTATCCTTACCAAGGGTAGAGCTTCTGCCACCCAAATGGGTCTCCCAGCTCAGGCAGGTAAATCCTCCACTGATCAGGGCTCCAAGGATACCATTGGACCCCAGGATCCAGGCGCAGGACTCTTTAAGAAAACCACTCCTCCCCAGGATCTGGTTCCACCTCCACAGCTGTTCCTTGATGTTATACAGCGCCAATGGCCCTATCCGGGTTCTATGGCTAATCCCAGTGGGGTAGATAAGAAACTTTACACCATGAAAAGTAGCCTTGAGGATCTTTTGAAACTTCCTCAGGTGGATGATCTTATTGTATCTCTAACTTCTAATTCAGTCCTTCCAGCTGACCTACTGGAAGGCTTAAAGGCGGAGGACAAGAGGGCAGAGAAGGCCACTCATAAAACTCACCTGACCACTGCATGGGCCATGAGGGCATCCTCTTCTTCCTCTTACTTTAGCAGGGCAGCGCTGTTTTGGCTCTGCAAGCTGCTGTCCAGCTACCGGCAGAGGACACCAGAGTGCAGCAGGATGTCAATAAAATCATAGCAGCTGTCGAATACTTAGCAGATGCCTCGCTTAAATTTTCCTCCAGAGCCCTCGCCTCCAATGTGACCTCACGCCGCCTACTATGGCTTCGCCACTGGTAGGTGGACATGAAAGTGAAGTGGAAGCTTGCTTCCGCTCCTTTCAAAGGGGGGAAACTGTTCGGGGATGCCCTGGATTCAGTCTTAATCAAATCCAAGGATAAACGTAAAATCTTACCTGCGGTCACCAAAAAAACAGACCATAAGGGTCAGCCCTTTTGTAGGCACGCCTTTCGGAACACAGAACCCTCCACCTCCTCTGGAGGATTTAATCGACCTTACTCCCAACCTCAGGATCGTCCCCAACAGATCTTCCTATAGGGACAAGAACAGGCAGCAGGGCAACCGTAGATCCTTCCGAGGGGCGTATTCAAACAGCTCCTTTCGGCAGTCAGTGACATTCAGTGCCCTCCTCCCATACGCGGTCATTTTCAACTTTACGCTGCTCAATGGGAGGAGACCACGACAGACACTTGGATGCTGAATACAGTCCGTCACGGGTTGACCCTGGAATTCCTCTTGTCCCCCCATGGACTTTTGTCCATTGTCCCATTCTCAAATCTGCCCATAAGCGCCATCTCAAGTGGGTGGAGATAGGTCATTTGCTAAAGATAGCGGCCATAGAGAGGGTCCCCAGGGGCCAGGAGGGCAGGGGATTCTACTTCATCCTCTTCCTGGTTCCCAAATCCTCAGGAGGAGTAAGGGCAATTCTGGACCTCAAGAAACTCAACATCCATCTGGCGTACAAGCGCTTCAAGATGCAGTCCCTTCAGACCATTATGGACTGCATCAGGCAGGAATCCAGCATCTCAGCATGGTGATCGACTCCAGGATCTGCAAGGTCTTCCTCACCCGGGAGAGGGTGGACAACATCAGATCCCTTGTGAGAACCATCTGTGCGGCAAGGTCAGCATCCATAGTCTCTCTCTCCCTGTTGCTGAGTAAACTAGTGTCATGTATTTTGGTGGTGCCATGGGCACGTCTGCATACACGGGAAGTACAGTGGTTCCTCTTGCCGATCCAGAGACGCAAGGCCAGCAACTCCAGGAGAGTGGTGCGTCTTCCTCCAAGGGTGGTGCGCTCTCTCAGTTGGTGGCAGTTGGAGGCCCTACAATGGGGCTGCTCCTTCAAGGAACCGGAGCGCCTGGTCATAACAACGGACACCAACCTATACGGTTGGGGCGCTCATCTCCAGACGCTCATTGTCCAGGGCAGGTGGTCTCAGGCGGAGCTCGCCCACAACATAAATTGACTGGAGCTCCAGGCTACCAGACTTGCCCTGCGTCAGTTTCACCATCATATCACAGGCCGCGATGTTCTAATTCTGACCGACAACATTGCCACAAAGGTGTACATAAATCACCAGGGTGGCACCTGATCTCTGGCCCTGATGGCAGAAGCACAGACACTGGGCCGCTGAGCAGAGCATCACCTGGCATCGTTGCGGGCAGACCACATATCGGTGGAGGACAACATGGCCACGAACTGGTTGAGCAGAACTACAAACTAGGCACCATTACAAACTAGGCACCAGAACTAGGAGTGGTGCCTTCATCCATTGCTGTTCTGTTAACTGTCGCAGAGGTTCAGTCTCCCGAAGGTTTACCTCTTCACCACTCCAGCCAACACACACCTCCCTCGGTTCTTCACCAGGTTCCCTTGCCCAGGAGTGGAAGGGATGGATGCCCTTCGGTGTCGTTGGCTTCCCGGACTATTGTACACCTTTCCACCTGTTCCATTGATTCCACTGATGATCAGGAAAATTCTGACAGAGGGAACAGGAGTGTTACTTGTGGCTCCACACTGGCCAAGGAGATCCTGGTTCGCCAAGAGGAGCACCTGACCCTCCAGTGCTAGCCTGCAACTCTATGCTTCTCCAGGCCAAGCTTGCTGAGGTGGACGGAGACGCCTGATGCCTTCCACCCACCACCAAGCTGTTGTGCTTGGTGCTCGGCGGGGGAGAGGAACACGTCGTCACGCCGCCCCTTTCTTTCTCTTGGCTTTGCTGACAAGGAAGGAGGAAGTCCAGGCTTGAGGGATGGCCCCCACCCTGCAAGATCCACCCCCATCGTTCTATCCCAGCCCCTTTTGCTGGTGGCAACAGCAAATGTACTGTGAAGTACACATGAAGACGGAATGCTGTTGCCCTGCAAAGGCAATTGCAGGAGCACTTCACTCCCATGCTAAGGCTCTGGCCATGCCACTGCTGCAACAAGACATAGCTCTTTCATCTCTCTGCCATGATAGCAGGGAGCTGCAGCAGAGGGCCCAAAGGGCAGGTTGCTGACCCACATGTTAGGGCAACTGGTTTGTAGTCAGTTCCTTGATGGTGGGCTTCTTTGGCACTGGGATGATAGAGCGTTAGAAGCAAGAAGGAAAATAGCATATCTTTAGTGATGTATTTAAAATTCGGGTGAAGATGGGGGCCAATTGGTCAACACAGACTTTTAAACAAGAAATAGAAATGTCTAGAAATAGATCCTTTTCTGTGGTCAGTAGGGGTTGTGAACCCAATGGGATGGGTTCAGTTGTAGGAGGCTTGCTTTTGAGATGGGGGTTGTGGAGATAGGTGGCTGCAGTTTCCTTTCAAACCTGCAGTAAAATACATTCAGGTCATCTGCCAGTTGTTGATTTCCTTCAGCCTGGGAAGGAGGTTTGCCATAACCAGTGATATTTTTAAGAGTTTTCCACATGTTTGCTGGCTCATTCGTTGTGAATTGATTCCTTAGCTTTTCAGAGTAGCTTCTTTTTGCTGCTCTGATCTCCCTTGTTAGTATGTTTCTGGCCTGATTGCACAGCATTCTATCACCTTTTCTGTAGGCTTCCTCTTTGGAACAACGTAGCTGCTTAAGTTTAGCTGTGAACCAAGGTTTATTGTTACTGTACATTCGCAAGTTCCTGGTCAGTACACATGGGTCTTTACAGAACTGACATGATGTTACAGTATCTGTGACTTCATTCAGGTCTGCAGAGGTATTTTCAAAAATATTCCAATCAGTGCAGTCGAAACAAGCCTCAGTTCAAGTCCTTACTGATTTAATAGTTGGTTTCGTGTTTTTAAGTCTTTTGTCTGTAAGCAGGTAAATCATGCAGTGATCAGAATGGCCCTCAGCTCCTCGTGGTAAAGACCGATAAGCATCTTTTAGTGTTGTGTAGCAATGGTCTAAAGCAATGGTTCCCAAAGTGGGTGGTACCGCCCCCTGGGATGGTGGGGCGGCTTAGGGAGGCGCTAAGAGGCAAGGGGCGGTAAGAGGCAAGGGAGGTGGCAGAGTAGTGCTGGAGGTGTTCTGCTGTACTGTACTCCCGACTTGCCTAGCTTAGTGCACAGGCGCAGAAGGGAATGCGATGGGACCAAAAGCGAGAGTCCTTCCCTGCGCGGCTTGTGTGGAGGTGGCGGCTCAGTCTCGCCTTGCCAGGAACAGGCGACGCCGCTCCTTTGGGAAGGCTTGGGTCTTACATGTGCCTTCAATGGGTGGAAGGGCTGGGTTCTTTGTTGCACGAGACTGGCAGTTAAAACTGCTCCTCCAGCTGTGGGGGGGGGGGCGTGAACCCTAAACGTAGCGATGAAGTTGTCTTCCCTGCTTCTCGCCGATTTTGCCACCTTCCTTCTCTGCGGCCTGCTGTTATTTAACAAATGGGCATGTGGGTGAACAGCTTCACAAGAGCCGAAGGTCCTGTCCCACCCAACATGATCGCATGGGGACCCTTGCCCGGTCTGTCATGCTGTGTAGAAACTGAGCTTCTGCCTCCATAAAAAATTGCATGGGAAGCTGAAATTTTGGAATGTGATTCTAAGAGGAAGAGTGTCTACTCCACTTGAACTACTTTCTTATGTAAATAAGGATTGAACAGCGTACAAAAGAGGTTGTGGATTGTAATTCTTTTTTTTATATAATTTTTTTTTATTTTTGTTACATAGACAACATAAACACACAACAATAGAAAAAGAAAAAAGAAAAGAAAAAAAACCCACCAAAGGGGGGGGGGACAAAAAAAACCCCAAAGCCCATCATCACATACAGTATGTCGTTTGGTTACAGGTGTTTGTGTTACAGGTTGTGGATTGTAATTCTTTCATGCTGGGCAGGGCGTGATTTTGCAACTACTTCATAGATGCACGTTTTTTTCTATAGTATTAGTATTGTTAATAGGATTCTTTTTAAAATCATCTGGATTTATAAACAATCTTAATCTTGCCCACTGCTGGAAATACTCCAGAAAATGTGTTTTAAATTAGTAATAATTTTTATAGCGTTAGCTAGCTGGCTGATCTGCTGAAAGAGGGAGGCACGTTTTGTTCAGAAGTTTGTGGAATTGAGACAAGTGGTTCTCAAGCATTGACACACCTTTCAAAAGTAGCTTACAGTGCAGTTTAACATCATGTCCTGACTACATCCTTGTGTTTCCCCTCAAAATGAATTGTCATTGCCCTGATCTCATTCCCAGTAATGAGTGAAATATCTTTAATCATTAGTTGTACTAGCTATAAAGTGGCATTTTTCCTCCTTTCCTATTGACTTTGCTTGTCAGAAGGTCACAAAAGTGATCAACATGACCCCGGGACACTGCAACAATCATAAATATTGAGTAAGTTGCCAAGTGTCTGAATTTTCATCACATGGGCATGGGAATGGTGCAACGATTATATGTGTGAAAAACAGTCATAACTCATTTCTTTCAGTGCCATTGTAACTTCATATTGTCACTAAACTAATAGTTGTAAGATAACTATTCACAAATTGCTAGGGAAGATACAAACTTGCTCTCTTCCTGCCTACATTCCAAACTCTGCTATCTCTTTGCCCTCTGAAAAGCCTTTTTCCTCCTGCTGCAGACTACAGGTATTCCTCAGATTATGACTATAACTGAGTCCAAAATTTCTTGTTAAATGAATCACTGCACTTGTTACTAACGTTGTTAAGTGAATCTGGCTTCTCCATTGACTTTCCCTTGTCAGAAGGTTGCAAAAGATGATGATATGACCTCGGGACACTGCAACCATCATAAATACAGTATGAGTCAGTTGCCAAGCATCCAAATTTTGATCTTACGACCATGGGTATGCTACACTGGTCATAACTGTCAAAAATGCTCATAAATCACTTTTTCAATACATTTTCAATGATGAAGATTTTGATGGTTTGCTGCTTCATACAGAAGTTTGTTGGCTATCAAAAGGCAACTGTGTGAGACGCTTTTATAATCTTTGTGACGTGGAGTTTTTTGAAGACAAGAATGCCTTACTCAGTGGTGAACTCAAAGAGATCAGGCATGACATTGCTTATTTATCAGAACTATTTGCAAAGTTCAATGAGGTGAATTTGCAGTTGCAAGGAAATTAGGTCAATTCTTATTAAGGCCAAATCTGTCATCTCTTCGTTTATTTCAAAGTTAACTCTATTCAAGTGCAATATAGGCCGTTGCGAGCTATACCAATTTCCAAGCTTCTCTGAGCTAGAAGAGAAAGGTGGGATACAAGATGATGATCTTCAAGTTTTTTGTGACCATTTGAACATGCTGCATAAAGATATGTCTGAGCGATATCAGGATCTTCTTTTGATAGAAATTCCAGATTAAGTGATAAATCCATTTTCAGATACTGAGGAAGATGGGGTAGTGGAGGAACAACTCATAGAGCTGTAAATGACATTGAGCTGAAGCCAAAGTTTAAGAAATCGTACCAAGAGTTTTGGTTACAGGAAGAAATTTCTGATCGCTATCCTGCACTATGGACAGTGGTTAAGAAGTTCCTTGTTGCATTTCCAACATCATATTTGGTGGAACGTGGCTTCAGTGTGGTCATCCAACTTCTCTCCAAGCAAAGAAATGGACTCCAGATTACTGAACGTGGTGATTTAAGACTCCTGCTAAGTGACTTAAAACCAGACATTGGGAAACTGGTATCACTTCATCAAGCCCATCCATCACATTAAGAATTTACTGAATAGTGAAGTAGTTACTAAATTTTACTGAGTTTACTAAGTTACTAGTCACTAAGGTTCTTGATAAATGACTATCAGACTTTGAAAACCTGGTATCACTGGATCATGTTCAACAATTTTGTTGAATTAACATTCACTAAAAAGGTTTTTAAATTGATTTTGAATAAATGTGCAATTAATTGTTACAGTTTTGAATTTTACTGTTACTATCTTCCTTCCGTCGTGCAAACAGCCCAGTCACATGACCCCCCCAGCGATGCCCACCAAGCCACACCCACAGAAGCAGTAGAAAAAAATATTAATTCCCCCACTGGGTAGGGCACTGAGGATCATTTTGTAGCACCAAGGGGGCGGTGGACTGAAAAAGTTTGGGAACCACTGGTCTAAAGTATTCTTGCCTCTAGTGCAAGGGTCAGTAAACTATGAGTTTAAGGGAAGAGACAAGATAATTCTTGGGAAAGGGAAGGTATGAGAAAGAAACACAAAATAATCTCTTGGTTCAGTTTGGCATAAAATGAGTCAGGGAAACACTCAGGCTTTCAAGATTTTGTTATACCCTACAATAATAAAATAGCATTTGCTGTATCTGTTTACTGAACTGTACTACCTTGAAGAGCTAAATTTGCTCTGTCCTGGAGCATTTTAGCACATTCTGTTACAAACTTTTTAACTTTTCTGATGCAGAAGAGCAGTATAACAACACTGTCCTTAAATTAGTTAATCAATTAAATTTATGCACCTCCTATATCACTGTTTGGGGCACCTCTGGGCAAAATCCCTTCAGTTTCTCTTTCATCAAGAAATACAGTTGTATTTGCAGCAGATGTAGTTTGAGTCTTCTTCAAACAGAAGGCAAATACTACTTCTAGTTTGCAGATTATGATGCTTATTCATATTGCTTTTTCTCCTTCAATTCCCCTAGCAAATTTCCACACATACTTTCTGTGGTTTTTTGTTATGATTGCAAAATCAAAGAAAAATATTACAAAGAAAAACTTCATAGCTGTGAGCTTCCTCCACATCTCGAGGCTTTGATTGCAGGACCGAGGCTTCGACTCCTGCTTCTACTTTGGCTACTGTTTTCATGCTTGCAAGCCGTGTTGTCGGTTTCACACCATTTCTTCTGGCTGGCAGTGATCCACTGTGAGTTATTTGCTTCTCTCTTAGGTCATTTGAAGAACAGAGTAATATTTCTGATCCACTAGCCAGCATTGCATTTGAAGGGGGTCTTCCCAGGCTTGGGAAAGGCAAATTTGAATTACAGTTAGAGCAAAAATCAAGTAGCACTAACGGACCATTTTCAAAATGGCAGACCAATCTTTGCCTGCAAGCAGCAGCCCGGCTGAACCTTCTCCCAGGCAGCAAAGGTCAACTTCAAGGGGGCCTTCAGACAAGCCCCAGACCCCGGATTCCAGGAGAGCTTCATCAGCTTCTGAGAAAGATGCAAAGAGGAGTTAAAGGGCCTTGGAAAAGTACTTCTTGACACCCAGAAACAGGCAGAAGCAGTCAGGGCTCCCAGAATTCCAGTGAGCAGGCCCAAGGTTTCCCACCCTTTGGAAACAGAACTGCCTTTGCAGATTCTGGAAGATAGCCAGTTAAATTGGTCACCCATTGATACCAATGAGATGCATCCCTTTCAGGCAGCCTCTTATGAGGAGGATTTTGCTCGCCTCTCCTGCCTGGCATCTGCAGGATTGTAACCCAATTTGACTACTAGGCCTTCTGCCCCGATAGCTAACCTTTACTCCCACAGCAGTGGGACTCCGCTCTGGGGAGGATCAGGGCCCTGGTCTCTCCCAAGAATTACATAACATCATCGCTGAGACCATATTGCAGGGCATAGTCAGCACTGTTCCACAGAGGCTTTCCGTGCCACCTACCACCAGGACTCCCTTGATTATCAGGCCTGCAATCCCAGACTCAAACTCGTCTAACTTACTTGCAGGATCCCCATTCACCCCCCCTTCCCTTCATAGTGAGGTTTCGATTATGGGGGGAAATGATCCAGGGGATCAAGCCTATCTGAGGAGGAAGGCCTCATCCCAGACAAATTCATCCCCAGCTCCTCAGGATCCTAATGATCTACTGTTCACAGAGCCAGTGATAGAACAAGAAAATTATTTGTAGATGTCATTCAGCAACAAGGGCTCTATTACTGCCCCTAGGGGGATCAATAGTAAGATGTATGGGGTGGATCAGGATTTTGAGGAACTCCTTAAAGTTCCAGCTTTGGATGCTCCTCTTATCACTCTGGCATCTTCGGCCATCCTCCCTTCTGACACAGTGGAAGGTCTAAAAGTGGATGATAGGAAGGCGGAGATATCTTCTCACAGGATGCACCAGGTGGCCACCTGGGCGATTAGATAAGCCACAGCAGCTTCCTTCTTTAATAGGGCATCCTAGCTCTGGCTCCACCAGATGCGGGCCGTGACCTGAGAAATGCGTGCCCGACAAAACCACGCCCACAAAAAGCACGCCATCCACAAACAACATAGTGGGACATGAAAACGTTTTAGGGTTAGGGTTACAAATGTTGTTTTTGTGTCCCACTATGTTGTTTGTGGATGGCGCTTTTTTTGCGGGTGCGGTTTTGTGGGCGTGGTTTTGTCGGGAGCGCATTTGTCGGTGAACCGATGCGGGCCCAAGCTTCACCTAAGGACACAAGGCTGCAGCTGGATATTAACAAACTGATAGCAGCTGCTGAATATTCAGCAGACGCAACCCTTAACATGGCCAAGTTTGCTTCCAGTGCCATGGCGTCTAATGTCACCTCTCGTCCCCTCCTGTGGCTATGCCACTAGCAGGCAGAAGTGGAGGTTAGCATCAGCCCTCTTCAAGGGTGGAAATCTTTTTGGGGAGGCACTGGACCCTGTCCTAATTGAGGGAAAGGATAAGAGGAAGACTCTTCCTCACATGTACAGGAGAATGGAACGAAGGACCACCCCCTACTATCACTGGCAGTTCTTTTGGGCTCCGGAGACAGGATGCAACACCACTTTTTATCAGAGGTCATACCCCCAAGTAATTGACCACCCTCAGGACAGGTCATCCTTTTGAGACAGGATCACACAACCTCAGACCAAGCAGCCCTTTTGTGGGTCTAACTACCAGCCATTTTGCCGGTCTAAGTGACTTTCAATCTGATCATCCCATTGGTGGTTGATTAGCACTATTCACCAGCCAATGGCAAGAGACCACTACAGATGCTTGAGCTCTGCAAACAGTGAGGCTCAGCTTCACTCTAGAATTCTGCTCCATTCCCCCGAGACGCTTCATCCAGTGCCCCATTCCCAGAGACAACGTCAAAATGTCATTAGAAACATAAAAACGTTGTTATAAACTGAGAATGGTCACTAAACAATTGTTTGTAAATGGAGGGCCATCTGTACATTCTTTATTATGAGATCAAGCCTATGGCTCATCTCAGTTGAGATGAGACCCTGTCTGTTTGCTGTAGAGTTGACATGAAGTCAGACATAAATTGTAAGTGCAGGCATGCCTATTATTTTTTCTAGGACAAAACTTTCTGGGAAACCTTGTAAAGAAGGATATTCCACAATATACCAGGACCACCTTGGTTTATTGATTCACCTGATGCCAAAATCCTAGCTATGTTAATATGGGATTAATATGGGATATGGCAGTAAATAAGTAAATAAATATTGCTTCATGAGAGAAAAGGCTAATCATGTTGTATTAAAAAGACATTACATTTTAACAATAGGAAAAATGAATTTTTAAGGCAATCAATTCATTAATTTGTAGTAATTTCTGAAAAGTGATGCAGAGATTTTCATGAAGGGTTGCTTTTGTGTATTCTATGTAGTATGCATTTGTAATGTGTATTTTTTTAAAGTTTTTGTATGCAGAGTTATATCATGGATTTCTTTTTGATACTGTAAATATTCTTGATGTTTTCTATTTTAGATGGAACTCTGCAAAGTTACAATAGTCAAGGTGGCAATAGATTTCCTTTATTTGCATTTTCATTAAAGATGACAGTTTATCATATGGTGAGTAAGGTGTTGAAGCAATAGTAAATGTGGCTTTTTCCGGTGCCAGGCAGGTGTGGCTATTCTGGTATCGAGGTTGAAGTGACTTATGAAACTGGGAGTGCTTTCTCTATATTCAGGAAGAAACTGGGAGTTCTTTTTTTATTATTATTCTGTAGAGATCTGTATATAGTCCACAGCAGCTACGTGCTACTTTATATAAAAATTAAATGAAGTTTTCTTGGCTAGAACTTTGCTGTTGTTTATGATCTGTTTTCTTTTCTTTCAGTTTCATCAGAGTTCAAAATGCAGCAGTTGGTTTCTTGCCTGGGTGTGTGGTTTTTCCTCCAGCTTCCCAACTTTGGTTCTGGAACACGTGTTGTCTACAAAGTACAGGAAGAGCAGCCACCCAATACACTCATTGGAAGTTTGGCAGCAGACTATGGCTTCCCAGATGTAGGACATCTCTATAAATTAGAGGTGGGTGCCCCCTATCTGCGTGTGGATGGCAAGACTGGTGATATCTATACAACAGAAACTTCCATTGATCGGGAAAGCCTGAGAGAATGCCAGCACTTGTTCCCAGGAGATCCTTGTTTTCTGGAGTTTGAAGTTTCTATCACAGACCTGATGAACAATAGCCCTCGCCTACTGGAGGGGCAGATTGAAGTTATGGACATCAATGACAATACACCCAACTTCGCATCTCCTGTCATCACATTAGCCATTCCTGAAAATACCAATATTGGTTCACTTTTCCCTATTCCTTTGGCCATGGATCGTGATGCTGGTGCCAATGGTGTTGCTTCCTATGAACTCATGCCTGGTTCAGATGCTCAGAAACTTTTTGGCTTGCAAGTAGCAGAGGATCAAGATGAGAAACAGCCACAACTAATTGTAATGGGAAACCTAGACCGGGAGCAGTCAGAGTCTTATGACTTAACTATCCGGGTTCAAGATGGAGGTAGCCCATCTCGTGCTAGCAGCGCTTTGTTGCGGATCACTATTCTGGACATGAATGATAATGCACCAAAGTTTGAGAAACCATTGTATGAGGCTGAACTTTCAGAAAATAGTCCTATTGGTCACTCTATACTGCAGGTAAGCCCTTTTTCAATAGAAGATATATATAATTCTGCATTTAGAATTTGAATACCTATTAATTTCAAAATATGAAAAGGATTATGTATTTAGGTATTTTGCATGCTTTACTTATTACTTTCCTAACATTTTAGAGACTTGATGTTATTTGAGGTTTGAATCAGTCAACAGCTTTTGTCCATCAGTAGATGTGCTTTGCAAACAATAGTCTGGGAGGATGAGTTGGGAATTTTGTAGTGAAATTCACTGGAATTAATGGAGAAATAGCATATATTTTTCCTTTTTCACAACTTCTTCATATACGTAGTTCAATATCACTTACAACTGCTACGTCAATCAACAGTAGCATCTGATTTCACCTGGTTACATCAGATGGCAGGGCAGTAAGATTTCATCCTTTAGCATAACTGGGATCACTAGCCATTGTTTTCTCTTCCTGCTAATCAATTCCATTAAATATGATTTTGTCCTTTATATTATTTTTATCACACTATAAATATATTAAATATGAGCAAATATTTCTCTGCTGAGGTTTATATATTCAGGAATAATAATAATCAACTTCCTACCAGTGAGGACAATTTACAAGCAGAACAGCTTGCCGTCAGACATTGTGTGTCCTTCACCACTGGAGATTTTAAAGAAGAGATTAGATAGTCATATATCTGAAATGGTATAAGGCGGGGTGTCAAACTCATGGCCCATATCTGGCCCACGGGGTTATTCTGGTCTACCCAATGTGAAGAGGAAAGATTGGGCCAGCATGGCTTTGGCTGGGTCTACCCAGAGGTGCCGAACAGCAGGACAACTGCGAGAGCCAAGCCAGACCTCCACTGTCCAACATGCCAATGGGAGCACTTCTGTTGGGCCAGCCAGCCCCCCTGCTGGGCTTTTGTGCTCAGTGCTCAGCCAGGGGAGAGGAGCGCTTCCCCATGTCTCCCCTTCTTTCTCTTGGCCTCGCCAAGTGAGGTGGAAGGCCAGGCTTGGAGGATGGTCCCCACCCCACAAGACCTGCCCTCGCCGTTCTATCCCAGCCCTCTTTGCTGGCGGCAACAGCAAATATAGCATGATGAAGGCAGAATTCTGTTGCCACTTCACTCCCACACTAAGGTTCCAGCGATCACCACCGCCATGACAGGGTGACAGCTCTTTCATCCCTCTGCCATGACAGGGCACCACAGCAGAGGAGTGAAAGAGCTGCATAGGTCGCATTGTGGCTCCACGTCATAATGGGCTTCAGGAGAAGGAGGGGACCCTGTCTCTCCCATTATGAAGCGCATGAGTGAAAAAGTTCACTCAATTCCAACTTCGTAAGATCTTTTTCTTTTGTGAGAAGTTGGAATTGATTGAGTGAAATGCAATGGAAAAACGTGATTGGAGCTGGGCTCTGCATACCATGTCTGGCATGCATGCCATAGGTTTGCCATCACGGTCCACAGTCCCTTCCAGCTTTATTCTGATTGATTGACATTTGGCTAAACCAAAGCAACCTTTTCCTATCTTAAATCATTATCACAACTATTCCAGGGATGGGTTCCCGCAGTCACTACTGCTAGTTCTCGTGTGTGCTGCACGCATATGCGCTTGATGCACATGAACAGAAAGAAAAAAAGATGATCCCGCCTATGGCGCTGCCCAGAAAACCAGTTGGGGGGTGGTGGCAGGCCTAGGTCGCTGCCAGTTCCAGTGACTGAGGCCACCAAACCACAACTGGTTCAGCTGAATAGGGCCGAACCGAGCCAGTAAGAACCCACCACTGAACTACTCCTTTCTTAGAGATTTTGAGACATAGGCATTCTGTGGGGATAACTTCAATTCATCTTATTCACTTTATCCATATTCAAATTCATGGACTGAGCCCTCCATTCATACACTTAAATCTGCACATGTTTAAGAGAATAACAGTCTAATACAACCTCTGCTCAAGCAGGAGAGACACCCCCCCAGCGCGCATGCATGCATGAATGACAGGTGCTCCCTACATTTTTTGCATGCTTTTTCAGCTTCCCTGAAGCCTCCAGAGCGCAAAAAAACAGCCCTACAGGGAAACCGGAAATCCGGGAACAGACTTCCAGTTGCTCGTAGGGCCATTTTTAGTCCTCTGGAGCCTTCAGGGAAGCCTCCGGAAGGCCCCTGAAGCCTCCGGAGGGCTTAAACTGGCCCTACAAGCAAACCAGAAATCCGTTCCCGAACTTTAGGTTTGCCCGTAGGGTGGGTTTTTTTCCACTCCGGAGGTTTCAGGGAAGCTCCTGAAGCCTCTAGAGGACCTCCAGGGGGAGGGAGCTGTTTTCGCCCTCCTCAGGCTCCTATAAAGCCTCTGAAGCCTGAGGAGGGCAAAAAATGGCTTTAAAAAAGGCTGAACTCAGCTGGATGAGAAGTGAAACATCTTCAAAAAAAATATATCAAAAAGTCCAGTTGCCTTTTGAAAAAGCACCTTTGGGACAACTATGACCTGGGTGACTGATAATCTCCATAGATATCTCTTTGATTGGTTTCCATGCATTTCTCCTTGTCCTGGCTTCAGATGGTTTGGAGAATATATTGACCCCCTTAGACATGGTCATTTCTCTCTTTTCATTAGACTATACATAACCAGTTCTTACAATCGTTCTTCATATGTTTTACTTCCAGTCTCCTAATCATCTTTCTTACTCTTTTCTGCACTCTTTCCAAATTCTCAACATCTTTTTTTATATTATGGCAACAAAAATTGGATGTAGTATTCCCAATGTGGTCTTAATGTGACATTATAAATCAGTACAAACACTTCATGTGAGCTTGATTCTATTAATGCACCCTAGGACAGTGTTGGCTTTTATGGCAACTGCAGCACACTGCTGGCTCATAGCCACCTACTTGGTACCTGTGCATTTGGGTTTTTTTGCCTAAATGTAAAACCACCTTTCTTTTCTCACCACTGAATTGCATTTTGTTGGATAGGGCCCAATTGTTCAGGTCTATTGGTATTGGTATTGGTATTGTTTATTTGTATGCCGCCCTTTTCCCTGGGGGGACTCAGGGCGGCTCACAGTCAAAAGGAAGGGGGGGACAGACTTTTACATATAAGACAGTACATGATTAAAACGCAACATTCATACCATTCGGGCGGGTTACAATCTTTAGCCCCAGGCCTGACGGGATAGCCAGATTCTAAGGGCTGTGCAGAAGGTCTGGAGGGTGGTGAGGGTACGAAGCTCCACGGGGAGATCGTTCCATTGGGTCGGGGCTACCACCGAGAAGGCTCTCCTCCGCGTGGTGGCCAGTCGGCATTGGCCAGCGGATGGAACTCGGAGGAGGCCTAAACGATGAGATCTAATGGGTCGTGTGGAGGTGATCGGCAGTAGGCGGTCTCTCAAGTACCCAGATCCACTACCATGAAGGGCTTTATAGGTGGCAAGTAGCACCTTGAAGCGTATCCGGAGATTGACAGGTAGCCAGCGCAGCTCGCGGAGGATAGGTGTTACGTGGGTGAAGCGAGGTGCACCCACGATCGCTCGCGCGGCTGCATTCTGGACTAGCTGAAGTCGCCGAATACTCCTCAAGGGCAGCCCCATGTAGAGCACATTGCAGTACTCCAGCCTAGAGGTCACAAGGGCCCGAGTGACTGTTGTGAGAGCCTCCCGGTTCAGGTAGGGGCGCAACTGGTGCACCAGGCGAACCTGGGCAAATGCCCCCCTGGTCACAGCTGACAAATGGTGTTCGAAAGTCAGCTGTGGGTCCAGGAGGACTCCCAAGTTGCGGACCCTGTCTGAGGGGTATAATGTTTGACCCCCCAGCCTGAGAGATGGAATATTTGCCAAATTGGCGGGAGGGAAACACAACAGCCACTCGGTCTTATCCGGGTTGAGCACAAGTTTGTTAGCCCTCATCCAGCCCCTAACAGCTTCAAGTCCCTGGTTCATCACGTCCACTGCTTCATTGAGTTGGCACGGGGCGGACAGATACAGCTGGGTATCGTCCGCATACTGGTGGTATTTTATCCCGTGCCGCCGAATGATCTCGCCCAGCGGTTTCATGTAGATGTTGAAAAGTAGGGGAGACAGGACCGAACCTTGCGGCACCCCATATGTTAGGGGCCTAGGGTTCGATCTCTGCCCTCCAACTAACACCGACTGCGACCTGTCCGAGAGGTAAGAGGAGAACCACTGCAAAACAGTGCCTCCCACCCCCACCTCTCGCAGTCGTCGCAGAAGGATACCATGGTCGATGGTATCGAAAGCCGCTGAGAGGTCAAGGAGAACCAGGATGGAGGTGTGGCCTCGATCCCTGGCTCTCCAGAGGTCATCGGTCAATGCGACCAAAGCGGTTTCTGTGCTGTAGCCAGGTCTGAAGCCGGACTGGAATGGGTCAAGATAGCTGGCTTCCTCCAAGGCTCGCTGGAGCTGAAAGGCCACCACCTTCTCAACAACCTTCCCCACAAAGGGGAGGTTGGAGACTGGACGGTAATTGTTAAGAATGGCTGGATCCAAAGATGGTTTCTTCAGGAGGGGTCTCACCACCGCCGCTTTGAGTGCGGGGGGAAAGACCCCCTCCCGAAGGGAGGCGGTAACAACCGCCTGGATCCAGCCCCGTGTCACCTCCCTGCTGTTGACAACCAGCCAGGAGGGGCACGGGTCCAGTACACATGTGGAGGCACTCACAGCTCTCATGGCCTTTTCCACGTCCCCAGGGGCAACATCCTGAAACTCAACCCAGCGATGGTCTAGCAGATTATCCCCTTGTGCCTCGGCTGGATCTGCAGAATCGGAGTCCAACTCCGACCGAAACCGAGCAACTTTGTCCGCCAAGAACTGGACGTACTCTTCAGCCCTACCCTGCAAGGGGTCCCCCGTATCCCTCCTATTTAGGAGGGAACGGGTTATCCTAAACAGGGCGGCTGGGCGGGACTCGGCAGAGGCAATCAAGGTGGCAATATAAGATCTTTTTGCCGTCCTAATTGCCCTGATGTAATCCTTGATGCACGATGTTAAAAGTGCTTGGCTCGATTCGGATTTGTTGGATCTCCACGAGTGCTCTAGGCGTCTCTTCCGGCGCTTCCTCTCCCGGAGTTTCTCGGTGAACCAAGGGGGTCTCCTGGATCCACAGCCTCGGAGCGGCCGTAGTGGCGCAATCCGGTCAAGGGACCCCGTCGCTGCCGAGTTCCAGGCAGCAACCAGGGTCTCCACCGGACTGTGGGCGAGAGTATCAGGAATAGCCCCAAGCTCCGTCTGGAACCTCAAGGGATCCATAAGTCGCCTGGGGCCGAACCATCTGGTCGGTTCCTCTTCCCTACAGCGGAGGTTTGGCCTCCGAAAGTCAAGCCTCAGTAGGCAATTAAAATCCTTCTGCACCTTGAGCATATCTGGAGTGTTGGATATTCCTGCCAGCTTAATGTAGTATTCTGCTACTCTCTTGTTTCTCCAGGTATAAATACAAAACATAAGGAGGAAGGCATTTTTAACTAGCTTGTTACAAAAATCTTTTGAAAGACTTACTATAATTTTGGGATTGACTGTAACAATAGAGAAGGTTTACATTTCTCCACATTAGTCCTAAGTCCAAAGACAACTAGGGATAGAACGGAAACTACTCAAATTTGCAGAATACACCAAACAGGGGAAATGCTAATATTTTGGTAGATAGACTCAGGATTCAGAACATTGGGTCCTATCCAATAAAATGCAATTCAGTGGTGAGAAAAATAAGGTCATATGTCAACAGAGCGATCGTGACAAGACAATGAGAAGTAATAGTACCACTTTGCAATGTGCTGGTGAGATCATGCTCTGAATACTGTGTTCAGTTCTGAATCTGATCCTAAGATCATGAAAAGAGCAACAAAGATAATAAAGGGTCTGAAGCCTATTCAATGTATGGCGAATGGTTAAGAAAGCTAAGTATGTCTAACCTACAAAATGAAGGATTAGAGTGAAATATGATAACTGTCTTCCAGTACTTGGGAGGCTGTCACAAAGAAGAAGGGATTGCTTATTCTCTAAGACACCAGAAGGCAAGACAAGAAGTAAAGGGAAATTAATCAAGGAGAGAACCAACCTTAGAACTAACCAACCTTAGAAACAACCTTAGAACTAAGAAGAAATTTCCTGACAGTTAGAACAATTAATCAATGGAACAAAATTGTGGAAGCTCCAACAATTGGACCACCATTTGTTTGAAATTGTATAGGGTTTCATACTTGAGTAGGAGGTTGGACTAGAAGATTTCCAAGGTCCCTTCCAACTCTAGTATTCTGTTATTCTGCAGGCAATCTTATTCCAATGTTTTTTTGCTGTTCTGGATGCTCAGTTATACTTTGTTTCAATCCTTCTACTTCTTTAGTTAAAAGGCTTTGTTCTTTCTGAGGCAGTTCTGTCCAGGAATTTCAAAATCTAGTTCAGCACTTGCTAACTAAGGCAACGACTGAGCTAGCTAGCAAAAGTTTCTGTAATTTATGATCATACCTCTGGCATACTTCTCACCTTTCTTAAAACATACAGACCGCACAATCACACCAAGATATTCAGGGGTGGGTTTCAAATTTTTTTACTACCGGTTCTGTGGGTGTGGCTTGTTTAGTGGGCATGGCTTGTTGGTCATTGACAGTGGGTGAGTCTTATTGGTCATTTGGCTGGGCAGGCATGGCTTCATGGTCATGTGACTGGGTGGCATAGCTGGTTGGTCATGTGACTGGGTGCGTGTGGCCAACTTGACATCACTCACGTCAAGGGGCTCCTTGCCTGGTCTCTCCTCACCTCAAAGGCCTCAACGAGATACAATTTCTCTATCTATTTATTTACTATTTCTGAACATCCAAAATATACAATTTAATCCTATGTATATATGCCATATTACATAGTATAGAGTGTTTATAGGGACACAAAAAGATACATTATCTACTATATATACTCCATGTATGTAAACACACACACACACACCCCTCTTCTAGCAGTATACACATTCAACCTCACTCACTGCATTTGGAAAAACACACAGAGTCCACATTTAACTATAATTTCTTTATGTTAGAACATTACACATGCCTTCAGATTTTCTTCTCTCGCCTGCACATGACTGTTAAAGCCAAGAGATGTCATGGATTGCATAAAATGTGGTGAAACTCACTTAACAATGCTCTTGCTTAGCAACCAAAATGTTGGGCTCAATTGTGGTCATAAATCAAGGACTACCTCTGCCTTCCTCTGCATGACAGTTTTGTCCTAGTAAACTCCTCCTTTCTGGCAATTTTCCTCTGTTAGAGGCACCAACATAATCCAGACAATATAAGGTTTCCTGCTGGAACAGGAGTTTGGACTAGATGACCTCCGAGATCCCTTCCAGCCCTGAAACAGCTGTGCTGTTTCAAAGGGTCTTCTAAAGCCACCTCTAGTGCTAAGAGGGGGGCAGTTGTAATGTTGGCACTCAGGGCTACGATGCAGTCTCAAACCCCTTCCTGTGGATGGCTGTGTCCTCTATCAGGCTTACGCACATGCACGCACACGCAGCATGCACAGAGGGGGGGGGGGAGAAAGAGAGAAATGAGAAACAGAGAGATGGAGAAACCGAGAATGAGAAAGGGAGGAGGGAGAAATAGATGAGAAACAGAGAGGGAGACAGAGAGAGGGAGAAAGAAAGATGGAGAAAGAGAGAGATGGGCAAGAGAAAGAGGGGAGAAAGAGAGATGAGAAACAGAGGGAGAGAAAGAGGGAGGAGGGAGAAAGAGTGATGAGAAAGAGAGGGAGTGGGACAAAGGAAGAGATGAGAGAGAGAGAGATCTGTTTAAGTGAACCTTGTGGTCATTAAGCAAACACTGTGGTTGTTAAACAAGTTCATTTTCCCTAATGGGCATTTTTAACAAGAAACCAGAAGGAATTGTTGGAAACTGGCAAAAAACATAGAAAATCTCACCCATCTCTGAAGATAGTGCTTCACTACTACTATTGCTGTCAGTATTACTGTTGTTATTGGCATTTGCATTATCATTAATTTGTTGCACAGAACAGTCAGATGTTCATAGTGGATTCAGCATTTTTGTCTACCCATGGGGGATTTTCAAAGGTCCTGGGATAGACAGATTTGGATGTTTGATGGTGTTACAGATATTATTGCAGGATGTTCTAAGTAAAGCTGCCTTTTCCAATTGACTAAAGAAGAATTTATCAACATTGATGGTGTTCAAGTGTGGTCCAATTCTTTTGGGATTGCATCCAAGGTGCCTATTACTATTGGAACTACCTTAGCTTGCTTTTGCCACAGTCATTCGATTTCTATTTTACAGGTCTTTGTAATTTGTTATCTCCTCCAATTTTTTCTCTTCTATTCGGCTATCTCCAAACACTGCCACATCCGTTATCCAGATTTGTTTTTCTTTCTTGTTGACAATTATTAAGACTGGGGTGTGAGGTGGCAGCTGCTTGTCTGTTTGAATTCTAAAGTCCCAGAGCAATTTAGCATCTTCAATATCTTTCTTCTATTTTATGGTCCCACCAGTTCTTTCTAGGAGAAAGATATTTCTTGCAGATCTTCCAATATACCATTGTTACTATTTTGTCATGCCATTGCTTCTAGTCAATCTGTGCAATCTTCTTGCGCAGGCCTTCATATCAGGTGGTCCACTGTTTCTGCAGATTCTTTGCAAGGGGGCACTTATTGTCTCTTGCTATCTTCTCAATTCTGATTTTACATGCATTGGTTCTTAAAGTTTGCTCTTGTGCAACCACAATTATTCCATTTGTCTCTGTTTTCAACTTAATTTCTCTTCCCATGCCTCCATTATTATTTTATCATTATATTTCTTCATTTTGTCTTTCTTGTAGGCTAGTTTGGTCTCTTACTGACTGGGCTTATTCCAGTCAGTAAGCTCTCTTGCTTTACAGGTATTGAATCAGAATAAAGCTGGAAGGGACCTTGGAGGTCTTCTAATCCAGGGGTCACCAACCTTTTGGACCTCAGGGACCACTAAATTCATAAATTTAAATTTTGCACACCACTAATATGATCTGCCCAATAACCAGTTGGGTGGGCATGGCTAGGTGGTCATGTGACTGGGTGTGCGTGGTGAACTCGATATCAGTCACATCAAGCGGTGCCTCGCCAACCTCTACTTGCCCTTCCCTTCCCAGCCACTCATCGCCTGCCTGCCCGGGCTCCTTAGAGCTCCAAGATGAAGCAGTGGTTGGAGCTAAGTAGCCACTATGAGAAAGAGTTGGCAAAAGAGCTGGCTCAGTTCAAATTTGATCTGACCAAGAAGGAAGCTCAGCAGAAGCACCTCACTGAGGACTATAAGCATAGGCTTTCCAAGCAGAGGGAAGACCTATGGGAGTGCAAGGATAGGTACCGGCACCTGGAGGTTCAGTGGACTGAGATGGTCAGGCAGTTCCAGGCCATCATGCAGTCCCACTAGAACAAGGCCTTCCGGCTCTTTGCCATCAGTGGCACTTCCCTCCAGCTTTTGCCCAAAGCCCCACACCAGGAGGCTGAAGCGGACCCCAAGTCAGAATTACTCCCCCCTCCAACCCACACAAAAAGAGTCTCCCAAAGGGAGAGACTCTCTGCAGCAACACCTATGTTCATTTCACGTATCCAGCCCAGGGGCTGTAGTTTGAGGATCTCTGATTTCGTGCAATATAAAAAATGCAAATATTTTTTTCTGCAGGTCACTATGAGTAGAGCTTCAAGCGAGGCCCAAACTGGCCATGGAGCAGGAAGGGGGCCTTCGACCACCTCCCATCCCAGGGAGCTTCTGCGTCCCATTGCAGGTGCCTAGGGAGGCCTTGACCCCTGCCTCCCCACCATCTCCAGCCCACACAAACTTTCCACCACCCCACCAACCAGGAAACGCTCCTGGCTCTGCTGGGCAGCCACTCTTTTGCGCCCCAATGCTGGCTGCAGTTGGATCTTCGGCGGCCCTGCTTTCTCCTAGTGCCCCTTCCCAGCTCAGAGACCCTCTGGGGCAGCCCCATCTCTCTGGCCGCGTCTGGTCACATGGCAGCGGGGTGCAGGCTGCTCTGACACAACGCCCTCCCAGATGCGGCCAAAGTGGCCGGGGTGTCCTGGAGCAGCTCCCGGCAGCGGCTTACCTACGGTCCATCCCAGTGAGCTTCCAATGCTACTTAGATGACGTCTGGTGCAGGCCCAGTCCTACAACCAAGTAGCTTATGACCTTTATCTTACTATTCGGACATTCCAACACGTGGGGTTTTCTGTCAATTTCCCAAAGAGCCACCTCAAGGCCTCCATGAGAATTTTGCACCTGGGAGTAATTATAGACTCGGGCATGGGGTTGATTTTCTTGTCCCAGGACCGCTGGTCCAACCTACAGAAATAAATTCGTAAGGTGCATTCCATATGGGTAGTACTCATTGTAGACCTTTCACGGCTGTTAGGCATGATGATTTCGTGCATTGGGATAGTGCCCTGGGCACACCTTCATACCAGAACATTACAGTGGGCCTTAATCCCATATCAACGACATATGATCAGCGAATCACCTTTGGCCATTCCAGTGTATCCTCACGTCCGCCTGTCACTCCAGTGGTGGCTCTCCACAGCATTCTCTCAAGGATCGGAAATCAGAGAGCCGACGAGAGTAACCGTGACAGAGATACAAGCCTTTTCGGCTGAGGGGTGTTGATGGAGTCAAAACTGGTGTAGGGGTGTTGAACTGCCACAGACCTGTGCCACAATATAAACTGGCTCGAGCTGAAGGCAGCTCGCATAGCGCTTTGCCATTTTCAACCGGACTTACAACATAGGCACGTGTTACTTCTCACTGACAGCATCGCCACCGAGGGACACATAAACAGGCAGGGTGGCACGCATTTGAAGGCCTTGTGGCCAGAGGCACACAAACTCATCTCATGGGCGGAGGGGCACTTGGTGTCTACTGTAGCAGACCATATCTCAGAGACTGCCAACCACCAAGCAGACTGGCTCAGTTGGGCCACCGTGGACCACAGGGAGTGGCAGCTCCATCCAGATCTGTTTCGTCACATTTGTCGCCGATTTGGGAATCAGGTGATGGACCTGTTCATGACACAGGTGAATGCTCAAGTTCCCCGCTTCATATCCAGATACCCGACCAGAGGGGCGGAGGACACAGATGCATTGCGCTGCAGCTGGCCGAGCAGTCTCCTGTACACCTTTCCCTCCCCTTTCCACTTCTTCCAGGGACCATCAGGAAGATAGAGTCAAAAGGGGGGGGGAAGTAATTCTAATAGCACCAAATTGGAAACCGTGGTATGTGGACTTAGTGCAGTTATCCACGTCCTCTCTGTGGAGAATTCCCTGGGAGGAAGTCTGTCTGTGCCAGAGGGTTTTGTTACATCCAGAGCCTCAGTGGCTCCAATTGATTGCCTGACTATTGAACAGAGCCTCCTGAGGGAAGCAAACTTCACCACCAGAGTCATCTCCCCTTAGAGGCATCCAAACGACTGTTGACCATGAGGATCTACAATTCCACATGGTCGGTGTTCATCAAGTGGTGTCGTTCGGCGTCCTTAACACCTTCTGAAACCTTGACCACGTCCTGGAATTCGTTCAGGACGGGTTAGATAGGGTCCTTGCTCACAATACGTTACACCGCCGATAGCAGGACTTTCCACGTTACTTCCCAGTGTAGGACACAGTCCTCTATCGCACCTCCCGCCCATTAAAAGATTTCTAAAGGGAGCGGCGAACCTGTGTCCCCCGACTATCCATCATTTTCCAACATGGGATTTGCCAGTGATTCTTCAGGCACTCATGGGTCCTCCCTTTGAGCCTGTATGCATGGTCTCTCTTCAGCTCCTAACAATGAAGGTTGCGTTCCTGATTGTCATAACATTGTCCAGGCGCATCTCGGAGCTAGGGACACTCTCTTCTTGAGAGGACCTGTGCGTCTTCCATCAGGACAGGGTGATCCTGAGATTAGACCCTTCCTTCCTCCCGAAGGTAAACACTCCCTTCCACAGGGCTCAAGAAGTGGTCTTACTCAATTTCTGTCCGGCTCCATCCCGGGACAGAGAATGCCTCTGGCACATGCCCTACTCTGTTTATTAGGCACTATCACCTAAATGCTTATGCATCAGCAGAAGCATCATTCGGGCACAGAGTGTTGCAGCAAGTAGTGGCCACCTCAGCCGCTACAGACTCATAGGCTCCACCAGTGGCCCCTCCCGCAGTATGCCATGGAGAACGAACATTGGTACTTAACTGAACGTTGCTTCACATGACATCTGCGGGAGGGGTCACGTCCCGCCCTAGTTAATTGTAGAGGACTAGTGTGGGAGAGGGTGGCCTTGTTGTGATTTCTTTTTCAGATCATCCTCATACTAACTGACTTGACCTTGAGGAAACTGGGGCACAGGGGGTAGAGGCATGGCTGCAACATTTTCCACTCAGTCTATGGACTAATCAGCACTGATAATAGCCCACAAGTGGCCCCTCTTGCAGATGTCATGAGAAGCGACATTCAGGTAAGTACTAACCATATTTCATATTCACTGTTCCCTCTAAGGTGCGCGGCTGCGCAGCCACGCACGTGGCAAGAAACCCCCGCGCAGCAGTTTCTAACTGCCGCGCAGAGATTTCTAACTGCCGCGCAGAGATTTCTATCAAAGCAAACGTGGGAAAGTCCTTTACAGGCGGCTAGAACTGGCCGCCCGCAAAGGACTTCCCCAGACTGGGAGAGATATTTTTAAAAACGGCGGTCCTTCTAGCTCGCTTTGTTGCTTGGTTTGCTGCAGCCCTGGGGAGCCATGGAGAGGGCGAGTCAGAGGCAGCCCAGCACCTGGCGTCCCACCCACCCCCTCGGCGGCACCGAGATGGCTCTCCTGGATGCCTGACCTGCCGGTATCTCCCCCCCCCCACTTTCCGCCTTCCGGAAGCCCATCGCTTCGGGCGCTTCAGGCTCTTTTCTTTCCTCCCATCCCTTGCCCTGCTTTCTGCTCGAACGGAATATCTGTTGCTGCCTCCTCCTCCCCCAACAGCACTGCCAGATTTGCCGCCCAACGCTGCGGCTGAGGTGAAGCCGCCAAAGCTCCCGCCAGCACCCCTGCTTAGGTGAGGTGTTCCAAGTGGAGGGGGAGGCACCGCCGCCGCTGCCATGGGCGGGGGCGCCTGCGGGAGCTTTGGCGGCTTCACCTCGGCTGCAGCGCTGGGCAGCAAATGTGATGGTCCTCTTGGAGGAGAAGGGGGAGGTGGCAGGAGTTATTCTGGTGGGGGGGAGGCTCGTCGGCATCTTCAGCGGCAGCCCTGCCCCCTGTGAAAAAACCCGAAGATGGAGCAGATCCACGCAGATGACGTCGCCGCAACATGACTGGAGGAGGAATTCTGGGAGTTGAAGTCCACAGTCTTAAGCTGTCAGGTTTGAAGATCCCTGTGTTTTTTTCCCCTAAAGGGTTATGGGTGCAAGGATCTTGTAACTTGACAGCTTTAAGACTTGCATGCTTCACTGCCAGAGTTTCTGAGCCAACATGACTGGAGGAGGAATTCTGGGAGTTGAAGTCCACAAGTCTTAAAGCTGTCAGGTTTGAAGACCCCAGAGGTTTTTTTTCTAAAGGGTTAGGGGTGCGAGGGTGTTGTAACAATAGCTTTAAGATTTGCGTGCTTCAAGAGCTAGACTTTCTGAGCCAACATTTTGGTTGCTAAACAGGACCGTTGTTAAGTGATACTGATATTATATAACACTTTTAATTAAGTGGGTACCTTGAATAAACATAACTTTGAGTTTCAAATAATACTGATTTCGTTGTTGTCTTAGGTGACATCTGGTAAAAAAGTTCAGGTGCTCAGGCATGAAAATGTACCGCTCAAACACTATACTTTTCTGCTCACACTGAAAAAAAATTAGAGGGAACATTGTTCATATTTCATTCTAACCATATTTATAATTATATTCATTTATTTGTTCCTATTAAATATATTGGCATACATATAATTCAGTGGTGAAATTCATTTTTCCCCCTATCAGTTCTGTGGGCATGGCTTGGTGGACATGGCTTAGGGGTGGTGGGTCATGTGACTGAGTGGGCGGAGCCAACTTTATATCACTCACAGCAACTCACTAAGCCACACCTACAGAACCGGCAGAAACGTTCGGCCAGCCAGGTCTTCTAACATTCAACCTGGCTGCTGCTTGCTTCCTTCTTATGTTTGCTCTGTGTGTATGAGCCTGAGAAGGAAGAGAGAAGCAGCCACATTGACTGCTGTGGCAGAGAGAATTTTTCTCCCTCCCTTCACAGCGGAGCTACTTAGAAGGCAGCCGCTGGCCACAGTCTGTCCCTTTATGGTCCCCCTCTCCCAAGATTGTACCTTGAAGACAGCGACTAGCGGCTGCCTTCTTAGCAGCTCCGCTGTGACACTCCTTCCGGCTGCTGCCATTCTCTTGGACGGGTCCAGCTGCAAGTGGCATCAGCAGGTAATGGGGGGCATGTGTGCAATTGCCGGGGGAAAGCCGGAGCTGGGGAATAGCGCATTCCCTGGCCCAGCAGAGGCAGGCAGTGAGCAGGCGGTGGTTCCGGGGCAAGGCCAGAGCTGGGGAATGGTGCATTCCCTGATCTGAGGTTGGCGGCAGCTCTGGGGCCTCAGAGAATGGCACGTCTCTGGGCCCCAGACCCTGATCCAAGGTGAAGGGCGAGCAGGTGGCATACATTGCTTACCTTTGGTGAGCTAAGTGGGTGAGTGGCGAAGGCAATATATATAGGGTGATGGGCCAGAAGGGCCAACCAGGGGTCATTTGTATTGGTTCGTTGAACCGATTCAAATCGTCCCTACCGGTTTGCCCAAACTGGCCCAAACCAGTCAAATTTCACCTCTGATATACATTCGTATTTTACCCATAAAATATATTTGTATGATTCGACAGGAAGTTCTCCAGCTGGACAGACATGGGAGATGTGGGCTCCTAAGAGTCTCACATGAACCCTGTCGGACAAACCATCTCTGAAGATTCTTTTGAATCACTGAAGGTGGGGGTGAAGAAGGGCAGCGTTTCATCAGACCCTGAGAGAAGCAACAGATCTCTCGTGGGTTAGAGATTTGCCTATGAATCGGAGTTGGGGTGGCAGCCTTCATGGCTGACAAGATGCTGACCCTTTTGTCAAATAAGTTGAACAGGCAGGGACCGGGAGAGATAAAAGTCCTGGTAAGAGAATTTAACTGACCCACAACTATAAATTAAATCTGGAAAAGGCAAAGACATTTTGAGAACATAAATAATACTGATGGTGAGATCGGGACTATTTTTTCCCTAAAAGAAAAAGAACAAAGGAAGGTGGAGGGTTGTAACACCAGCCCCCCACTCCGGAAGTACTTTGTCTGCACTTTCGAACAGAAGAACAGAAAGCAGAACAGTTACAAACCCATATAATTATAACATTAAATTTGGTTTTGGATCTTAAAACAGAAACCAATATTTTTACTTTGTTTGAATTCTTTCCAGCTAAAATAATCAAGAAAAAGCACGTTTTTCCTCTGAACCCACTCAATATAAACTCTAATCTGGTCTCCGATATCAAATAGAAACCAAATATTTTGATCTTTTTTTTCTCTGATAACGGATAATCTAACCTTGACTGTGTGGGAAGTTTTAATTAACCAACTATCATAAATCAGGAGTTGCAAGAGCAGGAGGCAAAAGAGACACGTACCCGAATCTAGCTCCTTATAAGTTTGTTCTAATTGATATGTCTTAAGCAATTGTGGCTGATCAGAGACAGAAGGTGACAGGGGGAAGAATTATTGCAGAGATAAGAACTAGAAAATACTAGGTTTTTTTCTTTCTTTTCTTTTTTCTTTTCCTTCCCTCCTTCGTTTTTTTATTTTACTGCAAAAGATTAAGATGGCCCTGGCTTCACTTCTGGTCCCACAGTAGCTAAAACGTAAGGTGAACCAGAGCCTCAAAATAGAACTTTGAATAACTAACTGCAATCTTGGAACTGGATATTAAGGAAGAACAAAAGACCAAGATGGCTCCCATCGTTCTCCCCTACAGCAGTGGAGGTGGACAAGCTTAAGGTGGACCAGAACTCTGAAATAACTGTAAAGCTAATTCTAACTTTGGAACTGGACATCATGGAAAGCTGGGAATTTGAAGAACTACGTGATATTATAAAAAACATGCATAAATCATTAAAATCAAGCCTAAATAGAATTCTGAACCCAGAGAAGCAGATATCTAAAGAAGAATTCAAAGAAGAAGAGGGGCAAGGGGGGCAAGTTAATGAAGGAGTAGAAACGGAGGGAAACAAAAGGCAGCGGTTGAGGCTGTTAGCAACATAAGGGAAACTGAAGGGCCTCCCCCAACAAAGGAAATTAAAAACATCCTTTTGGTGGTGACCTGGGGAAAGCTGGGGAGAGTGGATGTGCCGAAGCAAAGAGAAGGGAGAGGGCAGGAGCAGAGAAGTGGGACAAAAGAATTACTAGGAAAGAAATCAGACAACCAGAAATTTTATGTGGGAGAATATAAAACTAAGATAAGGATTTTATTTCTAAATATTACAATAAAATGGAGTTACTATTTGATTAAATGTAATAATGGAAAGATAATAAAGCAAAGATTGAAATATATGGAATATTGATAAATATGATATTGATGTGGGGAGATTGTGAAAAGCATGACAATAAAACGGAGTTGCTAACTGGTTGAATATAACAATGGAAAGACAACTAAACAAAGGCCAAAATATATAGAATGTGGATAAATATGAAACTGACATGGGGAAGTTGTAAAACACAGGTTTGCCATTCACTTTTATACATGATAATTAAATTGAGTGGCAAATTGACTGGAAACGACAACAGAAGGACAACTAAGCATGGGTTAAAATATATGAAACAGAGAACTTTTAAGATGATGAAATAAAGTGAAATGTTCACCGTTTATTATTCTATACAATAGATTAAGGGAATTGAAATGAATATTGAACAGCGAGGTTTGCTACTCATAGACAACTAAAGGTAATCTAATCCAAGACATGGAACAATTGGAGAGGGAACATGAAATACACTTATAATGGGAAACTATTGAGACTTAAAGGCAGAATCACAAATTGGGGGCGAGTATGGATGTATAATTATATAAAGATAATGATGAGAATAGCTGGGAATTGTAACCAGGTCTACATCTCGACCAAAAGTAGGCTTGGGGTGGGGAGGTTGGGTTTAAAAGTACAATGACTATGTAAGTATACTTTTTTGTTCTATTTTTTTTTAAAGGAGGGGAATATATGTTTAAAATTAAATATGTATATTACATATGTATATGTAAAATGGAGCTTGCTCAGAAGCTGAAATACACCAAGCAAATGAGATGAAGAGTGGGTAGAAAAGGAGAGAGGTAAGGGAAGAAGAGAAGGGTAGGAGGGAGAATGAGGAGGAGAGAAATGAGGAGTGGAAAGGGGAGAGAGGAGTAGGAGAGAGGAGGGGAAGTAGAGAAGGAAAGGAGGACAGAGAGAAGAAAGGAGGTAGGGAGGAGGATGAGAGAAGGAGAAAAAAGTGAACGCACAAATATAGTGTATGGAGGGCAGAAGAGCCAATAACTGGTTTTTTTTCTTTTTCTCATATGGAAGATGAATTGTAAGTAAGAAGAATTGATGTAAACATTTAATAATACAATACGATGATGGTTATATAATAGTATACATGTGATTATATGTTATGAAAATGAAAAATAAAAAACTTTGCAAAAATACATTTGTATGTTACTTAAATATAACAATACTCCTTCATTTAATTTCTATCTCTTATCGCTAACCATTGTTAAAACCTATTCCATGTTAAATAGTATTTTGTGTCTCCTTTATCTTTTATTTTTAATGTCAATTTATCCATCTCTGCACAATCCAATATTTTCCAGATTATATTTTCATCTGGTGGGGTGTTCTTATTTTTCCAATATTGTGCAAATACGATTCTCACTGCTGTCTATACTTAATGTTATATGTATTGACTATATACTTATAGTCCCTTTGTTATAATTTTCTGGTATTATACCTAACAAAAATATTTCTGGTTTAAAATCTATGTATTGCTTTATCATCTTCTCCAACCATGTATGTATTTTTGTCCAATATTTTCTTGCCTTCACACATGTGCACCACATATTAAAATAAGTACCTGGAGTCTAATTACATTTCCAACATTTGGCGGACATGATGTTAAACATTTTTGCTAACCTAGCTGATGGCAAATGCCATCTATAAAACATTTTGTAAAGATTTTCTTTATATGCAGTAGCCATTGTCAGTTTATAGTTTCTATCCCAAAGTTTTTGCCATTTGTATAATTCTATTGCATAGCCAAAGTTTATTGCCCATACTATCATTGTTTCTTTTACTTTTTCATCTTCCATTTTAAAATTTAGTAAATAATTATATATTTTCCTTATCAATTTTTCATCTGTCCCTAATAACACCTTGTTAAGTATTGTTGATTTTTTATAAAAATCCCATGTTTTCGCATCTTTCTCATATCTCAATTGTATTTGCAGGTGTGGCCACTAAACTAAATCCACCCCTTGGTTTTGTTTTAAGTTCCTTGTTCTCACTTAAAACATCGTTATAGCTGGGGTGGGATCCGGCAGTCACTACTGCCGGTTCTCTTGTGGTTGTGCCGCACACTTGATGGGTGCTCCGTGTGCATGCGCGGTACAATAAAAATTGTTCTGCGCATACACAGCAGCAAAAAACAAGATGGCAGTGCCATAGGCGCCGCCCGGAGAACTAGTTCAGGAGTGTGGCAGGCCTGGTTCACTGCCAGTTCCAGTGACCCAGGCTGCCAAACCATTACCGAACTGATCCGAACTGGTAGGAACCCACCACTGCTTTATAGGTTATAGTTTTTTCCATATGAACAACATTTGGATGTATCAATGCTTCCATTGTAGAGAGCCAGACTGGTATTTTCATATAATTTTGTGATTTGATTTTTTCCCATACTAGAAATTGAGCATTTCTTGCATAGTTCCTTTGAAAATATCTATGTGCCACGCTCCTACCATACCATAAAACACTATGCCATCCTAATTGAAGATCATGTCCCTCCGATAATAGTAATCTTCTATTCCTCAAAGTTATCCCTTCTTTTACCCGTGTAAGTACAAATACCTAATAATATAGCTCCCAATCTGATAGCCCAAAGCCTCCATGTCCTTTAAACTCCTGTAACATTTTCAATTTTATTCTAGCTTTTCCCCCCTTGCCAAATATATTTTAAAGTCTCATTTAATTCTTCAAAATATTTTTTCTCTAGCTTTATCCGTATTGTTTGAAATAGGAAAAGTAACTTCAGTATTATGTTCATTTTTATAGCAGCTATTTTCTCTATCATTGAGAGTGGTAAGTTCTTCCATTTCTCCAGGTCCGACTTAATTTGTTGCATTAACTTTGTATATCTCTTTAATTGTTACATATCTTGCTATTAGACAGATTCCTAAATATTTCACATTCTTTACTATCTGAAGGTCTACCTTGTTTGCCAATTCATTTCTGTTTTTCTGTAAGATTTTTAACTATTATTTTAGTTTTTTATTTATTTTCAATCCTACAACTTCTCCATACTCCTTAATTTTCCCTATCAGTCTGGTGCCAGTATCTAATGGTTCTTCTAATATAAAAACTAAATCATCTGCAAATGCTTGTAGTTTATACCTTTCTCTTTTTATTTCCAATCCTTTTATCTGGATGCTGTCTAATATTTCTAGTTAACACTTCTAATGTTTATATAAATAACAGTGGAGATAATGGACATCTTTGTCTCATGTGTTTTTTAATATGGAAGTTTTCTGTCACATCTTCATTCACAATAACTTTTGCTCTCTGGTTTGTGTAAATTGCCTTAATCGTATTTATAAATCTTTTTCCAAAGTCCATACATTTTAGTTGTTACACCATAAATTGCCAATTTACATTGTCAAATGCTTTCTGAGCATCTAAGAAGATCAATCCTAGTTGTTTTTCACAATGTACTTCATAGTACTCCAGTGTATCTAAAATTATTCTCACATTGTTTCAAATTTATCTTTTAGGTAGAAACCCATTCTCCATGCTGTTGACGGGAGAGTCCAGGATTCGTTATTCTAGCCTGCTAACTCATTTGAATGAATTGAAATTCTGAAGACATGAATCCTTGGCAACGGTCCCCAGTCTTTCAATTCAGTCTCAGCTCGCAGGACTGATTTTCTTGAGCTCCCAGCTCAGTTTTTGAAAGTGTTGTATTATGATATAACTCAGTTTGACATCAATAGAAGAGAACAATAGTACATTGCACTGTGAGTTACTGCCCTAGGCACTGTTGCGGGACTCTTTAGCCGGGATCTTAAAGTGAGGCTTCAGTGCTAATCTGGATAGTTGGACGCTAAGTATTCTACGACCAATAGCTTTTCCCACTTCTTTTTTTGGCATCTCAGTATCAGACTAGTGGCCATTTTGTTTGCTCCAGTGATCATTTTGTATACTCCGGTGGCCATTTTATGGCCTCTGGCTGCTATTTCACCTCATTGGCTGCCCAAAACATTTTATTGATATTGGTCCCATGATACTTTGGCCTTTGTATTCGCCATGGGGAACTGGTCATTTAGGCCTACCCCACAGGCTTGTTGTCAGTTCACAGGGTTCAGGTCAGCTAGGCCTACCCTGTCTATTGCACTGCTTCACTACAATTGAAGCTATTAGATCAGCCTCAACTCAGCAGCATGATCTTCAACGGCCCAGAATTTTTTTGCAGAAGGCTCATCATTGACTGTGGATTGCTTCATTCATCTGACGGTTGGTGCTACTATGACTGAAAACAATGCTGCTTCGGGCCCAGCCCAGGCTAATTCTTCACTGCTGGGGTCTGGGTGTCGTGTCAAAGGGCTTAGCAAACCTAGATCTGCTAGTCCAGCAGCAGCAGCAAAATTAGGGCCAAGGCTAGAGCTCAAAAGAAGGCTTCTTCAGCCGAGGAGAAGGCAGCCAGTCAGAGCCAACAAGCCTTGGATAGAGTAAACAATCTAGGCCAGTAAACAATGGGTTAGTGCTAAACATACTAAAACAAAGTCATCAGAGGCTTCTCTATTAGGAGTTGATATGGATAAGCTTGGTCCTTCCAAACAAATAGGATCACGTCCTCCACCTAGGACGGTCACCTGAGGCTCTTAGTGAGCAAGGGGAAAATGTAGATCTGACTATACCATTTGGTCCTTCAACTTCTCGAGATTGTTTAAGACCACTTCAGACCACAGGCCTTTCAACTGAGGCAGAGACCCACCCAGTGGACATAGAGGAGCAGGAGATGCCTGCCTATTTCAGGAAGTGGATCTTGCAGGCAATTAGGCAGGAGATGGCCGTATTTCAACAAACTCGGGCGCCTTGGCCTCACAGTAGTACAGCTATGGAGTTGGACACGGGGTACCATGGGGGGAACCCAGATATGATCAGGGGATTTGGCATGAACCATCATCTCCTGAGCCTTTGGCTAGAAGTCCATCTCCCTTATCTGAGGGAGAGATGCAAGGGGAGGGTGGGTTTTCTGAAGGAGAAGGTGAACAACCAGCCTTGCCAAATTTTAGAGGCCTATTTAACCCATCTCTTTTTAAGTTCCTGCTTTCCAAGGCAAAAACAAAGGCCCGCCTAGGAAAGGACTCAAATTGCTCCAGATTCTGCCCAAGGCTCGGTGGCAGAGGATGAGTTTCTTTTCATGGAAAAGACGACAGCTGCAGACGCTATTCCTATTCCTGGATGTAATTAAGAGGCAGTGGATTGCTCCAGCCACTCTTTCTAGGCCAAGTAATTTTGAAAACTCTGTATGCAGTTGACTCTGACCTTTTGACTGTAGTGCAGGTTTGGATGCACCGATGGCCACATTGACTTCTACCTCAGTGCTGCCACCCAATGTTGAGGACACCTTGAAGGCGGAGGACAGACGGAAGGAGATGGCTCTGCCCAGAGCCCATCAGGCTGATTCCTGGGTCATCAGGGCCACGACAACTGCTTCGTTTTAACCAGGACATCTTTGTGTTGGCTATGGCAACTGCAAGATAGGATTCCAGCAGATGATCTCCGTGCACATCAGGATGTCTAGAAGAACATGGCTGCAGCAGAGTTCATCACTGAATGCAGCTAGGTTTGCGGCTCGAGTTATGGCTACGAACATTACAACCCGTCATATGATCTGGTTGCGTCATTGGCACATGGACACTAAGCAAAAGTGGAAGTTGGTGTCTTCTCCTTTTCTGGGGGGGGGGGACAGCTTTTTGGGGATTCCTTGTCATCTTTTTTTATTGAGACTAAGGACAAGAGGAAGGTGCTGCATTCACAGGGCAGAAGGTCGGAATTTCATCCTTCACCGTATTTTAGACAGCAGCCTTTTCGTCAAAGTTAGGCGGGGTCTAATTTTATCCACCAATAGCTGCCATTTCTCGGGTGCTCCAATTATCAATACAATAGATACCAATCAGATAAATCTGGATATGGAACTGGGGCCAGAGGTAGACAGCACTTTCAGGGCAAGTGATCATTTCGTGCCAGGGACAATAAGCCCTATCGCCATCAGAAATGACTTGGAGGCATCACTGCCGATAGGAGGTCGGTGGGTGTTCTTCTCCGACAGATGTGGGGAGATAATGCCTGATACCTGGGTACTGGAAACAGTGACGTCAGGGCTAACCCTGGAATTTCGTTCCCCTCCTCCAAGGTTCTTTCTCCACTGTCCCATGTGCAGAGACCCAGGGAGAAAGGGTCTTATGGAAGCAGCAATCCAACATTTGTTGGACATTTGGGCCATACAACAGGAACAGTGGGGACAGGGATTTTATTCAATGCTGTTTGTAATCCTGAAGGCTTCAGGGGGGGGTGGGTGGAGGGCAATTCTCAATCAATGGGGTCTTAACAGTCATCTGATTTACAGATGGTTCAAAATGCATTCTCGTCAGTCTATTCTGGTGGGAATCTGGCACGGGAACCTTTTGACTTCAGTGGACCTGATGGAGGCTTACTTCCATATACCTATCCATTCAAATCACAGAGAGTACCTGAGATTCTGTTACAATGACAGGCATTTCCAATATGCAGCCCTTCCATTCGGACTTGAGTCGGTCTCAAGGACGTTCACCAAAGTTCTAGCAGCACTGGCTATCTATCTTCAGACACTGCCCATCTGAAACCAGTGTTATCTAGACAATTTACTGATTCAGGCCTCATCATAGAGACAGGCATAAAGGGACCTTCGTACCACCATTCTAAGAGAACATGGGTTGTCTGTGAATCTGGACAAATGTCATCTAGTCCCCTCTACGAGACTGGTGCACTTAGGGGCACTTATATACACTATTACCGGACATGTCTTTCTTTCCCAGGAGCGGGAGGACAGTATCAGGGCACTGACAGATTCAGAAAGACAAGGTGGTTCCGTTGGTGCTGCTGTTTCAGCTGCTGGGGAAACTAGTATCTTGCATCTCCCTAGCACTCTGGGCACAGTTCCATGGCAGACTACTACAGTGGTTTATGCTACCCTACCAGAAAAACACATCGCAGTACATCTCCAGTGAAAGTGTGGGTGCCAGCAAAGATTTTACAATTGCTGCACTGTTGGGGGTCCAGGGCCATAACCAAGGGTTGTGTTTTTAGGGAGATGGACAAGTTGACCATTACAACAGATGCCAGTCTACTCGGCTGGGGGGCAGCATTTCAGAGACAGGTAGCCCGGGATCAGTGGACTCCACAGGAGTTAACTCACAATATAAATTGGTTCAAAAGTGAGTGTGGCATGCCTTGCTCTCTGCCTTTCACCAACAGATCTCGGGTGGCTATGTCCTGATCTTAATGGACAATGTGGCCACAAAGGCCCACATCAATTGGCAGGGGGTTCTTGGTCGAAATCCCTCATAACAGAAGCAGAGACATTGTGTTGGTGGGCGGAGGTACACCGCTATCCCACCTGGGATTTGCCCAAGATATTACAGGCACTGACCATAGCACCTTTTGAGCCTTTAAGAAAGACTTGTCTTTGCCTTCTCTCATGTAAGGTGTCATTCCTAGTGGCTATCACATCTGCTAGGGAGACATCAGTCTTGGCAGCATTGTCGGTGAGAAAGGATCTCTGTATGTTTCATGGGAACAGGGTAGTCCTGTGGGTGGACCCTGTCTTTATGCCTAAGGTTAACTCCTTGTTTCACTGAGCTCAGGAGTTAATACTGCTGGACTTCTGTCTTAGGCCTCAGCATTCCTTAGAAATGGCATACATTAGATGTATGAAGGGCACTCTGCATTTACATTTATAGGACCTCTTCATTTAGGAAGACCGAGGCCCTGTTCGAATCCTTTCTGCTGTCCACTCTGGGCCACAGGGTGACACCTTCCACAGTGGGGTGTTGGATAAGGGCTTGTATAGCCAGAGCATATGAGAGCCAGGCTCTCCCAGTAACCAGCAGGATCACAGCCCATTCTACAAGAAGTGGAGCTACTACAGCTGCTTAGGCTACTCAGGCATCAGTAGAAGAGATACATAGGGTAGCAACGTGGACATCACCAGTGTCGTTCATCCACCATTACAGACTTGATGCATACTCTTCTGCAGAAGCTGCTTTTGGTCGGCGTGTGCTTCAGAAGGTGCTTGAGGAGGACAGCACTTTGGGCCAAGACTGATCCCGCCCATAGGACTTCCGAGGCTTTGGAATGTCCCATCCTGGACTCTCCCGTTGATACCATGGAGAAGGAGCTTTGGTCTTACCTGTGAATGTCCTTTCTCATGAAGATTGATGGGAGAGTTCAGACCCGCCCGGTTGACTGCTTGGCCAGTGGCCGGGAGAGGGTGAACTTTGGAGTGGATGGAGTACAAGGTTCTGCTCGCTTTGTCTTCATTGTTCAAGACTGGGGACCGTTGCCAAGGAAGGGTGTCTTCAAAATTTTAATTCAGTCAACGAGCTAGCAGGCTAGAATAACCCATCCTGGACTCTCCCGTCGATCTTCATGAGAAAGGTAAGACCAACGCCGCTTTTGGTCAGAATGTATAAATTCATTCAGAAATCTCTGAAGACTTTCAGCTATTATTGAGACAAATATTTTGGAGCCTGCATTTAGCAAAGATATTGGCCTATAGTTCTTTGTGTTAAATCTGAATCCTCTTTTGGAATTAAGGTGCTATTAGCTTCCATCCAGTCATGGGTTTCCATTTTTTTTACTACTGTTTCACTCGTGCGCATGCATAGAAGTGTCTGGGCAGATGGGCGGAGCCTCCCGCTGCCACTACTATCAGTTCACCTCATCTGGGCTGAACTGGGAGCAACCCACCTCTACTTCCATCCAAGTGTGTAGTGTCTTTGCTTCTAGTAAAACTTTATTATATACTTCTAACATTACAAGATCAATGTGTCTTGTAAATCTTTGTAAAGTTCTACTGGTAGGCCATTATGGACCTGGTGTTTTGTTATTCTTTTGTCTTTTAATCACCTCTACTAATTCTGCCATTGTTATTCTTTCATTCAGCATATTCTTCAGTTTCTGGCACTTTTGGTAAATTAGCTTTTTTCAAGTATTGTACTATTTTTTCCCCAGGAATATTTCATGATCATATAACTTCTTATAGAATTCCTGAAAATATATATATATATATATATATATATATATATATATATATATATATATATATATATATATATATATATATATATGTGTGTGTGTATGTGTGTATGTGTGTATGTGTGTATGTGTGTATGTGTATATGTATATGTATTTGCATTTGCATTTGCATTTGCATTTGATGGTGTAATGTTCCTTCCTCATCCTGAAGCTTACTTATTCATTTCTTTTCTTTTTCCTTCTTCAGTTTATAAGCTAACCATCTTCCATGTTTGTTAGTGTTTTCTAAACAATGTTTTGCTTTTTTTATTGGTTGTGCCAATTATTATTCTCCCATTATATTTAATTTGTGTTTAATAAACTCCATTCGATTTTTTAATTTTACGTTTTGTGGTTCTTTTTGTAACTGCTTCACATCTTTAATATGCTTTTTCTAGATTTTTTTGTACTATTTCTTTTATTTTTTTCACAATATAAATTATAGCTAATCCCTCATATATGCTTTCATTGTATCCTATACATTTTGTAATGAAGTCTCCCTGTTTCTGTTCTTTTTTTTAAAAAAAAATCATTTCTTTTTCCATCATCTGTAAAAATTCTTTATCTATTAGAATAGATTGATTCAGTGTTCATCTTACTCATTGTCCCTTCCAACTAATTTTTATTGGGTTGTGACCAACCCATAGATCTGTTTCTATTTCTATCTCTTGTACATGTGTGCTTAATTCTGTGACATCCAGATCACATCTATTCTAGACCAAGATTAATGTCTGTTAGAATAAAATGTGTATTGGTTTCTCCCTGGGTTCATTTCTCCCTGGGTTCATTTCTTTAAAAAAAATCCTACGTAGAGTTTTCCTCATTTTTTTAGTTCTTTTACTACATTTATAATCAAGTTTAGTATCAACTATTACATTCAAGCCTTCTAAGATACAGATATTTTTATTCTCTATTTCAAGTATCTTGTGAAGTCTTTTGTAAAATTCTTCTTATCTGTTATTTGGCGCATAAATAGCAACTAAAAGTACCATATTTTTCAGGGTATAAGATGCACCTTTTCCCCCCAAAAAGAGGGTGAAAATCTGCATGCATCTTATACATTGAATACAGCATTTTTGGCCTCCTGAAACCCCGCCTCCTTCTCAAAATGGACATGCAGAGGGTTTGGGAGGCCTGCAAAGTGCTTCAGAGGGCTGAGCAGGGCAAAAACAAGTGAAAAATGGGCCATTTTTTGCTCATTTTTGCCCAGTCACGAGGAGCATTCTACAAGGCTCCTAAAGGCTATCCATGCCCTATTTTTGGCAAAAAAACAGGCCCATTTTTGCGAAAAATGGGCTATTTTTTGCTTGTTTTTGGCCTCCAGGAGCACTTTGCAGGCCTCCTAAACTCTCTGCATGCTCCGTTTTTCACAAAAAATGAGGCATTCAGAGGGTTTGGGAAGTCTGCAGAGTGCAATTTTTTTTAAAAATTTACCTCTTCAAAATCTTGGTGTGTCTTATACTCTGGTGCGTCTTATACTCTGAAAATACGGTATCTGCTTTTGGTTAATGTCACTTCTATCATCAAGATTCTCCCTTCTTCATCTGTAAAAATTTGATTGGCACTGATTGTGTCTTTAATATATAATGCCATCCCTCTTCTCTTTTGTTGAGATAGTGAGGAAAATAATTTCCCCAATTTAGGATACTCCAATAATTTATTATAGTGTTTTTTAATATGTACTTCTTGTAATGAAATTATATCTAATCTGTTTTTTAATTTTTTTTTTAATTTTCAAAACAAACACAAAACATCCTTCTTTACATACTGTAGAAAGTGTATCAGTTGGTTACAAAAAGGCTTTCGTGCATCTCTTCCACAATCAACAAACATAATTCATATTAACTAATATTTTAACTCAGATATTTATAGATGTTTTTATCATCATAACTCCATTTTCATTTGACTATAATTGTTTAAACATCCTTCATCATAAAATATACCAAGATTTAATACATAACTACATACTGGCATTTCATTTACTATTTCTAAAATCCTCCAATAACACTGAATCCTTATATCCTATTCTAGCTAAACATCCATTATATTTAATAACAAAATTTTCTAATCCTCCTTTCCAAATCACTGTTTACAATTTACATCTCATTTCCTTATATTATACATACATACATACATATAATCATTATTCCTCCTTTATTTGACTATATCCTGCATCATATCATTTCCCCCCTAGTAATCAAAACTTAACTAAATCTAACTTAATTCTTTTTTTAATTATTATTATTAACCTTTATATATAATCTAAAAGGGTTTCTAATCTTCCTTTCATGGGTACCATTCAATATTCATATCCAGTTATTACTCATCATAACACTACACATTATATACATTATCATTATCATTTATTTAACTATATCTATTATCACAAAATTTCGCTAGGTTTAGCTAGACATAACCATATACTGTTATTTCATTTAGTATTTCTAAAATCCTCCAATGACACTAAATCCTTATGTCCTATTTACATCCAGTTTCCTTATGTTGTACCCATACCTATATATACGTTGTTATCATTAACCCTCCTTTATTTAACTATATCCTGTATCATAACATTTTCCCCCTAATAATCAAGACTTAACTGTATCTAACTTTTTATTAACCTTTATATATAATCCAAAAGGATTTCTAATTTTCCTTTCATGGGTACCATTCCCTATTCATATCCAATTATTACTTATCATAACACTACACATAGTATACATTATTATCATTATCAATTATTTATTTAACTATATTGTCACTAAATTTCACTAAGTTTAACTAGTTGTAAATTATACACTTCCCTCTATCAACCTGTATCTTTCCAGTAGCAAAACAGTCTCATATCTTCTGCCATTTGTGGTGTCAGTCCTCTAATCATCTCCTTAATCAACTCTGTATGGACTCCTCTTAGCAACTCCTTGCTTGTAAAATCTCTCACATAATTTCGATGCCCTCCTTCTGTTTCCTTAATCAGCTTATCTTTGATTGTCAGTAGTGTTATCAATGATATTGCTAATAAAATTTCTCTTTTTAAATCCATAAATTCTTTTGTTTTTTCTTCTTCTGTATCTTGCCATCTGGGGTAGATTTCGCCTCCATTTAATTTCCCTTTCAGTATTCCACTCTTTCCATTTTCAGAGACAAACCAATCACCATAAATATCAGCAAATTTAATTTCTTTATATTCTTCAATTTTTAGGATTTTAACCGCCACTTTTTCCACTTGATAAACATCTCCAACTTCTTCATCATATTTTGGTGTTAGATGCTCTACGTCTTCCAACTTTTTCTCTATCCCTCTCATATGTGTTTGATAATTTCTGTATCTCTGAGAATATCTTTTGCAGACTTAAAAGTTTCTTTCTGCTGTTGAAATTGTGCCATTATCTATAGCTAACAAACACTGCTGCTCTAGCTTGGAAGGTTAACAAGATTAAGCATAGATTCACAATAACGTTTTATTTTCACTTTTCTCTGGTTAAAGATATATTTCAAAGGGACATCTGTATGCTTTTCTTCTTATCACTCTCTATAAACAAGCAGTGAGACCTTGGAGTGCCAAGCCAAGATAATCAGTTAGAAAAGTAAGAGTGTTTCATTTCCAATACACAAACCTCCAGCCTCCAAGCAGCAGTGTTATTGTTGCAATTTTTTTTGTTTCTTTTTGTATCTTTTTTGTATTTCCGATTCCGATGAGTTAGAAGAACATCCACAGTAATGAAAGAGGAGAATTTTAGTCCATAGGTTACAAAGAATAATAAAAGAAAAAAAGTAGAAGAAAACTTAATCCATTCATTTTAAAAGGCTGCATAAATTCCATCCATGAAGATAGCATTTAAAAAGTAAGATAACCCACTGTCCAAAACCATTCCAAACTTAATTCCGCCACTTATTTCTTCCGTTCTCCAATTTAAATTAATTTTAAGTTTTTTATAGGCAGTCTCTTTTTAAAACGGTAAAAATTCCTCACCAGCTGGAAACACTTTATCTTTCCATATCCTTCCGTTTTGGAGCCGCCCAACTTCATCAGCCTAATGGCTGGATTTTTTGTCGCTGGCTTGAAGAACTTCTCTTGTATTGATTAGGGACTTTGCGATGTCCCTGAGATCAGCAAGACTTATTCTTCCTATTCACCATCTCTGCGGGACGGTTTAGGTCCGTTTGGACCACCCAGTGGCAAAAGTATCAACAGCGATCTAAGAGCATTAAGATTGCACGTCGTCTCATCGCAACATTGGCTCCTCCTTAGTTTATATTTAACCTTAATCTTTCTAATTTTGTGGAATTTTTTTTCATAGGGGAGTTTAGTCTATTTATGTTAACTGATAACATTTTTGTTTGTTTTTGCATTGTTTCACTTGTATATAGGTCTTATGCCCTGGTAGTTTTTATTTCTCTCTGTTCCTTTGTTTTTACTCCTTACTCCTTGTTCTTGCTCTGCTTGTTCTTTTTTCTCAGCTTCGCTTTCATCTTGTTGTGTAGACTTTTCTTCTGTGATTGACACTTCCTGTCCTTTATATTCCAATTCTCTCCTCGCTTCCTGGCTCTCTTCTGTATTGAAGTGGCGGTCATAAAATTCCATGGTCTTGTCAAATGAATCCAGTCTGTATCTTTTTTCATGCCAGGTAACTAATATTTCTTCAGGTATCAGCCATCTAACGTTTACGTTATATTTGATCAGCATTGTAGTGAGAAAGTAGTATTGTTTCCATAGGTCTCTTACTCTCCTAGGGACCTGCTTCAAGACTACCAGTTGTTTCCCCTTGTATTGCAATAGCTCTTGTCTTGCTAAGTATTTCGTCTCATCGATTTTTTCATAAGTCTCACATGTACTTCTCTTGGAAAGTTGTGTCTCCACGTAGTTTGTGTGTATTCTAAAGATTTCATCAAGCTCTACCTCCATATCCCGCTTATCAGTCCTTAGTGCCTTTGCCAACAATTGTTTCAATATGTCTGGTAAATCTTTCCCTTTCTCCTCTAGTGTAAAGTTCCCAAAAGATAGCCTAATTAATTTATGAGCCTCAAGACAAAGTTTAAAAAAAACCATTCATTTATTAGGATCAACATCTTGGCATGACCTTCTGTGGAGCCGCAACTAAATTTCACTTAATGGTGTCTGAACTTTACCCCTGTGTCCCCTCCCCTCTGCCTGAAGTCATAAATCACATTCACCAACAAGATGTTATAGCAGGTTGTGGACATGCACATTCACATGTTAGCTGCAAGAATATGAGACTTGACTCTGGCCAAAAGTATGCATGGAATTCTCCCTTCTCTAGTTGATAGTAGTCATGGAAACGCTTTACACATTGACATCTGGCTGCCTTCACTTCGCCCTAGGGGGAAGGGGCTTCTGCAGCCTGAAGGGCTTTTTGGGATGCATTGATGGCCTGTTTGGGGCCTTGTTCTGGTTGGGCCCTGGGCAGTAGGTCTGGCCTTGGTTTTGTGGCTGGGGTTGGGCATGCAGCCGCCCATCCCCCCACATGTGTAGCATTTCAGCGGACTTCAAGGGAGGGCTGGTCTCAGGGCCTGCTGTGGTGCTGTGGTTCCCCGTCGGCTGGGTGGTTTTAGGTCAAGTTGACTTCTCCCTTTTGTGTCCGGTTGCTTTCTCATGTCGTTGGCGCACAACCTGTTGTTGACTTTTGTTGCTACTCAGAACCACTCAGAGAGTCGATTTGGGATGTCGCAGTATGCGGTTACCTGGGCAATTTGCTTGTTCTGAAAAAATGCACCAGCAGCCGCTCTGGTAAAAGGGGTAGCCTTCCTATGATCCTCCTAAATTTACGGATGTGCTCTTTGATGGGGCGGCCCCTTTGCTTTAGGTTGCTGAATTCCTCTTCTGCATATGGGTCCTCCTCCACCTCCTCAAATCTGGCCTCTAGCAGTTGCAGGAAGTCAACTATGTCTTGCAGTTGGGGGGCTCTCCTCTTGTGGAGGGCTGCTAACCATTCTCTTGCTTCTCCCTCTAGCCCCTCTGTGATGGTATTCACCATGGCCCTGGGGGATGGGTAGAGGTGCCCATAGCGTTCTAGGTGGATATCAGCTGAATCAAGGAATAGAGCTAGCTGATCTGAGTCCCTGTCAAACTTTCCCCTGAATTGGGGTAAGTCATTCAGCCCTACTCCTCCAACCTCCTGTCAGCCTCTGTATGCTTGCACCTGATATGGCTGGTCACCTTCACCTCTAGTTTGGAGAGGGAAGGGGGTTGCCTGCTCTTGGCAGGCTGTCTGCTGCATGGGAGAGGCACTGGTTGCCGTTTTGGGCTCTTCTTTCTATTGGGTGGGGGAGGGGGGCTGTGCTCCAGTCTGCGTCTCCTCCCTTCAACAGGATCAGATGTCCCTTCCTTCTCTTTTGGGCAGCATGATGGCCTCTCATCATGAAGGGTGGCCCGGTCAAACTCGTCCCTCAGTTGCTCTATTGTACTCCCCAGGGATTCCATCTGGGGCTTTGGAAGCCTGACTTGTGCCCAGTCCCATATCCAGTCCACCCTTGCTCGTTCACTCAAGACCCTTCCCTTTATCTGGGAATTGGGGTAAGGAAACTCAACTTCAGCTGCTTTAGTGGCTAATTTCCATCAATATTCATCCTTTCTTGCTTCTGCCACTGGGAAAGGCATCGCAGGTTGAAAGTCTGGAGCCCTGATGTCGAGGGCTGGCTGAACTCCTCCAGCTGAAATCAGGCTTTCTTCCGATAATCCACCTTCTGCCATGGTTGCCTGATTTTCCCTCCAAGCACCCCAAATATCGGGAAGTGACTGGAGAGCCCGGGGTTCAGGAAGCCCAGAAATCTTGATAGATTTTTAAAGTCAGTTTTGGCTCTCTGTGAAGTTCCCAAGAGATGACCTAATTAGTTTACGAGCCTCGAGACAAAGTTTTTTTTAAAAAAAACATTCATTTAGTGGGATCAACATCTTGGCATGACCTTCTGTGGAGCTGAAATTATATTTAATTCAGTGGCGTCTGAACTTTACTCCTGTGTTCCTCCCCTCTGCCTGAAGTCATAAATCACATTCACCAACAAGATGTTACAGCAGGTTATGGACATGCGCATTCACATGCCAGCTGCAAGAATATGAGACTTGACTCTGGCCAAAAGTATGCATGGAATTCTCCCTTCTCGAGTTGATAGTAGTCATGGAAATGCTTTACACATTGACATTTAGTATAGTCTGAAATCTGAGATAATGAGTTCTTTATTTGCTTGTGATAATCTAATTTATGTCATCAAATTTTTTTCTCTGTTCTGATTTCTCCTCCATTTTCTGAATTCTTCACTCATTTTTTGTTATTATTGCTGAAAGCTTTCAAGTTTTTCATCTGTATTTTGAATTTTTTCTTTCATCTCTTCCATCATTTCTCACTTCTCATATATCTTTCTTTATCTCATGATTCTTTTGTCATGGCCTCCTGCAGCAACTCCTGCTATGATGAAACATTGTTTGCATTTCCTTTTGGAATATATTTGATTTTTCCAGCTATAGCATACTCTCTATTGATCTCTAATTAGATGGACTCGAGGAGGCCTATGGTAGTGTGGAAGATGCCTTCTTCTCTATTTTAGTTAGATTTGAGGTGCTTGTCTTGACTGCTAATAGACTAGCAACAAATACACCCACCCTACTAACTGCCAAATGCTATCAGCCAAGGCTAACCACAAATCGTCACCCCAGCACTTCAATATCACATGTATTTATTTTTTTAAAAAAAGACCCTATCTCAACTCCAATTCCCTCTAATTCAATTGTCTATGTCAATTGAGTTTATAATCCACAAGGCCTGCTTGTTCCAATAGTCCACTAATAATCCACCAGTCCAATAATATTCCTATAGTCCATAAGGTCAATCTAAAATCAATCCACACAGTCTCTTCTTTATAAAGAAGGTCAAAGAGTAGAAGGGGGGGGGGGGAATATTTGTCCTTAAGAATGTTTTCATACTGTCTTTTCTCCTATTAAATACTATTTGTAATCTACTAGGTCCACTGCATCCCCAGTCTTTAATATTCCAATATTCCAAAATGCCAAACTCAAACCCAAAGTCTTCTTCCCACATTCTCAAAATAATGTTTATCTTTCAATTTAATCCTTCAGTTATTCAATAGTATTTGTAATCCACAAAGATTCAAAAGGAGTTCTTCTCTACAACTGCAACTTAACTTGCTTTTCCCATGTTAATTTCCTAAATAAACTCTGTCTTCAATCTGTTTCTAAACATCAGATGTAACAGTTCTCAAAATAAAATAATCTGGTCCAATCTGTTCCACAATATTTAGTTTCTTCCAAATATTTCTTTTATATACTAACTTTGTCCAGTAAGTGTCACCCTTACTCTTTTTTCTCCCTTTCCACACTGTATTTTTCAAGAAGGAGAAGGAAAACTTTCACTTATTTTAGTTGGAATCATAGGGGAAAATGCCCAGTTCAATCTTTTGCTATCCTTTTTAAAATTAGATTTCCATTTGCTTCTCTTTCTGTTCCATCAGATGTGTAATCAGCTCAAAACTTTAACTCACCGTTTTCCTTTGGAGGAGGGAATTCCCTCCTTTCCGCTCTCTGTAGCCACCTTTCTTCTTTATAATACTTTTAAGGGAACTTAACAATTCTGGGTAGAAATTAGGTAATCCTTACCCAGATCCAGTACACTGTTTCTGCTTTTCTCTGGCTTTCTTTGTTCCAGCTGTCACAGGTCTAGTTCAGCCATTAATGGCTGTTTTCTTCTTCGCCTGTCAAAACGATTTCCCCTGATCCAGAAAAGTGGGCTGCTGTCCACTTGTGATCTATGGGGAGCCCTTCCTATCTTTATCACCCCTACGAGGTGATTTTTGGTTCTGAAGAGTCTCCAGACAGGCAGAAATCAGCTGGGCTTCATGGAGCTCCACTTGCCATAACTGCACTGCTCCGACATCAGCCAGGAAGTCCAGAATTCCACACTTTATAAGGATTTCATTTTCAGAACTAACTGTAGTGTCCTTTGTCATCCCTTCTGTCTTCTCAAGTGTTTCACGCAGGTCATACAATTTTGTTATGGCTACATAGCATCTAACTCCGTACAATCCCCCCTCCCTTTTTCCCACAATAGAAAATGCATAATAGATTAATAGAAAGTGTGGCCAGCCTAAGATCCACAAGAAAAGATGGCTGCAGGCCTGACAGGCGGCCTCTTCTCAGAGAAAAAGTATGTCCTGTAAAAGAATAGTGCAGGGGCTTAATATCTGCTAACTAACCACCTTTCCCCCTTCCCAGGGGGACCCTTTGGCTTATCTGGAAATTTGTCATGGAGTTGTTTTACTAATTTATTCATGTTCCAACTTTTCATCCACGTAGTTTCAGACAAAGGACTAAATATTGCAAATGACCTCTATATAATCTAGAGTCTAATATATTTTTTCTTCATAATGTGTTTCTTCTTGTATTATTATAGGAGGAGGGGGTGATTGGGCCAGAGGTCTTAAACTGGACCCAATCGCAGCTTTCAGTGGACTACCTGGAAAACCTGGTGTATTTTCCCTAGTATCCTAGGTAGATTGAGCTGAATTGTTACTGGATTAATTAAGTGACTTCCTGTTTGCTTGGAGGGTCGTTTTGACTGCTCCAGAGGTTTCAGTGAAGCCTCCTGAAGGTCCCTGAAGCCTTTGGAGCACTCAAAGCGACTCTCCGAGCAAACCGGAAGTCACTTCCGGTTTGCTCAGAGGGTCGTTTTGACTGCTTCGGAGGCTTCAGAAAAGCTTCCTGAAGGTCCCTGAAGCCTCCGGAGGGCTTCCGGGGGGCAGGGGAGGCTGTTTTCGCCTTCCCCAGGGTCCTATAAAGCCTCTGGAGCCTGGGGAGGGCGAAAAAAGCATGGAAAAAATGGGAGCGCCTGTAGTGCATGCATGCACGCTGGGGGGGTGTCGCGCATTGCATTATGGGTTTGGCACGCCTGCACATGACCCCCCTATTCTCCCCCCACTTATGGCACGCAAGCCAAAAAAGGTTCGCCATCGCTGTTCTAGCGCTGTTCCTCAGAAAAGATGATGTCATCAAGGTAAATGAGCCCTTGTAAAAGTGCTCATGCAGCACTTCATTAATGAACTGCATGAAGACAGCAGGGGCCCCTTGTAATCCTAATGGCATGACTTTGAATTGGAAGCTACCAAGTGGGCAATTGAAAGCAATCTTCTACTCATCCCCCTCACGAATGTGTATTCACCAGTTTGGTGAATACCTGTCCTTTGGCTAGATTGTTCAACATGTGTATGAGGAGAAGGGGGTAGGTGTACTCCACGCATTGATACCCCAGAAGTCAATACACAGTCCCACCTCCCCATTTTTCTTCTCCTTAAAGCGAACAGGAGCGGCTACCTTGGGTTTTGCTGGTTGGATGAAGCCCTGTTCCAAATTGGTATCAATGTATTTCCTTAGTTCTGTCATTTCTTTAGGGGTCATCTTATGCTTTGGTAGTTTGACCCCAGGCACGAACTCTATTGCACAGTCGGTGAGTCGATGAGGGGGAAGATAATTATAGTCTTCTTCATTAAAACCCCTTCCAAGTCCCGATATTCTTTTGGCATTTGCCAGAGACCTTGGAGTTTAGCCTCTGCTGCCGGAGTGGCAGGTTCTGAATTGTCTGCCTTGCGGGGTTCGATTGTCCATGAGTGGCCTCCGGCTTCATAGGTGGTAACAGGCTGAGGCCTATGGTCAACTTTCGTTATCCATCCTCCCACTTTATGCTGGATGCCCATTTGTCTAGCCACTTAAGGCCCAGGATGATTGTTTCATTCATCTTTGGTGCAATAATGAATCAGAGGAGTTCATATTTGCAATCTCACTCGGTGATTAGCTTGGCCAGGATTCCTCCGATTAGCATCCCATTGACTTGCTCAAAACAGATAGGATGGGCTAATGGCTTTGTCCATTTGCCTAATTCTCGACAATGGACATGGTAATTAAGCACTGAGTGCAGCCTGTGTCATTGATTGCCTCTACTTCCTCTTCTACCCCCGTTTCGGGCACTGTAAGTTTGGCTTTGATGGCAAAAGGGCAGATAGCTGTATTTACCATCAGGTCATCTTCGCTGCTGTCTTCTTCCTCAGAATTTGGAGGGGTTTCCCCATTTGGTGACTTCTCCATCTCTTCCGGTTGGGAAGAGGCTTTATCAGGTTGGTGGGCTAGATTACCTTTTTTGGGTGGCTTCTGTGGGGTTCTCTTCTTTCCACTGTTGGCTGGGTGTGCACTTGTGGTACTGGAGCCGTTCCTTGGCCTATTGTATACACATATGGCAATGTCATTTTTTTCTTTTATATTGACCCATATGCATTCTAGGATGTTTTCATCTTGGGTTTTGTCCATTTATGTAGCAGTGTAATGATCCTTGCTTACAGTGCAACTCCATCTCCCCTTTTAAACAGTTTGTATCCTTCCATCAGTATGTTCAAGTCATGGGTTTTGTCCCACCAAGTTTCTGTAATTCCATCTATATCATATCTACCTTCATGTATTCAAGTTCATCCTGTTTGTTCCCTAAACTTTGCATTTGTACCTAGGCACTTGAGGTCTTTATGTCTGGCTCTGGGTATGCTTCCTGTGTCTCCTATTTGGTATTTGAGTTTGTCTTTCTTCCGATCGCTCCTTACCTCATTATTTGACTTGTTTTCTAGGGGTTTTTGCTCTGGGAATTTAGTCCCGGAGATTGGTCATCCCCTCCTCCCAATTTTAGTTTAAAGCCCTCCTGATAAGTTGAGCCAGTCGTTTTCTGAAAACATTTTCCCAGCTTTTCAGATGCCAAAAGCCCATCATGAAAGTAGTGCAGACCATGATCCAGGAATTCAAAGGTTTTCTGGCAATATCAACCCTTTAGCCACAGGTTCACTGAATTCTTTGTTCTCTTACCGGAATTTGACCTTTCGTTAGCAGTACAGATGAAAAAATTAGTTCTGCACCTAACTACTTAATTTTCTTGCCTAGCTGCTCATAATCACTCAATATTGTTTTCAAGTCCTTTTTTGTGTCATTCATACAAGTAGTAGTGTCATTCATACAAGTAGTAGTACAAAAGGGTAGTAATCTGTAGATTTTATTATTTTGGTTAGATTCTCAGCCACATCTTTGATTTTTGCTCCAGGGAGACAGCATAATTCCCTAGTTTGTATGTCTGGTCTGCAGATGGCTGGTTCTGTTCCTTTGAGAATAAAATCTATCACCAACACTCACTTTCCTTTTTTAGGGGGTGTAGCCTTGGGTGCTTTTCTGTTTATCTTAGATGTGTTTGTTGATGTGATATTTTTAGGGATATTTGATGATGTCTCTTTTCTAAGTGTTTTTGCATGTTTTCTTTGAGGAGGAGTTTGTGGGTCTGAGTATTTTCAACTAGGGAGAGAAATCAGTTCCTCAGTTTTAACAGGGCTGCTTCAGATAGGGTTGGATTGGGCAGCAAGGGTTTGTTAGATGTGTGCTGCTTCTTTCTTTGATTATTGTGTTTCCTTCTATTTGTCATTTGTCTTCCTCCAAGGGTTTATCAGCAGGGTCAAGTCCAGTTGCAGTTACTTGTTCATTATTAGATTCAAATGGGGCATAGCTTTCTTGTGTAGGTTGGAGTTTGGTTAGAGTTGCCTCTAGACCCTTTACTTTTTCCTCTAGTAGTTCACATAATTTACATTTAATACATGTATAATTTGAATGTTCTTTGGGCATAAGCACATACATGGAACATATATTCTATATCTCGATAGTATCTGTCACCTGATCCATGAGTTTGTTTCTTTTTGCTGGTTCTTTTAAGGGTAAAAAGTTTCATATCTTTCTTTTTTTCTATCCTTTTTTTCTGCCTTTTTGTGCTTGTTTTGCAATCTTGTTATTTATTTAACTTGCCTATTATTATGTTATTTTTATTTATCCCTTCCCTATATTTTTAAAAACTTGTTGAGCTCCATTTCCTTCCTATCTTATTATTTAAAATTTGTGCTATTTATTTGATTGATCTTTATTAATCCTATTCTTCCTTGGTTTCTAATTTTTGACTCTTGTCATTATTTGCCTATTTATCTTTTATTTTCTGTCCTGTATTTATTTTTATTCTCTACCTGGGTCTTCTCTCCCTGCCTATTGGAACCTCAGGCTTAATTTGTTGTCTTCATTTCTTTTGTCTGCTGCTCTTACCTCGTTGTTTTCTCTGCCAGCTCCCTTTTGTCCTTCGGTGCTCGGGTCTTTTCAGCCTCATCTCTGCACTGGTCCTCTCTCTCAGTCTGCCATTCAGCGTTCCTGTCAGCTCAACTCCACTGTCTGGTCTGCTCCACTCAGCCCTTCACTCAGCTCCACTGTTGCTTTCCCCATTGCTCTCTGTGCTGCTCTCAGGGTCTAGCTCACTGTACTGCCCCGTGCTGCCTCTGGCTCTCTCTCCTCTCTGTTGTGCTGCTGCTGCTTTTTGCTCTGCAACCACATGGCTCTTGTTTGCTTGTCAGTTGCGCTAGAACACTGCTTCCACCAGCAAGCTTGTCTCTCCTCTCTTTCCTTCCTCCCTGTTATGCTCTCTCACTTGTGTGATAGTCCACAGCAAGTTCACCTCTCCTCCTCCTCCCTGCTCTGCTCTCTCACCGACTTACCTCTTTGTTCCCTGCCAGTTGTTGTGCTGCCCTCATTGCCCCACAGCTGATTTTCCTCCCTGCTCCACAGTTGGCCCCACTCATTCACTGTCTCTTTGTTCACCACCAGTTGGTTTTGCTGCCCACAATCGGTTTGTCTCTTCGTTTACCTCAATTCAACACACAAGAATTCTATCTAATTGTAGCCTTCTATCTTCATTTGGGATTTTGGCTTGATCTACAAATTTGACAGGGCTATATTTTCTTCTGGTCATTTGTTAGATACCTAAGAGGAAGAATTGATGACTAAATTCACAAAACTGATCCCTTTCCCCCTATTCCAGATTGTATCACATGTGATTTGCTACCTTGTTGTTGAATCTTCAGAACCAGATGTAAATGTAGGAACTAGACATTAGAGGAAAGGGCAACATTCCTGAAAAAATCTTAAGTCAGTACTGTTTTCAGGAGTTTATTTAGGTACATAACTTATATGTGTAAATTTTAGGTGATCATTAGACGAATCAGTCACAGGTTAAGTATCCCTTTTTTGTTTGTATTATTCAAATGAGGGAATCAAAAATCCCTTGTCAAACTGCTCTATATTGAAATACCCATCTTTATGTTCACTCATTAATTATAACTTGTATGGGTGATCTGTAAACAACAGATCTAATGCCCTGGTGTTCCTGAAATTAGTGAGGTTTACTTAATTTTAAATGTCATGCAGTAGCAGAGATGGACAACCTTTTCAGTTCTAAATGCTGCTTTGATTGTTGAGTGGAGATCAGGAGCTGCACGTTTTAAGAAGGATGCTGGATCATGGGCTGTACTTTCTTAAAGGGAAGAAGGAAGCTTTGTTTCTTCCCCATGAATCAGTTAAAGATTGCTCTCTATTTTTGCCATAATGGAAAACCAGCATTTTTTGCCAACCAACTCAGTAGTAAAAAACAAGTAGGGGTTCTTTGATGTTTTGTAGACATCGTTTGCAGAAGTTATTGAAATATATTGTCTATGTGGTTGCCCAATTCTGCACTTTACATTATATAGTAGTGAAGTACGGAATTCTCCCCTCCTCCTAAAAAAGGGAGTGGGATCAGGACAAAAATTCATTGTAAGTGTAATATGCTGTAATCATTTATTTAATAATGTTTACTGCTGTTTAACTGTAATTAGGTCATAATATTTTAAATTCTCTGAAAGTAGCACCCAAAACTTGAAAGCACTGAAGCATTATCTAATTAGATTCTTTTTTTCATTTCAGGTGAAAGCCAATGATTCTGATCAGGGTGCCAATGCCGAGATTGATTATTCCTTCCATCAGGCTTCAGATGTAATTCATCGGCTGCTACGCTTAGACAGAGCCACTGGACTCATCACAGTACAAGGTCCTGTTGATCGTGAAGATATTAATGTGCTCAAGTTCTCAGTGTTGGCTAAGGACAAGGGAGCTAACCCCAAAACTGCCCGTGCCCAGGTAGTGATCAATGTCAGGGATATGAATGATAATGCTCCATCAATTGAAATTCGTGGTATTGGTTTGGTGACTCATCAGGATGGCATTGCCAATATTTCGGAAGATGTACCAGTTGAAACACCGGTGGCTTTGGTACAGGTGTCTGATCGGGATGAAGGTGAAAATGCTGTTGTAACCTGTGTAGTGGCTGGTGATGTACCTTTTCAGCTGCGACAAGCCAGTGATACTGGCAGCGATAGCAAAAAGAAATACTTTCTACAGACCACTACACCGTTGGATTATGAAGCAGTGAAAGAGTATACCATTGAGATTGTAGCTGTGGATTCAGGTAATCCACCCCTGTCAAGCACTAATTCCCTAAAAGTGCAGGTGATGGATGTCAATGACAATGATCCAGTGTTCAGCCAGAGCTCAACAGAGGTGACATTTCCTGAGAATAATTCGCCAAATGACTTGGTGGTAGAAGTGAGTGCTACTGATGCAGATAGTGGATCTAATGCTAAACTGGTCTACTCCCTTGCTGGAGAATCTTTATCAAAAGACACCTTCTCAATTGATCCAGATTCTGGTGAAATCCGTGTAAAAAATGTGCTGGACCGGGAACAACAAGAACGCTATGAATTCTTAGTAGTTGCAACTGACAAGGGTAGTCCTAGCCGCAAAGGGACTGCCTCAATTGCCATCAATGTCATGGATCGCAATGATAATGATCCAAAATTCATGCTCAGTGGCTACAATTTTTCTGTCATGGAAAACATGCCGCCGCTGAGTCCAGTGGGCATGGTGACAGTTATTGATGCAGACAAAGGAGATAATGCTGTCATTCAACTCTCAGTGGAACAGGACAATGGTGACTTTGTCATCCAAAATGGTACTGGAACCATTCTCTCCAGTATATCTTTTGATCGTGAACGACAGAGTACTTACACTTTCCGGCTTAAAGCTGTAGACGGGGGAGAGCCACCTAGATCTGCTTATGTGGGGGTGACAATCAATGTATTAGATGAGAATGACAATGCTCCTGTAATTATATCTCCATCCAATGCTTCCTATAAACATATTCTGCCTAATACTAGTCCTGGGCAACAGGTTATGAGTGTTGGAGCTGAAGACATTGATTCTGGGATTAATGCTGAATTACTATTTAGAATTGCTGGGGGAAACCCCTTTGAACTCTTTAAGATTTCATCTGTAAGTGGAAATATCACACTAGAAAAAGAGATTCTCCGCAAGCATCATGGACTTCACCGCTTGGTTGTACATGTAAATGACAAAGGGAAACCTTCTCACCATGGCACAGCATTAATTCATTTCTATGTGAATGAAACATTGGCTAACCGGACACTGTTAGAGACTCTAGTAGGACACAGTTTGGACACACCTATTGACATTGACATTGCTGGTGACCCAGAGTATGAGCGCAACAAGCAGCGCAGTAATATTTTGTTTGGAGTCATTGCAGGCATAGTAGCTGTCACCTTGATAATTTTGCTTGTTGTGCTGGTACGCTATTGCCGTCAAAAGGAGGCCAAAAGTGGTTATCAAGCTGGCAAAAAAGAAACTAAGGATCTGTATGCTCCCAAACAAAGTAGCAAAGGGAACAAAGCTAAAGGCAAAGTGAAAAAAAGCAAATCCACTAAGCCACCCAAACCAACTGAGGATGAAGAAGAAACAGGTCTGCAGAAATCACTTAAATTCAACCTTATGAATGATTCTGTAAGTGACAGTCCCCGCATCCATCTGCCTCTTAATTATCCACCTGGAAGCCCTGACTTGGGCCGGCATTACCGTTCCAATTCACCTTTGCCTTCCATTCAACTGCAACCCCAATCACCATCTGCCTCCAAGAAGCATCAGGTAGTACAGGACCTCCCAGCAACCAATACATTTGTGGGCACTGGGGACAGCAATTCTACAGGCTCGGAACAATATTCAGACTACAGCTACCGTACCAACCCTCAGAAATACACCAATAAACAGGTAGGAGAGATTGTGCTGCACCCTCCCACGATTCCCTCATGCTACAACAGGGCCATATGGACAGAGGTGTGGGAATGAAATGGATTTGGCCTCGATTGCATGAATAGATTGGCAGGATGCAGGTTGGAGGACTGGAGTGTCCAGATGCATGTTACATTCATAGGACTATTTACAAAAGAGGCTTCCTTCAATCCAGAAAATTAAGGGAATAAGGGTATGAATGGGGAGAAGATTGGATGATCGTGGTAAATCAGAGCAGGCTGATGGCATTTAGGGAAATGAATCCTACCACTTGGGTGCAGCATGAAGGATTGGGTTGTCAGTGGTCAATGATCCATGCATCAGGATGTATTTTGTTCTGATGTTTCGTGTTCATTACTATAAAACAGGTGTTAAAATCCTAGAGTTGGGTTTGTTTATGGATCCCATTTTCCAGTCATATTTCCATTCAGATATCATTGATCTAAATCATTGAAAGCATTTATTTCTTCTGTAGAAACGATGCCACTAAAGCCTTAGTACATTTGCAGAAACAATATGGTAAAATTGAACAATTTTAATAGAGTGACATGGGCCATGGATATAAGATTTTTGCATGCAGAAATGGAATTGACTCTATAGCTAGAATGGCATGGAAAATCTTTGCTGAGCGATTAGATTATGAGCACATACCGATTACTGCTGCTGGATGGAATTCAAAGCAAGGAAAACCATATGATTCAAAACATTTTGATCTATGACAGAAAACATGGCAGAATAGAAAAGTGATATATAGTTTACAAGCTGGGTAGCATTTGGGAAATATTTTTAACCACTGAGGCTTTGGTAGATACAGTTTTGGATGCCATGCTTCAAACTGGTTGCAGTTAGTTATCAATAAAAATATGAAACATTCAAGGAATAGTGTTAATCTTCCTTGCATTGTGTCATTATTTCTTTTCTTTTGGGGCTTATTATAAATGCTAATTTTCCTTCTCAGCTTTGTTCAGGTAAAGTTATTTTACTCATGATGTGATGTCAATAAATGTTTCCATTGTTAGCTAATGTGCTATGATGTGTTGGTCACTGACTTTTGTGTAACAATCTATAATGCAGTGGTGGGGAAACCAAATGATGGGGAGGTGGAGAAGAGAATGGGGATGATGACATTGATTTTGGAGATTGTTGTTTCAGCAATCTGAAAGTATGTTAAATTTTTAATTATCATAAATGGAAAAAGCAAATCAAAGGAACCAATATGAATTTCATCCAAACATATATGAGAATCAAACTGGAATGAAGTTATCACAGAAAATTTTATCTTTGATATTTTCAGAGAGATTTATTGTGCTGATTTAAAAACAAAAAGGTCTTTTTACAGATACTTGCACTTTTTAAAACAATCTCAGGACACACCAATTCTAGCAATGCTTTTGTACATATTGTAGTACTTAATAATTTCTGTAGCATATTGTTGGGATTTTTATAAGGTATTTTTGCCAATCATTTTGGTTAATTAGACTGACCTAGAAATATTTTTTTAAAAAAATTATTTTTATTTAAAACATTAAAATACAAGCTAAAAAGTACAAAAAACAAAACACAATTTAACAAGACTGCACAAAAAGAGTGCATAAAATAAAAAACAAAACAGACATACACACAAATTGTTCCCCCTAAATTGAATACTGATAAATATACCTCAAGGATATATGCCCCCTCCTTTGCAAAGCAGACACACAATTTATAAATTTCTAGAATAATATTTACCCAATCCAGTTAGCCTGACCTCTATCTACTATATGAAACATAGTTAATAGGTAAAACCAACAACTTAAGTTAAACTTCAAAACCCTCTGTTAACAGTCTATTTATTATATTTCACACAAAGAAAGTCCACAATGGTTTCTGGTCTGCTATAAATTACCACAGTCATTGTTTCTGGTCCATCCAGGATTAAATATCCTCCATTAATTTTTAATAGTGAGTCTTTTCCTTAAGATAGTAATTGGGATCTTTCCTAACAATTGGATTTTATTCCCCATGATTGCATTAACTATCTCCTCCCGACTGCTCTTGTACTGGGCCATCCGCAAGAAGGCAACGGCCAGGAAGTTCCCTCTGTCCACACTTCAAAAGGTACACTCCTCCCTTCCAGGAGGTGGCGCCAGGTGAATAATGCCCACTGGACAGCAAAAGGCCTCCTCCCATATGGCCCAGTGTCTCTCTCTGTCCGTGAGTTTTCAGGAGGTGTAAGTGCATAGCTATAGGTTTCTCTCCCCATTCTTTTGGAGGACAGCCTCCATGGCCATGTTGCTGGCATTGACTTAGATCACGAACGGCTTTTGGGGATCAGGGTGTTTTAACACCCTGGTTGGTTCTTTCACAAATAGCCTCTTTAGGGTTTCAAATGCCTCCTGGTATTCCATAGTCCATTGGAGAGGCTAGCCTGGCTGGAGTTTGGCTCCTATCTTTCCAGTTTTTAGTAGTTCAGTGATTGGCAAGGCTATCTTTGCAAATGAAGGGGTGACTTGCCTGTAGAAATTAGCAAACCACAGGAAGCCACTGGCTTTCACTTTCACCGGGTCCATCTCCACCCCCTTGCTTGACACTTGGTAATTCAGGTAGTCCAGATGGATCTGATGGAACTTGCATCTGGACAGCTTAACGTATAGGTTTGCTGCCAGTAGCTTCTTAAGGACTTGGTGGAGCAGCTGGATGTGTTCCTCAATCATTTTGGTGAAAATGAGGATATCATCAAAGTAAACCAGGATACCCTTATATAGGCACTCATAAAGGTAAAGGTTCCCCTTGCATATATGTGCTAGTAGTTCTTGACTCTAGGGGTAGTGCTCATCTCTGTTTCAAAGCCGAAGAACCAGCGCTGTCTGAAGACATCTCCATGGTCCTGTGGCCGGCATGACTAAACACTGAAGGCGTATAGAGCAACAACCTTCCCACCAAAGTGGTCCCTATTTTTCTACATGCATTTGAACTGCTAGGTTGGCAGAAGCTGGGACAAGTAATGGGAGCTCACTCCGTTACACGGCATTAGGGATTCAAACCACTGAACTGCCGACCTTTCTGATCAACAAGCTCAGCATCTTAGCCACTGACCCCTTAGGCACTCATATAGCACCTAATTTATCAACTGCATGAACATCTCTTGAGCCCCCTATAGAACCCGACTTGGTCTTGTGGACACTCTAGTGGGCGTGGCTGAGGCCAATCACCACTCAGCCTGTTGGCTCTCTTGGCTCTTCCTTGGTTTCGCTTCGGGATCGCTCTTTGGTCTGCAGGCTTTCAGCTCCGCTTCTAGTGCTGTAGCAGCCCAGTACCATTCGTGCAGTCAATCAGGGAGTTCCTGTTACGCGCACACCTGGTGTAACTTTCTGTTAAGGCTCTCTTTGAAGAAGTAAACGAGTTGTTGTTCTGACAAATGCTGCAGCTTCCCTTCAACTCTTTAAAATTCTCAAATGTATTCCTTCACTGAACTATCCCTTTTGCTTTAGCTCTCATATCGACATCCCAGCATCCCTCCACTTCGGTGCTTCATCATGAAGGGTGGCCCTTGGGGTTGGCTGCCACCGCATTTACCATCGCTGTCTGGGTTGGGTAGGCTAAGGCATAATGGTCTAGGTGGCCCAGCACATGGTCAAGGAAGATTGCCAGCTTGTTGGGATCCCCGTCCAATATCTTCAGGGGTGGAAGCTCCATTGGGTAAGGTGGCAGTGGCCAGTAGCCCAGATACTACTCAGATCCCAGGGGGAAGTGAACCTGGGGCCACCTGAGGAGGATGTTGCAGCTGCCTGGCAGGCTAGCTTCTCGTGGTGGCCTCTACAGGGTTGGCCCTGGGCCAGGATTCGCCCTCATGGCTTTAGCCAGCAATGGCTGGGGTCTGCCTTGGGCTTGTGCTCACTGCTACTGCTCGCTGCCACGTTTGTAATATTTGATCTGGGCTCCCTCAGGTCGCCAGTCAGAGCTTCAGGCTGGCAAGGTAGAACCTGACAGCGAGCTTGGGCTCCACCAACCCAGGAGCGGCTGGCCCGCCCAGATGGCCACTTCCTCTGCTACTTCCAACCAGTGCAGCACCTCTTGGATGCTATGTGGTTGAACTGCTCCCTCAGCTGCTCCGCCGAATGGATTTGAAGCATGGCCAAATGTCTCCACCCTTTGTCTCATCTCAATCTGTTGCTCTCCTCTTCTTTCACTTAATTAGATGGGCCCCTGAGTACCTGGTGAAATCGGGGAATTCGTCTTCTGGTGCACTCCTCCACCAGAGCTCATCAGCTGCCAGGTAGGGACTCCCCGCAGCTGTCTCCTTCCTGCTCCCGTGGCAGGCCAGCCTTCTCTGGCTGCATCTTTGGCCAAGTAATCACTAGTAGGGTGGTCTCACTTGAGTGTCCACCGAGATAGTTGTGGGCTTGCTGGCCATTTCTCCCCTCCTCAGCCATTTCCTCCTGAGATTTCCCCTCCTTCTTGAGGCAGCTGGGTGGCCTGCCAGGGCTAAGGAATCCCGGAATCTTGATCTTTTAAAGGGAGGATTGGATTAATGTCATGGTTCAGAGTAATGGACCCAATCAATTCAGGATTCTGAGGCTGCAGCTTTTCTCAAAAATCCATTTTATTGAGTACATCATATCAGCACGTTCAAATGTGAATCAAACTCTAAATATTTCCTGCATTTTCAGTATAATAAAAGAAATAGATATCACTGATCCCCCTAGTGTCACTGGTCAAGTTAACCAACCAGGTAGATGGCAGGCTGCTCAGCTACTCCCGCCAGCCGTTGCCAGACCTTGATTACCATGGACCTTATAGCTTTTATGTCCAGCAACTGGGAGAAAATTATCCCACACCCCATAGCTCCCCCCCCCCATATGTTTTGCAAGAAACAAAGTAAAAATAATATGGCTTTAGCTAAAATCATTTTGGGAGTTGATACACACTTCAGGAGAACTCCTAAATATCCACACTTACAAAGGATTTTCCTTCCGGTCTTCAAACAGCCTCATTATTCCATGTAACTCGTAGCCCGCACCCCATCACCAACATGGGAAGCCAATAAAATATTCTATATTGCAATCATTGAGGGCAACAAGCATTTGTTGTGTTACTGTTGGTAAGAAGAATTCTGCCTACAAGATGGATGAAACTGTAGCAAGAAAGAAAGAAGAAAAACGTTTGTCTGATGGGCCCCTCTGTGTATTTGATAACCTGAGTGTAGTTGATTCTTGCCTTACTTTTTGGCATTGTGAGTAGTGTGATAGATGCAGTGCCAGAATTCACACAAGACTTGGAAAAATAATAGTAACCCATGTCAGTGATAGGGTAATTCAAAGCCTTTTGCAGTTACCTCAATTTACATAACTTGACATCAAGATACATAGGTAAAGGAAACTTACATGGCAGAGTATGAACACCACCACCCCTTACAGATGGGATAAAATATCAATTATTAAATAAACTAATGACAGCTGGGTTTTTTTTTTAAGTGCTCTTGTTTCTTTTTGTCACCTATTATTTCTTTGATGGTTTGTGACTACAGGTGGAATGGTCTGCACTACGTGAGTATGAGTATCCCAGGAAGTGGTTCAATGGGAGGGGAAGTCTGGAGCCCCATTGCTTCTCCTGTTTTGGTGGGATCCTGTGTTGTGAAGCCCAGTATTTACCATCATGCCAGTGAGTTGCTAGCTCTCCCCAGAATCCCAGACAGTGGTTCTCTGGGAGGGGAGCCAACCTATCTTCCTTCCTTTCCTTCCCCTCCCCTCCAACACATCTAAGAAGTGCCAAGACTAGAAACACTGGAAAAGAAGCTGAGATGAAAACAGGAAGCAGAGAATTGCAAGGGAAGCATCGAACTGTGATCTCACTAGCAAAGTGTGATATTCTAGGTCAAGCATCAGCTTCCATCTGTGCAAAAAGATGCACAGAGAAGTGGAGGGAGGGGAGGGGAAGGAAGGGAAGAAGAGACAAGAGAAGAGGAAGAAAGAAGGAGAGGGGAAGGGAATGAAACACAGAAAAAGAAATGTGAAGACAAGAGAAGCTGAGATGAATTCCAATGGCCGTTGGAAGTGCTGCTACTTTTCTGCAAGTAGAGAGTCATAGAAAAGATTCCCACCTTTCATTTAGATTACCCCCACTCCATGCATACAGAGCAGGGAGAGTAAAGAGGAACTGAGAGGAGGAGGGGGAGGAGAAACCAGACAGGCGCAGCCCTTGGGGGTGATGATTGTGGTGTCCAGCTGCATTTCAGGCAAAGAATGGAAAATTGGGATGGGTGGCCGTGTGTGCTTAAGTGTGTTAAACCAATGCAATGTTTACAGAGCATTACCAGTGTGCATGTGACTAGAATACAGAGACTCCTCCTACCCCTGCAGCCATGCACCACCTCCATTTGCTTGTCACATCCCCCATGCCAATAGGGGGATGCTTTTGGGGTGCAGTTTTGCCATTTCCAATACCTTCCCCTTTGAGAAAAACTTGCCCCTGTGATTGCCCCTCGCACACTGCCCCCCCCCCGCAACATTGCTTCTGCCTGCCACCCGATTGGCTGATGGCTATTTGTCCTGTGAAGCCAAAGAGCTGGGTCAAACAGTGTCTGGGCTAATGGACAGAGGCAGAGGGCCAGGGGCCCATTGGCCAGGAGAGCGCCAGCAGAAGAGGAAAGCTGGCTGTGAATGAGCTGAGATAGGTCGCTGGAGGCAAAGGGGGCACAGCCCAGTGTGTAAGCCTAAGGGTCCCAAACCCCTTCTAGCAATAATACTCATTTGTGGCCAGAAAGATGCATGTGAACATGTATGTACGCACACACACACACACACACACACACCTTTAAAATATGCTCATGAAACCTCTCATAATATCAATAAAATATTATTGATAAACTGTGAATAATCTGTTATACTGTTTCCTGCTGTTATTACATTTTTTGTTCAAGCCATAGAATTGTACTCTGGCACCCCACTTGATCTCTCATTCTACTTTGTTTAGGAATTGTTGCCATACACTTTGGAAGCTAGTTGTAAAAATACCCTGTAGACATGTCATCCACATCAAGTTAAATTAAAATGCTAATCAAAATACCATATTTTTAAAAATCTTTTGCAAAGTCAGGATATGTCCATAGCATTATCAGAATTTTTTATGAGAAATTGATTAATCCTAACATTGTAGAAGAATATTTTCTAGTTATCAATGCATTGCTTCAAGAAAATTTCACATTGATCACTTCATGAGTTACTCTAGAACTGTGATTACGAACCTATGGCATATTTGCCGGCATGGCAGCCCTCAGCTCTGGCACGCATGCCTGCCAGCCAGCTGATTTTTGGCCTTCCGTAGCGCCGGGGTAGGGCATTTTTGCCCTCCCCAGGCTTCAGGAAAGCCTCCAGAGCCTGGGGAGGTTAAAAAACAGGCCCAACAGTCCAAACAGAAGTTTGTTCCTGAACTTCCTGTTGGGCCGTTTTTCGCCCTCCCCAGGCTCCAGAGGCTTTCCTGAAGCCTGGGGAGGGTGAAAAAAAGCCTAACAGCAAACTGGAAGTTTGTTCCCAAACTTCCAGTTGGGGTGCTGGGCCGTTTTTCACCCTCCCCAGGCTTCAGGAAAGCCTCCAGAGCCTGGGGAGGGCAAAAACTCCCTGCTCTAGAATCTTCCCAAATCAGAAAAGTGGTTTATTACTATCTGGATCCTACTTGCTTCTCTTTTTGAAGATAGGAACAATATTTTCCTCCCTTCAGCTGTCTTCACTCATTCTCCTGGATATCTGGAAGATAATTAATAAAAGTCTATCTAAACCAACAACTACTTTCTTTAATAACTAGCTAAATACCTGTGCTCCGCTATAAAACTATGTGATCGGGCTTGATAAATCGATACTTACACCTTGAAAATTAATGAGTAGTTATGATCAGCTTCTCCTTTCCCCTTCTCTCCCTCTGGCTTGCCCCACAGAAGCCTTCCCTATCCTATCCCCTTGTCTCCCTCAGCCTTGCCCCACAGAAGCCTTCCCTATCCTATCCCCTTCTCTCCCTCAGCCTTTCGCCACAGAAACCTCTCCTATCTTGTCTCCTTCTCTGCCTCAGGCTCCTCTCCAAACTTCCAGCCAGCAGGCCGGATGAGTCATGCACTGGCCACACCCAAGTGGCATTTTAAATAGAAATCTTTTCAGGGCGGGAGTAGAACTCCTTAGCATCAGAGTGTGTTAATAATAATATAACAAATACTAATGATCTAATGGTCATTTCAAAAAATCCTTTCTAAGTGAGCACCTAGAAGCCAAGAGGAACATACAGTACGTCCAACATTTCAAGTTTGTAGGTTTTATGGTTCTGGAGGATTCGTGATCTGGCGTGAGTGATTTTCACATGTATGTATGTATGTATGTATGTATGTATGTATGTATGTATAACAGAGATTGGGTAAGAATATATTCTGTCAGAACAACCTATTTTATTTTATTCATTTATCTTATTTTAATTGGATAGCTTTTTCAGTAGATTGTGAAAATTACATGCACATAATGTATCTTGATTTCAACAAAAGATTTAGCAGTATGTCCTATGATTAGCAAACTTGTTAGATGTAGACCAGATGGCATGATAATTAAATAAATAGCTGGTTTTTAAAATCACACTCAAGGAATGTTCTTGAAAGGACTTTCTTTAATGTAGAATGAGACATTGTTAGTAAATTCAGTTCTGGCAGGGTCAAAGTTTTTATTCATGACTTTTATGAGGAAGTGACAAAATGCTTAACAAACCTGTCAGAGTTATTTTCCTCAAAAACAGATTTCAAATTTATAAGTTTAACATTGAAAATATTTGGAATGATAAGAGCACTTATAAAAAGATCTTGGAATAATAATGAACTGTATAGCAAAAATAAGTAAGAATAGTTACTATATGTTGCTGCCAAAAAGGCAAATGCAATTTTAGACTGCATCAATAGAAGCAGGAGCAGTTTCAAATTGTGGGATATCTATGCTTTCTTTGACAACATGACTAGATTAGTAAACTAAGGAAATAATGTGGCTAGTGTACTTAGAATTTAATAAGTCATTTAATAAAATAGATGGTAGCACTTTTTTTGATAGAGTGGAACAACATGGATGGTCAGTCCCAAGACCAGATAACCCAGTTAGCCGAAAAAACTATAGCCACCTCCTGCTCCTTAATGGGTCTGCATCATTGTGGGAGGCATGTAGTGGCATACCTCAGGATTCTGTCTTGAGCCCAGTACTCTTGAGTATTTAGAACATAGAAAAATAGGGTTGGGAGGGATTTTGTAAGTCTTTTAGTTCAACCCCCTGCTTGAGTAGGAGATCCTGTACTATTCTGGACAAATAACTGTTCAATCTCTTCTTAAAACTCTCAAGTGATGAAGCACTTACAACTTTCAGAGGTAAATCATTCCACTGTTTAACTATTCTCACTGTCAGAAAATTTCTCCTTAGTTCGAGGTTGGATCTTTCTTTAAAGATATTCCATCTGTTACTTTTCATCCTGCCCTAAGGAGAATAGATCGACCCCCTCTTCTCTCTCTCTTTTTTTAAAATAATTTTTATTGAACAGGTTTTTTTCCCCAGTTTTATAACACCATTGTCATCTTTACAACATTTCCACATTGGTATACCTCCATTATGCCATTTTCCCCTTTATATCCATCCATACATGTGTACATATACTTCTTTTATACATATTAATCTACTAATGTACTAATTTATATATAATACATCGTACATTTTATATCATGTCTGTTTATATGGCTTTGTAAGTATTTTCTAACTCCTTAATCTTTCATCCCTTGATGCTTTCCTAATCTTTACATCTTTCCTCTAACCATTTATACCATAAATTCCATACCAAGTAGTGTTCAAATTCTCCTTTATCTTTTATTTCTTTTGTAGGTCTGTCCATCACAACGCACTCTAACACTTTTCTTATCACATCACATTCTCTGATGGCATATTTTTATTCTTCCAATTTAATGCATAAATAATTCTAGCTGCAATTATGACATGTAGTATTAAATATTGAATTTTTTTCTCATAACTCCCTGTAATTATCCCTAACAAAAATAGTTCTGGATTTAATTCTATTGGTTGTTTAATTATCTTCTCAAGCCATTTTTTTATTCTTATCCAATATTTTTTTGCTACTATGCATGTCCACCATATATGATAGTATGTTCCTTGAGCCTGACTGCATTTCCAGCAATCCAATGAACTATTTGAAAACATTTTCACTAGTTTCGCTGGTGGCAAATGCCATCTGTAGAACATTTTGTATAAGTTTTCTTTGTAAGCTGTCGACCTTGTCAATTTGTCATTTTTCCCCCAGAGCTTTTCCCATTTCTCTCATTTTAATTTCTCATATCTTACTATTTTGTCTATGTCTAACACATTTGGACAGATTAGTGCTTCCATAGTTGATAACCAAATTGGTACTTTGTTGTAGTTATTTATTTTAATTTTTTTGCCATGTTTGTAATATAGCATTTCTAATTTGGTGTCTTTGGAAATAACTATAATTTGTTTTTCCCATCCCATATGAAAGCATGCCAGCCTTATTGTAAGTCCTTCTATTGTTAAAATTATTTTATTCTTTAGGTTTATCCAATCTCTTATCCATGCTCTCTTCTCTGTGACAGTTCCTCAAGCACTGTAAGACTGCTATCATATCATCCCTATTTTTTCTAATAAAGTCTTTGTTAGATTAGACATACCTTGTTCCCTGTATCATTCATTCTGTATTTTCACCTCCAGATTTCTTTTCATCTTTGTTGCTCTTCTTTTCACTCTTTCTAGGTCTCAGTATCTTTTTGTATCATGGTGACCAGAACTGGATGCAATATTCCAAGTATGGTCTCACCTGTGCAGTATAAAGTACTATCACTTCACTTGATCTGAAATTATTCCTCTATTGATACAGCCTAGGACTCCACTGGCTTTTTGGCAGTTTTAGCACACTGCTGGCTCATACTTAAATGGTCATCTACCAGAACCGCCTACATCACTCTCACAGTTTCTACTGCTGAGTCAGGTAGCATGTATTCTATATCTGTGCATTTGTTTTTTTTTCATGCCCATGTGCAGGACTTTACTTTTCTCTACTTTACATTTTAATATTAACAGAGTTGGAAGGGGCCTTGTAGGTCATCTAGTCCAATCCCCCACCCAAGCAGGAGACCCTACACCATTTCTGACAGATGGCAGTCCACTCTCTTCTTGAAAGCTTCCAGTGATTTTGTTGGCTAGAGCTCAATATTCAAGCCTGTCAAACTCCTAAATCTTGAGTCTCTCTTCTATAAGGTTTGGGGAGTAGAGTTGTGAGAACCTAGCTGGGGCTGAAAACTTGAATTATAGAATCTGAAGGCTATCTCCTTCACCTGTCACTCCCAGGATATCTGAGGAAGTGCACAAGAGTGTCTAGAGAGGGATAGCGGAGCACTTGGTTCTAGTGAGGGGGAGGTCAGGGAAGAGGGCATGCTCACTTTGGGGAACATGGGCAGGACAACGCATTAGAGTGGTGACAGGCATGATGTGCTACAAGAGCCATAGGGCAGGCCATTACAGGGGGAGATGCCCCAATGTGTAGCATCTTCTAGCTCTGAGCTCATTCCCAGTTCCTGGATAGTATACCCTTGGAAGCCCTGAGGTTCAACTGCTGCTGGTAAATGCCAAGTTAGTCAATAATAAGGTTTCCCTTATTTAGGCTCTTATTGAGAAAGAGCAACTGACCTGGCATGCATCACTGGAAGAAGGGGTTCCCCTCTCAGAGATGTGCCCAGCTAGGTTTAGAGTTTGGTACCAGCCAAGACCTCAGGGTAGGGGGTGGTGGTGGCAGTGATCACTTGAAAATCTCTTTTGGCATTCAGGGGGCTTTCTCCCCAAGTTTATGAATGTAAGACCTTGTTTCTGAAGCTGGGCTCATGTGATCAGTTGGGAAAGTTGTTACTGTACCAGCCTCCCTGCTCTGTAACAACCTCCTTATCTGAGCTGCTGGAGGCGATACCAGGGCTGGCAATGGAGTTCCCCAGATCCATCCCTAGGTATGGCCTCAGAAGCAGCCCAGGAGTTTATCCAGACTCTTGGTGATATTTCCATAGGGCATCTTGATTCCTTCAATTTTCACTATTTTCTCCCTGTTGATGATAAGAGTGGCACATATGTCCAGTCCAAATTCCATTGCAATATTTTGGCTATATATGCAGATAATGCTGAGCAGTGATTCTATCTCATTGTGTTTTTCCCAAATCTGGATATACAACACTTGATCTTTATAGGATTGAATCAGAAATGGTTCAAACCTACTGATTGAGGAATGACGAAATACTTGCGTTTTAAAAGAAATAAAACTTTTGAATCATAAAAAAAAGAAATGGTTCAAACCCACACAGCCTCCAAACACTAATACAGAATCTTGACACCTTACAGCCACATTTGGGGGTGGAATTTTGGTCACTAAGTGATGCAGTCTTTAAACAAGGCATCACATGACTGGACCTGATTTTATGACTATTTTATCATGGTCATTAAGTGAATTACACGGTCATTAAGCAAGTCTGGCTTCCCCAATTGATCTTGCTTGTCAGAAGCTGGCTGGAAAGATCACAAATTGCAATCGTTCGCAGGATAGTGCAACTTTCATACTGTAAATGAAAGATGGTTGCCAAGCACTTTCATCAAATAACAGCAGGGATGTTGCAACAGTCATAACTTTGAGAATAGGTCATATCACTTTTTCCAAAGCCATCATAACTTTGAACCAGTATTAAATGAATGGTTATAAATTGAGGACTACCTGTAATTGGGTATCATCAGCCATACTGATGATACCAATCTCCAAACAAGCAAATAAATGCCATGTGCAGGGAATTGGACAAAAAGATTTCCAAGTTCCCTTCCAATGATATTATTCTATATTCTATGAATGATTTCACCTAGCAGTTTAATGTAGAAGTTGAAAAGATGGAGACAGAAAGTAGAAACCTGTACAGTAGTATACACAGGAGAGGCCTAAGAATGATCTCTTCCCCAACCAACACTGACTGGAACTGGTCTCAGGAGGAAAAAAAAATAGAACTACCATAAAACAGTGCTCCCAATCTCCAACCTACAGATCCAGCTAATCAATGGCAACAAAAGCAGCTGAGAGAGAACAAGGATGTCTACTTCCACCACTTCCATCCTGGCTTTGCCACAGGTCATCCACAAGCATAAACAATGATGTCCCAGTACTAAATCCTGACCTAAAACCAGAAAAATCACATACAGAGACAGTAGTGCTTTGTTTAGCAGTAGTACTTCAAGAATGATATAGGAACTTGGTAAACCACAGATTCATCATGAGTCAGCAATGTGTGACAGCTGCAGCCACTGCAGTTTTGGGCTGCAGCAACAAAGCTATCAAGCTCAGAAGAACAGTTAAAAGTATGTTCAGCCTAAAGAAGATATATCTGAGGGGTAACTATAGTAACTATGTTCCAATACATAATGAGTTTGAAGCAGGGCTAGGACTACAGATCTATTCTCCATATCACCCATGGATCAGGTAAGAATAGTTTGGTTCCTGAAGTTGAGGATGCTCTATTACTGAAGGTTTTCAAGGAAAATTGGGTAATCATTTGTCAAGGTTAGTATGAGATGTCTCAAATCAAAAATAAAATACAAAGTCCAGTTGCCATGATATTTTCCAGAATTTAACTGGATGACTGAAAATCTTCATCAACAGATAAGATGAGAACTTGCCCACTAGGCAGGAGATAGGACAGGTGACTTCCAACCCTCTTTTTCTATGATTCTAGTCAAATGCCACTTTTGATTATTGCATCAGACATTACACTAAGAAGGATTCAGATAAAGTGGAAGTCGAGCCTCGTAAATTAATTAGGGCATATTTTGGAGACCTGGCAGCAGCTTCCTGAGCAACTAGAATGTACTGTTCTGAGGGTGCCTGAAGGAGTCCTTCTGTGTTGTTGTTCTGTCTCTTTAGTTTATTTTAAAATTTAGGTTGTCTAACTCCCTCTCTGTAAATCCAAATTCTCTTTACAGATTCTGCTTGGTGAAAGTTCTTTCCCCCTTTATATGTAGCTTTTTTGATTGGAAGATGTTAATATATTTTTTGTGGAGCCATAATGACTTAATCTGCTTATAACCCTAACCCTTAATTGTAATTGCTTCTTAATAGTAAGTGTATTTTAATATCTTCTTTTTTAAGGAACTCCGGCATCTTGGGCTCCTTTTCTCATTATGTTGTACTGGAATGGAATTTTGCATACCAGTACAAGCCATTTCCTGGACTTTTCTCTTGTTATTTGTTGCAAGTTTTAGCTCATTCTCAGCCTTAGCCTTCCCTACTTTCTCCTTGCAGATTGGGGCTATTTACTGATATTCTGCTCTAGTTACAAGGGTCTCTTTCTGGTTTTTTTTTAATACTTCTCCTTTTGTCCTCCAGCTTCTCAGACAGTTTTTTGTGTAACCACTCTGGTTCTGTCAGTGTCTCTTGTTTTTCTTTCTCTCTGGTAATATTTTTGTTTGGTCTTTGTATCTCATTTTCAGAGTTTTCCAAGCTGAACTGAACTGTTTTGTTTCTAGGATTTTCATCCATGGAACCCTTTTATTATTTTATTTTGTTGAATCGACACTAGTCTGACTTCCTCAGTTACTCATACCTACATTATGGTGGTAGTATGATATACTCTTTCCTAAAATTCCTATCACTTTCATTCCCTCAATGAATTGCCTGGGCCTCTTTCAGTCACAATTCAGGCCCGGTTGAGGAAAAGAAAGCACTGGTCACACTTGTGAATGAAATCTGCTGAAAGCGGGATAGAGTAGTACAACCATCCTTGCTCTCCTTGACTACTCAATAGTCTTTGATACCATCTACCATTGTATCATTTTGGGTTGGCTGCAGGGTCTGGGTCCGGGCGGCACATGCTTGTACTGGTTTGGCGTTGAGAGATCCAGCTCACTACCCTTATTCTGTATCATGTCTCAGGGCTCAGTACTCTTTTTACTCATTTTTAACAATTACATGAAGACACTGGGTGAGATCATCTGTTATCATGGGTTGAGGTATTTTCAATATGCAGATAATACTCAACTGTATCTCCACCTCTGGTTACCCAAGTGTTGCTGTCACTGTCCTCTCATAGTGTCTGGAAGCTGGATAGGGGACAACGGGTTCTGGCTGAACCCTGGCTTTGGGGGCAATGAGCTTCAAGATCCAGGATTTTGACATCCTTAGCTCTAGGATGGGGTGGCACTGCTCCACAACTTGGCAGTTCTCTTGGACTCACAATTCCTGCTTGAAGAGCAGCTGGCAGTTGCAGCTTGGAGAGCCTTTCCACATTCTGAGTTGTGTGCCAATTGCAACCTTTCCTGGATAAGGAGTCCATACTCTCAATCATTCAAAACGTAGTCATCTCATACTTGGACTTATTGCAATGTATTCTGCATAGAGCTACCCTTGAAAAACATTGGGAAGCCTAACCTAGATGCTGAAAGTTACCTGAAAATGGAGAAGGAAATCAGAGGCATTCTACAAAGGAAATCTTTTTTTTTTTTTTTAAATATATTTTATTCATTTTTCACATTCCATTTGCAATCACTTATATACAGGGTATTTACTATAAGAAAAGAAAAAAAGAAAAAGGGAATAAAACAAAGAAATAAAAAGGAAACACAACTCATCATTCACAACCCCACCTAACCCTTCCATCCTCCATACACCCCATCTACCCCCTCCAACTTTCCTTTCTCCCTCTAACACTCCCCTCCTACTTCCCTTTCCCCTCAAACCTTCCTTCTCCCCTTACTCCCCAGACACCTTCCTTACATTCCCCTTACTCCTTCCTTACTCCTCCCTCTTCTTTCCCTCTACCTCCCTCCTTGGTGTATGCCTTTATTCGAGTGTTGTTTGATCTGATAAAAGTAAAATGAACCAAGGAAAAAAAAAAAAAGAAAAAGAAAAAAAAGAACCACCGTATATAAATACATTCTTGTTCTTATTAAGACTATGTTAACACCCCCCCACCCCACCCCCCACAAATCCCCATCCCCAATCCTCCCGACTTCCCAGGGCCCACACCTGGCACTACCTTCTGTCTAAAATATCTTGTATACATATGGATTAAAAAATAAAAGTAATATGTCAAAAGAAAGAAAAACAGAAAAAAAAAGAAGAGAGAAAAGAAAAGAGAAAAGAAAAAAACTTCTTTGTCTAAATGGACTTCAAAATGGCGATTTCTCTCCGTGGATGATTGATAGTGGATGTACTTAGCCGGTTTTACCTTCCTGCAGACCGCTCCTTAACAAAATAAACTCTTCTTCTTTGGAAATAGAGGGGAGCAAAGCGCTGCTTACTTGTTTATTTATTATGGCACCCAGGTCAAAGAAGCGTCTTGCTACAAATGTGTCTAAAGAATTTAAAGAATTTTTACTGGAACCACAGCCTTTGTCTCCTATGCCCTCTACTGGAGAATTTTTAACACAGGAATATTTCTTTAAAATGTTTAATGCCTTTAAACAAGAAATTAAGGAATTTGTATTGGAACTATATGATGATTTAAAGTCTAAAGTTAATCAAATGAAGGCGAATACGTTTGCAGCCGTGTCTGCCCTGTCAGATTACTCTGCTGAAATAGAGAACAAATTGGAAAGTTTGGAGAAGGCTAATTTTAATTTGACTACCAATATTCAAATTTTACAACAAAAAATTAGAGACAATGAAGAACAGCTCATGATGATAAATTTTAATAGGAAGGCATTTGCAATAAGAGTCAGAGGATTCCGTGAAAAGGAGCAAGAGAATTTGAAACAGACCTTTGCTGAAGCCTTCAGCCATGCGGTGGGAAGCCCGGGACTTAACTTTGATTGGCAGATTCGGAAAATCTATCGCCAGAACTCATTGATAGCGGAACAGCGACAGCTCCCGAGGGACATAATTATACATTTCTCTACAAAAGAATCTAGAAATGCGATTGTGCAAAAGTTTCATAATAACAGTCTCTGAGTTGATGACCAGGACCTGATTGTCTTCAAAGATATTCCTTTCCAGATGCTGAAAGCAAGAAGGGATTACACCTTTTTAACTAAGGAGCTTAGGAGTCAACAGATTCGATACAGATGGGAGGCCCCTGCCGGCATCACGGTTACATTTGAGAATCAAAGATTTCGTCTTAACTCTGTTTCGGAGGCTCAAGATTTCTATTGCAGGATTCTGAAGGCGGGACTTCCTGACTCGCTTGGAAGAGAGGAGAGACAAGCGGAAGGAGAAGGCAAACGGCAGGCCATGTGGTTGCAAGATGGAGGGGGTAGCCCTTCCTCCCTCGGAGAAGCAGAAAAACGGAGATCGAGAATTTAGACATTTCAAAATATTCGCCAAAGTTGAGGACTGAATGGGGGTTTGAGACCTCTCTCCGGTAGAAAAAGCGGACTAATTCTTATTAGAAGGGAAAGCTGGGTGAAACTACTCTGAGCTAGATTTTAAATTAACGTTAGCATAAATTTGATAGTGGTAAACATTAGACAAGCAAGGGATGAGGGTAAAATATATGTGGAATGATTTACGTTGTTTAAGGCTTATTAGAACAGAAAGCCGGTTGGGATTATCTTAAGATAAGTGTAAAAAGAATGCGGAATGATTTATGTTGTTTAAACTTTGTTAGAAGGGATTACTTTAAAACAGAAGGTTAACTGACTCTTGCTGAAAGTATTATTTGAATATGTGGAATGATCCATGCTATTTAACTTTTATTAGAAGGGAAAGTTGGTTGAAATTGCTTTGAGTTAGATTTTAAACAAATGCTAGTATAAATTTGATAGTGGTAAATATCAGACAAGTAAGGGATGAGGGTAAAATGCATGTGGAATGAACTACGTTATTTAAATCCTATTAGAAGAGAAAGTCGGTTGGAATTATCTTAAGATAGAAATTGATTTCTGTGTAAAGTAATATTTGATCTACGCTGCTTAATTTTACTAAGAAGGGGAAGCTTGTCTAGATTATTTTGAATTACTGTTTGAAAAGGAGGTTAAGAAAGATCATTTACGCTGTTTAAATTTTACTAGAAGGGAAAGTTTGATTACTCTTCTGTAAAGTCATATTTGAATATGTGGCATGAACCACGTTGCTTAAATCTTATCGGAAGGGATCATGAGGTTTAGGAAGAGGAACGGGAGAGTCTACAGAAGGTTGGGGTAAATAGCAAAGAAGTAAGAGACGAGAATAAAATATAGATAGAATGATTTATACTATTTAAGCATAGATAAAGATGGGGGGCTGAGATCAACACAAAGAGTGGTTTCCCCTTTTTTTTTTTTTTTTTTTTACAAAGGAAATCTTATAGTTATGAGGGATTTTAGTTATCAACTGGTGCAGAGTGTTGTGACACAGGCAGTCTTCGAGGCTTCCAGAGTGGCTCATGTTATGCTATTGTTCCGAGAGCTGCACTGGTTGCTGATGTCAGTGTTCCAAGTAATGCACCCATAGAAAGCAGAACTCTGAGGCAGGTAGATTCCTCAAAGAGCAATTTATTGGATACTCATGTTGGCACAACTGGTGAAAACTGACTCTGAAAGTTTCCACGGTTTTCACCTGAATAAAAAGGAAAAGTTTCCCCTTTCCCCCAAGTGTATACCTATAAAGCCTTGCAGGCCATAGATCCAGATTACTTGAGGAAACATCTCACCCCTATGGAACAGGCCCTCTTCTATCCATGCCCGCAGAAGAGGGATCCTGTGGATCCTATCAATCAAGGAATTCCAACTGGCAGGGTCCAGGAGGAAAGCCTTCTCTGCTGTGGCCATGGCCCTTTGGAACATTTTGCCCCTGAGTGAGCTTTGGGTCCCATTCTCATGACTTTCCATGAGAGCCTGAAGATCTGGCTCTGCAGTTGGTTTAGCGCCCCAATGGGGGAATATCACACTGGAGATGATAGATTGACTAATAGCAGTTGCCACTCCACCCCCAATATTCTGCTTCCTTCCTCCCCATCTTAATTATTTAATTTAATAAAATAACAATAATAATAATAATAATAATAATAATAATAATAATTCTACAAAGGAAATCTTATAGTTATGAGGGATTTTAGTTATCCATATATTGACTGGGTAAATGGGTATTCAAACCATGACAGAGAGGTTCAATTTAAGTACTATAAATCACTGTGTGCTACAGTAGTTGGTCATGGAACTGATAAGGTAGGGATCAACCAACTCTTAAATAACGCTTGGGACTTTGTGAGAGAAATGTAGTTGAACCATTGGGAATAATGTCTAATAATACAATACATATAGAAGTTCCTCACTATATTTGATTTCAAAAAAGAAAATTCTCAAAATTGAGAAGATTAATGAAAAAGAAACTTCAAAGGGACAAGCTCCTTGTTCCTTAAAATCATTGTAATAGAGCAATTAGGAAAATGGCCCCAGTCCTAGAAAAAACTTGCATTGTTGATTAGCATTGTAAAGGAAGCTATTAGGGCAAAAAGTATCATTTAGAGTGGAAGACTTCTCCTAATGAAGAAAACAAGTCAACACTTGTTGACTGCATTTGTATAAAAAAAATCCCAACAGCATTTTAGGAATAATAAGAAAAAATGCTGAAAATAGAGATGCTAATATTTATATTTTCCTTATATAAGTCTGTGGTGTGACTACATATGAAGTTCTGTGCGCAGTTCTGTTTCCACACCTGAAAAGAATATAGTAGAGCTAGTAAAGGACAATTAAGATTACAAAAGGACTGGAATAGCTTCATGAGGAAAGGCTGGAGACGTTATGGAGATCTTATAGAAGTCATGGAGGTCAATGGCTATTAGTTTTAATTATAGTGTCACTTCCTCTGAAGGCCATCTGCTGGGAGACAAGAGAACTTCCTTGTGCAGTTGAATGACCACTCTGAGAACAGACTGCTGGACTTGAAAGGTGCTCTTTACGTTCTTACAGCCAGAAAACTTTCCAAAATGCTACAGTATATTTCCCTTATAAATTCAGGCATACAAATAGAATACTTTGCTAAAATAGCTAAAATATAATCACTATTTTAAAATTATTTATATTCCAATTTGCCAAAGTAATACTTAGAGTATCCAAGATTGCCTTATATAGTAGAAATAGCTAAATGTCCATGATTAAATCAAAAACCAAGGAGGAAAGTCAGCAATCTCAACAAAAATGGTAGCAAAATATAACTCAAAGTAGACTGAAATTGTTCATTAAACCCTGGTGTAGATAAGATTGTATTACAATTACTTGGATGCATAGTTTGAATGAAAATATTCAGTGAATGCTTATTAATTGTTCTCCATCAAAATGACATGAAGTATCTGATGTACTGTCACAAGTTTTGAACATACATGCTGTAATTTTATTCAAGATTTAATTATGAGTGAGGGAATGTTAATCACACATAGATGACATAAATTTGGGTGTGTTGTGTAAAACCAAAAAAGCAAAATCAACATTCAAAATAATCAACTTAGAGAAATAGCTTAAACGTATGGAATATACTTTAAGAAACACATATGGAAAATCCTTCACTGAGGAAATCAAAGCCAAAGGCATAGCTTAAAAAAAGTAAGTTACAGTGTTGCTTATGCTTTCCTGGAACTTATGTACAATTGTAGGTTCACAGAAACCATTAGTCTGAGGATGATGTGAGAAGCTTAACCCTTAGGTAGTCCCTACCAGTTTTAAAAACTTTCCAGAATTCAGAGATGAATTGCACTCCTTGATTAGAGATGATCCTATCAGGAGCCCCTTGTAGACAATAAATGTGTTGCACAATTTTGCTAGGGATTGTGCGGGGGGGATTTTTGGTCATGTCACAATTGTTTTGAAAAGAAATTGGTGTTGACACAAATCACAGTGTTTTAGAGCTTTTAGAAAGCTCAAAATGAAATTCATGAAGATTTTTTTCCAGGGTGCTAAGGGATTAGCAACTTGCTACAATAGTTCATGTGGCTTGCCCACTATGCTTTTTGCAGCTGCACAGGCAGAGCATTTAAAAGCATGTAACCTTCCTTTTTCATGCTTGGCCATCAAAACTTATGTCGAACCAGTTGCAGGTTTCAACAAATTCAAAATGCTCTTTGATCTTTAGCTCCTCTGCAAAATTAAAAACCTAGCCAGCAGACATGTAAAGTTTGCTGCCCACCCAATGCAAGTCCATCACACATGCACACATTTTCTTGGTTTTTAGAGAACCATTTGTCTAGGATTAGACAAACAGGTCTATTTTTATTCCTAGAGACATGTTCCCAGCCAAGGTGGGCTACACTTTGTGCTATGCTCTGGTGATAACCGAGTAGGTCCATTTCTACTCCCTTATGCAAGATGTGGCAGCCAGGGTAATCTAATTTGGGTTAGTGAAATTTGTATTTGGAAAATTTCACAAAGAACTGTGCTGCCAATAGCTTTTGCAGGACAATCTCTACCAGCTCGATGTGCTTGTCCATTGTTTTGGTATAGATTAAAATGTCATCCAAGTAGACCAAGACCGCTTGAATAAATGTTCATGTAGGACTTTATTAATTAGTTGCATGAACATGGCAGGTGTCCCCTGAAGACCAAAAGGAAGAACTCAGAACTGAAAACAACTCAATAGGAGTTGAATGCAATTTTCCACTCATCTCCAGCTTTAATCAGCACCTGATAATATGCTTCTCTCAAGTCCAGGTTGGTAAAGATTGTATCCTTGTCTACATGGGCCAGCATGTCTTTCATCAGGGGCAACAGCTACATAGTCACCATACAAATGCCATTCAGGGTTCTGTAATCTACACATAGTCTCAGGGAGCCATCTTTCTTTTTCCAGAACAATATGGGTGCCACCATGCGTGATTTTGCTAGCTGTATGAACCTTCTAGCTATGTTTTTATCTCTCTGAGCACATCCAACTCCCTTGGCATCATCTAACACTGTTTAGGTTTGGGAAATTTAGCCATGGGCAGAATTTCAATGTCACAAATGGTGAGGGGGGGAGCTGGTCAGACTCGCTCACTGAACACCTTTAGGTGTCAGTATTTCTTTGGGATGAGGGATACCTCCCTTTCTGTTGCTGGGCATGATAGGGTGCCAGCTCCTTGCCCTTCATTATTGGGGATAAAATTGTAAGGTTCTAGTTCTGTCTGAGGATGTGGGCCTGGCTCCTGACTAGCCTGCCTTTGTGGGCCTCTTCAGGCCTTCCATATTTAGATCCCTTCTTTTTAAGGCCACGAAGGTAGCTAACATGGGGTCCAGTCAACTCAGGCAGGAGGCAGCTTCCAGGGCAGGGGATTCCACAGATCCCTTGTTTTCTCAGCCGGCAGTGGAAAAGGAGATAGTCCTGTCCCCCAGGTTGTCCAGAGACATGGTCCAGAGACAGTGGTCTTCCCCCAGGTCAGGTCCTTTTCCCAACAATCAGGACAAATGCCTCTACAATATTGGGCCAGACTTAGCCAAGGCCCTGGAGGTTCCATCTGTAGATGGTCCTGCACAGCCTTGTCCTCTTCCACAGTCATGATCGGTACCTCTGAGGAAGCCCTCTGGCTGGAGGACAAAAGATCTGAACGGACCCTAGTCAAAAGTCATCAGACCGCCGCCTGGGCGGTCCAAGCCTCCACAGTGGAATCTTTCCTCAACAGTGCTGCTCTGCTCTGGTTGAAACAGTTACAGGGTAGGATTCCCCCAGGTGACACTAGATCCCATCAGGACATCAATAAATTCAAGGTGGCAATGGAATACTCTGCAGATGCATCCCTGAATGCAGCTTGGTTTGCATCCAAATCCATTGCCTCTTAGGTGGCAACCAGGTGCCTTCTTTGGCTAAATAGTGGCAGGCGGATGCCAGATCCAAGTGGAGACTGGCATCTGCCCCTTTTTCAAGGAATCAGCTGTTTGGGGCTCCCCTGGAGCCTCTCCTGATCGAAACCAGGAATCCAGGGATAAGCGGAAGATTTTGCCATCCCTTTACTGGCGGTCTGAGACTCATGCTTCGCCTTACTATAGACGCTTGTCCTTTGGAGGGTCAGATGGGGGATTCAAACTCCCCCGTACGCAATGACAACTTCCCCCCAGGCAGGGTCAGCAGCAGGATAGAGCAGGCAGAAGCAACCAGCACTTCCCACCCAAGAGGTCCTACAGGGGTGGGGGAGGTCTCCCCTTCCAGAGCCAGAAGTGACTGCCTGGAGAACCTTTCCATTGGGGCCCAATTCACATTCTTGGCCAACCGATGGGTGGAGATAACCACGGACGCTTGGATCAGGGAGATGGTGAAATTTGGCCTCTACCTAGAATTTCTCTCTCACACACATACACACACACACAAACCGAGGTTTTTCATCCAATACCCCATATCTTGGGACCGGCAAAAGAGGCTCCTCATGGAACAGGCGATCCAGCATATCCTCGAGATCCAAGCAATCCAGCCAGTTCCACAAGAGCAACTAGGTCAGGAATTTTACTCCTTCCTGTTCATAGTACCAAAGGCCTCAAGGGGCTGGCAAGCAATTCTAGACTTCAAACAATTGAACCTCCATATTGTCTACCAGTGATTCAAGATGCACTCCTTGTAAACCATTTTGGAAGGCATCTGGAGTGGTGATTTCCTCACATTGGTGGATCTCACAGAGGCATACCTGCATGTTCCCAAACTTCATGCCCACAGGCAGTTCCTCCCTTTCTGCTATGCAGGGAAACATTTTCAATACAAGGCCCTACCCTTTGGCCTCTCATACCCAGGGTATTCACCGAGTTGCTAGCAGCATTAGCAGCCCATCTCAGCAGCAGGCCAATGAAGATCCAGTGCTATCTGGACGACATCCTGCTCCAATCCAGGTCATTGACCCAGGCAGAAAGGGACCTCAATATCGCCCTTCAGTCCTACAGGACCAAGGGTTCTCCATAAATCTAGACAAAAGCCATCTCACTCCCATGAGGCGCCTCCTCCATCTGGGGGCAATCATAGACACCATGGAGAGCAAGGTGTACGTCTCCCAAGAGTGCCAGACCTGCCTCTAGGAAGATGAAGTGAGGAGACAGCAATGGGTTCAACTGATCCTACTCTCCCAACTGCTGGGGAAGATGGTGTCCTGCTTTGCAATAGTTCCATGGGCTCGACTCCACAGCAGGTGCCTCCAGTGGTTCCTTCTTCTGCATCAGAGGGCCAGCAGGAACTGCTCGTCCATCAGAGTGCAGGTACCGCCAGAAGTAACCAGGTCCCTGGGATGATGGTTGTCCCCAGCCATCTCCAAGGGGTCTCTGTTCAGGGAGCTGGACCGCCTGACTCTGATAACAGATGCCAGTCTGTTCGGCTGGGGAGCTCATTTACAATCAAGCATGGCTCAGGCTCAGTGGTCCCAATCGGACCTAAAACACAACATAAATTGGCTGGAAGTTTGGGTGGTCTGTCTGGCCCTAGTCCATTTTCAGGACTCCATGGCCAACAAATACATCCGGGTCTTCACAGTCAACATGGCCACAAAGGGACTTATCAACTGCAAAGGGGGAACTCGTTCCCAGTCCCTCATGCAGGAGGCCAAGCTGCTGGGCCTCTGGGCAGAGACTCATCTATTATCCATAAGGGCAGAGCACATCTCGGGGGTGGAAAATGTACAAGCGGACTGGCTCAACCACCCCCAAGTCGATCACGCAGAGTGGCACATTCACCCGGACCTGTTCTGGGACTTGACCAACCAATACAGTCTTCCAGTATTCAACCTCTTTGTCACCCCAGACAACAGCCAACTGCCCAGATACTACACAAGGTACGCTATTCCAGGGTCAGAGGGAATGGACGCACTCCCTGTCAGTAGCCTCCCAGGCTGCTGTGTGCCTTCCCTCCTCTTCCACTAATCCAGAGTCATCGGGAAGATACTGGAGGAGGAGGAGGAGCTTCTCCTGGCACCCCACTGGCCGCAATTGCCTTGGTTAGCGGACTTGGTGAACCTTTCTGTAGCATCACCCTGGAGGATTCCCCCATCCAAGATCATGCTCACCCAGAGGTCACTTCTTCATCCGGACCCTCAGTGGCTCCAGTTGACAGTTTGGAGATTGAGCGGAGGGTCCTGAGCACAAACAATCTGTCCGCGGGGGTCATCAGAATGATCCAGTCATCGCAGCGGGCCTCAACCAACCGCATCTATGACGCCACCTGGAGGTTCTTCTCCCACTGGTATTTGAGTAAGGATATCGTTCCCACAGCGGCCTCCATTCCTTGAGTCCTGGAATTCCTCCAACAGGGTCTTGACAGTGGCTTGTCTCCTAATGCCCTCAGAAGACAGGTAGCGGCTCTCTCTTCGGTCCTCACTTGCGGATCTTCTGACTCTCTGACCAATCACTCCTTGGTTCCCCACTTCTTTTTTTCCCCAAAGAAAGTTTTTATTTTTTGTTACATACTTAAAACTTCTTTATAAGCAAAGTGTTGTCCAGGTTTTCCCCTCTTTACATCTTCTAATTATACATAGTACATTTTACCTCTTTTTTCCATTTTCCATTTCAGTCATCTTATCTTTATTTCATAATCTCACACTTAATTTTAATTTCTTCTTAATATATTGACTATCATTATTTGCATCTCCAAATTAATCACATTTAACATACCATTTCCATCTAATTCTATTTTACTGTTAATAACATATACCCTCAAATTTAATTTTGTATATAAAACATTTCATTTGATTAGTTATCCACAAGTAGTAATTTTAATCTATTTCCCCCACATTGTATTAAACATAAACCTTTGGCTATATTCACTAAATTTCATTCTATTCTATTAACAAATCCTTCTCTTTTTTTCCTCCTATTAACCATTTTCTCTTAGTCTCTCAGGGACTTCATTTCTCTTATGTTTTTTTTCTCTCCATCCATTTACTTGACTTTTTTTTTTCTTGATCTTAAAATTGTTATATTTTTTCTTTCAAATTCTTTTTCCTTTTTAATTCTATTGTTTTAGTACCTCTCCTCAGTTTTTCCTTCCAGCTTTTCCCAATATTCCCACCTTTACCATTTAACTTTCCCTTTTTGGGGGCTACTTCCCCCTTTTCTTCTTTGGGTATGTAACTGTAAATTCCAATATAATCATCAAAGTATTTTTCTTTTCCAATCTCTTTCTATTTCTATAATACTGTTGTTCATTTAACCCCTTTTCTTTCTCCTTTTCTCTTTCTTGTTCTAAGTGTTCCCTCTGAGTTTCCACTATTTTTCCCAATTAGCGTTTCACATGCATTTTTTAACATATCCAGTAATTACATCCAAAGTTCCACATAGCCTACTTATTTTATTTGACAAATTATTTAAGATTTTTTCCTATTATATCACATTTGTATCACATTTACTTAGTCTTAAAGTTCTTTCTTTTCTTTTTTCTTATTCTTGTTTCCAGATTCTAAAATCCAGTTCCACTTTTGTTTTCTTTTTCTTTTCTGGCCAGCCAGTAAATCCAATTCACAACACTGTTGCAAATATAACTCCTCTTTGTTATTTCCCACAGCTTCAAAATATCTTTATCAGTTACAGTCAAGACCAAATTGTAGCTGTACTATCTCCCATCAAATTCTATTAGGTCTTGTAATATCCTCTTTCTACCAGTAGGTGTCACCCTCTCCACTACAAGCAATGTGCTCTAGCTGTCAAAATCTGTGTTTATTCCGTAAAAAATAAAAAAAGGTAGCGAAAGAAAGGAAATCCCCCCCCACCGAGTGCTTTTATTATTTTTAGTGTTTCCAAGTCCAGATTTGGGAATAAAAATCTTCTAGGGCTTTCTGTTTTTTTCTTTGCCTGTTTTTTTTTCCTTCTGTAAAATCCCCCATCTATCAAATAGCCGCTAGTTTCCGCTCTGGGTCTCTTTTAAGTCCAAATTTAAAGGTGTTTTTTTTTACCTTGGGTCTCTCTTTCACCCAGGTCCAACACTTCATTCAGCACTTTTCCTGCTCAGATAGCTTGATACGGTGGCCCTGTCTTTAAAGCGTCCATTAACATGGCCACTGCCGCTTCAGCTGTCAGATTGAAGAACTTTGTCTTTCAATCTTCAAGGGACTGCTGGTCCTTCTCGATCTACCAGACGTTTCTTCTTTTTCCCCTGTTCCTCCAGAACAGGTTCAGATCCTAGAGTCCTTAGCAGCTGGCATCCGGTTGGTTTTTTTGTGGAGCACATCACAGCTCTGCTATATCCCCACCGTTCCTGACACGGTATTCTTAAGAGGAGCTTCCAATCTCAAACCTCCGATTATCCAAAGATACCCAACTTGGGACATGACCAGAGTGCTAGACGCAATTACCATATGCACCTTTCAACCCTTACAGACTACTTGAATGTACTACCTTTCCCTCACTCATTCCTGGTGGCCATCACATCAGCCAGGCAGATTTCGGAGATGGCCGCCTTATTGGTGAGGCAGGACCTCTGTGTATTCCATTCAGACAGGATGGTGTTGTGGCTGGACCCATCCTTCGTTCCTAAGGTCAACTCAACTGTGTTACCGAATTTTCGCCCTGATCCATTTCATCGATTAGAGTGAAAGTGGCACATGCTGGATATCTGAAAGGCCCTTTGCATCTACATTAGGAGGACCTTGACCATCCAACACACAGAGGCATTTGTGTCCTTTCAACCGGCCACATGCAACACTATCCTCTCTGGGTCATTGGATCAGAGCCTGCATTGCAAAGTCTTACGAAGCACAATTCTTGTCACCACCACGGTACATTACGGTTCACTCTACCAGGAATGGGGTGATGACCTCAGCATGGACAACGCAGGCCTTGATAGAAGAGGTCTGTTGGGCTGCCACATCGACCTCTCCGTTCCCCTTTAGCCACTATTACAAGTAAACAGTCATGCCTCGGCAGAGGCCGTCTTTGGCAGGCGGGTATTACAATAGGTTCACACTGCTCAGGGGACTATAGCCCGGACTACAACCCTCCCATAAGGACAGTCCAGGCTTTGGTATGTCCCATTCCTGGATGCTAACTCCACCAACTATGGAGAATGGCCATTAGTCTTACCTGAGATGCCCGTTCTCAGAGTGGTGGAGATAGCATCCAGCACCACCCTGTTCGGTGTCCGGACCTCATTTAAAAAAAAAAAAGATTTTTATTTTTCCCTTTCAAATTTATTCATAGATATACATTCTTATAATTGCTATTTAACATTTGTCTGCTCATCATTAGTCTATATTCTCATTTATACAGACAGACAGCCTCTTTCTTACCTTCTCGCCTACTCTTAATTTGATACCCTTACTTTCTCTGCTTTACCCTTTCTTCTTTTCCCTCTTCATCCCCCCTCCTTTCTGTTGTTGCTCTTATTTATTTTCTATATTAAGTTCTGGGTGTGGCATTTCAGCAATCCCAACTTTGTATTTTCCTACAAATAATTTTATCTGTTTACATTTTATTTTTAATATTATTTCCACTTATGTCATTTTTCCGCTTGTATATTTACATTTTAATATTTTCTTATTTCCCTTCCCCCTAATTTAATAATGTGTCACCTGAGTTATTTATTTCATGTTTTGTTCCTTTCTCTTTCTCTTTCTATTTATATCTTTTTTCAAGCCACTCATAAAATCGTCCCCATGTCCTGTAGCACACTGATTCCTCTTTGTCCTTTATTCTCAATGTCAACCTGTTCATTTCTGCACAATCTAGTATCTTCTATATTACCTCCCATTCCAATGGGATTTTATCTGCTTTTCAATTTGGTACAAATACAATTCTAGCTACTGTTATTATCTGTACAATCAAATATGAATCTTCTTTACTATATTTCTCTGGTAGAATACCCAATAAAAATACCTCTGGCTTAAACTCTACGGATTGATGTATCATTTTCTCTAACCACGTTTGTATTTTAACCCAATAGCTTTTTGCTTCCCTACAGATCCACCACATATGATAATATGATCCTGGCAATTGATTACATTTCCAACATTTAGCTGATTTATCCTTAAACATTTTTGCTAATCTTTCTTGTGGCATGTGCCATCTATAAAATATTTTATACAAATTCTCTTTGTATGCTGTCGCCATTGTCAATTTGTAGTTCCTTTCCCATAGTTGTTGCCATTTTTCTAGTTCTATTGTATAACCAAAGTTTTTTTCTCATCTTATCATTGTTTCTTTAACCTCTTCTTCTAAATTTATTCTGAGTAGATAACTAAACAATTTTTAATCATTTTTATCCATTCCCATGAGTATCTTATCTAGTTCTGAATTTTCCATATTAAAACCATACTCTTTAACATCCTTCTCATATCTTGTTTGTATTTGCATTTGTTTAAACCATCCTATATACCTTGTTCTTTTAATTCTTTCTTCTGTTTTAGTTCTCCCTGTGCTGTTAATATATCTTTTTATCTAATAACCTTTTTCATACTATTAATATTTGGGTGTGTCAAAGCTTCCACCCTTGAAAGCCACATTGGTATTTCCACATAGTGCTTTTCTTTCACTTTTTCCCATACTGCGTATAAACCATTTCTTATATAGTGTCTCTGAAAATAAACATGTATTCTACTTTTCCTATACCACAAAAATGCATGCCAACCCAGTTGCATATCGTATTTCTCCAAGGATAATAACCTTGCATTTCTTAATAATATCCATTGTTTTATCCACGTTAAAGCTGCTGCTTGGTAGTATAATTCCCAATTCGGTATACCAAATCCACCTCTAATCCTTGAATCTTGTAATATTCTTATATTAATTCTTGCTTTCTTTCCTTGCCAAATATATTTTCCTATTATTTTGTTTAGTTTTGCGAAGTATTTTTTTCCCATTTTTATCAGTATTGTTTGAAATAAAAATAATATTTTTGGTAATCTATTCATCTTAATTACCGCTATCCTTCCCATTAATTGTAACTGTAAGTTTTTCCATTTCAATTTGAATTTTAGACATTTATGCCTCAGCAGAAGTCACTTGTGGCAGGCGGGTATTACAACAGGTTCACACTGCTCAGGGGACTTCAGCCCGGACTACAACCCTACCATAAGGACAGTCTAGGCTTTGGTATGTCCCATTCCTGAATGCTACCCGCCCGAGTGTTGACTGTTGAATGCAAGTTGTGTTTTATTATTTTATTCTGTTCACATATTGTTTGTCTTCTGGTATTGCACCCCCTTCCCTGTGATTGTAAGCCGCCCTGAGTCCCCTCAGGGAAAAGGGCGGCCTATAAATCCTAATAAAATGTCTAAATGTCTAAAAAAATGGCTACCTCCACTAACTATGGAGAACGGGCGTTGGTCTTACCTGGGACGCCTCTCAGGACGGTGAAGATAGCATTCAGCCCCACCCTGTTCGGTGTCTGGTCCTCGTTCGGAGAGGAGAGGAGATTTTTTGTCATCACACATCAGTCTACAGTGCCGCCTTCATCAAAAAGCTGGGAGGAGCTACCAGAGGAAGTGCAACATCACAGATTGTAGACTCAGTCCAATTGGATACTAGATGGAGTTAACCCATTCCTGGATGCTATCTCCACTGCCCTGAGAATTGGTGTCTCAGGTAAGACCAACGCCCAATCTAGGAACAGAGGCCAAGACAAATCGAGAGGTTGAAGTACACAGTACATTGCATGGAATCTAAGAGTCCAGGCACAAGAAGTCAGGGGTTTCCATGAGGATCCAGAACACACATGGACAGCAGTAATGTGAACAGTTGTCTCCAACAACCCACAAGTTCACAGTGTCAAGTTAAATAGGTGTTGTGGGGTGTATCTTATTAGGAGGAGCGAGGTTGCATCCTTGTGAGCTGCCTCGCCAACATCCACTACACTTCTCTCCACTCAGCCTTGTGTGTCCTGAGATCTGGCGGGTGAGGTAATTCCTCCCTGTCACCACTGACCAGCTACAGCTGCATATTCTCTCTGCTCCATGCAGTCATTCTCACTTCCCAGCTGCAGCTGCATTTCTCCTTCTACCTGTGCAGCTGACTACTACTCCAGTTTCTCACTGCAAGTTACTCCCAACACTCCCGGCAGGGCTGTCAGGGGTCAGCCTTCCCCTGTCACTCTTTCTTGCCCCTCTCCAAAGTTCCTGGAGCCTGCTCTTTCCTCATCTTCTGAATCAGCATTTGACCCAATGTCTGGGAGAGTCATTACAGCCAGTTAAGAAAGATTGACAATGGGATTTTTTTCTTGAATAAGATATTGGTTGATCATCAAAATAAAGACTTGTTAAGAATGAAGTGGACATTTTTAGTAACATTATGTTTTTTCATATTTTGACATGGTAAAAAGTAAAGATGTCCCTGCAGGTTTTACTACACTAATTATGACCAACTTCAGGGGGTTGTGCTCATCTCTGTTTCTTAAGCCAAAGAGACAGCATTGTCCACATATATCATATTGCTAGCAGGACATCAGGGGTGGGTTTCAATTTTTTTTACTGCCTATTCTGTGGGTGTGGCCTATTTTGTGGGCGTGGTTTTGCAGTCATGTGACTAGGTGGGCATGGCAAACTTGATGTCACTCACCAGGAGATGTCATGGATTGGGTAAAATGTGGTGAAGCTCATTTAACAATGTTCTTGCTTAGCAACCAAAATTTTGGGCTCAATTGTAGTCATAAGTCAAGTGCTATCTCTGCCTTCCTCTGCATGGCAGCCTTGTCCTAATAAACCTTTTCTCCTTTCTGGCAATTTTCCTCTCTGTTAGAGGCTCCAAAATAATCCAGACAATGTAAGATTTCCTGATGCAGCAGGTGGTTGGACTAGATGACCTCTGAGTAGCCTTCTAGCCCTAAATTGCTGTGCTGTTTTTCTTTATTTATTTATTTATTTATTTATTTATTTATTTATTTATTTATTTATCTCCCTTCCCTCTGGGGGAAGCAACCAATCCCCCCCCCCCAAATAAAATATTACTCCCGGAAAGACTCATTCTACATTCCTGCCAGATAGAGATTATGAGCCTATAGAAAGTTTGGCTCCATTCACAAGCAGGGAATCATCCAAACCCTTTTAGAAACACAAAGCCCATATTGCACAAACCCCAAAATTTCAAAAACCTAGAACCATATAAGAATCCTACCTTTTATCCAGTTTCTTGTTCAGCTGACCCAAAAACAAACTGCTGAATGTCACTTTGCAAACCACCTTCTGAGCAGCTTTTCAATTTAAAGCAGGTTTCAATTTAAAGTTTGCAGCATTAAGACTTGTGGACTTCAATTCCCAGAATTCCACAGCCAGGCATGCTCAGTTCCAATTTAAAGCGACAGCATTTTTTTTCTCCTTTGCTGAATCTCCCAGCTGAAAAGTGAGTTTCCTTCTTTCTTTTTCTTTCTCTTTCTTTCTCCCTTCCCTTCCTCTCTCCCCCTCTCTCTCTCACTTTTACTTTTTAAAACCTCTTTTCCCTTGCCTGAACCGGCAGAGGGAAAAATGTTTTTTAAAAAAGAAGCTTCTGACGAAGGTTCTGATGGGAGAACAGGTTCGGGGGTGTGGCCAGGCCACCATTACTACCGTTTCTATCCGGTACACCACATTTTCACTACCTCTTCTGGCGTACCGTACTGTACCAGGAGGAATCCACCTCTGGTGACATCATACCTCAGCACAGAGTATATGGTGAAACATGGAATGCTGTTACCTTCCCGCATGCTTATATGCAGTACCTATTCATCTACTTGCATTTACATGCTTTCAAACTGCTAGCTGATAGTAGCTAGGACAAGTGACAGGAGCTCACTCCATCTCACAGAACTTAGGTTTTGAACTGATGAGCTATAGATCTTTAATGGTCTAAAATAGCATTTTAACTGCTGAGCCATAAATTTTAACAAGATTTCTCAGAAGTGGAGGCTCTTATTCTAAAACAGTTCTTTAAACTAGGTGTTTTAAATTGTCATTGAAATTAGCTGTCAGATTTTCAAATCACAGGCTTTTCCCAGTTCTTGAAAAATATTAAACATTAGACCTTCATGCAAAATAAAGGCTACAAGACAGTATTATTTCTGTCATAACATAACTTAATCAGTGAAGTATACAGTACTTTCAAACTCACATTAAGATGGAATCTAGTTAAAATTCTGTATTCTACTATAGATAATGTCTTAACAAATACATCAATGATATCTAAAGATTACTGTAAAGAGAGGGAAAGGCAAGGAAACTACCAGTAGTGCTAAAAAGTATTCTGTGTAATCCAGACCCAGGTTTCTGATTTTCAAACCAAGATTTCCATAGAAGCAGCATTATTTTTATATTTGAATAGAGAAAAAATGAAGCAAAAGCTTTTGTTTTGTTTTGGTTATCAGACATAAATACTCTCAGCCACAAGAACAGCTCAGGAACAACATTCCTGCTCAGTTGTAATTAACCAAAGGCTAGCCCCTTTAAAACTCAGTGGGGGAAATAAAGTGCAAGAGAGCCCCCCCCCCCTTCAGTTAATAGCTCCAGCCCAGGCAGACAGCCAAAAACCATTTAACAGGCAAATACTTAGTTGCAATAACAAAACTGCAGGAATGCAGTAAGCACAGAAACTATAGAAATTTACAGATCATACAGATTAACAAAGTTCGAAGGAACCTTGTAGATCATCTAGTCCAAGCCCCCCCACCCCCAAGCAGAAGACTCTATACCATTTCTGACAAATGGCAGTACAATCTCTTCATGAAAGTCTTCAGTGATGAAGCTCCCACAGCTTCTGAAGGCAAGCTGTTCCATTGGTTGATTATTCTCACTGTCAGAAAATTCCTCCGTATTTCTAGGTTGAATCTCTCCTTGTTCTTGACAGGATTAGGATTTAGGATTTTTTTAGGATTTTATTAGTATTTATAGGCCGCCCTTTTCCCTGAGGGGACTCAGGGCGGCTTACATAAAATAAGGAAGGGTGGGTACAGACAATAGACGCAAACAATACATAAAAGTAAAATAGTAAACAACATTCATTCATCATTCGGGTGGGGACATATTATCTTTATCCCCAGGCCTGACGGGCTAGCCAGGTCTTAAGGGCTGCGCGGAAGGTCTGGACGGTGGTGAGGGTACGAATCTCCATGGGGAGATCGTTCCAAAGGGTCGGAGCTACTACTGAAAAGGCTCTCCTCCGTGTGGTTGCCAGTCGGCACTGACTGGCAGATGGAACTCGGAGGAGGCCTAATCTATGCGATCTAATTGGTCGCAGGGAGGTAATTGGCAGGAGGCGGTCTCTCAAGTACGCAGATCCACTACCATGGAGGGCTTTATGAGTGACAAGTAGCACCTTGAAGCGCACCCGGAGATCAACAGGTAGCCAGCGCAGCTCGCGGAGGATAGGTGTTATGTGGGCGAATCGAGGTGCACCCACAATCACTCGCGCGGCCGCGTTCTGGACTAGCTGACTAGGCCAGGGAAGGAGTTTTAAAACTGTTAATAAAGAGTTTCTTGTCAGAGTTCTTATTGCCTCCCAACACCGTTGCAACAGCCCCTCGTTCCTTGAGTCAGTAGCCGAGCTGGCAGTTGAGTACCCCAGGCTTATAGTGTGTCTTTTATATGTCTTTTTAAATACACATTCTAATTAGCAAAATTTATTTTATCAATTTGGAATAGGGTTGCACTGCTGTTTCTGTGTTTATGTTATTTTGATCCTACATTTTCAGCATTTAAGAGTTAGCTTACAGTATTAGACTGTAAAGATTTCAAATTTTCTTGTAACTATCTATTTCCCTCTATCCCTCTACCTATCTACCTACCTACACACTCTCTCTCTCCCTACCTACCTACTGTATTTATCTATCTCTATTTCTCTCTCTATCCCTTTATCTACCTACCTAACTACTCTCTCTCTCCCCCTACCTACTTACTGTATTTCTCTTTCTATCCTTCTATCTACCTACCTACTTTTTTTAAAAAAAATGCCTCTTTAAAACCTTGGTGCGTCTTATACTCCAAAAAACACAGTAGTTATCTTTCCAGTGCTGCAATATCAGTCTTTAAGCCATAGTAGTGATCTGCATTGTCCAGTTGTACTAAGTATATAGTTCAAAAGAATATTTATTTTAGGGATTTTTTTTTGCACAATCATTTATATAATCTACTAATTTCTCCCAAAACTTGGTAAGCATAAGATATTTTAGAAATCTAATGTCAGTGTTCCAAATATCATCCAGAATTAAATCAGAATTCAAGGCATAGCTTTCATCAAAGTTCCAATTTAATAAGAGAGACATGTTGGTACATCTGTGGAAACCCAAATCTGAAAGCTTCCTGGGTTTCTACCCAGTTGAAAGTTCATGATCCTGTCCCCACACCCACAAGTTCATTACATGGTCCAATCTTCCTCTGCCACACTGGCATTTCTACCCATCTAGGTTCGGTCAGGTGCAGAGGTGTGGAAACAAGATGATCTTGGGCTTATAGAAAGGAATGTTTTATTTTTATAACAACACATTCTACAATTCTACTCCTTACTTTTCCCCCTCCCAATCCCCACTAATGAAACAGCATAAGTAAAAAGACAGAGTGTGTGGCAGGCCAAAGATCCTAAAAGGAATATGACTGCAGGCCTGACAGGTGGCCTCTCCTCAGAAGAAAAATGTTTCCTAAAAAGAGAATAACATAAAAGTTAACATAACAAAATTAACCACATCTTCTCCCCCCCCCCGCCCCCCGGGGGGACCCTTTGGCTTATCAGGAACCTTCTCATAGAATTGTTTTACTAACTTATCTGCTTTTAGGTCCCAGCTTTTCAACCAAGTAGCTTCAGACAAAGGATACCCCTTCCAATGCACTAAATACTGTAAGTGACCCCTACACAGGCTGGAGTCTACGATTTTTTTCACCTCATAACATGTTTCTCCCGCTATCACTACAGAAGGAGGGAAAGCTTGGTTGGATGGTCTTATGCTGGACTCAATTACTGGTTTCAACAAGCTACAATAAAATACCGCTAGAGTTTTCTTCGTATTTTCCCATCCTTTCTTTAGTGTGTCCATCCATTCATTCAGAGAAATGGATGAGGGAGGTTCTCTAGGTAGCTCAGGCATGGCAATAAATTCCATGCCACTGATAATTTGGAAAGCCATTAATCCCGAGCTGCTGTGGACCACATTGTTGTATGCCACTTCTGTGAAGGGTAGCAAGTCCAATCAGTTGTCTTGCTGATAGTCCGCATAACACCTGATGTATTGTTCCACCAACACATTGGCCCTCTCTGCTGCATGGTTCATGCTGGGATGAACTGCTGAGCTCAGTCCTTGTGTGGATCCAGTGGATCTCAGGAACTTTCTCCAGAACTTGGCTGTGAACTAGACTCCACAGTCTAAAATGATCCACTTGGGCCCGCTGTTCAGGCAATAAATGTGCTTCAGAATTTTTTTTGCTAATTTCTTTACGGACGGCAACCCTGAGCAAGCGATGAGGTGTGCTTGCTTGGAAATCAAATCAATAACTCTCCAGATTACTCTATTCCCACTGCTGTCTGGGAATTCAACTATGAAGTCCATTACGATCTCTTCCCATGGTCGGTTAGGGCTAGCCACTTGTAGTAGTCAAGGGGGCTTCTCCGACAGTGCTTTCATCATTGTACAAGTAGCACAGCTTTTTACATAATCTTCCACCTCTGATTCCATCTTTTGCCACCAAAATTGACACCTGGCGAGCTGGAGCGTTTTTAGGAATCCAAAGTGGCCTCCTAGTTCTGCCTCATGGCTTCGCTGTAGAACATCCAGCCTCAACCCCTTGGGGACGTACAGTTTGGACCCCTTCCAGGCTAATCCATTTTCTATCGTTAGGATATCCTGGTTATTGTTGAGTCACTGGTTTGTTGGGAGCACCAATTCCATAGCTGTCATCAGCTTATCCTGACTTCGGTTAGTGACTTGGGCTGCCTTTTGGTAGGAGGATGAAAGGGGATGAAAGGACAGGGTGAACAACTTCTCCCTTCTCACTGTTGTACTGCGGCTTTCTTGAGAAAACATCCGCCAACAAGTCTTTTGGTATTTGTTGGATACCTAGGGGTTTTGTCTCTGCTACAGGTTCTGGGCTTTTGGGTTCAATCATACCTGGGTGACCCCTTGGTTCCACTGGTGGTAGCTCCCCAAACGCAATCATCAATTTCCTACAACCGTCTTCCAACTTTATCGTAGGCTTCCACTTGTCAAGCCACGCAAGCCTCAAGATAATATATTCCGGCATCTCTAGAGCCACAATGAATATGAGAAGCTCATAGTAGTGGCCCACTTGTAACTTTACCAGTTCAGTCATTAGTGTGGCCGGGGCCCCTCCAATTAGCGTTCCATCTACCTGCTCAACCCAAATGGGACAGGCTAGAGATCTTGTGCGTATGCCCAGTTGCTTTACAATCGACATGCTGATTAAGCATCGCATGCAACCGATTCCATTACTGCTTCAACTTCCCCTTTCACCCCCGTTTTGGGTACTTGGAGGTTGACTTGGAAAAAAAAGGGATGGATGGGTGCACTCATCATTGGTCATCTCACCATTGGGTCATCTTCAGCATTTTCCTCCGAGGCCTCCCCATTGGTAGGACTCTTCGTCACCTTAGGTTGGGGATCCTCTTTCTGAGCTTTTTGGCCCAGATGACTCTTTTCTGGTGACATCTGAGGGCTTCTTTTTACTGCTCTGGCAGTTGATGCACACGTTAGTGATATTGGGGCTGGAGCCAGGCACTCTGACACTCTGTGGCCGAGTTGACAGCAACGGCAGCATTTTATTGCCTCCCCCGAGGGACGGAACCCAGCAGCATCTCTAAACTTAGGAACCACCTCATCATCTTGTTCCGTCATCCATCCTGCAGCTTCACCCTCATTCATCCCTTCTTCCATTATTGAGAACTCTTCTCTGTAGGAAGGTGGGGTAAGAACCTGTTGGGACATTGCAGGTGCCATCCATCCTGCAGCTTCTCCCTCATTCATCCCTTCTTCCATTGTCAAGAACTCTTCTCTGTAGGAAGGTGGGGTAAGAACCTGTTGGGGCATTGCAGGTGAAACTGGACTCGATGGGTTGGTCACTGCCCAGTTATCTGCCATGGTGCCCTCTGCTGAGGGAGAGCAGGTGCCCACTGGCATCTCTCCCATCCATGACCTGGGAAGGAAGTCCATTCTGGAGTTGCTTGATTCACAGGTTGCAGCCTAACCATCATTTGCTGGCTGGGTTGATTTTCCCATGTTGATGGCCAAGCAAGTGCCCACTGGCATCTCTCCCATCAATGACCTGGGAAGAAAGCCCAATCTGATGGTGCTTGATTCACAGGTTGCAGCCTAAACATTGGTTGCTGGCTAGGTGATGATATGGCCCAAACTCCTTTATGCTGGCTGGGTTCACTTCCCCCATGTTGATAGGAAATCTGTCTTCCACTCAGTTGCAGGGTAATGGGTCATTTATTGCTGTTTGGAAGGATTCCAAATCTCCACACCAGTTTTTTCCCTGAGCCTTGGCTGGGGAAAGGAGGGGGAGTTTCTACTCAGGTTTAGCTGCAAAAGTTGGTCTGGGAGGCTCTAATCATCTTGCCATGTGTGTGTCGAATTAGCCTTCCCAGCTGTGAGAAAAATTATCCCAGATAATTTTATAAATGGAAAGAAAACCAAAACAAAGAGATTAAAAGCAGGAAAAAGCTTTATTTATTGATAAGAGGCTTCTTATCAATAGACTGCATGCCCATGTAGGATTATCTAGGCAAAAGAGAATGGTTACAGGTGGAACAGGTAACTCTTAAATACACAAAGTGACATCTCAATATACGTCATCAAGCAATTACAAAAATACATGTGCATGTTACATGTGATCTGTGTTCGTGCTGAGTAACAATGTTGGCAGATATCATGCAACTGGCATGGAAATATCATGTCTCAAAATACATTTGAATACTTTTAGGTAGTTTCCAGTAATATGAATGTGAAAGGTCAGCTGCCTCTTCCAGAATGTCCCCAGAACACCCCAGAGAACTTCTGATCTTGTACATTCTCAGGGCTTAAACAATAGCATGATACTGACCACCTTCTGTCAAAACATCTCTGGACCATAGGGGACTTGCCAAGGGGACTTTCAAAACCCATTAGGATATTTTCAGCCAGGTCATCATAACCTCGGCCCATCAACTTATGCATTTTAGTTCCAACTTGTAAATTTCCAAGCAAGCAAGCAATTTAGGCTAAGCTTGTAGCATAATCAAAATGGAGTTTCAGACTCAAAATGGAGTTTTAGGCTTTATCCAAATAACTCAATTCATCCTTTTTCTCTCACCAGCCCCCTCTGTTTCCATCTTCCCAGACATTATAAATCTTCCAATTTCTTCCCACACAAATTCCTTTGTACTTTGGAAGATTTGTAGAGAAGCATTGGGTCCCTTGCTTCCATTCTCAAAGGCTCAATTTTCATCTTTGCTAATATTTTACGCTGACCGGGTCAAGTCAGTGTTGAGAGTCAGCACCCCTTGCCAGTGCCCCGTGCCGGGGTTGCTGGTGGTTTATTTTAATGGGAGATTCAAGTTAATGTTCCAAATATCATCCAGAATTAAATCAGAGTTCAAGGCATAGCTTTCATCAAAGTTCCAATTTAATGAGAGTCATATTGGTACATCTGTGGAAACCCGAATCTGAAAGCTTCCTGGGTTTCCACCCAGTTGAAAGTTCATGATCCTGTCCCCACACCCACAAGTCCATCACATGGTCCAATCTTCTTCTGCCACACTGGCATTTCCACCCTTCTAGTTCCGGTCAGGTGCAGAGGTGCGGAGACAAAAGATGACCTTGGGCTTCTAGAAAGGAATGGGTTTTATTTTGACAACAACACATTCTACAATTTTATTCCTTACTATTCCCCCTCCCAATTCCCCACTAATGAAACAGCATAGTAAAAAAAGAGAGTGTGGCAGGCCAAACAAAGATCCTAAAAGGAATATGACTGCAGGTCTGACACCTATATTTTAAACAATCATTATCCATATATCTCTGTCAAAGTGCTGTTTTTGTCATAGAATTTGTCATAGTTTGTATAGAAATACAAACATAATGGAGTCCAATAATGTCTAAATATTATTTTTGCATCAATTGGAATTTGAACTCTATTGACACTTTTTATAGATGTTAAGACACTCTTGTATTGTCTAGGCAATATAAGAACTTCTAATGCTTTATTCATTTATTAACATCTGTGTATTACATTGATTTAAGGATAACAAATATCTATTAAATCTAATTGTAGGGTTTTTTTAGTTTTAAAGGATTTAACAAGTTGTTCTAATTTCAAGTGTCTCAGAACCTGAAAATATTGCTAGTCCAAACAATATTAACAAATGTTGTAATTATAAATGTTATCATTAGATTACATCTGATAGATATTTGTCTCTTGATACAGAATATGTTAAAAATTCATCTATATCATCTATCAGATCGTCCAAAATCAATATCCTCCTCCATTTCTGTCCAAATTGTCCATATTATTATCTTTTCCTCAAGTTAAAGTTAGGTTTTCCCATAAAATCAATCATGGGGAAAAGTATTGAATCTTTTTTATTAGACATTCCATTCCATAATTTTCTAATTTTATCACTGACTTTAAATCAGGCTTACATTACAGTTATAGCAAAAGCATGTAAGGGTCACACAGTGTGCTAATTATTATCCAGTCTCATTGATTAATGTTAATATAAAGATTTTAACAGCACTTTTAAAAGGTACAGTATTGTGCAAAAGTTTTAGGCAACAGTGCAAAAATGATGCAAAATAAGAATGATTTCAGAAATAGAAGTGATAATAGTTTATTTGTATCATTTAACAAAATGAACAGAAGTCCAAATTAAATCACTATTCGGTGTGACCACCCTTTGTCTTCAAAGCAGTGTTCATTCTTATAGGTACACTTCACACAGCTTTTGAAAGAACTTAGCAAGTTTTCTTCAAGGTTATTTCGAGAATTAACCACAGCTCTTCTGTAGCTGTATACTTCTTCAAATAGCAATAGCACTTACTTATATACTGCTTCACAGTGCTTTACAGCCCTCTCTAAGCAGTTTACAGAGTTAGCATATGCCCCCATCAATCAGGGTCCTTATTTTTACTGACCTCAGAAGGATAGAAAGCTGAGTCAACATTGAGCCTGGTGAGATTTGAACAGCCAAATTGCAGGCAGCTGGCAGGCAGCAGAAGTAGTCTGCAGTACTGCATTCTCTCTGCCACCATGGCTCTTGTCTTCTGTCTCTTCATGTAATCCCAAACAAGCTTGATGATGTTGAGATCAGGATTCTGTTGGGGCCAAACCATCACTTCCAGGACTACTTGTTCTTCTTTATACTGAAGATAGTTCTTTATGACATTATCTCTATGTTTGGGACTTTGTCTTGCTGCAGAACGAATTTGGGGCCAATTACATACCTCCCTGATGATATGGCTTGATATCTGTATTTCTCAGCATTGAGGAAACCATTGATCCTGACCAAATCCCCAACTACATTTGCAGAAATATAGCCCCAAACTTGCAAGGAACCTCCACCATATTTCTCCTTTGCCTGCAGACACTCTTTATTGTACCACTTTCCAGTCCTTCAATGAATAAACTGCCTCCTGCCACATATTTCAACTTTTGACTCAGGAGTACAGAGCACCTGCTGCAATTTTTCTGCACCCCAGTTTCTATATTTTCATGTATAGATTTATTTGTTTGTATTTTTTTCTTTAGTAACAGAATAACAGAGTTGGAAGGGACCATGGAGACCTTCTAGTCCAACCCTCTGCTCAAGCAGGAGCCACTGTACTATTTTGTCATAGTCATAGGATACTATGACTATCACTAAGTGTTGTATCTTATGATCAATGTATATTTTTTTGCACACTGGGAGCTTATGCACTGAAGAAAAATTCCTTGTGTCCAATCATACTTGGCCAATAAATAACATTTTGGACAAATGTTTCTCCGGTCCCTTCTTGAAAGCCTCCAGTGTTGGAACACCTACAACTTCTGAAGGCAAACTGTTTCACTGGTTGATTGTCTTTCTGTCAGGAAATTTCTCCTTAGTTCTACATTGCTTTTCTCCTTATTCAGTTTCCATCCATTGCTTCTTCTCTTGCTTTCTGAAGCTTTGGAAAATAGGTTGATTCCTCTTCTTTGTGGCAGTCCCTCCAATATTGGTACACTGCTATCACATCTATTAACATACAGTTAACCATGCTCTTGCAGTATCATTTGGTTATACTCTGGCTTAACCAGTGTGGTAATTATTTCATTGCCCTTTCTTCTAAAAAAATGTGTAAACTTTGAATGAGAATAAGAACTTTTAAGTTCCAAATCACTTTTTTAGTCTTTTATATTGTAACTTTTAATAATCCTTAAACAATCCTCTTCGGCTGCTGCTGAGGACTTGAATTAAAAAGGCGAGCTCTTGAATACCAATCATTTGTGCTAAATCTATGATAAAATGGATAGATGACAGCATTTGCTTCAGTCCTTTATACTAATTTTGCCTTTCAAAATGCTTGCAAAGAGCAGATATGGAATGGAAGGGAACTTGGAGGTCTTCTAGTCCAGCCCTCTATTCAAGCAGGAGACCCTATACCATTTCAGACAAGTGACTGTCCACTCTCTTCTTTAAAACCTCCAGTGATAAAGCACCCACAATTTCTGAAGGCAAGGTATTCCACTGGTTAATTGTTCTCACTGTTCTGAAGTTTCTCCTTAACTGCAGGTTGCTTCTCTCCTTGATCAGTTTCCATCCATTGTGTCTTGTCCTGCCCGTTGGTGCTTTGGAAAATACGTTGACTCCCTATTCCTTGTGGCAGCCCCTCAATTACTGTAATACTGCTATCATGTCCTTCTTTTCTCTAGACTAGTCAAACCCCAATCCTGCAACCATTCTTCATAAGTTTTGGTCTTCAGGCCTTTAATGGTCTTAGTTGCTCTTCTCTGGACTTTTTCCAAAGTCTCAAAATCTTTTTTGTAGTATAGTGACCAAAACTGGATGCAGTATTTCAGGTGTGGTGCTACTAAGAATTTATAAAGTGGTACTAATACTTCATGTGATTTTAATTCTATGCTCTGTTTATACAACCAAGAATTGTATAAACTTTTTTGGCGGCGGCTGCACACTGCTGGGTCATATTTAAATGATCATCCACTAGGACTCCAAGGTTCCACTCACAGGTAACTATTTTTGAGCCAGGTTTCACCTAATCTGTACTTATATGTATGGTTTTTCCTCTCTGAGTGTAAAAACTTGTTTTTCTCCTCATTAAATTTCCTTTTGTTGGATAGGGCCCATTGTTCATGTCTGTCAAAATCCTTTTGGATCCTGAACTTGTCTTCTGGGATGTTGGCTATTCCTGCCAACTTAGTGTCATCTCCAATAATGATGAGTTGCTTAACCTTGCTTCCATGTTGGAATTAAGGCTTTTTAGCCGCAATACTTCCATGAAGACTACTTCTGGCCAGACTTCTTTAGACAGCAGATTGTGCCCCACTGGTTTCCACCAGTTCTGTGCTGATGGTACTGGTAGACATCTTCCTATGTTGAAGGGAAGGGAACCTCATCTCTGCATTATATTTTCTTGGCTGACCACTGCATCTACGGTCCTCAATGTTGCCCGTTTCTTTAGGGTTCAAGTTCAAAAGAACTTGAATAGCACATTTTGAAACCCCAATCTGGTTTGCAATCTTTGCCTGGGAGAGACTGCTGATGCAGTATTTTTTTTTCATGTGCTCTGTTTTGCCATGCGACATGCAATTCTAGAGGAAAAATTAAATGGTCTAGCCACTCTGAGACTCAAACAACAAAACAAGAAACCCCAAACAAAGGAATAAGATTGCAACTAGACTAAACACCGCAAGGAACAATAAACTAACACAGAAAATGTATCTTTAATGGGGGAGGGGAAAGAAGAAAGTGAAGTGAGGAAAGATGGGGTGGGGATAAAGAAGCATTGATTTCTGACACTCTCTGTTACAGTAAAATAAGGCATTAACATCAAATCACAGCTTTTTGCTTTTCCACAATTGTATGTACAAGTCATTTCTATAAAAATCTATCAATCTAATCTATAAAACCCAAAGTGAGAGTTACATTCTTTTCCAATTAAAGCACAAAGTTCAGAAGCAGTTTCCATGTGGAAATAAAAGTACTTACTATATTTTTCGGAGTATAAGACACACCTTAATTTTTGAGGAGGAAAACAAGGAAAAAAAGTTTCTGCCTCTGCCTACCAGCATCCATCGGTATTAATCTGGCTAGCGTCCTTGCAGCAAACAGCAAATGGCCTGGTCAGCTTCAGTACGTTATTGCAGCCTGATTCAGCAAGAGCGGCTGATTGGCAGGTGGAATACCCCCAATCAACTGTTCCTGGCTGCAGGAATTGCCACAGACCATCGACACCTTCGTTCCTCACATTTTCGGATGGTTCCAGGTAGCGGGGATCCTCACTTCCACTCGGATATTGATAATGAGCAGCACAGATCTTTTTATCCATTTAAAACAAACCCTATCACCCTACACATATTTAACTGGGGTGGGTGGAGTGGGGGATGATTTTCATGGGAGCAGAAGAGGGACTTGGCACCAAAGGCTCCGTTCTGAGATGCCCCCGTAGAAATAAAAGGTGAGTCTATGGAGAAGGAGGGCGCACAGCTCTGCGGTGTGCATCGAGGAATAGGGAGGAAAGCATTTTCAGCCGCACGCTCTGTTTTTGGAATTAGGGAGGGGATCGTGGTGCTAACATTCCAAAAACACTTTCCTCCCCAATTCCAAAAATGGGGCATGCAGCCGGTGTTGCTACCCAAAAATGGTTTCCTCCCCGTTCCCCGATGCACATCGCAGAGCCATGTGGAATACACCCTCCTTCTCCTCAGATTCTCCTTCTTTTTCCTCCTGGGCCAGGAGCAGAAGCTGACCGCCATCTGCCTGGATCATCTGGAGAAGTGGCAGGCAGAGCAGCGAGCCACCTTGCCTTAGGCCCCCTGTGCAGTGTCCGCTTTGCCAACTGAGTCCTGACCTCTGTGCTTTCCAGGGCCACTTCGGGAATCAGGCTCCCACCGAGGCAGAAAAGGTGCAGGAGGCTTGCTGGGAAGCTCAGCAATGTGTTTATGAGATGACGGTAGGACAGGAGGACTGAAGTGCTGCGTCTCTACTGGGTCTTGCTTCGAGAAAGCCAGGCTTTCAACGCCTACAGCTACAGCTGTAGGTAGGAAGACGAGGGCGTCTTGGGAGTGCAGCCTTTGGTGCCAAGTTCCTCTTCTGCCCCCATGAAAATCACCCCCACTCCACATACTCCAGGTTAATGCGCATAGAGTGATATGTTTTGTTTTAAATGGATAAAAAGATCTGTGCTGTTCGTTATCAAAATCCAAGTGGAAGTGAGGATCCTCACTGCCTGGAGCGACCCAAAAATGTGACACATGGAGTGGGTGGGTAGAGCTACATTTGAAGTATAAGACGCATCCAGATTTTCACCCTCTTTTTTTGAGTGGGAAAGGTGCATCTCATACTCTGAAAAATACGGTATGTTCTTTTCTTTAATCTGTCAGGTGCTGCTTCATTTAATAATCAGGAAAGAAACCACTCAACTCCATTCTTGAAATTAAGTGTACTTTTACTAATTACAAACGATAAGGAGCAAAGCAAAGCTGAGTCTGGATAAATTGGCGCAAAAGCAATGGATATAATGTATAGTTCAATCCCCTCCCCTTGGCACCCCATTTCATAGTCCAATAATACTTCACCCAACTGTCAGGTGGGAGATATCTTCAAAAAGCATCATCAGAGTGGAATGTTGGACAGTTAGCCTTGGTGGGAAACTCCCTTTCTCCACATGCACAAAGAGATGGTCAGGACAGCTTCTAGAACACTCCTGCAGCACATAATGATTCCCCTCCCAAATACCATGCCCCCCCTCCCCGTTTCAATGGCAGCCGAAGCAGTAGCAAAGCAGAGGCTGACATAATCAAAGTAGTCAGATTTGTCATTTCCACCAACTCCATCAACTTCTTGCAACCATTCTTCCATGCTAGGAATCGAAGCGCTCTTCCATTTTTGTGCATACAATAGTCTTGCTGCTGTCAACATATATAGTAACAAAGTTCCAGATTTTTTCTCCTGTTCCTTTTCCATTAGGCCTCTGGTTTCATTTTTATTTCCGTTTTCAGAATTTTCTGTATTAAAATTTAAATCATATTCCAAATTTCTTTTGCTTTATCACATGTCCACCATAAATGATAAAAAGTTCCTTCTTTATTTTTACACTTCCAACATTCATTTGACATACCTTTATACATCTTGGATAATTTATCTGATGTTAAATATCAATGATACATCATTTACATTTAATGTAAATTTTAAACCCTTCATCCACATATTTTCCCATTGTTCAAGCATCACATTATATCCAGAATTCCTTGCCCACTTAATTATACAATGTTTTAATATCAATGATACATCATTTACATTTAATGTAAATTTTAAACCCTTCATCCACATATTTTCCCATTGTTCAAGCATCACATTATATCCAGAATTCCTTGCCCACTTAATTATACAATGTTTTACATGTAAATTTTCCAAATTCAATTTCAATTCATTGTTGCCACAATGATATTTCCAATCATTTTTAATTAAATCAAATCCATAGCACTTTTTGTCAGGTTTAATTCTTGCTTTCAGTTGCTGATAAGTAAACCAGTGGCAAATGTAATCTCCTGTTTCAAGTTCTTCCCTCAGTTTTAGTACTGGGTTATCAGAATTAAAAGATAAAAATTTACCATATGTCAGCCAATCTGGCTTTGCCACCATTTCCTGTCTTAAAAAAACTTTCTGTGGTGACACTCAAAGAGAAAGCTTCATAGAAAGCCTTGTTTTATATTTATTCCAAACTCTTAGTATGGCACATCTAACAAAATGATTATTAAAATCAACATTAACTGTACTTATGTCATACCATAAGTACCATACCGTGCCACCCAAACCTTAATTCATGGCCTTCTAATTCATGGCTGTCAAATTCGTGGCCTGTGGGCTGGATGCATCATGCTCTGGCCACGCCCACACCAGGTTTAGCGAAGGGGGGGGAAGTCCTGATACATCATGTGACGCCGCCATGATGACTCAAGTTTGACACCCCTGTTTTAATTTGAGTTGCCTCTTGTTCTGAAGGTTCACCCATTCTTTTGTCCAGATCAAACAGAATGCATCAAAATACAGTTTCGTATCTGGTAGACCCAACCCCCTTCATTCCTTGGCATCTTGCAATAACTTATATATAACTCTTGGTTTTTTCCCTTGCCATATAAACGTAGAGATATCCTTCTTTCATTGTTTAAATCAGTTGTCAGTTGTGAGTATTGGTAACATCTGAAATAAAAAAGCATGTTTGGTAAAATATTCATCTTAATTACAGAGATTCTTCCCTGTAGTGATAAGTGCAATTTATCCCATCTTTGTAAGTCCTGTTTAATATCCCTCCAGAGAGGGATATAGTTATTTTCAAACAGTTTTATATTTGTATTTGTCAACATAACCTCTAAATATTTCACCTTTTTCTCAACCCTAAAACCTTTATTCAATATATCACTATCCTGAGAAGACATATTGTTAATCAGCATTGTTGTTTTCTGTTTATTTATTTTGAAACCTGCCAAAGTCCCAAACTCATTCAGTTTCCACATCAAATGTTCTATATTATTTTTTGAATCCTGTAGAAATATAACCAAATCATCAGTGAACGCTCTCAATTTATAAACTTCTTTCTTAATATTTATACCCCTTATGTTTTCATCTTGTCTAACACCTTTATTCAGGACTTACAATAGCAAAATAAACAACAGTGGAAACAAAGGGCATTCTTGTCTTGTTCCCTTTTGAATTTCACATTAGTTAGGTCACCATTTATAACAATTTTTGCATTTTATGACGTGTAGATTGCTTTAATTCCTTCCAAAGTCCATTTCTTACAACACCGTGAACATAAAGGTCCAATTTAGGTTGTCAAAGGCCTTCTCTGCATCTAAAAAAAATAAGGCAGCCTGTTCCTCATGATATTGTAAATATTCAATAATATTTAAGACAGTCCTCACATTATCTCTTAGCTGTCTTTTCGGCAGAAAGCCTGCTTGGTCTTCCTGTAGAATCTTCTTTAGTCTTTCTGCCAGGATAGCAGCAAAGAGTTTATTGTCTTTATTCAGTAATGAAATTTCTCTATAATTCTTTATCTTTGTAACATCTTGACCTTCCTTTGTGAGTAACACAATATTGGTATATTTCCCCCCTGTAGTATATCATTCATTGTGTCTTTTAGTGATTGAAGAAGTTCATCCTCGAAACACTTATAGTATTTGCTTGTAACCTGGACCTGGACCTGGGGCTTTGCCTGGCCTCATTTTTTTAATAGCTTCCAATATCTCAAAACCCGTTATCGGATCATTCATAAGTTGTTTCTGGGTTTGTGATAATTTAGGTAATTGTCATTTTGATAAGTATTCTTCTATTTTTTATATATCAATCTCCTTTTTTTATACAATTTTGAATAAAAGTTATGGAAGGACTTTTTAATGAGTTCATTGTCTGTTATTACGTTATTGTCTTTTCTCTTTCTTTTCTTAATTTATGTGCTAACCATCTGCCTGGTTTGTTTGAAAATTCAAAATCTTTGTTTCACATAGTTCAATTTTGTTTCTATTTCCTGTATAGCTAACATATATAATTTTTGCCATAACAATTTAATATGATGTAGAATTTTAGTGTTCATCGATGTCTTTTGCAACTGGATTTCTTTCTGTCTAATTTCATCCAATATGCGTCTTTTCCTGGGATTTTTTTCTTCACTAAGTGATTGTACTGTATGAAATGGACCCATGATGGCAAACCTATGGCATATGTGCCAGAGATGGCATGCAGCTCCCTCTCTGATGGCATATGAACTGTCACGCCAATTCAGCTCTGCTGTGCATGTTTGTGCACACATCCTGCCCAGCTGGTCTTTGGGTCTCTGCCACACATCCATGGGGGGCAGAGGGGCACACATGCAGAGGGGTGGGGCATATGTAGGGGGTCTGTATAGAGATATGGGAGTGGGGCACATGGTGGGTAGGTGGGGTGCGCACATTGCATTTGGGAGTTTGGGCAGTCAGTCCAAAAAAGGTTAGCCATCACTGAAATAGCCCCTCATAACTGCTTTACTAGCATCCCACACTGTCATTAAGCTTGCCCCTTTTCCCAGATTATTCTCAAAGTATTCCTGCAATTTCTTTTTACAATCCTTTCCTTTTGCAAGATAGCTTCATTTAACCTCCATCTGAAACTCCACCTCTTTCTTCTTAAAACCAAAAGCACCAGATTATGAACTAAGAAAGATTTAGGCAGAATGTCCACTTTCAGAATTTTATTTGCAAGAGTTTTAGATATCCATATCATATTAATCCTTGAAAAAGATTTATGAAATTGAGTTTGACACCCCCGCTTTAATCTGATCTTCCCAATCTATGATCTTGACTAATTCCATTTCACATATAGCATTTGTCTTCTCCAGTCCATGTTCTATACAATCTACTCTGGTTTTCACCTGTTTCATATCTCCTTTCAGATCTTTAATTTCTTCCTGAAGCTCCCTTACGAGTTCATCGATTTTGGTTTCCAGCTTTAACCAGACATTATGAATTTGTTCTGCATTTTTAATAAGTATTCATCCATAAATGGCTTTAAAAGATCTCCTAAAAGTTTCTCTGCCTTCTTCCTTGTCAACATCCTGATCTTAAGATTAAACTTTTTAAAATTATAAATTACAGGTTTATAGGTTTGAAGCCTATATTTCACTGGATTTAATAGGACTAAGTGTACTCTTAAGCAGTCATCAATATCACAGATGTTTCGCTCCCTCTTGTGGTGAATCAGCACTATTATCTAAAAGAGCCTCAAACAGAAGAGAGGAGAAAATGATCCAAGCTTTACAGCATGTGGCCACAAATATCCAATCAGAAGTTGTTAAAAATGAAACTATTCAACCTCCCCCCTCATAGCAGTGTCTGCTTTTTGTACAAAAAAATATTTAGGTTCCAAAAGCCAAATCAATTGAATCAGCTAAAAGTATAAAGTTTACTGAAAAGATTAGACCAAAAATTAATCCAGAAATAGTTTCCACATGCTTAGTTTCAGATTATCTCAAGATCAGCTTGTTCCAGCTCGGGTATCTTGGCTCTACCTCTCACACAGCCTCCAAAAATGATGGAGAACCCACAAAAAAAGGGAACAGCAGTCTGCCACAAGGGAGAGTGTCAGCGTTCCAAATATCATCCAGAATTAAATCAGAGTTCAAGGCATAGCTTTCATCAAAGTTCCAATTTAATAAGAGAGACATGTACCAACAGATGTTCCTGGGTTTCCCATCCAGTTGAAAGTTCATCCTCTTGCCCCACATCCACCAGTCCATCACATGATCCAATCTTCCACTGCCATGCTGGCATTTCCACCCATCTAGATCCGGTCAGATGCAGATGCAGAGGTGCGGAGACAAAAGATGACCTTGGGCTCCTAGAAAGGAATGGGTTTTTTGACAACAACCCATTCTACTCCTTACTATTCCCCCTCCCAATTACCCCACTAATGAAACAGCATAGTAAAGAAAAAGAGAAAGTGTATGGCAGGCCAACGATCCTAAAAGGAATGTGACTGCAGGCCTGACAGAGAGCTTATTTCAGCATGAAAGGTAAATATGCAAAAAAACAAGTGCCTAAGAAGTGGTGGCACCATTATCCATTAGAATGGTTGATTCTTCCACAGTGAACTTGCTTGGTTGCCCCGCCCCAACCAGAGACTCACCCGATTACTACTTCTTTTTCTTCAAGAAGCAGTCTGAGAGTGTCCGGCTTCCCAGGGGAGCAAAGGGGTTGATTTCCAAAGCTTACCCCTATCCCATCCCAGGATGGTTTCTTCTGGCTTAAAAAACACTCTAAGCCTTAAACTGTGGAGAGTCTGCAGGGGAGCTGGAAATTCCACTTGCTATAAAGGGTGGGAATTCTGCCAGAAGTCCTATTCTCCTATCTATCTATCTATCTATCTATCTATCTATCTATCTATCTATCTATCTATCTATCCATCCTTCTATCCATCCATCCATCCATCTATCTATCTATCTATCTACCTATTCATGTACAAGATAATAGGAATAAGAATAAACATGAATAAAAACACAGGAAATAGGTACAAATAAATGGGGACAGTAGGACGGGGATGTTAGGCACACTGGTGCACTTATGCATGCCCCTAAATACTTTCGTATTTTGTATTTTATAATACTCTATAACTTAATAGAAATTGTGACTTAAGAAAATGTATCTTTAATGATACAGTAGATCAATGGCAGCACGTCAACCACAAAAGGAAAACAAAGCCAATCTAAGTCCAGTTTAATCCAACCTTTCTAGTGATAAAGAACCAATTTCATAACCTTCTCTTTGAAGACAACATACAGGAACCTGGAGAAGGGACAATGCCAAATGTACCAAATTGTTGGGTGGGTGGGATCAGACTAGACTTCCCTAAGGAAAAAAAAGGCATTGTATTAGTGATAGGCAATTCATTGCTCAGGGGAACTGAACCAGCAATTTGTACAGCAGACAATCAAACTAGGGTAGTCATCTGTCTTCCAGGAGCAACTATCAAAGGCATGAGTAACTTACTAAAATAATTAAATCCATAGATTATTATCCCCTTCTTCTCTTTCATATGGGTACAAATGATATGATAAAGACTCTGGAAACAATATCAAGAGAGTACAAGCACCTAGGCATGAAAGCCAAACAGATGGCTGCACAAGTGGTGTTCTTTTCTGTACTTCAAATGAAGGATAAGCATCCAATGAGGTAATGAATGCACAGTTTTTGAAGTAAACCACTGCCTTAGGAAATGGTCCTGATGAGAGAACTTTGATTTCTTAGATCAAAGACTACAATATCTACAAGAGGATTCTGGAAGAGGAAGGAACTGGGAAGAACATTTTTTGGGGAGAAATGGCTCATCTTATCAGATGGACTTTAAACTAAAATTGAAGGGGGAGAGAGACAATTGTTTAGAGTTAACTCAGTCACAAATCTCAGGGCAATCAACCAAATGGGAAGAAAGAAAGAGAACTCAGACAAAACAGGAGATGAAGAAATCAAGCATAGGGTCAGTCAAAAGGAATTCAGATGCCTATACCTGATGCTTAAAGTATGAGGAATAAACAGGGTGAACTTGAAATCCTAGTACATGACATCATTGTAACAACCAATCATGGGGATGAAACCCATGACAGAAATGTACCATTAGAGCAGGGGTGTCAAACTCACATTGTCATGGTGGAGCCTCTGACATATCAGGTCTTTTTCCCCATTTGCTAAACCGGGCATGGGTGTGGCCAGCATGTGACACATCCAGTCTATGGGTCCGGAATTTGACAGCCCTAAGCTAGAGGGATTTAGACTGTTCAAAGGAAACAGATCTAATAAAGAAAGTGGAGTTGCACTATATATAAGAAACATCTATACCATTACACAAATGCAACAGAACAATGATGAAAACCTCCTTAAATGTATTTTCATTAATATAAAAAGGGCGGTTGACATAGCTATGGGTGTATACTACAGGTCATCCAATCAAACAGGAAATATATGGACTTTTGGAATTCACTATAATGCAGGCACAAACACTAGAACATAGTCAAACTAGTAGCTTGGACTAGCAAAGGGACTTTAAGGGAGATGATTTCAACAAACTTAGAACTTGTAAGAGATTCCATGGAGGGAAATCCTCAAGTGGAAAACAAAACAAGCAGCTTGGAAAAGTCTGAAAAATGAGATTATAAAAACTCAGGCTAATATAATATTGGGGGGGGGGAATGATCCTAAAATAAACTACAAACTGAAAGACAAAAAGAAAAGTATAAAAAGTCAGACAGAGCACTAAGTCAGTATACCATCATATAGCCTGAATCTGTAAAGATGAAATCAGAAAAGCTAAAGCTCAAAATGAAATTGGGCTTGCAACAAATGTCAAAAAAAATAATAAAAAGAGATTCTTTCAACATAAAAAAGCAAAAAAAAACCTCAAGAAAAAGATTAGTCAATTAATACCTTGTCTCCCCGAAAATATGACCTACCCCAAAAATAAATCCTAGCCTGATTTTTTGGAGTAGGCCTAATATAAGCCCTATCCCAAAAATAAGCCGTAGTGAAGGGGGTGAGTATGAGCAGAACAGGAGGCACCCCTTCCCTTCTCTGGTCACTTCCTGGCTCCTTGGCCCCTTAATCACCGCCTGTAGATCAGCTGAGCCAGCAAGGGCCAGGAGCTGCCTCTCGAGCCCCCTGGAAATGTTTCCAGCACACTCTTGCCAGCCTTGCCTATAGCACCAGACAACCTCGCAGCTGAGGGCCCCTCTCTTCCACAGCTCACCTTGTGGCTCTGGAGCAGGCAGTAACCGCAGTTTGCGCTCTGCCAGGCCTGGAGCTCGGGTGTTGCTCAGGCTGCTGCAACGATGAGACAGAAAGCCATGCAGCCCATCGTAATCAGCTCCCATTTGACAATCACCCTTTTCTCAAGCCCAGTACAGACGCACATCCCAAAAAGGATCCATCACAAGCCTTTAGCATTGCGATCCTGGAATGTGCATCTGTGCTGGACCTGAGAAAAGGGTGATTGGCAGGAAAATGGAAAGGGGCATTTCCATTTTCCTGCCGATCGCTCTTTTCTCAAGCGACATTTGATTGCTTGAAAGGGACAGACTGCGCTTTGCTTCTAGGGGCACCGTAAGCACGCACTTCCCACAATCTTCCAGAATTGCCTGCAATTCCCATTATTGTGAGAGGCTGCACGCTGCTTCTGGGTGGAAGAGACTCGGTCCCCTTACTCAGTTGCCCTCTGCCATTTCTCATCAAATTTGTCTGTGTGAGAGAGAGATAGAGACCAAGAGAGCAAGAGAAATGGCAGAGATAAAGCAGGTAAGTGAAGGGATGTGGCTGTGCCCGTCCTAGGGAGGGGGGAGGGTTTGGCATGGGTGACCTGGCTGAAGGGCCCTCAGGTAAGTCAGTGTGGGGTGCATGGGGCAGCTGCATACCCTCTACCTTGCTTCATCCACCACCGCCTCACTTCATTCTTCTTCACAATGTGTAACTTCTCACATTAGAGAATTGCAGGCAATTCTGGAAGATTGTGGGAAGTACATACTTATGATACAGTAGAAGCAAAGCACATCCTGTCCCTTTCAAGCGATCAAATGTCTGTGTGTGTGTCTGTGTGTGTGCGTGCGTGTCTGTGTGTGTGTGTGTAAGAGAGGGAGAGAGGGAGAGAAATGATGGAGGGGCATAACAAGAATTGTAGGCAACGCTGTTTGAAAGGATTTCCTCTCTTTCTCTCTGTCTCTCACAGATATTTGATGAGAAACGGCAGAGGGCATCCAGGTAAGGGGACTGAGCCTCCCCCACCAGTAGCAGTCCCTCATAGTAATGGGAATTGCAGGCAATTCTGGAAGATTGTGGGAAGCCCATGCTTAAGATACCACAGAAGCAAAGTGCAGCCTGTCCCGTTCAAGCAATCAAATATCGCTTGAGAAAAGGGTGATTGGCAGGAAAATGGGGAGGGGTATTTTTCTGCCTATCGTCCTTTCCACAAGCCCAGCACAGATGCACACTCCAGGATTGCAATGCTGAAAGCTTGGAATGTAGCCTTTTTGGGATGTGCATTTATGCAGGGCTTGAGAAAGGGCAATTGGCAGGAAAATGGGGAGGCGGGGGGAGCTGATTCCAATGGGACACATAACTTTCTGCCTCATCGTAGCAGCAGCCTGAGCAATACCCGAGCTCCAGGCCTGGCGGAGCAGAAACCGTGGTTGCTGCCTACTCCAAAGCCACAAGGTGAGCTGTGGAAGAGAGGGGCCCTCAGCTGTGAGGTTGCCTGGCGCCATAGGCAGGGCTGGGGCTGGCAAGAGTACACTGGAAATATCTCCAGGGGCCTGGAGAGAAAGAATGAGAGGCAACTCTGGGCCCTCGCTGGCTCAGCTGATCCATGAGTCACCGCCTCCTGACCTCAAAAAAAATAAGACCTCACTGAAAATAAGCCCAAGTGCTTATTTTCAAGCCTAAAAGAAAACATGGTAGGAGAAAACTGAACTGCTTAATTCATTCTTTTCATCTGTTCTCAAGCAAAGGGGGAAAATAGCCCAACCTATCAAAAGAGAGACATGGAATAAAAGAAAATAGTAAGGGAACACCTATCCATTCTAGATGAGTTCAAATCATCAAGACCAAATGGATTACACTCCCGGGTTCTGAGGAAGCTGGAAGACATGATATCAGAACCACTCAGCTATACCTTACAAAGATCTTGCAGCACTGGGAAACTACCAGAGGACTGGACCATCTGTAAAAAAAGGGGGGGGGTGGATCTAGGTAACTACAGACCAATCAGCCTGACATCAATACCTAGAAAGGTCCTGGAAAAGATAATCAAGCAACAAATTGAGAGACAAGTATATGTATAACCAGAAGCCACCATGAGTTATGGAAATACATTAAATTTTCAAACAACATCCAGCTAGTGGAAATAGCCAATACTTTAGAAAATAGGCTCAAAATCCAGAAGGATCTTGACAGACTCAAACACTTGGCTTTATGTAACAAATTGAAATTCAATTGAGAGAAAAGTAAAGTTTTACACTTAAGCAAGAAAAACCAAAGACATATATAGAGTAGATGGTACATGGCTCAATTTCGGTAACTGTGAGAGGGATCTAGAAATCCTAGTGGACAGCCACTTAAGCAGTGTGCTACAGCCACAAAAAATGCCAATGCACTCCTTGGTTGCATTAACAGAAGGATAGAATCAGTGTTAAATATAGTCCACCTTTGCCATGTTTTTCTTTTGTGATCCCTAGTAGAAATCTGGCCGCAACTCCATCCTTTGATTTAGCATCTCTTCCAAGTACTTTCTTATCTGATGCCAAAAAGCCCTAACTTTGAGTCCAGGTTTGGTTGCCTTGCTGGCTGATGTTATTTTCCCAGGGGCCTTGTGGTGAGTTTCTGTAGTGGGTTAAGCCTACCTTTGTTGTGTAGAGCAGACTAGTTCAGGCTTTAATGGCTTATTGACAAAGAGAGGGGCAGAGTTTCTGCCTCTCTTGAGTTTCTACTTCTCTTTTTAGAGGAAATATTCTGCCTTTTTAATATTTCCTAGGATTTCATTCTTCTAGGAGAGGGATGGGTGCTAATATCCTAATCCCCACATATAAATTTCCTTTTGTTGAATAAGGCCCATTGTTCAAGATCTTTTTGATCCTGAACTGTCTTCTGGGATGTTGGCTATTCCTGCCAGCTTAGTGTCATCTGCAAATTTGATGAATTCCCCTTCTATTCCCTCATCTAAGATACTGAAGAGTACTGGCAGAACCTTATGGTACACCACTGCTTACTTCCCTCCTTGTAAAAGTAATGCCATTAAGGACTACTAGTTGAGTATGGTTTGTCAGCCAGTTACAAATCCATCTGGTGGTGATCTGCCCATCACACATTTTTCTAGCTTATCAAGAAGTAGGTTGTGGTCTAAATGCCAGGTCTGTGGTTCACAAAGCTCCCCTCGTCCGGGACCTAATTTTAGACGAGGGGGCAGACCTGGCATGTATTACTGAAACCTGGCCCGGAGGGAGGAGTTCCCCTCACTGAAATGTGCCCAGAAGGGTTTCAGGTGCTTCATCAGCCATGATCCCAGAGAAGGGGTGGGGGAGTGGCTGTCATCATCAGAGGGTCATTAGTTCCTCGTAGGATCCCTGCTCCAGAGCTTGTCGGGTGTGAGTTCCTGTTGGTGAAGTTGGACCTTGCAGGTCAAGTGGGCTTGTTGTTAACGTACCTACCTCCCAACAGCGTTGCAAGAGCCCTCTTTCTGTAACCAAAAACTCTCAGTACGATTTCTTAAACTTTGGCTTCAGCTCAATGTCATTTTACAGCTCTATGAGTTGTTCCTCCACTACCCCATCTTCCTCAGTATCTGAAAATGGATTTATCACTCAATCTGGAATTTCCATCAAAAGAAGATCCTAATATCGCTCAGACAGCCCTTGAAGAGCATTCGGAGACTTCAGCTTGTCCAGAATGCAGCCGCGCGAGCAATTGTGGTGCACCCCGGTACACCCACGTCACTCCTATCCTCCGAGAGCTGCACTGGCTGCCTATTGGTCTTCGGATACGCTTCAAGGTGCTAGTCGTCACTTATAAAGCCCTTCATGGTATTGGACCTGGGTACTTGAGAGACCGCCTGCTGCCAATTACCTCCAACAGACCTATTAGATCCCACAGATTAGGTCTCCTCCGAATTCCATCTACTGGCCAATGCCGATTGGCCACCACCCGGAGAAGGGTCTTCTCTGTGGCTGCTCCGGCCCTCTGGAACGAGCTCCCCGTGGAGATTCGGACCCTCACCACCCTTCAGGCTTTCCGCAAAACCCTTAAAACCTGGTTGTTCCGACAGTCCTGGGGCTGACGGATTCCCCGCCCCCGCTCGAATTGTGTGGTTATTGAGTGTTTTTAAATTGTTTGTAGTTGTTTGTCCGTTGTTCCTCTTGTTTGCATTCCCCCCCCCCCCTATTTTGGTTTGTGAGCCGCCCTGAGTCCCTCTGGGAATAGGGCGGCATAGAAATCCAATAAATCAAATCAAATCAAATATCTTTATGCAGCATGTCCAAATGGTCACAAAAAACATGAAGATCATCATCTTGTATCCCATTTTTCTCTTCTAGCTCAGAGAAGCTCAGAAATTGGTATAGCTCGCAACAGCCTATATTGCACTTGAATAGAGTTAACTTTCAAATAAACATAGAGATGACAGATTTGGCCTTAATAAGATTGACCTCATTTCCTTGCAACTGCAAATTCACTTCATTGAACTTTGCAAATAGTTCTGATAAATAAACAGTGTCATGCCTGATCTCTTTGAGTTCACCACTGAGCAAAGAATTCTTGTCTCCAACGAACTTCTGTATGAAGCAGCAAACGATCAAAATCATCATCACTGAAAAGGTATTGAAAAAATGACGTATGACCATTTTTGACAGTTATGACCATTGTAGCATACCCATGGTCGTAAGAACAAAATTTGGATGCTTGGTAACTAACTCATACTGTATTTACGATGGTTGCAGTGTCCCAAGGTCATATGATCATCTTTTGCAACCTTCTGACAAGGCAAAATCAATGGAGAAAGCAGATTCACTTAACAAAGTTAGTAACAAGTGCAGTGATTCATTTAACAAGTGGTAAGAAAGATAATAAGATAGGGCAAAATTCACTTAACAACTTTTTACTTAACAACATAAATTTTGGGCTCAATTATAGTAATCTGAGGAATACCTGTAGTCTGCAGCAGGAGGAAAAAGGCTTTTCAGAGGGCAAAGAGATAGCAGAGTTTGGAATGTAGGCAGGAAGAGAGCCAGTTTGTATCTTCCCTAGCAATTTGTGAAATACAGGTGGTCCTTATCTTACAACTATTAGTTTAATGACGATAAGAAGTTACAATGGCACTGAAAGAAATCAGTTATGACTGTTTTTCACTCTTATAACCGTTGCACCATTCCCATGCCCATGTGATGAAAATTCAGGCACTTGGCAACTTACTCATATTTATGTTGGTTGCAATGTCCCGGGGTCATGTTGATCACTTTTGTACAACATTAAAAGAAACACATAATAAAAAAGTTAAAAAGAAATTAAATAGGATAACCCAAACCCAATTAAAATGGACAATGACTTTTTTTTTTAAAGAATTAAAATTAACAGTAATCAATAATTTGTTTTGTTTTGTTCAGGCCAGGCTGGCTTGCTGGAAAAGCCAACTTTTTAGGGCGCGTCGGAAGGACCGGAGGTCGGGGATTATACGAAGCTCCAGGGGCAACTCATTCCAGAGGGAAGGCGCTCCCACAGAGAAGGCTCTCCCCCTGGGGGTCACTAGCCGACACTGTCTGGCCGACGGCACCCTGAGGAGGCCAACTCTGTGGGATCGCACTGGACGATGGGAGGCTACCAGTGGCAGTAGGTGGTCTCGCATCCCGATCCAGAAAGGGGCGCAACTGACGTACCAGGCGAACCTGGTAAAAGGCCCCCCATGTCACGGCCGTCAGGTGTTCTTCTAAACTAAGCCGCATATCCAGGAGGACACCCAGATTGCGGGCCCTCTCTGATAGGGCTAAAATTTCTCCCCCTATCATCAAAGATGGAACAAGATGCACAAATGGGGATGATGGAAACCACAGCCACTCTGTCTTGGAGGGATTGAGCTTGAGCCTGTTCCTCCCCATCCAGATCCGCACAGCCTCCAGGCATCTGGACATCACATCGAGGGCATCGTTTGGGTGGTTTGGGGTAGAGATGAAAAGTTGGGTATCATCAGCATATTGATGATACCGTACCCCAAAACTACGGATGATCTCACCCAGTGGTTTCATATATATGTTGAACAGGAGGGGTGAGAAAACTGACCCCTGGGGCACCCCACAAGTGATGCGCCTCGGGGTCGATCCCTGCCCTCCAGTCAACACAAACTGCGACCGATCCGACAGGTAGGAGGAGAACCACCGTAAAACCGTGCCCCGCACTCCCAACCCCTCGAGTCGTCGCAGTAGGATACCACAATTTCTTTAACACTGCTCACATTAATTTAATGTGTTCGTTGTCTCAGTGTAAATCAGAATGTCATCAATACCCCTTGGTATAGGTGTTCATGCAGGACTTTGTTTATTGGTTGCATGATTACAGCTGGGACCACTTCTAAAGCTGTATTCAAAGGGGAACTTCATGAACTGATGAAAAAAAGCTTTTTAAATGAATTCATTTACCCAGATCAAAACATGTTTTTACCTGAGAGACAAATTAGAAATAATGTCAGAATAATTATGGATGTACTAGAATATTATGAAATACATAATGATAAACTAGAGCAGGGGTGGGTTTCAAATTTTTTTACTATCTATTTTGTGGGCGTGGCTTTTCAGTCATGTGACTGGCTGGGAGTGGCTTGTGGTCATGTGACTGGCTGGGAGTGGCCAACTTGTAAAATGTGGTGAAACTCACTTAACAACGTCCTGCTTAGCAACCAAAATGTTGGGCTCAATTGAAAGGGAATCATGAGTTCTCTTTCTTTCCTTTCTTCCTTCCTCTTTCTTTCCCTTTCTTTTTCTCCTTCCTTCTTCCCTCCTTCCTTCCTTTCTTGTCTCTCTCTCTCTGTCCCTTCCTCTTTCTTTCTCTTTCCTTAATTCACTTTCTTTCTCTCTTTCTCTCTCTCTTACTCTAACTCTTTCTTTCTTTTCAAAGAGACACAATAGGTGGACTTAATTAGATGTTATGCACCACAAAATATATGGCACCTTATAAAGCTGACACACCAACTGAGCAAGACACTTCACTGCTATAAAAAAAATATTCCTTGTATTTACATAATATTCCACCTTTTATAAGCTTTATAAACATATTTATTTCCAGCTGACAGAAGTGGGTTGAATTGTTAATCTGAGGGGACAGCCAGCTTTACCTTTCCTTTTCATCTAAAGCTGGTGAAATAGTGGTTATTCTGAACTAGTGACGAGAAAGGATGAAGTGAGGGACCAATATTTTTGTCTCTTATATCCACGCAATATAAAGGCATAATTGCAGGTGTCTTATTTGTCTGGATAAAAAGAACAGCTTGAGAGGAATTACATTTTATCAACTCAGGTAACTATCAGGTTTAATATTGGACAGAGAGAGATAGCTAACTAGCTAACTAGCTAGGTAAATAGAGATAGATAGATAGATAGATAGATAGATAGATAGATAGATAGATAGATAGATAGATAGATTGGGATGGGATGGGATGGGATGGGATGGGATGGGATGGGATGGGATGGGATGGGATGGGATGGGATGGAGTTCCATTTTCTTAATCCATTTTTCAGCATGGAAAATATTCTTCAAAATTTTGTAATGAATTCGGATGGACCCAAAAATACCTTTGATATTTACAGAGTGGACACATTCGCAATCTTTAATATGTCTTTAATTCACAATCTTTAATATCAACTTATATCCAGAAAGGCTCCTAATATTATATTTCCCCAAAGAGTTTATCCCTCCCTCCCTCTCTCTCTCTCTCTCTCCACCTCCCTCCCTCTCTCATACACACACACCTGATCTGGGCATGTAGGTGGTGGCGGCAGTAGAGCTTGCTTTAGCTCTCCGCCATCGCCAAACTGCGCCGCACCAGGAAGTTCTGCACAGAAGCTTGCCTTGTCTCTCTGCCATCCTGGAACTGTGCTGCACTGAGGTGTTCTCCTGCATGGATGTGCCTGACAGCAGCAACTGTAGTGATGGTGGCAGAGCACAGCCTGCCTTTGAGGCCTGTTCCCAGAGCCGAATCAACTGCAACAGGGATTTCTGCATGGACGTGCCTGGCGGTGGTGTGCTCAGTGGCAGGAAGACTCAGTGCCCGTTCCTTCAAGCGGCGGTCCCTTCAAGCAGGGCCTGAACCGGCCAAGGGGTGGGCGAGGGCCCTCTGACCACCTTCCACCCTGGCAGCTGCCACATCACATTGCAGGAGCCCAGGGCAGCCTCAAACCCTGCCTTCCTGCCACCTCCAGCACTACAGTTAGCTTTCTCCTATCAATCCTTCCTGGCTACACCCCCAGAATGGTCACATGGCAGCAGCACACCAGGCTGCTGACCGACCCAGGGCCTGCCCGAATGCCCGGAGAGGAAGAATAGGCAGGAGAAAGCCAACTGCTGCATCCCAATGCAGGGTGGCCTCGATGTCCCATCTCCAGCCCCATGCAACATCCCTGTGGTGCGACCTCGGGACATTCAAGACTCTGCTGGGTGCCGCTCCTTCATGTCCCGTTGCAGTTGGCTTTTTCCTGGCGATTCTTCCTGGCTGGGAAAGACCTTCTGCCCCAGAGAGGAAGGATCCCCAGAAGAAAGCCAACTGCAATGGGACACGAAGGAGCAATGGGACGTAAAGGAGCAGCCACCCAGCAGGTGCCATGTCCCATTGCAGGCACCCGCCTCCCTGCCACCTCAAGACCTGCACAACCTCCCCGCAAACCCACCAACCTTGGGACACTCTGCTGGACAGCCACTCCTTCACGTCTCGTTGCCAGCTGCAGATGCTGCAGTCTGGACAGGCGCTGTGCCCCCAGAGCAATCAGATGGCAGTGGCATGTGGGCTACTGACTATCCCAGGGCCCACCCCGTTGCTTCTGGAGGGGGCAGGAAGAAAGGCAGCATTCTCCTCCCCAGGCAACTGCAGCCTCGGAGCCTCGGCTGGGCAGGCAAAGGAAGTGGGTGGGCGGGGCAAGCATGGTGCGAACAGGTGGGACGAGAGAGAGAGCAACGACTGGGCGGGTGGGGGAGCGAGCGAGGCCAGGCCAGGGGACCATACTGATACAGGGGTGTGGCCAGGACATGCCCTAATAGTACACTATGGTACAGCCTATTTCTACTACCTCTTTGGCTGGACCGGACCGGACCAGCAGGAACCCCCCACTGAACTAGAGTTAATATTCCTGGGCACTCAGAAAGCATTTGATAATATAAATTGGCAATTTACTTTGCAACAATTAAGTCTTATGGAATTTGGTGGGGAAATTATGAATACGATAAGAGCAATTTATACTCAACAGAATGCAAAAGTATTGGTTAATGGAGATGTGACAGAAAGTTTTAGTATACAAAAAAGAACAAGGCAAGGTTGTTCCCTCTCCCCATTACTATTTATTTTAACATTAGAAGTTTTGATCAGGAATATAAGACAAGACACAGAGATAAAAGGAATGGAAATTAGAAACGAAAAATATAAGCTCCAAACTGGCGGTGACATCATAGCAGAGCGGGTGAAAGAATGGTAGTTCCGTTTACTTTGCTCGGTTTTTTGCATTGGAGATCCTGAAAAAGGACGAAGTCAGACCCAGAAAGATCGACAGGAGAGAGGGGAATCTCGGGTGATAGTGTGGAGACAGGCAATCTCCCAATCGAATGAAAGAAATCCTTTGAAACCAACAGAGAAGAAAACAGCGCCCATGACCGATTCATAGCTGTGACAAACCACAATGAGGAAGAGAATATAGCAGCATGACAGCATTGGTGATAACATCTAAAACATCTAAAAATGGTAAAGACTTTGCTTATAACTATTTGAGCTAGAACTTTGAGACTTTAAATCGGGCTGGAAGCAGTTCAAGATTGGCGGCGATAAGGAGAGAAAAGCATGCAATTTACTGTGGCAGCGGAGTGGCTTGAGAGTAGAAGAAAAAGAGAGAAGGGGGGATCATTAGAGCGATTTTGACAATAAACAGGAGTTGGAGCCAGACAAGACAGTGACAGAGATGAAGGCACTGAGAGAAGTTTATTTGGAATAAAATTGGGCATAAGACACCCAATAAAATAGACCTCAGACGGGGGGAAAAAGGAGACTCGATGAAGAAAGAGCAATGGCGCCATCTAGTGAAGAGAGAAAATAGGAATTAAGAAAAAAGAGACTGGATAAATGGCTGAGGCAATCTGCTAAAAAGTGACAAAGGAACTTTGTGATTTCTGAAACCGGATTTTTAAAAAACCGCTAAAAGAGAACATTGAAAGAAGAAATATAAAATAAATTGAATTGTGGTGAGGTGAAATACTGATGAATTGTATTAAATGATCGATGATATATATATGATTTATATGCAATATTCTGCAAACTTTATGTGATGATATATGATTATATATAAATTAAGAATCTGTTAGTCTAAATGCATTGGATATACTGAGAATATAAGAAATATTAGAATATATACTAGGATTGGAAAAAAGTGGGGTTAGTGTTAAATATATAGAACTAGATATAAAAGAGATTGTTGTGAATAGCCAATACATGGTATTTATAAGATATAGATAAGGATTATTATCATTAAAAGATTATTAAAACTGTTGATTATAGATAGATAATGAATTATAAGCGAACGTCAGATTGTTAGAAGTGTAACTGAGTTAATTTACCGGGGTTTTATTTAGTATATATACACAATAACAATTTTAAAAAACCTATTGATAGACATATATATATATATATATATATGTATGTATGTATGTATGTATGTATGTATGTATATATATATATAAGTGTGTGTGTATATATGTGTGTGTGTGTGTGTGTGTGTATATATATGTGTATATATGTATGTATATATATATATGTATATGTATGTATGTATATATGTATGTATATATGTATGTATGTATATATGTATGTATATATATGTATGTATGTGTGTGTGTGTGTGTGTGTGTGTGTGTATATATATATATATATATATATATATATATATATATATATATATATATATATTGATCTAGATAGAATTGCATGCAAACTCTGATATTTATGAATTAAGACATTTGATCGAATTGTTATACGAAATAAAATGGAGGAGCTGATAAGAGGGAGGAAATAAGAAGTGGGTGGGGAGAAGTATATGCTATGCTATTGTGGGAAAAGATTGTAAAGAAGATAAAAATGACAAATACAATAGCTATTAGTAAAATGAATAAAAACGCAGCATCTAACCCGGCACCGGCAACATCATTGCCCTCAAACCAGCGTACAATTGAGAGTACGTTAGGCATTGAGAAAGTGAGTTCAACAACAAACCTTCAGTGCATGCAAGCAACATTAATTATGATTCAGGAAACAATGATGAAGACACAAGAAACAATTACAAAAAATCATGAGGAGACTAGGAAAAATCATGAAATTAAAATAGAGATGGGAGAAATGAAAGGTGTGATTAGAAGAAAGATGACAAAATAGGAAAAATACAATGTGAGATAACAAAAACGAAAAATCCAAAAAGTAGAAAAAAAGGTAGAGCAAATGGAGAAAAAAATAGAAACAGTAGATCAGAAGCAGTAGATCAGTAAACAGGGAATTAGGAGAAAAAATAGTCTTCCTGGAAATGGGAAAAGCTGCCTTCTTTCTCTGTTTTCAAAAAATAGTAGAAGAGAAGGAGGAAGACCTAGGGGAAACAATTACAGAAATTCTGGCAAACACACTACAAAAAAATAAACAAATAAGAAGGGACATAGAAGGGGTGTATCAAATCCACACGAACTATGCCAGGAGACATAGGCTTCCAAAAGAAATACATGTACACTTCACAAGAAAATCAATAAGCGATGTAATATATAAAAAAATGAGAGAAGAACAAATAACATACTAAGGAAGATAAATACAAATCCTGAGATAGATATCAAAAATAGTTAGAGGTCAAAGAAGACATTACCAGTTTCTTACACAACAACTAATAAGATACAACATAATGTTCAGATGCTTACACCAGAGAGAGTTATGATCACTTGGCAGGAAAAAAGGTATAAAATAGATACAATAAATAAGGCACACAAGTTCTTTGAGTACCACTTCACAACTTAGGAAAAACAAAAGAGTAGGGAGGAACCAGAGAGTAGAAGTCAAGAAGAACAGTTAGCAGAAGGTAAGGAAGGAGAAAGAGAAGAAGGACGGAAACAGGAAAGAGAGCAAAGAGAACAAGAGGGTATCAGAACAGGAATAGAGACAAGGAATACAAGGAAACTAAGGGCAGTATATAAATTATACAATGGAACAAGAAATCAAGATTCAATAAATATAAATGAACTAAACTCTCCTGAAAAAAGAAGACAAATTCTGACTAGACTACAAAAAATGAATTATGGGCATTCTGTGCCTCCAGGAGGTACATATCAAAAATCAATTTAATTAACTATTAGAATACCCAAAATTAGGAAAATTATACACAGCATTAACACAACAAAAAAGGGGGAATTGCAATATAGATTAAAGATTGGATAAACGCAAAAAACATTTATGCAGATGAAGAGGGGAGAATCTTGATTATAGAAATAGAAACAGAACAAAAAAAATTCTTCTCACAGCGATCTATGCACCAAATAAAAACCAAAAAGAATTCTATAAGAAAGTTCATAAAAAGAAAATAGAAATAGAACACGAGAATATATGTTTAATTGGTGACTTCAACGCAATAACAGACATCAAAAATGAATACAAAAGTAACAAAAGAAAAAAAGAACATTACCAACTACATTCTTTGAAATGGTGCAGGAACTGAGTCTACAAGACGTATGGCAAGAAAGAAATATTGAAAATAAACAATTCACATTCCATTCCAACCCACACAAATCATGGTCCAGGATAGATATTGCCTGGATGACACAGGGACTGAGAAGAGATACAGAAGAGATTGAAATAATGACAAATACCTGTGCAGACCATAATCCAATAAAAGTAATATGGAAAGGACAAAAAAAGAAAATGAGATGGACAATGAATCAAAGAATACTGAAAGATAAAGAATATACAAAAATGATAGAAAAAGAAATGATTTTTTTTACAAAGTAAAAAAGAAGAAACCATTACAAAACTTATAGGACATCACAAAAACAATAGCATACTTGGCAAGGAAGAATAAGGAAAAGAGACAAGAGCAAAGAACACTAGAGAAAGAACTAAAAAAAAAACTGGAAGTAGACCTGCAAAAAGATCCACAAGAAATAAAAATAAAGGAAAAGAGAGAACTGATAAAACATAAATTTGATGGCACCAGAAAATTAAAATTGCAAAACAAAATTTCTTTGAAAATGCGAATAAATCAGGGAGATGGTTAGTGCAGAAATTGAAAAAAGAAAAGGAAAAAAATAATACAAAAGTATATAGTACAGAATTTTTTTGAAAAATTATATAGTAAAGAAAACATATTGCAAGACAATATTGAACAATATCTAAACAAAAAGAATCTACAAGACGTTGAGGCGGAGAGAGGAGAAATGTTAAACAGGAAAATTACAATGATGGAATTAACAGAAGCACTGGGGAAACAGAAAAACAACCACACACCAGGCCCAGTTGGCCCAGTAGAATTTTGTAAAAACATTCAAGAGCCAATAGAAACAGTAATGTTAGACCTATATAACGAAGCACTTATAGAAGCTAGATTACCAAAAACATGGAGGGAAGCATATATAACACTCATACCCAAAGAAGATTTGGACTATCAACAAATAAAAAATTACAGACCAATTTCACTATACAGACTATAAAATTTTCACGTCAATAATGGCAGAGCGAATTAAAAAAATATTAAATGAAATTATCCACACAGATAAAAATTGCTTTTTGCCGAAACGACAGTTAAAAAATAACATGAGAGTAATTATGAACACATTAGATTATTAGAAAGAACACCCACGGAAACAAGCAGTGTTGGTTTTTCTAGATGCCCAAAAGCCTTTGACAATCTAAACTGGCAGTTTATCACTACACAGTTAAAAATGATGAGATTTGGAGATAACTTTACAAAGATGATAGAAACAATATATTCAACACAAACAGCAAAAGTAATAATAAATACCACAGAAGAATTTAATATTTGGAAAGTAGTAAGACAAGGATGTCCATTATCACCCTTATTATTTATTTTAACACTCAAGGTGCTATAATAGAAATCAGAAACAAACAAGAAATAAAGGGATTAAAAATTTAAAAAGAGGAATATAAAGCTCAGGCATTTGCAGACCACATAGTATTTATATTAGAAGAACCATTAGAAACAGGAACCAAATTAATCCAAAAAATAGAGGAATTCGGCATTAGCGGGACTTAAAATTAATAAGAACGAAACAAAAATCATTGCAAAAAATCTTACCAAAAAACAAGAGTGAGAATTAGAAGAAATTATGGGAATGCAGATAGTAAAAAGGGTAAAATATTTAGGAATTTGGCTGACAGGAAAATGTTCAACAATTAAGGAAGACAAAACAATACAGAAAATTTAAAAAGATTTGGAAAATTGAAGAAAACTGCAAATATCTCTAATGGGAAGAATTGCCATAGTTAAAATGAATGCCCTACCAAAAATTTTGTTCTTATTCCAGATGGCACCAATCAACTTAGGGAAATTTTTTGTCAAATCTAAACAAGTTAATAGCATCTGGTTAGGGGAAAAAAACCACGAATTAAACTAAAATTATTAAATGACAGTAGAGAGAAAGGAGGTTTTGGACTCCCAGATTGGGAGCTCTACTATCAAGCAGCAGCTCTCACCTGGATAAGGGACTGGATAAACCTAAAGAACAAGAGAATATTAACAATAGAAAGGCATAATTTAGAATTGGGTTGGCATGCCTTTATCTCGTACAGAAGAGACAAAACTCATGGTTACTTCCAAAGACATCAAATTAGAAACGCCCTACTACAAACATAGTCAAAAATTAAAAGAAAACGTTACAATAAAATCCCAATTTGGTTATCCACTATGGAAGCATTCCATAGTGGATAACCAATATTCAATATAAATAAAACAGTAAGTTATGAAGATATATTAGACAATCAGGAGAGGTTAAAAACAAGGCGAGAATTAAAAAAAATGAGGGAATAGATGTAGACTGGTGGCCATATCATTTTCTTTTCTCTTTTTTCCCTTTGGTTGTATTATAATTACTGTAAATATATTATTGTTATAGTTATTAGCTTGATAAGTATGTTAAGATTTGCTATTGATTTTTCTTTGGCTTTGCTTTGTTTGTAATTGTTACCCTGGCATGGCACTATCTTTTCAATAAAGTATTTTTAAAAAATGAACTGATCAAAGTTTCAGAGCTGTGGCATTTTGTCACTGTGGAGGAAGACCATCCACTGGATTGCCTTCCAGGGCCATAGTCATGCATCTGACCTGGGCTACTTTGGTACCCAGGTCTGCTCCGTATTCTTGCATATAGTTCCACACCTGGGCAAGGAAAAACCTGGTTGCTTTGGGTCTCCTCCGTATTTTAAACCCAGGGTGGGGGGCCTTGGAATTCCATCTTGGGAGGATGGGTCTTCCTTGTGGAATGGGCTATGCTGCTTGAGTTGCTGGTAGTGGGGCTGCTTGGGCTAGAGTGGGTCCAGGTGAGATTGCCACCACCACTGCTGCGGTGCTATCTCCTGCTGGCCCTGGCATGTGTCAAAGTTCAGCCAACTGGGCAAGGAGTTCTTTGGCTCTCTGTTCCTGAAGGCATTTCTCAGTACCCTTCATGTTTGTTCCACCAGGCCTTTCTGTTCGTCTGGCTCCTCTTGGAGCTCTTCTTCACTCAGACCACTGCATCGTTCCCATCTTACGGCTTTGTGGCTCCCACAGGTGTACATTATGTCAAGCACTTTCTCCTCCACGTCTTCATCTTTCATCAGTGACCACTGGGGTTTCTGAGCTTCCTCATCGATGTTCATGTTCCCCAGTCATTCAAGCTCCTCTTTAGGGGAATGCAACTTGGCAGGGGCCCCTCCGCGAGCTCCAGCTTCTTCCAAGCCACTTTTGTGGCTTGTCATTTTTTGCTCAGTACCCTCAGTAGACATTGGTCTCCTGGTTGAGTGCTACAGCAGAGCTTACCTGCTATCAGACTGGCCATAGCCTATTCCCTAGAAAATAATGACCCATGATTCCATAAGTGTTAGAGAATAGATACTTTTACTAGAGATGCTGAGGAACCTGGTACCTCCAGCACTGGGGTAAACTCCTTTCCAGAACTGGTGTCCTTGAAGGCAGGAGATGGCTCAGTTTGGCATCTCTCGTTCCTATCAGTGTCCATACTCCCCAATTTCCCACAGCATTCTTTCACACCTCTAGCGCTTTTCACCTCCCAAATATCCCCTCCCCCCTGGTTATGGCAGTTGCTAGTGAGTTTCAAATAAAGCAAAGAAGACATCTGCTCTGATAATATGACATTGCATGGCCAGCTGGCATGGAGGTTAAGCTCTGTACCACCATCAGACCATTCAGCCTCAGCATACCTGAGGCTGCCATTCCCAGGATGCAGATGCAATTACGTTGCTTTTGATGTGTAGAAAATTAAACAGCTTATTTTCTTGCAATCTCTTTCTCTTCAATCTGCTCTGCAAGAATGGGGACGGAGGGACGGGACATAGGTCAAACATAGGATAATGCATATGGACTATAATAGTCATCACATGATTGAGGGACTCCGAGAAAGTCATAAATGGACTGTAAAATTATTTCTTCAGCACTTTTGAAAATTTGAACAGTTGCTGAATGAATGGCTGGTAAGCAAGGACTATCCATAGTATGCATTTCTATGAAATAGGATCTATAGATACGCAGTAATCTATTTGCATTCAATACTCTTTTTATTACTTCATTTTGTTTTATTGTATTTTACATACTATGATATATGTTATACCACAGATACACAGTATATCATAAAATATACCATGGTTACAACAATAACCATTTGTGGTTATAATAACCTTTTTTTTTTACAAAGCATCATAAATTCAAAAATTTTGAATCTTTTTATTATTTTAAGAACAGAAATGCCTGTCCGTGATTCAATAATATAATTACTAATCTGATGATCTTCCACCAGAAATTAACAACTGACAGTCAATTTTTACTGTGGACATATTTGCCTTAAATTCAGTACACTCTATAGTCTTGTCTATAATTTATATAGTTTTTCTTTAATGGAAACATACAGTATATATTAGATTTCATTGTAGAATATTTTTGGGATCACTTATTAAAGATACATATTTTTACTGTACTTGTGTTGAACAGATTAATTAAGGATTTTGTTTTCTTTTTGCAGTTACCTCATCGCCGAGTGACATTCTCTGCAGCCAATCAGGCTCAAGATCTGCAGGATCCCTCCCAGCACAGTTACTATGACAGTGGCCTTGAAGAGTCAGAAACACCTAGCAGCAAATCTTCATCAGGGCCTCGGATAGGGCCTCTGGCTCTACCTGAGGACCACTATGAGCGCACCACACCTGATGGCAGCATTGGTGAGATGGAACATCCTGAGAATGGTAAGAAAGTTACTGTAAGGGTTCCTCTCCTAACTTAAGAAAGTGAAGACTCTTGAAATGGAGTATTTCAAAAAGAACCTTTTATTAAGTAGAATGGCAACCATTGAATTCAAAGCAATGTCTGAATCCCTTTAGGCAATGCAAATAGAATTAAAGCAGTAGAGACCCCTCCCATTAGTTAGAATGTAGATTTTAGCCAATACACAAGTGTGAAGAGTTTTCCTTTGCCAACTGCTCTGGTAACCAAATAAACATACCCATGGCTATCTTCTGTTAGACATTAAAGTGAACCGTCCACATGGGCATCATAAACATTCCCCCAAAAGGTGAGGGGATCTCAAGGCACTTCAGCGCTAGGAAACCAGTTGTAAAATATCAGTTGTCACGGGCACTGCTAATAAATCGACTCCAAAGTCCCCCTCCTCCCAATTGAATGGCAGTATCACTTTTAGGGATCTGACATGCTGCCTTCTTTAGAAAAAGGAGAGATCCACCTATGAAAAGATAGATTCAAAAATTCTATCATAGTATTTTAACAGTTTGTCAGGGTACTAGGAGTGAATTTTTTTTCAATAAGGCAAGGGCCCTAACATGGTGTTTAGCTACCCATTCATTTTGGAGTGAATTGCTTCCAAGCAATTAAGTATTGGGCTTTCCCCCTGTGGATCCTAGAGTCAAGGATTTCCTTAATTTCAAAGTGTTGTTCGCCTTCTATCATGATAGGGAGAGGTTGTGTAGGGGCAGATAGTCTGAGTTTTGAGATTACTTCTCATTTGAGTAAACTAATGTGAAATACTGGGTGGACTTGCCTGAGTGTCTTTGGGAGAAGTAATACTAATGTTACTGGGTTGATGACTCTAGTGATAGGGAAAAGTCCAATGAAATTTGGCCGTAATTTCTTTGATGGCTACAATGACTTCAGGAATTTTGATAAGTACACTCTGTCTCCAATGTGGAAAGGTTTTGGTTCTACTCTTTTCTTGTCAGCTTGAATTTTAAAAGCCACTCTAGCTTCTCTAAAGCTAATCTAACTATTGGCCATGTGTTTCGTAGCGTGTCTATCCACTCCTTAAGTGAGGGGATAGTGGGTTCTTCTGTGGGTAATTCAGGCATGGGGCTGAAATCCTGACCTGCTGCTACTCTAAAAGGGGTAAAACCAGTGCTTGAGTGTACAGAGTTATTGAATGCTAATTCCGCAAAAGGTAAAAGTTCAGTCCAGTTATCCTGTTGAAAATTAATAAAACATCTTAGATATTGTTCTAGGACCGAGTTAATTTTTTCAGTTTGACCGTTAGTTTGGGCATGGTGTGATGAGCTCAACCCTTGGGCGGTGGCAAGTAAAGTTAAAAATCTTTAGAATACAGAATAACGAAGTTGGAAGGGACTTTTGAGGTAGAATAGAATGTGCTGGAAGGGACCTTGAAGATCTTCAAGTCCAGCCCCCTGCTAAAGCAGGAGAATCTGTATCCATGATGGCAAACCTATGGCACACATGCCACAGGTGCCACGCGAAGTCTGTGGGCAAGTGAGCCATCGCCCCAAGCATGCGTGTGTGCCTCCCACTGGCCAGCTGATTTTCCGATCTCTTCTGCGCATGCATGTGGGGAGATGCGCATGTGGGAGGTGCATGCACATGCATGGGGGAGCGCATGGGTGTATAGTGCACCTCCCCACAGCCCATTTTTGCTCCTAGGAGGCTGCAGGGAGGCCTACTAAGCCCAAAATGGGGCATGGGGGTTTTCACGTGTGCATGTGTGGGGGGCAAGGGGAGCAGGGGGGGTCACATATGTATGCACAGGTGCATGGAGGTCACATGCACGAGGGAGTGTGGAGGGGTCTTTCAGCACGCAATAACAAAAAGATTAACCATCACTGACCTAGGTAATGTAGGGAAGTTTTGTGGCATTCACACTTTGACAGTTTCAGGTAAAGTTTGGCATCAAGGAGTTTCTTCAGTACTTGATGCTGTCAAGGTTCCAAGTAACACCCCCAACGAAAGAAGACTCCAAGGCTTGAGTTTCCCCAAAGTCCCATTTTATTAGAGATGTCATATTGGCACATCTGGGAAAACCCAAATTTGAAAGCTTCCAGGTTTCTTGCTGGACTGGACCTTGTTGTGGGACCACCAGCACTTGTTATTGGACCGGGACCTGTTGGGAGATCTGAGCCTGGAGTTGCAGTTCTGGTTGCAGCTGGACTGGAACCTGCTGTGGAGCAACAACCGGCGGCTGGAAAGGAGCAAGCAGCTGGAAAGGCAACAATTGCTGGATTGGAGCCAGCATCCACTGATATTGCATCCATCTTTGGCCTGGATAGAATGCCCACCCAGGTGGGATTTGGCTCGTTGGTGGTAATCCAAAAGCCAGTTGCACAGATGTGGTAGGAAGACCCCAGAAGCTTGGTTGTTCTTGGATCATCTGCATCCTGGTGATGACTGGGATCGTTGCTTGTCCAACCCGAGGCGTGAGGCTGTGGGCCGAGCCACTTTGCACAGAGTGAAAGGAAGCTGAGGCTCCGCTCCATTAAGCCGCAACTTCTTGGCCCGGGAACATGAATGTAGGCTGTGGCAAGATCCACCTGGGTTGTTCAGTATCAAGTTCGCTTATGCACACACACTTATGCATGCACTATTTTGGCTGCCATGGTGGTGCAGGAGGTTGTCCTAGCCCAAAACAGGTTGCAGACTCCTGCATCATACACTATATTGCCAAAAGTATTCACTCACCTGCCTTTACTCGCATATGAACTTACTGTAAGTGACATCCCATTCCTAATCCAATTCAGTATGACATCGGTCCACCCTTTGCAGCTATAACAGCTTCAACTCTTCTGGGGAGGCTGTCCACAAGGTTCAGGAGTGTGTTTATGGGGATTTTTGACCATTCTTCCAGAAGCGCATTTGTGAGGTCACACACTGATGTTGGATGAGTTTATGTGGCCTACCACATAAGGGTGGTAGGGTGCAGCAAGGGAAGAGGACCAATCTCCTCTGCACGAAGACTTTTCCCAGGATGCTAGATCTCCACTTTCTCTCCGGAAAAAGCTATTGGCATCATTGGGATTTTGGCTAATGGAAGAAGCGTGGGATGGAAAGGAAACTTTGGAATGCAGGAGTGCTAGGTCGGGAGTCTCCCTAGAGCCTGGCACCTGCCGCATTCCGAAGTTTCCTTTCCATCCTGCGCTTCTTTCACTAGGCAAGATCCCGATGATGTCAATAGCTTTTTCCAGAGAGAAAGTGGAGATCTAATGTCCTGAGAAAAGCCTTTGTGCAGAGGAGATTGGTCCTCTTCCATCCATCCCTCCCCCAAAATCTGCCCAGATCTGTCATGCAGCAAAAAGATACAGTACTAGGCATAATAGCAGCAGTAGCAACAAGCACTGCATGACAGAGAGCGCAACAGCATTTTCAGGTGGCAGCGCGGTGATCTTGGCAGCCTGGAACTGTCTGAGAAGGGACAGGTGAAGAAGGCACTGTGTGAGAAGAATGGCAAGATGGCTTGCTGCTCAGCCTCCCCCTTCTCCAGACAACCCAGTCAGAGGGCGGTCAGCTTCTGCTTCTGGCCCGGGAGATGGATCTGGCCAGGAGGAATGCAAGCCCCATTTTTGCAATGGGGGAGGAAAAAAAGCATTTCAGGCAGCAGGCTGTTCCAGGCTGCAGGAATCGCCTGGTGCCTGAAATGCTCTTTTTCCTCCCTGATTGCAAAAATGGGGCTTGCATTCCTCCTGGCCAGATTCATCTCCCAGGCCAGGATCAGAAGCCGACCGCCCTCTGACTGGGTTGTCTAAAGAAGCGGGAGTCCGAGCAGTGAGCCACCTTGTCTTATGCCTCACCTCCTGCATAGTGCCCAATTCACCACCCCCTTCTCCAGATGACCCAGGCGACTACATTCGGAGTATAAGATGCATCCAGATTTTCACCCTCTCTTTCACGTGGGCAAAGGGGCGTCTTATACTCTGAAAAATACGGTACTCAAAATTTCTGCTACCGGTGCTCCAGACTGATCAGAACCTGTTGAATACCACCTCTGGGCCCTGTTTTGGGCCTGGACAACCTGCTGCACCACCCTGGCAGCCAAACAGGGCATGTGGATACTGCCCGCAACACCCGCTTGTTTTAGCTGCCATGGTGGTGCAGAAGGCTGTCCAGTCACAAAATGGGGCATGGAAGGTGTGGGCGGCCTCCGCAACAGAGGGTGTACCACCATGGCAGCCAAAATGGGGGACACAGAGGCCACCCACAATCCCCCCTCCCCACTTTTGGGTCTGAATGGCCTGCTGCACTACCATGGCAACCAAAATGGGACGCATAGACGCTGCCCACAAACAACCACACCCCATTTTGGGCCTGGACAGCCTCCTGCACCATAATGGTAGCCAAAACAGGGGACGCGGAGGTTGTAGGCATGCCCCCATGCCCCATTTTGGGCCCGAATGGCCTCCTGTATCACAATGTCAGCCGAAATGGGGTTTGCGGAGGCTGCCCATAGCCCCCCTATGGTGTACAAATGTCAATACACTAAAGAAATTATGTGATGTAAACTTAGAGACACTATTCATTAATTTCATACCCTTCTATGCTCCCCATGAGTTCTCTTCTTTTATACTAGTCGTGGTGCACATACCACCCCAAGTGTCATGGTCCCATCAGAGACTGAGGAAGAGACAGAGCTAGGGCCAATGGAGGAATGGCTGGAAGAATAGGACAAAGTTTCCCTCAGGCCTGGGAAGGGCCTCCAATGAGGGAGAGCAGGTGTAGGAGGACCAGACAGGGGGAAAGGACAGGGCAAGACAGAACTCCAGCGACAAGCAATTACCTTATTAATTATTATACTAATTATTAGCAATGGAAAGGAGATGGGATCAGTGCAGGGCAACCTGGTGATGGGCACCCCGCCCCTCTTCCCAATGCTCACCTGGGGAGTGAGACTTAAAGAGAAACTGGGAGGGGTGTTTGTCAGGAACAAGTGTTGAAGCCGTGGAGCCTCACATGCAGTTGCCGATGTCTGGATTTTGCTGTGCTTTGTCTTGTTCTTGCCTTGTTCGTTGCCTTGTTAACTTTGCTTGCTAGACTTGTTGCCTTAGTTGCTGTCTTGCTAACTTTGTTTGCTGGACTTCTCGCAGCCAGAGGCTGTCGGAGGTACATGTGAGAGCTTTGCTCCAAGACTTGCAGTAAAGCATGAGGATGTTTGCGGGGAAATTTGAGCAGTGAAAGATAGTTAGAACTTTTCTCTGGCTGTGTTGCTTCTGTGCCTCACCCTGGGTCATCACATCAAGCTTATATAAACAAGGCATTGCAAACCTTAGCTGACCAAATCATGTGGGCTAAACAGAGACTCCCTACTCATTGTAATAGGAGATTTTAACAACATTAAGCATTAAGCAGCAGCCAGGAGCTGCGAAGATACATTCAGCATGTCAGCTGTCTCACTTAGAGGCAAGAATATTTTGGACCACTGCTACTCAACACTAAAGAGTTGCCTATCTTTCTCTACCAAGAAGAGCTATGGGACACTATGATCACTATATGATTCACCTGGTACCTGTTTGTAGACAAAGACTTAAAATCATAAAACTGAAACAGTGAAATCTTGGACTGAAAGCTACAGGCTTGCCTCGATTGTTCCTTCTTGCAAACACTCTACTATCATCCCAGTGCAAAGAAATGCTCCATCAAGGAGCTGAATGACTACAAACTGGTTGCTCTGACATCCATAGTTATGAAAATTATTGAAAGGTTAATGCTGGCCCATCTGAAAGCCATCATGGATCTGCTGCTAGATCTCAGGCAATTTGCATACTGTGCAAATAGATTAATAGATGATGGTCAATATGGCACTGCACCTACATCTTACAACATCTTGAATCCCCAAAGACCTATGCAATGGTTCTTTCTGTAGACTTCAGTTCGGCATTCAACACCATCATTCCAGAAACCCTTCTTTCCAAACTGGCTTAATTAACTATGCCTGACTACAGTTGCAAATGGATTATAAGCTTTCTAACAGATAGGAATCAGCAGGTAAAGCTAGGTAAAATCACATTGAATACCCTTTCAATTAGCACAGGAGCCTCACAGGACTGTGTGCTTTCTCCATTATTTTTTTCTCTCTGTACCAATGACTGTATTTCAAAGGATCCCTTTGTTAAAATACTGAAGTTTGCAAATGACACAACAGTCATTGGTCTTATTCGAGATAATGATGAGTTTGCATACAGACGGGAGGTAGAACAGCCAGCCTTCTGGTGCAGCCAGAACACTCCTAAAACTGTAGACATGATAGTAGATTTTAGGAGAAATCCTCTTATTCTACCATCTCTTACAATATTAAACAACACAAAACCAACAGTAGAGACCTTCCGGTTTTGGGTACTATAATCTACCAAGACTTGAAATGGACAACTTAACATTAAAACCGTCATTAAAATGGCACAACAAAATATGTTCTTCCTGTGTCAACTCAGAAAGCTCAGATTGTCCAATGTCCATTGATACAATACTACAGAGAAATGATTGAGTCTGTCATTTGTACCTCTATAATTGTCTGATTTGGCACAGCAACCAAACAGACTTCAACGGATAGTTAGGACTGCAAAAAAAACTATTACAACCAGATTGCCTTCCATTGAAGACTTGTGTACTGCACAAGCCAGAAAGAGGGCTGCGAAAATATCTACAGACCCTTCACCTCTTGGACATAAACTTTTTCAATTTCTCCCCTCAAGATGCCACTATTGTGTTCAGTTTCAATGTATCAGTTTTCTTCTTTAGGTTCATATATGGGGTCATTTTTTTGAACCTTTTTGCTCTCTATTGTTTTAACAGATTAACAGAGTTGAGAGGGTTCTTGTAGGTCATCTAGTTCAAACTCCTGTCCAAGCAGGAGACTCTACATCATTTCTGACAGATGGCGGTCCAGTCTCTTCTTGAAAGCTTCCAGTAATGAAGCTCCTACAACCTCTGAAGGCAAGCTGTTCCATTGATTGATTGTTCCCATTGTCAAAAAACATTTCCTTATTTCCAGGGGATGTAATCCATCTCTCCTTGTTCAGTTTCCATCCATTATTCCTTGTCTGGCTTTCAGGTGCTTTGGAAAATAGCTTGACCCCTCCTCTCTGTGTTGCCCTCAAATATTGGAAGACTGCTATGATGTCTCCCCTGGTCCTTCTCTTCTCTAGACTAGCCATGCCCAGTTCCTGCAACCATTCATCATATGTTTTAGCCTCTAATCATCTTGGTTGTTCTTCTCTGCACTCTTTCTAGAGACTCAACATTTTTTTTATACTGTGGTGACCAAAACTGGATGCAGTATTCTAGGTGTGATCTTACTAAGGCTTTATAGAGTGGTATTAGTACCACACTTGACATTGAATTTCATTTTGTTAGATAGGGCCCAGTATTCAAGTCTGTCAATATCCATCTGGATCTTGAGCCCATCAACTAGTTCCTGCCAGCTTAGTATCATCTGCAAATTTGTTAAGTTTGCCTTCTATTCTCTCACCTAAGTGTTTTATGAAGATATTGAGGAGTATTGGGCCTAAGATGGAATCTTGCGTTACTCCATTGCTTACTTCCCTCCATGTTGATGTAGTACTGTTAAGGACTACTCATTGAGTATGGTTTGTCAGCCAGTTACAAATCCATCTGATGGTGATGCTATCTATCCCACTTTTTTCTAGCTTACCAAGAAGTAGGTTGTGGTCTTGTCAAATGCCTTGCTGAAGTCTAATTATATTATGTCCACAGTATTTCGCTAGTCTACTAATTTAGCCACTATGATGATAATGAAATAAGATTGTTTTGGCATGATCTGTTTTTAACAAACCCATCCTGACTACTAGTTATTACTTTACTCATTTCTAGATGTTGGCAAAGCTGTTTTTTTATTAACTTTTCCAGTATTTTCCCAGGTATTAATGTTAGGCTGAATGGGTCTGTAGGGTCCTGGGTCTGGGTTTTTTTCCTTTTTTGAAGAGGGGAACCACATCATTTTAAGTTGTAAGCCGCCCTGAGTCCCCCCAGGGAAAAGGGCGGCATATAAATAAACTTTAAATCTAAAAAAAAAAAAAAAATCTAAATCAGCTCTTTTCCAGTCCTCTGGTAGTTCCCTGGTGTTCCAGGATTTTTGAAAGATGTGTTACAGTGGGTCTGACATGACATCTGCCAGCTCCTTTAGAACTCTGAGATGTAATCCGTCAGGTCCCAGTGATTTGTATTCATCAAGATCTGACAGGTGTTATCTTACCATTTTTTTGCTTTTGCTTTTTGCTTTTATTTCCAGTCTGTTATTTACAGTTATGTTTCTGGTAGGTTGGGCTATAGCTTCTTTTTGCATGCAGTCCGATGCAAAGAATGAGTTAAGCAGCTCTGCTTTCTCTCTGCTGCCTGTTACTTCCTTGCTGTTTAGTGGACCGATTGTTTCCTTGATTATTATTATTTTTTGTTATTGATATGTTGGAAGAAAATGTTTTTATTATCTTTGATTTTTGCTGCAAGTCTTTGTTCTTTTCTGAGCTTTTCCTTTCCTGAATTCTTCTTTGCAGATTCTGGCTATCTGCTGATATTCTGCCTTGGTTATGTGTCCTTCTTTCTATTTTTTGTACTTGTCCTTTTTCTCTTTCAATTTGTCAGAGAGATCTTTATGCAGCTGTGCTGGTTTCTTCTTGGATTTCTTGTTTTTCATTTATAGTTGTATTGTAGTGGGCTGGGTTTTTATGATCATATTTTTCAGTTTCCCAACCTTCTTGAGTTGTTTTCCCCTTAAGGATTTTCAGCCAAGGAATCTTTCCCAAGTTCTCTGTCGGTTTGTTAAAATCAGCTCTTTTAAAGTCTGGTATCATTATGTTCTATTGCTTGTGTAGGTGTTATGCTGAATTCTGGTATGACATGATCTCTCTCATCCAAAGTTCCTGTAGTTTCAACTCCCTCTATCACTTCTCTGTTTGTAAGAATTAAGTCTAGTATGGCTGTCCCTCTAGTTTCCTCCTCTACTTTTTGGACCACAAAGTTGTCCGCTAGGTTGGTCAGGAACAGAATTCAGTCAGTTCTGACAGGTTCTGGAGAACCGGTAGTGGAAATTTTGAGTAGTTCGGAGAACCGGCAAATAGGCTGGCCCTGCCCCCATTGCCTCCCAACTGATATTCTTTTGTTGCTCTGAACAGGAGAACGGAGCTGGAAAGCAAGTTAATGGGGTGGGGAGGGAATGGGAATTTTGCCATAACCTTCCCCCAGGAATGGGGAGGGAATGGGGATATTGCAATATCCTTGCACTGCCAGGCCCACAAAGCTACGCCCACAAAGTTACACCCACAAAGTTACACCCACAAAGCCATGCCACACCACAAAGCCACATCCACAAAGCCTACCCACACCACCAGTAGTAAAAAAAATTGAATCCCACCACTGGTCAGGAATCTATTTGATTGCTCACTTGGTGCAGAATTAGTCTTCCAATTGATTTCAGGATAATTGAAGTCCTCCATTACTATTGTAGTGTGTTTTCTACATATATTTGTCAGTTGGTTGACAAAAAGTACATCTCTTTTTTTTCTGTTTGGTTGGGTGGCCTGTAAGATACATCTATGACAATGGCCATAGACTAGGGTTACATCCCTAACAGTTTTCGTCTTTGGTTTTGTGCATTTCTGTGGTAGTGTAATGGTCCTTTACTTACAGTGCAACTCCATCTCCTCTTTTATGGGATCTGGTTGTTTTTTAACAGTTTGTTTCCTTCTATCAGTATGTTCCGGTCGTAGGTTTCATCCCACAACATTTCTGTAATTCCAACTATATCATATCTACCTTGCACAAAGTTTAGGGAACAAACAGGGTGAACTTGAACTATTAGTACATTAATAGTTCAAGTTCACCCTGTTTGTTCTCCAAACTTTGTGCATTTATATATAGACACTTGAGATCTTTATGTCTGACTCTGAGTATGCTTCCTATGTCTCCTATTTTATCAGGATATCCTATTTGATTTCCTGATAAGTTGAGCCAGTCTTTTTGGGAAAACATTCTTCCCAGTCTTTGTGAGGTGCAGCCCCTCCCTTGCCAAAAGCCCATTATGAGGTAGTGCAGACTCCAGGAATCCAAAGTTTTTTTTTAGCAACACCAACCCTTTATTTAACCATTTAAATTGTGTTTAATTTTGGTATAGTCTTCTTGCTTAGGTTGGGGTTTCTCACTTCACTCATTGAGTTTCAGAGTGGCTAGAGTTGCTTCTAGATCTCTTACTTTTTCTTCTAGTAATTCATATAATTTACATTTGATATATACATAGATTGGGTCTTCTGTGGGCATAAGCTCAAATATATATTTTGCATGTCACTATAATGTCAGTCTCTTTTTTCATGACTTTTTTTAGTTTGCTTAAAAATTTCTAAAAAACTTTAGAACGGATCCTGCACAGAAAAAGACCAAAACCTGTTCTCAACATACAGGATGTATAATAATGAATTTAAATTACAGGAAAGATGATTCTAACTTTTTTAGAATACTAGTCGGTTGGATACCTGTGCTTCACTACGAAACTGGAACAGCAGTAGGTAGCATCCTTCACCACCACACTCCATTATCCTGTAGCTGTAAAAGGCAGAAGCAGACACAGACTTCTTGAGAGGAACTTTGGTGTTTGGTTCGCACTGAGGTATATTGATGTAACAGCCATCTTCTCCATGGCAGAACCTAAGAGGGTACTGGAGAGCATCATAGGCACGGTGCGTCTCACTGATTCATAACAGCCTGTTGTCTCTGCTGTGGAGAACAATATCTCTCTTCTCAAAATCCTGATTGACAATGAGAACAGCCACTTCTGTAGTTGTGGAGGCATTGAAATGACTTCGGTGCTCTTCAGAAGACTTCCTATTGGTGTTAATCACCACTTGGAAGTCTTTGTGACCCTTAGGAACAGAATCAACAGCAGCCTTCAGTTCCAGAATATATTCATTGTGTTCGCGCAGCAACTTCTGCAGTTGGCTAACTAGTTGTGGATTAACGCCTGGGTAGATTGATTACTGTAGGGGTTATTAGATGTATACTTTTTACAGCCTGTCTACTGACTTGGGGATGAGTTTGACGATACTTGTGTGCAGCTTCCCTCACTTGCCCTTGTCATGGTCTGATCACTTCCTGCTGAGGTTTAACTTTCGGAGGCCAATCCCCCACTGTAGGGAGGAGGAACCGATTAGGTGGTTCCGCCCCAGGCGCCTGATGAACCCAATGAGGTTTCAGACGGCGCTTGGAGAAATACCTGACACTATCGTCCACAATCCGGTGGAGTCCTTAGTCGCTGCTTGGAATATAGTGGCGACGAGGGCTCTAAACCGGATTGCGCCTTTGCGACCTCTCTGAGGCGGTGGATCCAGGAGGGCTCCTTGGTTCACCGAGGAACTCCGGGAGATGAAACGCCAAAAGAGACGCCTAGAGCGCCGCTGGAGGGCCAGTAAATCTGAGTCAGACCGAGCACTGATGAGAGCCTTTATTAGAGCCTATCTCGTGGCAATACTGGCGGCGAAATGTTTGCATTTTGCCGCCCTTATTGCATCCGCCGAATCGCGCCCAGCCGCCTTGTTTAGAATAACCCGCTCCCTCTTTTTCAAACAGAACTTTTTTATTTTTTCTTTAAAAAAAAAAAACACAAATATGTCATCATTTGTCAATCATTAAGACATTGAAGTACATTTTTTTGTGTGTGTGTGCCCCTCCCTCCCTCCACCCCCCCACCCCCCCTCCTCCTTCCCCCCCCCCCCCCCCGACTTCCCAGAACCCGTACACGGTATGGATTTTTAACTAACACAGTCTAAAATCTATTGAGAAAAAAGAAATAAAGAAATTAATGACATTCTAGATTGACCTTAGCTTCTTCTTACTGAACTGACTTTTAACAGTTTAAATCATTTCTGATCTTAAGCATAGGCTAACTGGAATTTCTTAGTCCCGTATTTATTTTGTATATAGTCAATCCATTTTTTCCAGTCTCGTTTATATATCTCATTTGAATGATCTTTGAGATATGCCGATATTTTAGCCATCTCGGCTAAGTTTGTTACTTTCAATGTCCATTCTTGGATTGTAGGCAAGTCTTCCTCCTTCCAATATTGCGCCACCAACAGTCTTGCTGCAGTTATCAGGTGCAGAATCAAATTGGTCTCTACCACTGTAAAGTCAGTACATATACCTAGTAAAAATAACTGAGGAATAAACTTTATCCTTCTTTTAAAAACATTTTGCATGACCCACCATATTTTTATCCAAAATGCCTTAACCTTTTGGCAGGTCCACCATATATGATAATATGTAGCATCGAGAGAACCACACCTCCAACATTTAGGCTGTACATTCGGATACATAGAAGCCAACTTTTTAGGATCTAAATGCCATCTATAGAACATCTTGTAAAAATTTTCTCTCAGATTTTGAGCTTGTGTAAATTTCACATTTCTTACCCAGATTCTTTCCCATGTGTCCAACATTATTGGTTCCTCAATATTTTGAGCCCATTTTATCATACAATCTTTAACTAATTCTGTTTCCGAATCCATCTGTATTAATACATTATATATCCTCTTTATATGCATTAAGCTTTGATCTCTTATTTGTTTAAACAGATTATCCTCAACTTGGATAAAACCAATTTTTTGATCTATTTTCCACCTAGCCTGTAATTGCCCATACTGGAACCATGTTTGAACTACCTTCTCCTCTTTTAATACCTCTAAAGATTTTAATTGTAATACCCCCCTTTCCGAGGTAAGAAGCTGTCTGTAAGTAATTCTGTCCTGTTTTTGTGCTGTATTCATATTTTCAATTGCGTGTCTAGGAATTGCCCACATGGGTATCTTGTCATTTAATTTATATTGGTATTTCTTCCAAACCCGCAATAAAGTATTTCTTAAAATATGACTTTTGAAATTTTTATCCAATTTTTTGTTGAATAACAGGTAAGCATGCCAACCAAATACCAGATCGTGTCCCTCAATATTCAATATTCTATCATTGGTTAAATGAGTCCAATCACTAATTACAGATAATGCCACTGCATCATAATATAGTTTTAAATTAGGTAGTTTCAATCCTCCTCTCTCACGTACATCTTGCATTATTTTCATCTTTACCCTCGGCTTCTTTCCTGCCCACACAAATTTGTTGATACCCTTCTGCCATTCTAAAAGGTTCGCATCTTTTTTAAGTATAGGTAACATTTGGAAAAGAAATAAAAATTTTGGTAAAATGTTCATTTTCACTGCCGCTATCCTACCCAGCAAAGATAAGTGCAATTTCTCCCATTTTTTCATCTCTGTCTGTATGCTATGCCAAAGTGGTTCATAATTATGCTTATATAATTTCCCATTTGAAGTTAAAATGTTAACTCCAAGATATTTGACTTTTTCAACTACCTCACATCCTAGCATCACTCCTAATTCTTCCTTTTGTTTAATATTCATATTTATAGCTAATATTTTGGTTTTTCCTAAGTTTATTTTTGTATTTTGTATTTTTTTGTATTTGTATTTTATTAATATTTGTAGGTCGCCCTTTTCCCTGAGGGGACTCAGGGCGGCTCACATAAAATCAAGGGAGGGGGAAGACAAACATTAACAGAGAAACATATAATAAAATATTCAACAACATACATTCTTCATTCGGGAGGGGCGGCTAACCTTGTCCCCAGGCCTGACGGGCTAGCCAGTTCTTAAGGGCTATGCGGAAGGCCTGGACGGTGGAGAGGGTACGAATCTCCACGGGGAGTTCGTTCCAAAGGGTCGGGGCTACTACTGAGAAGGCCCTCCTCCTTGTAGTTGCCAGCCGACACTGGCTGGCCGATGGAATACGGAGGAGGCCTAATCTATGGGATCTTATTGGTCGCAGGGAGGTAATTGGCAGAAGGCGGTCTCTCAAGTATCCAGATCCACTGCCATGAAGGGCTTTATGGGTGACTAATAGCACCTTGAAGCGCATCCGGAGATCGACAGGTAGCCAGCGCAGCTCGCGGAGGATAGGTGTTATGTGGGTGAACCGAGGTGCACCCACAATCACTCGCGCGGCCGCGTTCTGTACTAGCTGAAGTCGCCGGATGCTCTTCAAGGGCAGCCCCATGTAGAGCACATTGCAGTATTCCAGCCTAGAGGTCACAAGGGCCCGGGTGACTGTTGTGAGAGCCTCCCGATTCAGGTAGGGCCGCAACTGGCGCACCAGGCGAACCTGGGCGAATGCCCCCCTGGTCACAGCCGTCAAGTGGTGGTCAAACGACAGCTGTGGGTCCAGGAGGACTCCCAAGTTGCGAACCCTCTCTGAGGGGTATAGAGTTTGACCCCCCAGCCTGATTGATGGAATATTGATTGAATCTTTGGGAGGGAAGCACAACAGCCACTCGGTCTTTTCTGGGTTGAGTACAAGCTTGTTAACCCTCATCCAGTCCATAACGGCTTCGAGGCCTCGGTTCATCACGTCAGCCGCTTCATTGAGTTGGCACGGGGCGGACAGATACAGTTGAGTATCGTCCGCATATTGATGGTATCTGATCCCGTGCCTGCGGATGATCTCTCCCAGCGGTTTCATGTAGATGTTGAATAGTAGGGGGGATAAGACCGAGCCCTGAGGCACCCCATATGTTAGGGGCCTAGGGGACGATCTCTGCCCCCCCACTAACACCGACTGCGACCTGTCCGAGAGGTAGGAAGAGAACCACCGCAGCACGGTGCCTCCCACTCCCACCTCCCGCAGTCGTCGCAGAAGGATACCATGGTCGATGGTATCGAAAGCCGCTGAGAGGTCTAGGAGGACCAGGATGGAGGAATGTCCTCCATCTCTGGCTCTCCAGAGATCATCGGTCAATGCGACCAAAGCGGTTTCAGTGCTGTAACCGGGTCTGAAGCCTGACTGGAAGGGGTCAAGATAGTTTGCTTCCTCCAAGGACCGTTGGAGCTGGAAGGCCACCACCTTCTCAACAACCTTCCCAAGGAAGGGAAGGTTGGAGACTGGGCGATAGTTATTAAGAACAGCTGGATCCAGAGATGGTTTCTTTAGGAGGGGTCTCACCACCGCCGCTTTCAGTGAGGCGGGGAAGTTCCCCTCCCGGAGAGAGGCGGTAACAACCGCCTGGATCCAGCCTCGTGTCACCTCACTGCTGTTAGTAACCAGCCATGAGGGACACGGATCCAGTACACAGGTGGAGGCACTTACAGCCCTCATGGCCTTGTCCACATCCCCGGGGGTAACATCCTGAAACTCAACCCAGAGATGTTCTACCTGATCCTCCTGTGCCTCGGCTGGAACTGCGGGGGAGGAGTCCAAGTCCGACCGAAACCGAGCAATTTTGTCCGCTAAGAATTGGGCATAATCCTCAGCTCTGCCCTGCAAGGGTTCCCCCGCTTCCCTTTTATTCAGTAGGGAGCGGGTTATCCCAAACAGGGCGGCTGGGCGGGACTCAGCGGACGCAACCAAGGTGGCTATGTGGGATCTTTTAGCTGCCCTAAGTGCCCTGGTGTATTCCTTGGTGCAGGTGGTTACCATTGCTCGGCTCGATTCGGACTTATCGGACCTCCATCGGTGCTCTAGGCGTCTCCTCCGGCGCTTCATCTCCCGGAGTTCCTCGGTGAACCAAGGAGGTCTCCGGGATCCGCTGCCTCGGAGGGGCCGCAGTGGCGCAATCCGGTCGAGAGCCACCGATGCTGCTGAGTGCCAAGCAGCAACCAGAGTCTCTACCGGACTGTGGGCGAAAGTGTCAGGAATAACCCCAAGCTCCGTCTGGAACCTTAACGGTTCCATAAGTCGCCTGGGGCGGAACCACCTGGTCGGTTCCTCCTCCCTACAGTGGGGGTTTGGTCTCCGGAAGTCGAGCCTCAGTAGGCAGTGGTCTGACCACGACAGGGGTATGATGTCATTACCCCTCAGACCAAGATCACAAATCCACTGCTCCGAGAGAAATACGAGGTCGAGCATGTGCCCCGCCGAATGGGTTGGGCCCTGAATTACTTGGGTCAAGCCCATGGCTGTCATGGAAGCCATGAACTCCTGCGCCCCATCAGAGTTTTCACCGAGCGATGGCAAATTAAAGTCCCCCAGGACCATCAACCTAGGGAACTCAACTGCCAGCTCGGCTACTGACTCGAGGAGCGAGGGGAGGGCTGCTGCAACGCTGTTGGGAGGCAGGTACGTTAACAGCAAGCCCACTTGACCCTTAAGGTCCAACTTTATCAGCAGAGACTCACACCCGACAAGCTCCGGAGCAGGGACCCTACGAGGAACTAACGACTCCCGGATAACAATGGCCACACCCCCACCCCTTCCCTGGGCTCTCGGCTGATGTAGCACCTGAAATCCTTCTGGGCACAGCTCTACAAGGGGGACTCCTCCCTCTGGGCCCAGCCAGGTTTCAGTAATACATGCCAGGTCTGCCCTCTCGTCTAAAATTAAGTCCCGGACGAGAGGAGCTTTATGTACTACAGACCTGGCATTTAGCGACAACAGCCTGAGACCAGGGTCCTGACTACTTGCGCCATCTGGTCTTGGAGTGGGACTTAAAGGGCCGGAAGGAGGGATCTCTGTAATATAGCGAACCCTCCTTCCCCGGTAATGGCCTGCCCTAAAGTCCCCGCCGTATCTGCCCCTCCCTGTTACGACCGTAATACCCCGACCCTCTCCCGTGTCTCTGGTCCCCCCAACCACCCCCATGGCCCCCACATCTCCCGGCAGGTCCTCCGAATCATACATACCCATGCACTCCCCCAAACAATCCCCACGTCAAGATTTAAAACACAAAAAATTTACAACAATATAATAATAAAAGTGGGACATTCATTCATCTCATACATATCTCATACATATCCCATGCAAAGAAAGAAGAAAAAGATGAGAGAAAAGAAGGAAATTAAAAATTGCGCAATTGATTAAAATTTTAAGGTGCGAGTTCAGATGGCAGAGATTGGCTCTTAATGTTCAGAGTTGAAGTGGCTGGGGGCCAGTTATAGTTCAAAAAGAATATATGGGGAAGTGTCTTATAACCCTCCTCTTTTTCTATAACTTTGTTGGTCAGAGGGTCCTGTGGGGGTTCAGAGCGGACACACAGTGCTGCCATCATCTGTCCACCCGCAGCCCAGGTCCAGAGTCTTCCTTCTGGGAATAAAACCACTCCAAGGGATCCACAGAGGCACGCCACTGAAAGTAGATGGAATAAAAAGGTGGAACAGGCGTTGTAATTACCAAGAGACACCGTCGCTGTTCTCAGGATGGAACTTGCTCCCTCAGCGTAAAATGGCCAAGGCAGCCCGAGAACCTCCGGAATCTCTAAAGCCAATGGGATCATCCAGGTCTGCCAGGTCCAAGGGTGGTCTCCCCAGTTCCTCGATTTCACTGCAGGCAGATAGTTCCTCGTTTTCACTGCAGGCAGGCAGAGTAAAGAGGTGGGGCAGGCAATAGGGTCGCCAAAGAACGACACCGCCGCCACCGAGCTGGAGTTCCTCTCCTCGCCGCCGAACAGCTGATGTAAGCAAGGCAGCCCGGAGACCGCTAGAACCGCCAAAAACCCCGTGGTCCACGGCTGCAGCGTCCAAACGGCCCAGAGATGGTCCTGGGGGTAATCCCACGATCGTAGGGCGCTCCCGTCGCAAACAGGCAAAGCCAGAGGGTGGAATAAGCGACGGAGCCGCCGAAGAGCGCCGCCGCCGTTTCCAAGCCAAAGTTCCCCTCCTCCGCGCTGCCGAGTGGCCCGACCAGCATTTTTTTGTATTTTGTAAAATACAAAAAAAAAAAATTTATTTTAAAGCCCGACACTTGACCATATTGATTAATCGTATTCATTAAAACCATACTGGATTCCTGCGGTTGTTCCAATATTATGACCAAATCATCCGCAAAAGCGCGGACTCTATATTCTTGCTGCCTAATCTTGATCCCTTTTAAACCATCCAAGCCCCGTATTTTATTCAACAATACTTCCAAAGTTATAATAAACAATAATGGGGACAAAGGACAGCCCTGTCTTGTACCTTTTCCAATTTGAAAAGAGTCTGTTAAACTTCCATTGACTATGATTTGTGCTGTTTGCTGTTGGTATATTGCTTTAATTGACTGTAAAAAATTATCTCCTATCTGCATTTTTTGCAGTATCTTCAGCAGAAATTGCCAGTTAACTCGATCAAAGGCCTTCTCAGCATCCAAAAATATAAACGCAGCAGGGATCTGGTTGTTCTTTCCCAAATATTCTAATGCATTAATAATTAATCTAACATTACTTTTCATCTGTCTCCCTTGTATAAAACCTGTTTGGTCCGTATGTATCAATTGTTGAATGACCAACATTAACCTATTTGCTAATATTTTAGTAAAAATTTTATAATCTACATTCAGTAATGAAATAGGTCTATAATTTTTGGGTTGAGTAGTATCTTGATCTTCTTTGGGTATCAAAGATATAAACGCTGTCTTCCAAGATGGAGGGACTTTACCTTCCGTTTGAATCATATTAAATAATTCTCTAAGAGGTTCTACCATTTCTAACTGTAAGTTTTTATAGTAAACCGCTGTCAAGCCATCTGTACCTGGTGCTTTCCCTGACTTTAATTGCTTAATTACCTGCAGGATTTCCCCCGAGGTTATTGGTTGATTCAATTTTTGCCTGTGTTCTTCTCTAACTGAAGGTATTTTCTCTTTGTCTAAATATTTGTCTATGTCTAAACCATTAATTTTATCCCCTTTATACAGTTCTGTAAAAAATTCCCAGAAAGCCTTTTGAATCTCTTCCTGTTGAAACACCTCCTTCCCTCTGTAAATCAGTTTAGATATATTTCGAGTTTTCCTTTTTTTCCTAATCTGATAAGCTAACCATCTGCCAGGTTTGTTTGCATTACAAAAAGTATTGTGTTTTGCATATAATAAATTAGTAGCTACCTGGTCAGAGATCAACATGTCAAATTGAGATTTTAATATGTTAATAGCTTCCTTAACCTTTGTATCGTCTGGGTTCATTGTTAACTCCAGCTCTTTTCTCTTAATTTCCTCTTCCAGTTCTGTTCGTTTTAACCCTTGCTTATTTCTATGTGTTTTATTTATATTCATCAAAACTCCTCTCATATACGCTTTGCTTGCGTCCCATACAAATTCCATAGATGTACCCTTATTCATATTCAAAACAAAATATTCAGATAGTAATTTTTTACAATCATTAATATACTTTTCATATCTAAATAAGTTTTCATTCAATCTCCAAGACCTTCTTGCCTGCACTACCCTTCCCAACTCCATCCAAACTGGGTTATGGTCCGAAAGGACCCTAGCTGCAATCTTTGTTTTCTTGACCCTAGAAGGCAAATCATTAGTGGTTAGGATAAAATCAATCCTTGAAAGGGATTGATGCCTGTCCGAGAAGAAAGTGAAGTCATATTCCTCTGCATTTCTTTCTCGCCAAATATCTCTCAATTCAAAATCATCCATAATGTCAAAGAAAGATTTGGGTAACTTTGCTCGCATCTTGGTATTTAGGCGGGAAATCTTCTTATCTCTCTTAGTGTCTATCACTCCATTCCAGTCACCCAATAGTATACAGGAACTATAGTCCCACTGTACTAATTTAGCATGAAGATTTCTATAGAATCTATCTTGCTGTTGATTGGGAGCATAAATTCCCAAAAGTAATGTCTTTTTCCCTTCTAAGATTAAGTCTAAAGCAATATATCTTCCGAAGGGATCTGCTTCTATTAATTCAGCTTTTATATCTTTTCTTAAGTATACAACTATACCATTCTTCTTTTCCATAGCAGAAGCTGCAAAATGTTGACCAAGTTTTGAGTTGATCAAATATTTTTGATCAGTTGACTTGATATGAGTTTCTTGCAAACAAATTACATCGTTCTTAAACTGTTTGAGATAATGAAATATTTTCTTCCTCTTCTGTGGGGAATTCAGTCCGTTGACATTCCATGTTAAAATCTTAGTTGTCATCTTTGGTTGGTTGAAGCATTTTTAGAGCTTCCTGCATGGCCTGTTTAACCTTAGGTCTAGCTCCTCCCACTGCTTCCAGATTTGTTATTGTAGTTCCTTGATCGATGGCCGATGATTGTTGATGCTGTTGCTTTTTAGCTTGTTTCTCCATACGTCTAGTAGTCATGCGGCTAGGTCTTGGTTCCATAGGACCTTGCACTTCTAGAGAAGAGAGATGCTCCATCTTGTCTGGTGGTTGTGTAGTTTGCTGTCTATCCTGTCCTTCTTGTGGTCTTTCTCTAGGTCCAGATGGTGCAGGGTGTCCGGCCTTCAATATATTATAATAAAAATCTCGGGCTTTCCATACAGAGTTGAGGCGGTACCTTTGCTTATCAAATGTAAATATGATGCCAAATGGTGCATCCCATCTATACTGTATCTGACGATTTCTGAGTTCTTCGACCAAAAAAGCGTAGTCTCTCCTGGCTCTTAACATTTGAGGTGGTATCTCTTTCAAAACAGCCAGGTCTTGACCGCCAATTTGAAGCTTAGTGTTATAAGACGCTTGCAGTACCATATTTCTAAGCTCTCTTGTAGTAAAATATATAACGATGTCTCGAGGAAGCTGCTTCTGCTTTGCCAGCCAGGAGTTAACGCGGTAAGCTTTGTCAATTTGCCAGTCTTGGTTGGTCCCTGGTCTTCCCATCAGGCGGTCAAAAGCTTCCGATAGGATCTGTTTCAAGTTCTCCTGTTTCTCCTCACGCAGCCCCCTTACTCTTAATGCGAACTCCATTTGTCGGTACTGTATCATAATAATTTCTTTTTCAGCATTTTCCACTTTTTGTTCCACCACCTCTGTTTTCAATGTCAAGTTAGCATTGGCATCATTAAGAACCTCTAGAGTATCTTCCATTCCAGAAATATGTTCTGTTAGTACAGTTACAAGACTCAGCATGTCGTCTCTAATTTTATCAACCTTAGCGTCAAATTTCTCATACAGCTCCTGTTTAAGTCCTTTTATTTCACTTTTAATTTCTTCTTTCATTTTTTATTTCCTCTTTTCTCTCCTCTCTATTATCTCTAAACTTATCTTCCATTTTAATTGTCTGTGCATTAAGAGCCTCGCTTAGATTACTCAGGAAAAATTCTTTCGTTAACACATCCCCAGCAGGGCGCGTAGGAAGCGGAGGCTGCAGCTTTGTGCCAGGCACTGAGGATGTGCCCCTGGAAGTAGAGGGTGACGACTTCAAGTTAATATTTGGTTTTGAGGCCATTTCAAAATTTATCTGCCTGCAGTTAATAAAACTCTATTGCCTGAATATGCAGCTTTAAGTAAAGAGGCTTTTATTTTGAAGTTTAAGGCTTGGCAAAACTTTCAGTGAGTAAACATTGTAACAAGACTGTTCAGCAGATTCATCACCATTTAACTTCCAAATAAGCAAGGTTAATGAAGGAGTAAAATTCTTCTATTGTGAAACCAAAACATATGATAAGCAATCTCTTTTGTTTTGAATTCTTGTGAGGATTAGCAAAAAGTGTTCGTTATTACCGGAGAAACCAGCCTGCTCGGCGCCATTTTAAAAGCCTCTAAGTAAATAATTTTTCGGAGGAGAAAAAGAAAAGAAGCTAAAATGTTGATAAACAATTATTGTCCACGCAGTAAACGGATTCAGCTCGTGATAAGATTAAATCAAACAAAACTTTGAACAGAGTGGGGGAGACCTACTTTGTCCTGCACAAGGCAGTTTGAAGTTCCCAGCACGGACAGCCGTTCTGCCTTGGGCTAGCCCCCCTTTCCTTGCAAGCACAAAAGCTGCAAAAATTGAAGAGCATTTGCCAGCAAAACAGTTTCTTCTTTCCTTCTTGCCTGAAGGATAAGAAAACCTGATAAGACGTCAGATGGAAGATCCTCTAAACAGGTACGTAGCCAGGAATTCGGAGGCAGCTGATTTTTTGCTGCCACCACCAGTAGGCTCCTCCCAGGAAGCCTATAACCCGCTCCCTCTTGAAAGGGAGGGATGCGGGTGACCCTCTACAGGGTAGAGCTGAGGAATTTGTTCAGTATTTGACGGATAAAGTCGCTCGGATTCGGACAGAGCTGGACTCCAATTGCACGATACCAGCCGAGGTACCGGGGGAGGGTCTTGAGCATGCTTTATGGATTGAGTTTCAACGGGCTTCTCCTGATGAAGTGGACAAGGCCATGGGAGCGGTGAGTGCCTCCACTTGTATACTGGACCCGTGTCCCTCCTGGCTGGTCTCGACCAGCAGGGAGGTGACACGCGGCTGGATCCAGACGATTGTGAACACCTCTCTCCGGGAGGGAATCTTCCCACCCCTCCTAAAGGAGGCGGTGGTGAGACCCCTCCTGAAGAAATCGTCTTTGGACCCAGCCATCTTGAGCAACTATCGTCCAGTCTCCAACCTTCCCTTTGTAGGGAAGGTTGTTGAGAAAGTGGTGGCCTCGCGACTCCGACGGTCCTTGGATGAAGCCGATTATCTAGACTCTTTTCAGTCGGGTTTCAGGCCTGGTTACAGCACGGAAACTGCTTTGGTCGTGCTGATCGATGTTTTCCAGAGTGGGAGGAGGGAATGGTCACACGTGGGTTTTATCACAGCCTGATTGGTCCAAGACTGAGAGGAAATCTATAAATACCAGTGCCTGTCCATTGCTAGCCCAGATTCTCTCTCAGTCTGGTCCAAGTTCTGTAGAGTAGTTTGTTAGGATTCTACTTGTTTTCTCCTTTTGGGTGAGTTCTATGCAATCTGATTCCTATTTGGCTAATTGGGCACTTTAAATCCTTTTAAATTCTAAATTGATCTGCTGTGGCCCCAAGGGACAGATCTCTGCCTCGGGCGGCTGTGGGAGGGCCCAGTGGGGCACTAGTCTCCCCCCCCGCAGGCCAGGAGCCTTCGCCTGTCCCCGGGTACGGGGGTGCGGCTCCTTTAAGCTGCTTAGAAGCAGCCGTTTTTGCAGCAGAAAAGTTACAAGTGGCTTCGGAGCCTCGAGGAGCGAGCGGCCCGCCTTACAGCTGATTGCTCCGTAGGGGGCCTCGCTGCAGGCTCCTTTGTTTGTGTTGCCTGGGGACAAAAGAGCAGGGGTGAGGAGAGCGTGTGTCTGTGCCGTGTGACTCTCCCTGCTAATTTTAAAGTAAAAGCCTGGCTGGGCTGCTGGTGATTATTTCCAGCCCTTTTCTCCCGCGCACGGAGTTCCGGCGGCCATTTTGGAGGCTGCCACGTGCGTGAGGCCTTGACTTTATCGACGGGCCTAGTGCAGCCTAGTGAGAGGCCTTGAGCCTAGGTCTCCCCACAGGCTTCAGGCCCTGGTCTCAGGTGGGACTTTCGAGGCCGATTCCTGCTCCTTTTCGTCAGGCACGTGAGTGGGGCATGGACGAGGGAGTGGAGATTCCCCAGGGGCAGGCCCTACTGGGAGTGAGGAGGCCTTGGATCAGGAGGTGGGGAGGGGGGCTCCCCCTCAGAGATCCCTTTCTTCAAGGCGCCCCTCCAGTTCTGTCTCTAGGGATGAGGCAGTTCGCCATAGGGCGCTGGAAAAGACCTTTGCCAGGGCAGAAAGGCAGGCCCAGTCCTCCAAGCCTTTATCTAGGGACAGATCCAGGTCCCCTCTTAGGCCCATTTCAGAGAGGTCCCCCCTTAGGGGTTTTAGCCCAGCTTCTTCAGGCAGCTCCCCTGGTAGGTCGCGGGCCTTCTCCAGGAGGGGGCGTTCTCCATCCCCCATAGATGATCCTCTGGAGGGCACGTCCAGAGGCCCCTGTTCCCCCCAAAGGTTGGCCCCCCAGGGCCCGGCTTCCACTTACGGGGATGTGGAGGATCTGGATAATCTCCCTGAAGGGATTAAAAGGCTTATTTCTGCAGCCATCACTCGGGGCATTGCCCAGCGGGACAAAGGCTCCCTTTACTCTAGGCATGGGGGGCTGAACAGGGCTCAGTGTCGGGCTTCCTCCCCTTCCATGGTCAGTGAGACTTCCTTCCTGGGTGGGGGGGAGTTACCCCAGGAGATGGGATTCTCAGATGATGAGAATACCACTGTTTCGGAGGAGCCTTCTTCCAAGGTCCTATTTATGCCCGCATTGTTTAAAGTTCTCTTGGATAAGGCGAGACACACCACCAAGGTCGGAACTGGGGATCCCTCTGTGCCCCCCCCCCAAGGGATCCCGACATGGTCATGTTCTCTGCCACGGCCACCAACAAGGAAGAGATCCCTGCCCCTCCCTTGTTCCTTGAGGTTCTGACCGACCAGTGGGCTAAACCTTCCAATTTCTCTTCTCCAGGTAGTACCGACCGTCGGCATTATAACGTGGAGCAAACCTTTGCTCAGGCCATTCAGCTCCCGACGGTTGACACCCCTGTGGCCGCATTGGTGTCCTCCTCCCCGGTGGTGTCGGGCGATGCGGCAGATAAGATGAAGCCGGAGGATAAGCGCGCAGAGCTTACTTTGCGGAAGAACTTCAACGCCACAGCGTGGGCCATTAAGGTGGCAGCCTCAGCTTCATACTTTAATCGTGCCACGGTCATGTGGCTCAAGAAGCTGCAGGAACGCATTCCCATACAGGAGGACCGGATCCATCAGGATCTGGTCAAGATTCTGGCAGCGTGTCAGTTCTCAGCTGACGCGACCTTGGATACGGTCAAGTTTGCTTCTAGCGCCCTGGCCACCTCGGTCACCTCCCGTAGGCTCCTGTGGTTACGCCATTGGCAAATGGACAACAAAGCGAAATGGGATTTGGCAGCTGCCCCCTTCAAGGGGCCTGATCTCTTCGGGGAGGCCCTTACTCGCATCCTAGTGGAGGATAAGGACAAAAAGAAGGTCCTCCCCTCCACGGCTAAGAAGGCCGAGAACAAGTCATGTCCTTTCCGTAGGCAACGGTATAGGGCCCCTAGCTTCGGCTATAACCAGCGCTTCTCTTCTTTCTCTTCTGACAGGCAGTTCTTGGGGCAGCCCTTCCAGGACAGGAGCCGATTCCAGGGCCAGGCTTGGCGGCCCTTTCGTGGGGGAGGCAGCCGTCCCTTCCGCAGGGGGAAGTGACTCGAACCCGAGTCATCCCATCGGCGGCCGCCTCGCTCTTTATGCGGACCGGTGGGACGACATCACGTCGGATGCCTGGGTCCGAGCCACGGTTCGTTACGGGCTCAGGTTAGAATTTCTCTCCACTCCTCCAAATCTCTTTCGGTCGTTCCCTCCATCCCGGAGTCGAGAGCGCCGCCGCCTGATGAGTCAGGCGATCGCCCACCTCCTTGAAATCCAAGCGGTGGAGGCGGTTCCCGCAGGGGAACGGGGCCTGGGCCACTACTCAAATCTCTTCGTGGTCCCAAAGAGCACGGGGGGTTGGAGAGCAATTCTAGACCTCAAGCACCTGAACAGGTTTCTGGTCTACAGGCGGTTCAAAATGTCATCGCTCAAGTCCATCCTTCAGGGCATCAGAAAAGGCGATTTCCTGGCCTCCGTGGATCTCACGGAGGCCTATCTTCACATTCCCATCCTGCCCGCTCATCGCCGGTTCTTGAGGTTCTCCCACGGGTCCCACCATTACCAGTACAGGGCTCTTCCCTTCGGCCTGGCCTCGGCCCCGCGGACCTTCACAAAGGTCCTGGCTGCTCTGGCGGCCCATCTGAGATCAGTCCCGGTCCGCCTCCAATGTTATTTAGACGATGTCTTGCTTCAGGCGGGCTCCCTGTCTCAGGCCGTTTCAGATCTTCGGCTTACCATTCGGAGCCTCCAGGCCCTGGGGTTCTCGGTAAACTTCGAAAAGAGCCATCTCACTCCTTCCACTCGCATTCTGCATCTGGGGACAGTCATAGATTCCAAGTTGGGGGAGGTGTGTCTGTCTCAGGAGAGGCAGGTAAGCCTTCGTCGGCTGGCGGAGAGCGTTCACACAAAGAGCTCCATTTCCATGCTCTCTCTGTCGCAGTTATTGGGCAAGATGGTCTCTTGCATAGGGATTGTCCCGTGGGCCAGGCTCCATCTTCGGCCCCTTCAATGGGAGCTTATCCCCTATCAGAGGGGACGAATGAGCAATTCCCTTCGGACTCTCCGCATCTCGGCGGGAGTCCGTGCATCCCTGGCGTGGTGGCTCTCCCCGGCCATCTGGCGGGGGTGTTTATTCTGGGAGCCGAGCAGGGTGACCGTCACCACGGACACGAGTCTGTTCGGGTGGGGGGCCCTGGTGGGCTCTCGGATGGCTCAGGGCAGATGGACGGCCTCGGACCTCCGTCACAACATCAATTGGCTGGAACTGAAGGCCGCACGTCTGGCACTGAGTCACTTTCGCTCCTTGGTGGAAGGGAGTCATGTTCTCCTCCTGATGGACAATGTGGCCACCAAGGCGCACATCAATCGTCAGGGCGGGACCCACTCGAGAGCCCTCTGGCTGGAGGCTCTGCGATTGGGGTCATGGGCGGAGAAACACCTGCAATCTCTGGTGGCGGAGCACATCTCGGGACTCTCCAACGTCCAGGCGGACTGGCTCAGTCGAGCAACTCTGGACAACGGCGAGTGGCAACTCCACCCGTCGCTGTTCCGGGAGATCTGTCGTCGGTTCGGGTCCCCCCGGGTGGACCTGTTTGCGTCTCCCGAGAACACACAACTCCCGCGTTTCTTCTCCCGTTTCCAATCCAGCTCGGCGGAGGGCACGGATGCCCTCAGGAGCCGGTGGCCCCCGGGCCTTCTCTATGCCTTTCCCCCCATTCCGCTCATCCCGGGGACCGTCAGGAAGGTGGTGACGGAAAGGGCCTTGGTCATTCTGGTGGCCCCGTTTTGGCCCAGGAGACCCTGGTTTGCGGACCTGGTTCAGCTGTCGGTGACTTCCCCGTGGAGGATCCCGCAAGGGGAGGTGGTCTTACGGCAGGGGGCCCTGATTCACCCAGAGCCTCAGTGGCTTCAGCTGACCGTTTGGCTCTTGAACGGCGGCTTCTAAGGGGGACTCATCTGTCTTCCGGGGTCATTCGCACCATCGAGGCGGCCCGTCGTCCCTCGACGACCCGCATTTATAACTCCACCTGGGCAGCGTTCGTCCGCTGGTGCTCCCCCAAGGGCATCTCTCCCGACAGAGCCACCATTCCCAACGTCTTGGATTTCCTTCAGAAGGGCCTGGAGGACGGGCTCTCGCAAAACACCTTGCGACGCCAAGTGGCGGCTCTGTCCTCGGTCTTGGGGGGGGCGGGGTCTTCTTCTCTTTCCCAGTCTCCTCTGGTCAAGCTGTTCCTCAAGGGGGCGGCAAATCTCAGGCCTCCCCCCCGTTCATAGATTCCCCACGTGGGATCTTCCGCTTGTCCTCAAGGCCTTAACGGGAGCTCCGTTTGAACCTCTCCGCTTGGTGCACTTGCGCTTCTTATCACTGAAGGTGGTCTTCCTGGTGGCCATCACTTCCGCCCGGCGTATATCCGAGCTGGGCGCCCTGTCTTCTAAGGACGACCTCTGTCATTTTCACCAGGACAGAGTGGTCCTTCGCCTTGACCCGGCATTCGTCCCCAAAGTAAATACCCCCTTTCACAGGGCTCAGGAGATCGTCCTGCCCGACTTCTGCCCGAGTCCGTCCACTGACAGGGAGCGTCTTTGGCATCGTCTGGATGTCCGCCGTGCCTTGCGGATCTACCTCCCGCGGACCAAGGATTTCCGCAAGTCGGAGGCCTTGTTCGTCTCCTTCCTGCCTGGAGCTCTGGGTTCGAGGGTGTCCTCGGCTACCATCGGCCGTTGGCTGCGTCAGGCCATCTCAGAGGCCGCTGGGTGAGATCATACGCCGGCACGGGATTAAGTATCACCAATATGCAGACGATACGCAGCTGTATCTGTCTGCCCCGTGCCAACTCAGCGAAGCAGTAGAAGTGATGTGCCAGTGCCTGGAGGCTGTTAGAGTCTGGATGGGAGCAAACAAGTTGGCACTCAATCCAGACAAGACCGAGTGGCTTCTGATGTTCCCTCCCAAAGATTATCCAACTGTTCCATCTCTCAGGCTGGGGGGCGAAATTATACGCCCCTCAGAGAGGGTTCGCAATTTGGGAGTCGTCCTGGACCCACAGCTGACTTTAGAACACCATCTGTCGGCTGTGACCAGGGGGACCTTTGCCCAGGTTCACCTGGTGCACCAATTGCGACCCTACCTGGATCGGGAGGCCCTTCAGACAGTCACTCACGCCCTTGTGACCTCAAGACTGGATTATTGTAATGCGCTCTACATGGGGCTGCCCTTGAAGAGTGTTCGAAGACTCCAATTAGTCCAGAATGCAGCCGCGCAAGCGATTGTGGGTGCACCAAGGTACACCCACGTTACACCTATCCTCCGCGAGCTGCACTGGCTACCTATTAGTCTCCAAATCCGCTTCAAGGTGCTGGTCGCTACCTATAAAGCCCTACATGGCATCGGACCTGGGTACCTGAGAGACCGCCTCCTGCCGATTACCTCTCTCAGACCAATTAGATCGCACAGGTTGGGTCTCCTCCGGATTCCATCTGCCAGCCAATGTCGGCTGGCGACTCCCCGGGGGAGAGCCTTCTCTGTTGCAGCTCCGGCCCTCTGGAACGAGCTCCCTGTTGAGATCCGGATCCTTACTACCCTCCCGGTCTTCCGCAAAGCCACCAAGTCCTGGCTGTTCCAGCAGGCTGGGGGGAGCTGAGAAGCATCTACCTCCATAGAAATTGTGAATGTTGGTTTTGTTTTTAATATGTTGTCTTTGTCTTGTTCCCCCCTTTCCCTTGTCTTTTGTGAGCCGCCCGGAGTCCTCCGGGAGTGGGCGGCATACAAGACAAACAAACAAATAAATAAATAATAAGACTTGTGTTTTCATAATCGCATCTATAAATCTTTTTCTGTGTTTTTGCCTCTTTTTCCTTTAACTGGTGTTATAGTAGAAGGAACAGATTCATTTGAACTGAGGAGGAAAATAAGGGGGGGGGGAATCTACCTCTGCCTATTAGTATTCATTTGGCTAGCGTCCTGTCAGTGTGTGAGAGAGTTGAGGGGTGTTTGGAAACTCAAACAGTATTTGCTGTGTGAGCAAGGAGACAGGAAGGAGCCTGGGAGTAGCTTAGATCAACTGTTCTGTAGTAAAGCTGCTTCCTGCTGTGAAAGTAAAACTGAAACTCCTCTCCTCTGTATTTTGCATTTGGAGCAGATTTCTTTTCGGGTTGAGAGTGGGAGTAAAACTCCTTAGCATCAGAGCGTGTTAATAATAATATAGGAAATACTAATGCTCTGATGGTCATTTCAAGAAAAATCCTTTTTTAGTGAGCACCTAGAAGCCAATGGGAACATATGTGGCAAATTTGAAGTTTGTAGACTTTATGGTTCTGGAGATTTTGTGATGATGCGTGAGTGGTATTTCGCTTTTATATATATAGATTAGCCAAGTATTCTAAAAAAATAACCAAGAGCAGTACAATGTGTCATTGGATGTCTTCATATGGCGTCTAGATAGGCATCAGCTTTAAATGCCTTTATTTCAGTAATTCCTTCACTGAGGAAGTTGAACAGTATATGGCTTTTTCCAACTTTGTGGTTCTATGATAGTTACAAGGAAATTACTGTTTAAATATATTTTCCCCGATTTAAGTGTTAGCTAGTCATGTTGTTGCAGTATACATGTATGAATGAATGTTTATTCTTCCCTTTTCTTGTTTCTTTTTTACAGATCTCCGACCTTTACCTGATGTAGCCTTGACAGGGACCTGTACTCGAGAATGCACAGAGTTTGGTCACTCTGATACCTGCTGGATGCCAGGTCAGTCCTCTCCAAACCGGCGGCCCAAGAATGCCCTCAAACTCTCCACATTTGTGCCTTTTCAAGACAGAGGGAGTCAAGAACAAGTTGGCAATGGAAGCCCCAGACTCTCAGAAGAGCGCAACACCAAAATGGCTAACCTCCGCCTGCTCCCCACATACAGTGCCTTCTCCAACAGTAGCCATGAGCCCTGCAAGAATTCCCCCATGGAGGAAATCCCTCTCACCCAGACCTCAGATTTCCAGACAGCCACCACACCATCATCCCAAACTGCCAAACGAGAGATCTACCTGTGAGAGTGAGGAGGCCACATAATATCTGAAAACAATGCTGAGACCAGTGTCTAGTGCTCCACTATGAAGTGACTTTTCAAACTGTGATTTTTTATCACTCAGATTGGCAGTTCTGTGCCTGTCAGATGAGACTGCCTTGCCCAGTCATTGGGCATGGAAACACTTCATTAACTGATTCCTCACTGGGCAAGGGAACTGACATCAACCTGAATAGCCAAGCTCTCAATAGTGTGGTCCATGGATAACTGGAAAGAGAGAGAAGGGAATATAGTGAAGAGAGCTTGGCTTCTTGGTTTCAGGGCTGGGGTGGGTGGGAAATGGCTTAGTTACCAAAGGTCCACGCAGATTTGGTGGAGTCCATTGGGCACAGGGCTGAGAGCACTTGGCACAGGTACAGGGGGAAAAGCTGCCTCTCTTGTTACTATACTCCTGTAAATATGAATTTTAGGAATGACATTTATGTCTTGCCTGATTGAGTATTATTTGTCCTTGGAACAAAAAGACTTTGAAACAAACAACACCACAGGGAGAAATTTTCATCTTGAATTTTTCACCACAGAAGAGCACATTGGGGCAAGCACTTCCAACCAGCCCACTCTTTACTTCCACAGTGTAAATAAGAATGAAGCATCCGTTGGGAGGGGGGTATTCTGGCTGGTCAGCAGGACTGAGTAGGAAGGACTTGGCAGAGTTTTTAAATCTTAATCACTTTTCAGACTTCAGAAACGCTTATCAGGTATGGAGGAGCTCTATAGCTAGTAGTCAGCATTTAGCTGTCCTCCTTTGCCCCTACCCCATAGATAATGAACTGCAGTAGTAAACAAAGTGGAAGAACCTTTAGTTTTTCAGGTGGTAGAATGTCTAACTCCCCCAAATTACTCTACTGCTTCATGTGAGGCAGAGAATTTCCATGGGGTCATTAGACCCCAGTGCCATTATTCTGGCCTTTGATTTGTCTGCCTGTAAGCCACCATTGCCTTTGTGAAATGGAGCTTGGACTCAGGGTCACACTTGGGCCCATAGGCCTCTGTATGCTGGAGTCACATACCCCCTCCCTATACTTTTAGACAGCCTCAAGGGATCCAATATTCTCTTCCAGTGCCACATGTTTAGCCACATAGTATCAATTACAGGAGCCTGTCATAGTTTCATTTGAGGCCCATAAAAATGGTGCAACTATTCATGGGCATTATTATCCCCAACCATTGATGTCATCATTTGGGATCACTCAAAAGACCAGCTTTGAATTTATAAGAGAGCACTCTTCCTCCAGCAAGCAGTGGGCTGCTTTGGTGACTACGTTCTTAAATCCCTCAGTATTCTACACTTAGCTAGGCCTGATTCCAGATAGTATAGCATTAATGGCAATTGCCAGCTAGCATTTATGGGACTTTTCCCAGTACATATGATAGTGGAAGACAGTCTCCAGACTGGGAACCTATCCACAGATTAGCTGACATTTGATGTACCCATCTTGTTTCTCTTGGGTTAATTCTGGTTCCAACAGGCCCAACATTTTCCTCACACATTGCCATGTGTTTTTCTAAGCTGTATTGCAGAAGGTGGGCTGGATGTTGCCCTTCTTTACTGTATCTCTGTTCAACTTTCTCAACTGCATGTGTCTAGGAAGGAAAGGAAACAGACATGATATGCTTTGTAAAACTATTGTTTGTGTGGGTATATGGGTATATGTTTGACAGGACTGATCATTTGGAGATAGGTTGGTTATCAAACTAGTAAACTGGTAGGAGCGACATAAAGCAATTTTCATTTTCTTCTGATCATCAGAGATGATTTTTAGGATATGAAATTTTAGTGTCTCCCTGTATTCTCTGTCCTCTAGTGAGCAGATTGCTGATCACCTGCTGACCAAACATAGTGGTAGTGGGAAGCATTGCAGAGAGAAGTCCAATGACTCTAGTCATAAAGTAAACTGCTACATGCCATTGGCGATTAGATGACTGAATTCTTGAGTCTCAGGTTTCAGATCACAGGAAACTTCCGGTGTGTATAAAAAACAAGGACTTCTTCTGCCCCTATACTTTTTAAGGCTCAGGGCTATTTCAGCTGCAATCCATAGGATGGAGACCAGGAATAAAGCACTTCCTATCCACTCTTGTATCAAGAGCCTAAGGTTAGGGTGATCATGTGTAATGTAAACAGGAAAAAGTTCTGAAATAGTTTGTTGATTTTTAACTTAATATATGTGAATCCACATATTATGGCTTAGCAAACCAGACTGCTTTGGCTTGTGCCTCAATTCTTGGTTAAAAATCTGTCTGGACTGTATGTGTAAATAAAGTTATTGAGGTAAATAAATAAAAACATAAACAAACACTGTCCAATCCACCATACCCAGATTCTTTCCAGTGTATGGTATGGAAAGGACAGGTCTTTCCATATTTCTATTCTATTCTATTCTATTACTCTACTCTACTCTACTCTACTCTACTCTACTCTACTCTACTCTACTCTACTCTACTCTACTCTACTCTACTCTACTCTACTCCACTCCACTCCACTCCACTCCACTCCACTCCACTCCACTCCACTCCACTCCACTCCACTCCACTCTATATTCTATTCTATTCTATTCTATTCTACTCTTCTTTCCCACTATGAAAGGAATAGATGGGAGCCAAAATCACTAATGAAGGAATACCTGCATTGCTCAGGTAAAATTATCCTCTTTTAGGCCTATCCATAGGTTTGAACTCACTTAGTCAAAATATAACTGGAAGCAATCTAATTTCTAGTCCATCCCTTGCAGATGGGAGTTATAAAACTGACCTCATTCCAAAATTGCTTCGGTATTTGGATATACTTGCTATAGGCCCATTGGAACAAATAAGATTGCTTTTTGGTAATAAGCCAAGGCTGATAACCTGAATGTGGAGAACTCTTCATCTCTTTTCCTTTGTTTTTTTCCAGAAATATGAAATAAAAAAGACTGGCTATTCAGGTAAAGGGGTTGTAAAACAGTATTACCTGGCCTCCCAAACTCAACTAAGACTTTGAAATATGTTTTGTGTGAGGCAAAAAGGAATATGGTGCCAGTAGTAATTGAAATGTAGTCTTGAGGAATATAGTCTTAAGAAAAACAAAAGTTGCCACTGAATATAAAAATGCCATAGGAGTTTGTGTGGTTGATAATCCAATGGTCAAAATACCATTAGGAGATACTCACATTCACGATTTCAAACCAGAAAAAAACCAAACCATGCCTAGAAGAAGAGGTTGAGAAAGTTAGGAAGAAGAGCATTCAGTGAGTTCTGGTCTAGACAAGTGCATTCAAAGGCAAGGGGAAGACTTTTGAGCACTACTTTAGGACAAGCCAGGGGTAATACCAAAGGTGCAAGACCAGACACAGATCAGTTGAGTGAGATGGAACGAAGCAACCCCTTTGTAATTCTTCGTGTTGATTCTATTTATACGAGATTTCAGTTCTTGCTTGTGATGCCTTGTTTTTTTGTACAGTTTTATGTACATGCAGGTGTAGCTTTTTCTAAAGGAGAAATCCTATAGCAGAGTAAAGAGTATCCAACTATTTTTGAATTGTGCCATTTGTTTAGGTACTGCCTCTTTTTCTCCTGCTAAGGTTGTATTGCTCTCAATGTGATGCATATCCCTTGCACTGGGAAAGCTTTGGGCCTAGGGCTCTCCCCTGGCACTGTGAGCACAATTGATTCCTTTGTAATCCTTTTTGTTTGGAGCCGTGAGCATGACACCTCGTGAGCCCATTTTGTTCTCTTCCATTCTGTTGGTTTGCTGAGCTGTCAGATGACAAACACCACTGTAATTAGCCCTCCCAAAGCTTTACAATAAAAATGTGAAAACCTTTTGGCTTGGCCTGATTTCTTATCTCTGCAGATCAACTGAACTGTTCTTTTCTTTCCTAAAAGCCAAATTATGTAGCATGGGATTTTTCTTCCTCTCCCTCCCCCAATACTATTCTGTGTGTGTGTGTTTGTACGTGCACACGCACACCTGTGTATTAGATCAATATACAACATATTCAAGCATGCTAACTTACATTTAATTCTCTTTTGAATGAAATCCTTTCACATTCCCTGTACCCATTCATGTTCGTTACAATTCAGTTTAAGTACTATATAAAGTGACAAATAACATATACCTCACATATATTCTCCACATAAAAAGTACTGCTTAGTTAATTAACCACAATTTTTCATGTTAATATAATTACATATATAATTACACACCAGTGGTGGGTTTCAAAAATTGTTCAAACCTACTCTGTGGGTGTGGCCTCCTTTGTGGGAGTGGCTTGCCACCCATGTGACCGAATAGGAGTGGCTTGCTGCCCATGTGACCGGATATGAAGATGCCGACGACACTTGTCAGAACCACCTTAAATTACCTCACACACAGCACTGGCATGCATAAGAACATGATGTAAACTTGTTTTTGAAAAGGCATCTTTGGTTTGCGTTAAAACAACTTCAACACACGCAATGTTCTGATTGCACCACAAACACAGTAGTCATCCCTTACCTTTCACAGAGGCAATGAGTTTTATAAATATGAGCATGATAGTGTAGAATAATCATATCCAAGGACCAGTGGTGGGTTTCAAAAAAATTTGGAACCTCTTCTGTAGGTGTGGCCTCCTTTCCGGGTCCACTAGTGAAACCTCTTCTAACCGGTTCGGTAGATTTGACGAACCGGTTCTACCGAATAGGTGCGAACTGGTAGGAACCCACCCGTTACACACACACACACAAATTTTGTGTGTGTGTGTAGGTCTTTGGTTATTCGGGTTTTCTCCCGCGTAAAATTGGAGGTGTCTTGGCGACGTTTCGACGAAGTCTCATTCATCATCTTCAGGCTTCGTGCTTCCAGGAGCAATGTGAGATCTCGGCCGTTTCTTAACTGTTTCTTAACTTAACTGCCAGTGGGGGTTTGAGCTGATTGGGTGGGAGCTTGGCTGTGTTCTGATTGGGTGGAGGTGTGTTCTGATTGGTTGGGGGTTTGTGTTTCATGTAACAATAGGAGGGGTTTAAAGAGGCTAATGGTGCATTTGCAGTCTGGCTTCTGGTCCTTGGTCGTGCCTCCTCATCAGTGTGGGTTTTTGTCTGCTTTCTTTGTGGATGTGACATCCTGTGTGGCTCTTGTGAGTGTGGGCCTGGTGTCATTCATCATGTTAGGGACTCGTTTATCAATAAGGGCAGGCTTCCAAATGGCTGGCAGGCGGGAGGTATAGAAAAACGCCCACACAGCATGAACAGGCGGGGAAGACTCTGGCTCTTTCGAGAGTGACTCTGAAGACGACCCCCTGGTAAGCGAACTGTTTGAGCCAGTCATATTGCCCTTAATACCATTCATTCCAGCCAGAAAAAAAGAGTAAAGCTCTCCACCCTGCTAGACTTGGGGTGCACCCAATATCTAATAAGGCCAAACCTGATCAAGAGATTGGGCATCCGCCTGCAAAAACTAAAGACCCAAATTGCATTCTATCTGCTAGTTGGGCCAATCGCAGGTGTGGAGCCAGCCACTTTTGCTATGGAGCCCCTGGAAATAGCCATGAGGGCCCACGAGGAGAGACTCACCTTCATAGTGGTACAAGGAATGTAGTGGCCAATGGTCTTGGGGCTCACCTGGATGAAATGGTGGAACCTTAGACTGGAAAGAGTGGACCCTAAGATTCCAGTGGGGCATGACCGGACAGGATGACTACAGGGAGGAGCAGGGGGAAAGGCCAAAGAAAGAAATTGGAATGCAGAGACTTAATTGAGGTGTTTAGCGAAGAGGACTCTGACAAGCTCTCCACAAATCTCCCCACAGACTGTGCCTACTTACTACTGTAAGTAGTCCTTACAGTTCTCAGTAATTGGAACTGAGAACTCTGTTGCTAAGTGATGTGATTGTAAGGTGTGATGTCATGTGACTATGCCAACTTATGACTGCAGTTCAAACAGCCTCGGTTGTCATTGAATCCCACAGAGCCCAATTGGGAATGGGCCCATGTATTTAGGACCAAGTTTCTTAAATGTCATCTACTTTAAAATCTTTTGGCTTCACACATTTTTTGTCAGCTTGTTTCTTAGGTGCCTGACATGCCTCTTCCAGTGCCTTACGGGCAACTGGCCAAATGTTCTGCAGTTGGGCTATCCACTCTGCTAAAGAGGGTATGTGTGGTTTCTCTTGAGGCAGTTCTGGCATAGCTAAAAAGTCCTGACTGGAGGCCACTTTAAATGGGGTGAACCCTGTGCTACTATGCACAGAATTGTTGTTGTTGTTGTTTTTGAATATATTTTTATTATTTTTACATTTAAAACAATGCAGTACTGTGAAGTCAAAGTGACCATACATTCACATTATATACAACTAGTCTCAACCATTAACTATTAGCCTACTTAATAGATTGTCTATCCTTCTGTCCAGTCATAATATATAGTTTGTTCCAGTCTTGTCACCTTGTCTTATACCACTCATAAAATCTGTTCTAGGCTTCAAAATATTATTCTGTGCAGAATATTATGCACAGAATTGTTATATGCTACCTCTGCAAAAGGCAAATGTTCAGCCCAATTTGTTAGTAATTAATGTAGCACCTGAGGTCATGTTCCAGGACTGAGTTAGTTCTCTCATAATCCCCATTAGTTTGGGGGTGATGGGAGGAGCTTAAGCTCTGGGCAGTTCCCAACAGCTTCAAAAATTCTCGCCAAAACTGATGTAAATCGCACTCCTCTATCAGAAATAATGCACTCAGGCACACTGTGCAACCTATACATGTGTTGTACGAAGAGTTTAGCTAACATCTTTGTGGAGGGAATTTTGGGGCAGGGAACAAAGTGCACCTGTTTTGAAAAAAGATAAGTAACAACCCAAATAACAGTGTTTCCCCCCACTTTCAAGCAATTCCACAATGAAGTCCATAGATATTTCTTTCCGTGGTGCCCTCTTCTGGCAAAACAATATGGGCTGGGCTCTCTAGCTAGCAAAACACTATGGGCATTCTCAGCCGTTTGAGTCTCAGTCCCAGCTTTTCATTTTTTTTCCTGGTTGAATTCACTTAGACAATTTGAAATAAAGTTCAGCAGCTCTGAGTTTTTTCAAGACTGAGTGCACAGGTTTCACATGTTACTCTAAAGTTTCCATGTAGATGAGGATGTCATCAAGATAAACTAACACACACACATCTTATACAGGTGTTCATGCAGCACCTCATTTATCAATTGCATAAAAACTACTGGTGCCCCATGCAGTCTGAATGGGTTATTCTAAACTGGAGGGCAATTGAAGGTGGTTTTCCACATCTCCTGATTTTATATGGACTCTGTAGTACGCTTCCCTTAAATTCAACTTAGTGAACAATTTCCCCTTGGCCAGGTGAGCTAACATGTCCCTCATGAGGGGTGGAGGGTACACAATTTCCAAGCAAATGGCATTAAGATTTTTATAGTTCACACATAAGTGAAGAGAGCCATCTTTCTTCTCTTGAAATAACACTGAAGCAGCTACCTGCAGCCTAGCTGGCTGGATGAACCTCTTCTTTAGGTTTTTATCAATGAATTACATAACTCCTCCAATTCGCATGGGGTCATCGAGTAAATCTGTGGCTTGAGGAGTTTCACCCCAGGGAGGATTTCTATACTGCAATCAGTAGGGCAATGGGGTGGGAGTTCATTGGAAGCCCTTTCACTGAATGCCTCTCTGAGGTCCCAATATTCCTTTGGGGTTTTCTCCTTCCCCTCAATTCTCTCACGTGCAAATTCTGCCAGTTCTTTTGTGGCTCTGGCTATGCAGGAGGGTTTCCCTACCCCCCTTTCCCAGCTGGGTGGAGCAGATGCATAGCAGTCCCTTCCTCCAATTCACCTGTGGGTTCCACTTCCATAGCCAGGGTAATCCTAGTATGAGGACCGTTCCATCCCTGGGGAATCCTCCATCCACATCTCTACTGGTTTGGTTACACAATGGGCTACCTCCCCCCCCCCCAGCCACTGAACCATCCAACTGGCAAAAGGCAATGGGTACTTTCATTGTTCTCAGTCTTAGTCCCATTTTTTCCACCACCTGTGGGCTAATAACACACCTGGTGCAACCAGAGTCTAAAAGAGCCAGCATCTTTCCCTGGGCACCAGTTGAGGGTAGAGGGTAGAGCCAAGGTGGCACAGTGGTTAGAGTGCAGTACTGCAGCTGCTTCAGCTGACTGCTAACTGCAGTTCGGCAGTTCAAATCTCACCAGCTCAGAGTTGATTCAGCCTTCCATCCTTCCGAGGTGGGTAAAATGAGGACCCAGACTGTGGGTCTGAAAGCCCTATGAAGCAGTATATAAGTCTAACTGCTATTGCTATTGCTACTGGGGTTGTCATGGGGCCCACATGAGGACTTACTAGAGGGTCAGAGTCAGCTTTGCTTTCCCATGAATTGGCTGGGGTTCCCATCTCCTCCAGGCCTGGAAGAGGGAAATCCATGTCTTCCACACCTTTCAGGGCTGTTTCACTGGCTGCTTCTCAGCTTTTTCTCTCCAGCCAAGGTCAGTTTATGGCCAGACTTAGAGTAGCAATCAGCAGCCCGGTGCCTCTCCTTCCCACATCTGAAGCATGCCGTCAATCTGGGCTTGTTTGTTGTCTCCCCTTTCATTGCTCTACGGACCTCCCTCGAAGCAGGGGGTGGGTTTTTGCTCCAACTACTGCCCCCACGGTGTCAATTTCTGGCCAGGTCAATTTCCACATCACCGGCCAGCACATACTAGCTCTGAAGATCTCGGGGAGCCCCTCGGTTAACACAGTTCTGGTACATGTCGTCATTAAAGCCATCTTTGTAGCCATCCATCAGCGCTTCCCGGGACCAACCCTGCATGAGTACAGCCAGCTCTCAAAACTCCTGAGTATATTCTGCAACTAATCTCCAACCGTGGATTAAAGATTTCATCCTGGTTCTTGCCTTCCTGTCGGCAAGGGGGGTCTTCAAAGCAGGCCCTCAGGGCCATCATAAATCCATTGTAGTCCCTCAGCTGCAGGGAATCATTGTTTTGAACGGCCACCATCCACTCAGCTGCAGTACCTTCCAACACCATGGTAACGTCATGGTAACGCCATGGTAACATCTAACTTTTGCAGCTTCTGATGAAAAATCTTTTCCATACTTCTGCATTAGTTCCAGACTTGAGCTAAGAAAAATCCCAGTGCTTTGTGATCTCCTCCATATTAGTAATAGTTTATTCAATTTGTATGCCACCCTATTCCTGAGAGACTCAGGGCGGCTAACAACCAAAGAGAAGGAATCTTTGGAATTCGGTGCCTTTGCAGGGCTTCTACCCCCCCCCCCGCCCCCACTTGGGGGAGCAGGGGCTGCTGCTGCTGCCACCACCGCTGGAGCTCCAGCTGCCTGTGCTAGTCCTGGTCCAGCTCCCAGGGCGGATTCGGGGTTGGTCAAAGCTTCTGTTTCCTCCTCAGCCTGTTCAGCTCCTCCACACTCCAGCCCGGTGTGACTTTCATGCATTCTCTGATTCCCCCAGGCTTCCTGCAGAAGGTGTAAATTTTGGGTCATCATAAGGTCCTCTTTTTCGGTTTCCTGTCAGGCAGCCTCTGGTCACCAGTGCCGGGTGGCGGTAACTCCCGGGAGAATCTCCTCTGGAGCATCCATCTGTGCCTCTCCCAATGACCATCTGGGCCGAACCAATTTCTCCTCAAGTTTCAGTTCAGCCATCCACTCCGTTTCCAGGGGAGGAGAAGATCCAACAGCACCCAGGTCGTCCTGGTCGCTGCATGGGTTAGACATGGTTGGTGCAACCCCCTCAGAAGCTTTAACTCCAGGATGGTTGCAAAGAGAACTTGTTTAATGTCAGGTGTGCTCCTTCAAAATCCAAGAAAGGAAACCCCCAAATACATTGTTTTAGAGAAAAGGTACATTTACTGGATATGAAATGAAAACAGTGAAAGTGAAGCAAGATCTGAGGCAAAAAGCCACGAACTTATACAAATCAAATATTTACCCAAATCCCTCCCCACAGTCATCCCAACCCAAATGTCCAATTTCCAAGGGTGTCATGTGGGGTGCATCTCCAGGTGGCCTCATCCAGCTAGAATGCAGAGATGGTTGATCTTGACCAAACTCAAACACAAGCCTTCAACATGTGCAGAAGATAATGAGAATAAAACTCCCTTTTTCAAGATGTCTCCACAGCATGACTCCCCTCCCAAACACCATGAACCCCCTCCCTCCCTGTTATTATGGCCGCCGATAGCAAGCAGAGGCTGACAGTCTTGCTCAATAAATAACTTATTTTCTATACCCATTTCTCTACATGGATCTGGAATTAATTTATATTTGATCAAAAAATCCTTAGCTTTTTCTATGGAATTCAGCCTAAATGTTTGCTCTTGGTAAGTATCACCCCTTCCAATTTATCCCAATGGAATAAAACTTTTTGCTGCTTCAGGACATCAGTAAGGAAAGCATAATCTTTCCTTTTTCTCAAAATTCTGACCAGAATTTCCTTCAGAACAATAATAGTTATATTTTCCATTTTCAGCCTGTATTTAAAATAGCAATCCATTGAGACAAGATCCTCACCTTTGATGGCAGGCAAACTTTTAGCTCCCCTACAAACTCTCCAATTTAAGGCTTAGAATGCTTTCTAAGTCAGAAGAACACAGATACACCCTGGGATAGGGGGAGGCTTTGGAAATTGACCCCTTTGCTCCCCTGGAAAGCCAGGAGCTCTCAAACTGCTTCTTAAAGAAGAAGTAGCAATCAGGTGAGTCCCTGGTTGGGGCGGGGCAACCAAGCAATTCACTGTGGAATAATCAGCCATTCTAACAGACAATGAAAACCTCTTCTTAGGTTTTCTTCTTAACCTCTTTCTTAGGGAGAAAGGAATGGCTGAGGGGGAGGGGAAGTAGAAGAGGGGATTGTTGGAAGGGAGAAATGAAAGTTGGAGGGGTAGAAGGAAGGGTGTATGTAGGATAGAAGTGTTATGAGTTGTTTATTGCTTCTTCTTTTTTTAACTGCACAGTATTTAAGTGATTGTATAAAGGAAAAGGAAAATGTAATAAAAGAATCTTTGATAAAAAAAAATAAAAAAAAAAGAAAACCTCTTCTTAGGCACTAGTTAGATTTGTTGTTGGGGTTGGTGTTTTTTTTTGTTGTTGTTGCATATTTACTTTTCATACTGAAAGAGGTTTTCTCTAGTTGCAGCCTACTGTTTTATTTCTTCGTGGAATTTCCATCATTTTTGAGGCTTTGTGATTTAAGATGGTGAGAGGGAGGAGCTGAGATAGCCAAGTCAGAATAAGGAGCCTGATACAAACTGAAACCAAAAGCGTGTGGAAACTATTTCTGAAATTATTTTTTTAGTGAATTTTATATTATTAGCTGACTCAACAGACTTGGTTTTCAGAGTTCAAACAAGAACTTTTTCATGAAGTGCAGAGACTGCTGTGGGTTGTATGTGTGAACAGTTTTGTTTTTAATAGCTTTTGATTGCTTATTTGTGGTTATATGGTCAAAGTTCTGATTATTTTTCACCCTGAGGCCTTTTCCTATAATAATGCTGATTCACCACAAGAGGGAGCCAAAAGACTCTATTGATCACTTTTCTTAAGAACACTCTTATTAAATCCAGTGAAATATAGGTTTCAAGCCTATAATTTGGTAATTTATAATTTTAAAATATATTTTTTTAATTTTAAACCTAAAAGTATGGCCACAAGGAGGAAGACAGAGAAATTAGACCTACTATCAGGAGATATAGGTATAGAACCTTTAAAGCCATTTATGGATGAGTACATGTTAAACATGCAAGAACACATCCAAAATGTTGGATTAAAGCTCGAAACCAAGTTTGATTCACTCGCAAGTGAACTCTGGGCAGAAATCAAATGTCTGAAAGATGAAATGAAACAGGTGAAAGCCAGAGTAGATTGTATGGAACATGGATTGGAGAAGACAAATACTTGGTGTGAAGCTGAACTGGATGAGGTAACAACTCTGGAAGCTCGGATTAAATAATTTCAATTAAGATTTTGTAAAATACCTGACCAACCAGGTGAAGATACCAGATTAAAATTTAATTAATAAAGAGAAAAATAAAATAAAATGTGATCTTGATAAGGTATACAGATTAAACTCCACTATGAGAAAGTTACCAAGAGATGTTCTAGTTCATTTTACAAGAGTAACAAGGGATCAGGTTTGGTGTGTTTTTTATTGGCTTGCCACTTGTAGGCTTCTTATGCTACTTTTAGTGCTTTGAAGTCTACTGGCCACATATTTTGTAGTTGTATCCACTCTAGTAATGAAGACTTTTGGGGGGGGGGGGGTGTTTCAGAGGTAGCTCAGGAATTGCAACAAAGTCCTAGCCCATGGCTACCTGAATCCAGTGCTGCTATGCCACTTTTATAAATGGCAAGAGGTCAGTCCAATTATCTTGTTGATAATTACTAGTAATTTAGCATCTGAGGTATTGTTCTATATCAGGGGTCTGCAACCTTAAACACTCAAAGAGCCACTTGGGCCTGTTTCCCACAGAAAACAAAACACTGGGAGCCACAAAACCAGGGTGGGAGTGACCAACTCAATGTCACTCACTCCTACCAAGTCACATGACTCCCCCCAGCCATATATATGGCTCTCTCCATTTCTCTCCCTCTACCATCTCTCTCTTTCCTCTATCTCCCTGTCCCCCCATCTCTTTCTTTCTCTCTCCCTCCCTCCCATCTCTTTCTCCCTCCTTTCCTCCCTCTCTCTCTTTTTCCCTCTCTCCCTCTTTCCCTTCCTCCCCTTCTCTCATCTCTCTCCCTCTCCCCATCTCTCTCTTTCTCCCTCTATCTCCCTTTCTTCCCCCTTCTCTCTGCTGAGAAATGATTGCCAGCCATGGTGGAGGCTTCCCTGCAGGTGACCCTCCTCCCACACTCATGACCCCTGGCCCAGAGGATGCACACACATAGGGAGACCCCTTCATGCGAGCGCCAAAGCACAGCAAAGGTGCGAGTAGGGTGGTTGGTCGCTTGCTTAAGGAGTGTCTTCACACTGAAGGAAGAGCCACATTGCGATGTCACAACGTGCGGTCTCGATACTCCAAGACCGCCGTTGACACTTTTGCCACTGGATGGTCTATTGAGACCTAAACCGCTCTGTAGAGAGGGTGATCAGGAAGACGAAGCCTTGCTGGTCTCAGGGACATCGCAAAGTCCCTGATCGACCCAAGGGAAGCGCTTCAAGCCGGCAGTAAACAGGCAGCCCCCAGGCTGATGAAGTCAAGATGCTTCGGAAGGAAGGAAGTGAAAAGAGAAAGTGAGTCCATCTGGTGAGGTGTTTTTTCTATTTTTCAAAAGACTGCCCAAAGAAATTTTTCTTTAAAGCCAAATTAGATCCTTAAGCAAAAGAATTGAGTGGCGAAAATAAACCCTAATTGGATTGTTGTGGAAAGCTTTTTTTTTCCTTTTTAACTATTATTTGTGGATTGAAGTGCTTGCAACTTTTCTCATTTCTCCTCTTAAAGTGAACGGATTGATTTTTTCTTCTTCTGCTTTTTGTTGCTTTATTTTTTGACTCCTGGATTAAAACCTTCCTTCTTATTTTAACAATTCTTCCTATTGTTATTAAATTTCACTAAAAGAAATCTAAAGAACTTTGTTTCCTATAAGCCAGAGATAAATATTAGAAAGTGAAAAGTAGCACACTGCCACTTGGAGGTCAGAGGCTGGGGTTTTTGAAACAACGTATCTCTTCTCTTTCCTTCTTTGATTTCACTGACTTTGTAGCTGAAGGGTTTGCAACTTGTTTACAGAAACTGATAAAGAGCCAAGGGCATGAATTGTTTTCACAGATACCTTTGAGAACTATTTTGGCAGGGGAAAGAAAGGGGGGAAACAGAACCATTCTCCTTTGAAAAGCATAAAAGAACTTGTGTTCAAGTCAATCTAAAATAAAAAATAAAAGAGGCCTGGAAGGCTAGAGTGGCAGTGGCTATTTTTTTTTTCTTTCTTTCTTCTCTTTTGGAAACAATATTCAGATAAGGAAACTTTAAAATTCCAAAATATCTTTGCTGGAATTCAAAATCTATTAGAAGGATATGGGAGAATTGAGAAGAAGTTGGAAAGACTAGTCTTCCTCACAGCAAAAGATGATGGGGTTGGAGCCTCAAAAGTTAAAGGGGAGAATGAAGATATAGAAGATAAAGATAAGGCAATAGATGAATTTATTAATGGATCAAATGTGGGTGAAAGTGGAAAGAAGGGAATATGGAAAAGGAAATTCGACGAATTGGAGCTCTACCCCAGATTCCAGGACACAGAAGAAAAAAAAATAGTAATGATGATGGACTTAAGAAGAGAAATTTTTTCAGAAGCAAGATTGACAACCAAAGACAAGCTAATTTTAGTAGCAGCTGGTGGGCAACGAGATTACCTGAGAGATTCTTCAAGCAACAAAGTGCGGAGAAAAGTCTATAAAAACCTTATAAAGGAGATAAAAAGAAGACTGACACCACAATTGGCAAGAGAGATAAAACTGTTTTGTTACTGGAAAGACACAGGTTGACAATGAAAGCTGATAATAAAAAATAGTTGATTTTGGTGATTAATAAGTAGGAATTTAGTAACTCTTAGATTGTTTTAGATTGTTATCAAATGTTTATTCATTAACAAATAATTAACTATAATAGCAATAATAAAATGATAATGGATACAGCTTAATGATATATATATGTACTAGCAATCTAGTAAAAGAAATTTGAATATAAATTGAAATTGTGACTTGGGAAAAAGACCTATAAATTTTATTAACAAATTTTTATTTAGATCTTGTTATAAAGGTGTAAGGTTTTTTTGGGGGGGGGTCTGACAAGGGGTGATGGGACATAAATAGTAAATGATTTTTAGCCAATTATAATAACAACAAGGAAATGTCAATGGATATTGTTTAACAATATATGTATGCTATGATATTGGCAAAAGTAACTTGGATATAAATTCTAAACAGTGAGTTGGGGGGGAAATGTTTAGAAACTTTATTAATTGACTTTTACTTAAAAGATGTCATAAAGGGTAATGTTATTGGAGGATTTTTTGAAATAGCTAATGAATGCCATTATGTGGTTGTGTCTTTAAGTATCAATGATTTGAGGTAAAAGCATGCTGAAATAATTGTAGTCAAATGAGAATAGTGGTATATTGATAGTAAGATATACAAAGATTTTTGATTTAAAGTGTATAATCTAATATGAACTATAAGTAATTACTTTGGAAGAAATGCACGAAAGTTATCTGTAGCCAATCGACACGCTTTCTACAAGATGTAATGAAGGATGATTCTTTTTGTGTGTTTTTGTTCAATTAAAATTAAAAAAAAACTTTTAAAAAGGAGGATCTTAACAGGATGCTGCACTTTGGGTCTTCCCATGCATGTGCACCCACCCGGCCCTGCCATAGCTGGCCAGGGGTTCATGAGAGGAGGAGGAGGAGGAGGGGGCCACACAAAAGGAAGCCTCCACCATGACTGGTGATCAATTTCCAAAAAGAAGATATGAAAGTAGTGAAGCGAGTTTGCTGGGAGCTGCAGCAGAGGGCCCAAAGAGCCACATGTGGCTCCAAAGCCACAGGTTGCTGAGCAGGTTCTCTCACACTCCCCATTCATGTGCGGAATAAAGAGTTTGGCCAGGATGTGGGCTGATGGGATATTTAACTAAGGCAGGATATCAGCAGGTAGCCAGACTCTGCAAAGATGAAGTCAGGAAAACAAAGGCTCAGAAAGGCTCAGAAAGACTTGCAACAAAAGTCAAAGATAATTTTTAAAAAAAGTTTTTTCCAACATATAAATAACAAGAAAAAAATCAAGAAAACGGTTGGTCCACTAAAGAGAGAAGACAACAAGGAAGTAACAGGCAACAGTAAGAAAGCAGAACTACTTAACTCATTCTTTGCATCGGTCTTTACTCAAAAAGAAACTAACCTCCAGAAACATAACTGTAAATAATAGACTGGAAATAAAAATTAAAGTAAGAAAAAAATAATACGAGAACACCTGTTTGATCTTGATGAATATAAATCACTGGAGCCTGACAATTACATCCCAGAGTTCTAAAGGAGCTGGCAGATGTCATCTCAGAACCACTGTAACACATCTTTCAAAAATCCTGGAACACCGGGGAATTTTAGAGGACTGGAAAAGAGCTGATGTGGTTCCCATCTTCAAAGAAAGGGGAAAAAACAGACCCAGGAAACTTCAGACCAATCAGCCTAGCATCAATACCCAGGAAGATATTGAAAAAGACAGAATAAAAAACAGATCTGGAACATCTAGAAACAAGTAAAATAATAATTAGTAGCCAGCACGGGTTTGTTAAAAACATAATGCCAAACCAATCTTATTTCATTCTTCAACATAGTGACTAAATTAGTTGACCAGTGAAATACTGTGGGCATAATACACTTAGATTTCAGCAAGGCATTCGACAAAGTAGAACACAATCTACTTCTTGGTAAGCTAGAAAAAAGTGGGATAGATAGCTTCACCACCAGATGGATTCATAACTGGCTGACAAAGCATACTCAATGAGTAGTCTTTAATGGATCTAAGTCTACATGGAGAGAAGTAAACAGCGGGGTACCACAAGGTTCCATCTTAGGCCCAGTACTCTTCAATATCTTCATAAATGACTTAGATGAGGAAATAGAAGGGGAACTTACCAAATTTGCAGATGATACTAAAATGGCAGGAATAGCTAACACCCTAGAAGATAGGTTCAAGATCCAGATGGATCTTGACAGATTTGAACACTGGGCCCTATCTAACTAAATGAAATTCAAAGAAAAACCAAAAGTACACATATAAACTGGCTGAAACCAGGCTTAATAACAGTGACTATGAGAGGGACAATCAGCTGGACAACCAACTAAATGTAAGCCAGCAGTGTGCAGTGGCAGCCAAAAAAGCCAATGCAATCCTAAGTTCCATTAACAGAGTGGTACAATCAAGATCAAGTGAGGTACTAATACTACTCTATAAAGCCATAGTAAGACCACATCTAGAGTACTGCATCCAGTTTTAGTCACCATACTATAAAAAAGTTGTTGAAACTCTAGAAATAGTGCAGAGAAGAGCAACTAAGATGATTAGGGGACTGGAGGCTAAAATATACGATGAGCGGTTGCATGAACTGGGCATTGAAGAGAAGTGAAGAGAAGAACCAGCAGTGTTCCAATATTCAACGGGCTGCCACAGAGAGGAGGGGGGTCAAGCTATTTTCCAAAGTACCTGAAGGTCAGACAAGGAATAATGGGTGGAATCTGACCAAGGAGAGATTCAACCTAGAAACAAGGAGGAACTTTCTGACAGTGAGAACAATCAACCAATGGAACAGCTTGCCTTTGGAAGTTGTGGGAGCTTCATCACTTGAGATTGGACTGTCATTTGTCAGAAAGTGATGTAGGGTCTCCTGCTTGAGTTGGGGTTGGATTAGAAGACCTTTAAGGTCCCTTCCAACTCTGTTAATTTGTTAGCAAGGAATGAAGTGGACTTGTTTTGAGAATACGTCTGTAACCACCAAAATCACTGTGTTTCCATAGAAAGTCCATAAAGATTTCCTTCCAAGGAGCATGCAGATTCAGCACTGGTTGTAGTAGTTCCTGAGCTTCCCTGACTGTCTTTTTGCTGATGCACACACTGGGCAAGTGGGCACTTTTTTTTTTTTTTTTGAGGGATGGCAACAAAAATTATTTATTGATTAAATGCAGTTTTTACAAAGCTAAAATGCCCTGCTGTTTTTGAGTCATGGTAAGTTTGAAAAAACATGGCTCACAGGGGACATATAATTTCACCCCTACCCAGGCCAGCCCAACCCTAAGGATGCATTTTTCTTTGTGGCCTATTAGCCATTATCATTTTAAAGACAGTTTTCAGTTTGTTTAGCATTTCACAGGGAATGTCTGGCTCAGTTTCCCCCTGAACCCACGTGATTACTACCGTGCTTTCCTGAAAATCCTGTCCCAATCAGGCTTTTCAGTGCATGTGTTAAAATATCCCCCCCTGAAAATTACCCCCCCCCAAAAAACTAAACCACATGCGCAGCTGGTCCCTGCCATTTCCTCTAGTTGCTTGCCGTGCAAACAACACAAGGTGAGGAGGCGAGGCTTGAGGAGGCGAAGGGGGGACATTCCCCATGTACCCCACAAGCCATTACCGTATCTAATGGTAATGCTGAAAAAAAGAGTGCCTGTGGCAAAAAGAGTGCTTGCCACAAAGAGTACCATACCGGTAACGTTGGTGGCCATGGCAAAAAGAGCACCCGTGGCAAAAAGAGTGTCCTCCATGTCTCGCACCTCACTCCATACCAGTAATGCTCCGACCGTAGCAAAAAGAGCACCCTCTGCACCTCGTGCCCCACTCCATACTGGTACACCACCTAGGGAAAAAGTAAGAGAGAGAATGGGGAAATAGGAGAGGAAAGAAGGAAAAAGAAAGGGAGAGGAAAGAGAGAGAAAAACAGAAATGAGAGGGAGAACGGGGAGAAAGGAAAGAAAGAAAAAGAAAGGAATGGAGAGTAAAAAGAGAAGAACAGAAATGAGAGGGAGGGAGGGAGAAATTCATTTCCCACACACAGGGAACCCACAATCGCAAACCCTGAACCCATACACAGCAAAACCACAATGCCAAATCCCAACCACCAGACCCACAGTGTTTTGGATTACTGGATTTAATGATCTAAAATGACTTTTATTTTGACCCCCAAAGGGGAGAATGGGGCGAGAGAAAGGAAAGGAAAGAAAGAGAGAATGAGAGAGAGAGGAAGGAAGGGAGGGAGGGAGAGGAAAAAGAGAGAAAAGAGAAATAAGAGGGAGGGAGAGACAGAGAGACCAATTTGCCACACACAGGGAAACCACAATCGCAAACCCTGAACCCACACACAGCGAAACCACAATACTCATGAATGATACAACAATCAATTTATTCAAATTCAACAATATTTTCAAACTCAACAAATATTTTCAAACTCAGCATTTTATTCCAATATGGCAGTCATGTCATCTTCTACAACATCAAAACTGTCCACATCATGAATTGCATTCTGTGTTTCTTGGGAGTCCAATTTGTTCAACACCATTGATCCCAATCACTTATGCTTAGCAATAGTGGCCTCCTTAAAGGAGTACCTCCTGTTCATGTAACCTGTTCTTATTGCATTTGCAACACAATCGTCATTAATTTCAACCCCATTCATACGTTTTGGCAGGCAAGGTTTCGCAAAATTCCCTCTTTGGATTCTTATCATTTGAGAAGTTTGATTGAACTCATGAGAAGGTTTTTTTACAACATGTTTCCCCAGACACAACGGCAAGGAATGCAACGGAGCTGGAAAGGTAAGACACATGTCTCGCTTCTCGCTTGTCCCACTGCTACCTGCCAGAAATGCCAGAAAATAATAAGCCCCGCCCCTGATAATCAGGCCAAGCCCTTATTATGGGGATCAAAAGAAAATAAGACCCTGACATATTTTCGGGAAAACACGGTACTGCCACCAATTGGTTTGATGAAATATCTGGTCATACTATTTCAGATTTGGCATTGTTGTACTGCATTTTCTAGCAGAAAGCATCTGCTAGAAAATCCCTCCCTCTGGGGTATAGCATAGAGTAAAATTAAACCAATTGAAATACTGCGTCCAGAAGGCTTGCTTAGCAGGATAACATCCACAGGGTTTTTTTAACTTCCAAGTTCTTGTGGTCTGTCCATATTTCAAATGGGGGTTTAGACATTTCTTTCTAGGAAGTGCCACCAAGTTAGCAATGCCCATCGAAATGCATAACCTTCCTTCTCTCACACCACACACCTTTATTCTGAAGTTGTTTCCATGTGTGAGGGGGGGGGGGTACTGCTTTAACCTTTGCCTGTTCCATCTCCATGCCCTCATGCAAGATCTGGTATCCCAGGTATTTGATTTTGTTCTGATGGAATTCACATTTGGAAAGTTTAGCATACAGCTCTGCTGCCTGCAATTTTGTTAATGCTGCTCACACAAATTTAATGTGTTCATCCCTTATCTCAGTGTAAATCAGAATGCACCCCTTTGTATAGGTATTCATGCAGGACTTTGTTTATTAGCTGTATGAATACAGTTGAGCCCCTTGTAGCCTGAAAGGTAGTATCCTGAATTGGAAGCAATAGCAATAGCAGTTAGACTTATATACTGCTTCATAGGGCTTTTAGCCCTAAGCGATTTACAGAGTCAGCATATTGCCCCCAACAATCCGGGTCCTCATTTTACCCACCTCTGAAGGATGGAAGGCTGAGTCAACCCTGAGCTGGTGAGATTTGAACCGCTGAACTGCAGAACTGCAGTCAGCTGAAGTAGCCTGCAGTGCTGCATTTAACCACTGCGCCACCTCGGCTCAGCACTCCATAGGGCAGTTAAAGGCTGTTTTCCACTCATCCTCTTCCTTAATCCTGACACAGTAGTACATTTCATGTAAGTCCAGTTTCGTAAAAATCTTTTCCTTGGCTAGATGTGCTAACATGTCCTTCATGAGTGGCAAGGGGTACACATTTTCCACACAGACTGCATTAAGTCCGCAGTAATCTACGTACAGGTAAAGGGAGCCATCTTTTTTTTCTTGGAACAGACCTGGTGTCAGGCGTGCCTTCTTCAGTAACCAAGAAAGAAAACTCCCAACTCCATTATTTGTAGAATTAAAAGTACTTTTACTAGTTATGAAAAGATAACTGTGAAAGTAAAGCAAGATCTGAACCAGAAAGGTTCAGAAAGGTGCGAACACATACATATCAAACAATTACCCAACCCCCTCCTTCTAATGATCTCCACCCCAGTGTCCAATCTGCAATTCCCTAAGGTGTCGTGTGGATTGCATCTCCAGACAACATCATTACGTTAGTATGCAGGACGGTTGGTCTTGACCAGGTCCAAACATCAGCCATCAGCATGCACAGAATATGGGGAGAAGAAAACTTTTTTTGCTATATCACCTCCAGTACCATTTATTCCCATCCCAAATACCATGCCTCCACCCTCCCCGTTTCTATGGCAGCCGATAGCAAGTAAGCAAAGCAGAGGCTGACATCTGGCCCTCCTTCAGAAAAGGATATCATCCCTGGAGAAAGAGAAAACAACACAAAACAACAATAACAAGCATTAGCATTTTGATGAAATTCAAGGGTTATCAGGATATTTGGTATAGAACTTCTATAAAAGTCTGGAAGCCCTGACATGGGATTTATCCACCCATTCAGCTTGGGAATGGGGGAAATGTCTTTAGGACACCAAATATTGAATGCGTCCTCTACGCTTTCTGGAATCCAAAATTTCCTTAACCTCAAAATGTTGTTCTCCTTCAATAAGAAGAAGAACCGGGGGTGAGGGTTGGGGCGGACGAAAGGAAGAAGTGTGCTCTGGTTTTAACAGATTCACATGAAATACAGGATAAATTCTCCTAAGGGTCTTTGGCAACTCCAATTTTTCCCGATACAGGATTTATGATTTTCACAATGAGAAACGGACACACATATTTCGGTCTTTCAGCTTCTTCAATTTCTGGGTAGTCTGAAGAAACTTGGTGGACAAAAACACCCTATCCCCAACTTTGTACTCTTTAGGCTTGGCCCTTTTTTTATCCGCCTGTTTTTTGTGAGCTTGGTGAGCTGCGTCTAAAGCTTTGTGGATCATGGGCCAAAACTGCTGAAATTTATTATTCCACTTGGCACAAAGTCCTAACCAAAGAAAACTTTAAAAGGGGTCATTCCGGTACTGCTATGTACTGAATTATTGTACGCCACTTCTACATGTGGTAAAAGTTCAGCCCAATTATCCTGTTGATAATTGATAAAACATCAAAGGTACTGCTCCAGAACTGAGTTAGCCCATTCACAAGCCCCATTAGTCTATAGATGGACGGAGCTTAGTCCCTGGGCAAAGCCAATCAATTTTAGGAACTCTTTCCAAAAATAGGAGGTGAATTGGACTCCCCCCCATCTGAAATAATGAGTTCAGGGAATCCATGCAATCTATATACATGTAAAATAAATAATTTAGCCAACAACTTCACTGATGGGATGGGAACAAGGCACAAAATGGACCTGCTTGGAGAACAGATTGGTGATTACCTAAATAACGGTATTTCCAAGACTTTTTGGCAACTCGACAATAAAATCCATTGATATCTCCTTCCACTGGGCCCCAGGGTGGGCAACACTTTGAAGGAGGCCTTGGGGCGTCCCTGGTGGCCTTTTTGCGGTCGCACATATGGGACAACTGGCTATGTAGGACTCAAGGTCTTTTTTCAGGGAATTGCCTCTTAATCAAATGCAAAGTTTTTACAAATCCAAAATGGCTCGTCTTTCTCAAATCATGGGCCCGTTGAAGGACAACAGGTTTCAGGCTGGCAGGAACATACAGCTTAGGTCCTGCCCAAGACAGTCTATCTTTCATGATGCATTCATCAGAATGTTTTTTGAACCAGTCATCAGACCCAAGACCTTCCTTAAATTTATCCATCATCAGTGGTCATATCAAGTCCACTGGGTCCTGGCTCCTAGTAACCATTGGGGCACCCAGATTCTTAGCAGGGACGACTGGATGAACCATGGTAAGCCTGGAACTATTGTACTGGGGAAGCCTGGACAGGGCATCTGCCATAAAGTTCTTCCCTCCTGGGATGTATTTGGGGGTAAAGTTGAAACGGTTGAAATGCTTTGCCCAGCATACTTGTTTAGGTGACAGCTTACATGGGGTCTTCAATGCTTCCAAGTTTTTATGATCAGTCCATACTTCAAAAAGGTGTATCGCTCCCTCTAGGAAATGTCACCAGGTCATCAAGGCCCATCTGACGGCGAAAGCTTCCTTCTCCCATATGGCCCATCTCGTTTCAGTTTCTGTAAGTTTATATGAGGTGTAAGTGCAAGGTTGTAATTTTCCCTCTGTGTTTGTTTGGAGTAATACTGCCCCCACTGCCACGTCACTGGCATCAGCTTGAACCATGAATGGTGCATCCATGTCTGGGTGTTTCAAAACAGGCTCAGCTGTGAAAAATCGCTTTAATTTCTCAAAAGCTGCTTGACATTCCATAGTTCAGTTCAGAGGTTTAATTGGCCAAGGTTTAGCCTCCCCCTTTGATTTTAGGAGATTTGTAATTGGCAGTGTGATGCTAGCAAAAGAGGGGATAAATTGGTGATGGAAATTGTGCAAATCCCAAAAAACGTTGTAGTTGCTTGCGGGTGTGGGGAGCTGCCCACTCAGTGATGGCCTGGACTTTTTCCGGGTCCATTTCGATACCCTTGTGGAAGATACAATATCCTAAATAATCGATCTTCTCGTGGTGAAATTTACATTTAGACAATTTGGCATAAAGTTCAGTCGCCCTGAGTTTTTTGAGGACCGAGCACACCAAAGATCTGCTTTCGGCCATAACAGAAGGGATGAGCGAGTGGGAGGCTTCCAAATGGGTAGCGGAGCTCCACAATGAGGCAGCTCCTGAATTAGAAGACATCAACGGATTTGTTCAACTGATGCACATCCGATTTAACAATGTGGCCCAACCTGTGGAAGCACAAGAGCAAATCTAAGGGTTGAGGCAGGCCGTTCGTCCCATGAAGGAATTAGTTTGGGAGTTTAGAAGGGCAGCTGGAAAGCTATGGGACTGGCCAGAATGACTCCTTGTGCACATGTTCAAAGATGCCTTAGATCCCGAACTGAGAAAGGCACGCAGCATTAGAGAGGTGCCAGAATGTATCCAGAATTGGTATACTACTGCAGTTATTCTGGACCATGTCAAAAGCCTACCACTGAAAAGCCTGCCAGAAGACCTCTGGGCCGCCGAACCCAAATGAAGCAAGGTGAAATGCCTCTCCCAAATTGGCAGGAGCTATAAAGTGCTACTGGTGTGGTCAACATGGGCACAGAGTGTTGGAATGTTTGGCCCCAGCCCGAGTCCTACAAGCGCAAACCCAAACTGTCAGTGGAACAAAAAGGGCCCCACAAAACCCCCCTGAAAAGAGTTGTCTCCCCCCACCAAACGGAAGAAGCCTCTCCCCAGCCTGAGGAGATGGAGACTCTGCGAGACAGTGAAATCCCTCCAGGCTCAGAGGAGGAAAACAGTAGCAAAGACAATCCAATGGTAAGTGCAGCCATCCACCCCTTTGCCATCAAAGCCAAACTTATAGTCCCAGAGATTGGGGTACAAGGGGAAGTTAAGGCAGTTGTTGACATGGGCTGCACATGGTGCTTAATTAGCATGTCCATTGTAGAGCAGCTGGGCATACGCATAAGACCCTTAGCCCATCCCATCAGTTTGAGCAAGTTGACAGGATGCTAATCAGAGGTACCTCGGCCAAGCTAATCACCGACTTGGTGAGGTTGCAGATAGAGTGCCAGCATGAACTCATCAGATTCATCATGGCACTGAAAATGAATTAATCAATCATCTTGGGGCTTGCATGGCTGGACAAATGGGCACCTACCATAAAGTGGGAGGATGGCTATTGAAAGTTAACCCTAGGCATTGGTCTACTAACCCCCCATGAAGCCGGAAGGCCATCTTGGGACCATCGAACCCCTAAAAGCGGACAATCCAGAGCCTCTGCAGTAGACCCTAAACTTCCAGGCACCCAGCAAATATCAAAAGAATACTGGGACTTGGAATGGGTTTTTAGTTAGGAAGATTGCAACTATCTCCCCCCTCACCAACCCACTGATTGCACGATAGAGTTCATGCCTGGGACCAAACTACCGAAGTCTAAGATGTACTCTATGATCCCTAAAGAAATGGAGGAATTAAGGAAATACATCAATGCCAATTTGGAGCGGGGCTTTATCCAACCAGCCAAGTCGAAAGTAGCAGCCCATTCTCTTCAAAGAGAAGAAAGATGGGAGGGAGGGACTGTGCACTGACTTCACGTGGATTAACACCATTTGCCCCTCTCCCCCTCATGAAGGACATGTTGAATCACTTGGCCAAAGGCAAGGTATTCACCAAGCTGTACTTGAGAGAGGCATATTACCGCATACGAATCGAGGAGGGGAATGAATGGAAGACCACATTCAACTGCCCTCTTGGTAGTTTACAATTCAAAGTCATGCTGTTTGGCTTAAAAGGGGCCTCTGCAGTCTTCATGCAATTCATCAATGAGTTGCTGCATGAACACCTTGATGACATTCTTGTCTTTACGGAGACCATAGAAGAGCATGTAAAATTGGTGCAGCAAGTCCTAGAAAAACTTCTGGCCACCAAGCTCTATGTGAAACTATCAAAGTGTGAATTCCACAAAATCTCCCTGGATTATCTGGGTTATCATATTTCCAGTGAGAGGATAGAAATGGACCCAGGGAAAGTGAAATCTATGCTAGACTGGCAACCCCCATGCACCTGCAAACAGCTACAAAGTTTCCTGGGATTTGCTAACTTCTATCAGCAATTCATCCCAGTTTTTGCAGAAGTTGCTCTGCCCCTGACTGAACTGTTAAAAACAGGGCCATCGCCGACAAAGCCGAAACCAAACTGAAACCTATTGGGGGGACAATGAACTGTCAAAAAAGCATTTGAGAAATGAAAATGGCTCTTTGCCCAAGGGCCCATCCTGCAACACCCTGGCCCAGAACAGCAATTCATAATCCTGGGAGATGCCAGTGATGTGGCGGTAGTGACAGTACTGTTGCAAAGGGACAAAGAGGGACTCTTTGCCATGAGCTTATGTCTCCAAAAAACTCACCGCCACTGAAAGAAGGTGGGCCATTTGGGAGAACTATGCAGTCCGTTGGGCACTACTTACCTGGAGGCATTTCCTAGAGGGGGGAAAAGTGCCATTTGAGGTCTGGACTGACCATAAAAACCTCAAAGCCCTAAAAAGCCCCAGGAAGTTCTCTCCAAAGCAAGTTTGCTGGACACAATATTTCAGGAGATTTAAATTCGAACTGAAGCGCATATCTGCTGGGAAGAACTTGCTGGTAGATGGGGGTGGTGGTGGTTAGTTATGCTTACGTTAACCCCCTACATTATTCTCTTTACAGGATATGTAAAGCATATTAGAGGATATGCATATTACAGGATATGCTTTTCTTCTGAGGGAGGCCACCTGTCAGGCCTGCAGCCATCTTTTCTTTTGGATCTTAGGCCTGCCACACACTCTATTATTCTATTATGCATTTTCTATTGTGGGGAAATGGGAGGGGGGAATTATATGGAGTTGGATGATATGTAGCCATAACAAAAAAATTTCTAGAAAGCCAAGGTCTCTGCACCTAGCCAGAACTGGATGGGTGGAACTGCCAGCATGGCAGTAGAAGGTTGGATCCTGTGATTGACCTGTGGGTGTGGGGGCAAGATCTTGTACTTTCAATTGGGTAGGGAAAACTGGGAAGCTTTCAGATTTGGGTCCCCAGATGTGCCAACATGGCTCTCTTAATACATTAGAACTTTGAGGAATCCTTTGCCTCGAACTCTGATTTACTTTCAGATGCTATTTGGAACCCTGACACTATGGGTCAGCATGTATCATAGGCCAGCAAGAACACAATCCACCTGGTCATCACAAGGGATCGTACCTGTGGCATTTGTCGGTTTCCTGAAAGCAGTCCCAATAGTGGCTGGTGATCCGTCACAATCTCAAACTTGTGGCTATAGAGATAACCGAAAAATTTCTTAATGCCGGCAACTATAGCCAGGGCCTCTTTGTCAAGTTGGCTATAGTTGCATTCGGCGACAGCCAGGGTCCTTGAGAAAAACGTGACAGGGGCTTCCCTGCCATTTGGCAACAAGCTCCTGTACGGGGATGCATCACATGCTAACAGCAGCGGGAGTTTCTTGCTATATTGTGCAAGAACGGCATTGAAAATCAACAGCTATATACACTTCGGAACGCTCCAGCCTCTCTCCTTCCCCAAGCACAGGACATTTTCCAGTCCAGCAACCAATGCAGGCGCTTGGCTACCAAGGCTTTGTGTGGAAGGAAAATAGCCTAAAAATTATAAGTCCAAGGAAGGCTTGGAGCTTGGGCCCAATAGTAGGCATGGGCGCATCTTGAATAGCTTTGGTCTTTGTGGCTGTTGGGTGTAGTCCAGCTGCGTCAATGAGGAAACCCAGGAATTCCACCTGGGGAACGGTGATGTAGCACTTCTCTTTCTTTACCTTTCCCACCTGCTGAAAATGGTGGAACATGATGCGGAGCATGGCCATCAAATCATGGTGGCTGGTTGCTGAAATGAGGACATCATCGAAGTAGGAGATGATATGAGGGATACCTTGCAGTAGGCATTCCATCAGGCTCTGGAACAGGCCAGGAGCCACGCTGACTCCAAACTGAAGATAGTGGCATTTAAATGTTCCCCTGCGCATGATGATGGTATTGGCCTCTGCCATCTCATCATCTACCAGCAGCTGCTGGTAGGCTTGTGCCAGGTCCAGCTTAGCAAAAATTGTGCCCTCACTCAAAGAGTGCAGCAGGTGCCGGACCACTGGCACTGGGTAGGCATTAGCTGGTAGGGCTCAATTCAGTGTGCACTTATAGTCCACACAGATTCCAATTGAGCCATTGGGTTTGATGAGAGTGACTATGGGGATCTCCCATTTTGCATAGTCCACTGGTTCCAGTATGCCTTGTGCAATACATCTATCTAGTTCTGCGTACACTTTTGTTTTAAGCGTGAAAGGTATGTGCCGCAGCTTCAGGCAAATAGGAGCGACCTTGAGATCCAGGTTGAAAGAAACTGGAGTCCCTGTATAAGCGCCCAGCTTGCCATCGAAAACGAGGGTGAATTCCTTTGTCAGAATGTCCAGGTCTGAGTTTGGACGTGATAGATTCTGCTGATCTTGAATCCCAAGGACTCAAACCAGTTGAGTCCAAGGAGGCTTGGCAGGGACCCTTCCACTATGATCAAAGGTAGGCTGCTGCTGAATCCCCTGAACTTGACCCTGAACTAACCGCTGCCAATGATAGGGATGTTGTTGCCTGGTAGTCTCTTAGGGTCAAGTTACAGACTTGTAATCGTTGTTTGGCAAGTCGAGGCATAATTTGCTTGATGGTGCTTCAGGACATAATGGATGTTGTAGACCCTGTGTCCACTTCCATCTAGCAGGCATCCCCTTCTAGTTGGACAGTGAGTTGTATCTTCCTTTTGAGGGTATTGCTTGTTTGCTGGATGATCGGCTGAGAATATGTAGGGTCGCAAAAAATTGTGTGACAGTCGTCTCTTATTCTAGGACCCTTTTGTGGTCATCTGTTGAATTGTGGCTTAGCAAGCTGGGTCACGGAGGGCTGAACAGCTGTACATACTCTGGCCATGTGGCCCTTTTGGCCCCAATGCTGACAAATTGCATTTCTGAAGTTGCACACCTCCCGTGGCTGATTTCCACTGCATCTCATACACACCACCTGCAGTGGCATTTGGTTGCTGGGCCAGCTCTTTTAGAAGGCTTTCAGAGGGCTCCTGGGAGCTGGGGAAGGTGGAAATGAGTGAAACGTGGCCTGTTTTTTGCTCAATTTTGCCTCCCCCCCCGCCTCAGGACTACTCTATAAGCCCCCTAAAGGCTATGCATACAATTTTTTTGACAAAAGGGCTCATTTTCGTGAAAAACGGGCCATTTTCTGCTTGTTTGGGGGGGGCACCCCCCAGGAGCACTCTGCAATCCCCCTAAAGGCTATTCATGCCTTTTGGGGGGGGGGGGAACAGGCCCATTTTCACAAAAAACAGGCTGTTTTTGCGAGGTTTACAGATTGCAAAAACTTTTTTTAAAAAAATTGCCTCTTCAAAACCTTGGTGCATCGTATACTCCGAAAAATACGGTATGTTCAAGTGTACAGTAACATATGTGGGCTGCATAAATCCAGGTGACTATTACATGTAGTCATCTGGATTTTTGCACTCAAATCCCTAATACCCATATTTTAAATGAACATCATGGCTGACAGAAAATACAGTCAAGTTACTGTATTATATCTAGCTGTAGCAGAAAATGGCTTTGTTCACTTAAGGGCAACAAAACACAAACTAGTGTATATATAGCATGAACCCACTCAAATATATTTATAGTTCACTGTGTCATGAAAATGAAAAATGAAAAGCCTAGTGTAACAACATTGTCAAAAATGCATTAAGAATTGTTAACCTAATCTTGCGTAGCTTCTTCTCTGGTAATACTGCTAACCAGAGCATACAAAACATTTGCTAGACCAATTCTTGAATACAGCTAATCTGTCTGGAACCCGCACTCCATATTGGACATCAATACAATTGAGCAAGTCCAAAGATATTTCACGTGAAGAGCAGTGGTGGGTTCCTACCGGTTCGGACCGGTTCAGCTGAAGCGGTAGTGGTTTGGTGGAACTGGCAGCGACCCAGACCTGCCACGCCCCCGAACCAGTCTCCCGGTTGGCGCCATTGGCGGTGCCATCTTGTTTTTCAGTTCTGCGCATACACAGAACAATTTTAATTGCAATGTGCATGCGCGCATCAAGAACACGCACAAAGAATGCACACGAGTGAACTGGCAGTAGTGCAAGCCAGAACCCACACCTGGAGAAGAGTCCTCCACTCTTCTGCTTGCAGCAGAATACCTTATGCCACCAGACTTGAAATTTTGGGCTTAGACAACTTAGAACTACACCATCTTCAGTCTGACCTAAGGTAGTACATAAAATTATCTGCTACAATGTCCTCCTACCTGTCAAAGACTACTTCAGCTTCAAGCACAACAATACACGAGCACAAAATAGATACAAACTTAAGGTAAACCACTCCAAACTTGATTGCAGAAAATAGATTTCAGCAACAGAGTGGTCAATGACTGGAATGCACTACCTGAATCAGTGGTTTGGAATGTTATCTAATACATACATGCATGCATGCATGCATGCATGCATGCATACCCATGAATTGGTGCTGGAGGGTGAGAATCTGAGTCTGTCCGGAGGCTGGTGAGCCCAGGAGCAGCGCGCCTGCGAAGCCCAGCTGGGCACAGGGACGTGGGGCATCCCAACACAGGAACCTCTGCCTGAAAAGCTATCTGGGAGGTGAGAACGAGATGAGATGCCTCCGTTTCTTCTCCTTACCTTATCACCCTCCTCCCCCCGCCCATACCAATCCTTTCCCTTTGCCCTGCTTGGGCTCTTGAGACAAAGAGGCGCGATTTAAAGAGACAAGAGAGCCGGTTTTGGGGAAGAAAGCGGCAAAGAAGTAGTGGCGGGAGGCGAGAGCGAGGCGGGACTCAGCAGAGGAGAAAGAGAGAGGAGGGTGGGAGGGAGGGAAAGAGAAAGAAAGAGAGAAACAGAGAAATAAGGAGAGAAAGAGAGGGAGGGAAAGGCACCATAGTATTATTTAGTATAATCCCTTTCAAATCCTTACAGAGCTTTCTCTTATTCAGTCATAAAGATTCTCTCTAGTCTAGTCCAACTCCAAATCTAATTACTTTCATGTTTTCGTTGCAACAGTACAAAAAATGATTTGCCTCTGTTGCTTTTTTTTCCACTTTCATGTCTGAGCTATGAGGTTTTTATTTCCCATTCACAATTATGAAAATCCAATATGATTACCTTTTCCAAAGTCACTCGATTGTTTCCTCAATATTTTCTTTCATTTCAGGCCAAAATGTTAAGAAACGCGGAGAAAAAAAACGCGGGTAAAAAAGATCCTAAAAGAGATCGAAATAAGTTGGTTTGTGAGGGGGGAAAAGATTGTAAAGGAACTCGCAGGCTATTGTACATCCATTTTTTAAGTTTATGCAGCCGATGACGTAAGCGCATGCTCTCTTGCTCTAAGACTAAGCCGATCCGATGCAGAAAGATGTTATGGCGTTGGCTATGGAGTTTCAGCCGCGGAGGTTCGCTTATCTTTTGTCAGGGTTTTGCGTGTGTTTTTTCTCTCACTTAGGCCTGATGTGTGTGTGTGTGTATGTATGTATGTATATGTATGTATATGTATATATATTTATATATATCTTTTTTTTACCTTGCTCAGTGAGATCACCTGGAGGAGCGGTCGCTGGCCTTTTTCGCTCCCGTCTTCAGGAGGGAGAATCCTTGCTTCTCGCCCAGGAGTCTACGCAGACGGATAACAGGTAAGGCTCGGGTGCCGGCGCCCGTCCCGTGAGAAGTAGAACTTAACGCTTAGATTATAAGGCCCCATTCAGAGAGCGGAAGAATGCAAATAGAAGTGAAAGAAGGGCACGAGAGGGCCTTTTCACCCAATCTCTGCATTTTGGGGGAATGGGGGCATAGGTTTTTAAGCAGTCTGAGCAGCGTGGCTCATCTCTTCCTTGAGCGCTCGGAGAGGCCAGTGATTGAAATTAATTGGATGGTGTGATGTGTGTGAAAAGCAATGCTTTTCAACTTCAACAACTTTTAAGATGTGTGGAAGCCAACTACCAATATAGCACTTAGACTGATATTTAGCTTCATAGGGTTTTACAGTACTTTTTTGAGTGATTTACGAATGTCAGCATATTGCTCCCACCAATCTGGAAGTCTGAGTCAAACTTGAACCGGTCAGGATCGAATTCCTGGCTATGGGCAGAGTTGGCCTGTAATACTACAGTATAACAGGGCTCCAATTGTGTTTACATGGATTGTAATTATCAAGGTCCCTCTTTGCAGGTAAGTAATGCCATCTGAGAGTGATTTGGGGTCGTTCCTAGTTGCTCTTATTCAAATCTTAGGGAGCAAGTGCTGCCAAAAAACTGGCATTAGCTGCCATTGGCAGTGGGGGGGGGACTCCCATCTGCTCAGGGTGCCATTTTTTGGAGGTCTGTCCATCAATGGAGATTTTCAAGCAAAGATTGGATCATCATTTGGTATGGTTTGAGGATTCCTGCCCTGGACTGACTAGGTTAACTAGAAGATCTTCAGATTATCAGAGTCGTAAATTGTTTCCATCATTCATAAAATTCTGGTAAAGGTTTTTAATATGAATTTAAAATAAAAGCTGCTAATTTCTGAGTTTCATGAAGGAACTATGCTGCTCTAAATATTTGGTTCATATTAACTGAATGCTGTTTATGAATTGTATGAATTGTCATAACCAAGACACATTAAAGCAGTGTTTCTTAAAATGTGACCCTATTCTTAAAGGATTGTTCCTTAACACTGTCACATTATTTTTACATGATTAAATAAATATTTACAAATGCATCATTTTTAATTTTTAAAACAGTATATATATATATATAGATAAATATAGCCCATGCAAACAAAAGCTCTTTTGAGATCCTTTATAATTTTTAAAAGTTGAAAGGGCCTTGACAGCAAAACATTTAAGAAAAAATTCATTAAGGTAATGTCTAGTTCCCATATTTGCTGGAACTTAAGATGATATACACTGCTACCTGTAAAGGAATAGAAAGAAAAAAAAAGAGATAGACAAAAATTAATGCCTAACTTTTCAATGCCAAATTGATTTGAAACCAAATTGAAAGATTCCACTATGTATACATGTAGTCTGAATATATATTTTAATATTTATATGTCATATTCATACTTTATAATTAACATTAACTATAAAATAAATGTTTATTTTTTAAAAAGCCCACCCTCATCTCATAATACCAGTCATTTTCTCCCACAAGTTGAATGTATTGTTATAATTACTAGGTCTTACAAAAGCAAGATTTTCCAGTGTTGGGGGATGTGAGCTCTAAGCAATCTTTTTCTTTTATCCTATTTCTATTGGAAGAAAATAAAGCCAATTTTGGGGGACCTCTGCCTGTTTGCTAATTTTGGAGGAAAGTGGTGTTCTAATAAATTCATTTTGGCCACAAATTGGTTTATATATAGATTAAACACCAAAGCAGCTAAAATACATCCCTGCTTTCCTCCCCTGTAAGATGGAGTCTCATTGGCATAGTGACCTTTGCATAGTGCAGTGAACTTTGAATCTAGAGTTCTTACAAAGATAATGCATGAGCAATAGTAACCATCTATTAATACTGGTATGTAGAAACTTTGCCTGCTATGATGGCGAACCTATGGCACCTGTGCCAGAGGTGGCACGCAGAGCCCTCTCTGTAGGCTGAAAAACGCCATTTTGGGGGCATTTTCAGGGCGTTTTCTGGGGTGTTTTCTGGTTTGTTTTTGGCCCCCCAAATGGCCTGAAAATGGGCTGAAAAATGGCAAAAAAACAGGCATGCACGTGCTGGCCAGTTGGTTTTTGGGTTTCCGGTGCTCTGGCACGCGCAAGGACCAGCTGGCGATAGCACATGTGCATGCTGGAAACCCGAAGACCATCTGGCCAGGACGCACATGCTCACCGGCCAGCTGGTCTTTGGGTTTCTGGCACTCTAGCACATGCACCAAGATGTGCATGCATGCATGTTCCAGTTTAGCCACTTGGTGCTGAAAAGGTTCGCCATCACTGGCCTAAAGCAAGGCTGTCAAAACACCTGGTCCACAGGCTAGATGCATTACTTGTTAGTCACGCCCACACCCATTTAGCGAAGGGGGAAAAAGTACCAATACATCATGTGACGCTGCCGTGACGATGTGAGCCTTGCTCTGGGAACTAGATCAAATGCAAGTCTGACATCGATATAAGTATAATTTAACAGATTAACTGAGTTGGAAGGCACTTTGTAAGTCATCTAGTCCAACCCCCTGCCCAAGCAGACCCTACAACATTTCTGACCGATAGCAGTCCAGTCTCTTCTTGAAAGCTTCTAGTGATGAAGCTCCCACAACTTCTCAAGGCAACTGTTCCATTGGTTGATTGCTCTTACTGTCAGAAAAATTTTCCTTATTTGTAGGTTGAATCTCTTGTTCAATTTCCATCCATTATCAGTCTGGCCTTAGGTGGTTTGGAAAATAGCTTGATCCCCTCCTCTCTGTGGTAACCCCTCAAATATTGGAAGACTGCTATCATATCTCCCCTGGTTCTTCTCTTCACCTGACTAGCCATGCCCAATTTGTAAAACCTTTCACCATATATTTTAGTCTCCAGTCCCCTAATCATCTTGGTTGCTCTTTTCTGCACTCTAGAGTCTCAACAACTTTTTTATAGTGTGGTGACCAAAACTGGATGCAGTATTCTAGGCGTGGTCTTACTAAGGCTTTATAGAATGGTATTAATACTTCATTGATCTTGATTATATCCCTCTGTTAATGCAATTTAGAATTGCATTGACTTTTTTGGTTGCCGCTGCACACTGCTACCTCATGTTTAACTGGTTGTCCACTGCAAGACTCCAAGATCCTTCTCACAGTTACTGCTATTAAGCCTGGTTTCACCCAATTTATATGTGTACTTTGGTTTTTTTTTGCCTGTGTAAGACTTTATTTATCTACATTGAATTTCATTTTGTTAGATAGGGCCCAGTTCTCCAGTCTCATCTAGGGCAGGGGTCTGCAACCTTAAACACTCAATCAGTCATTTGGACCGATTTCCCACAAAAAAAGAAAACACCGGGAGGCACAAAACCTGGGTGGGTGTGGCCAACTTGATGTCACTCCCATCCAGTCACATGAGCCCTGGCCAGCCATGCCTACCCAGGTTTTGTGGCTCCCAGTTTTCTTTTCTGTGGGAAATAGGTGTATCTCTCTGTGTCTCTCTCTGTTCTCTCTTTCTCTCTCCGTCTCTCTCTCTCTCTCTCTTCTCTCTCTCTCTCTCTCTCTCTCTCTCTCTCTCTCTCTCTGTCTCATCTATCTATTTATCCCTCCCTCCCTCCCGCCATCTATTATCCATCCATCTATCTATCCCTCCATCGCTGAATCCCTCCCTCCTTCCCTCCCTCCCTCCCTTGCTTCCTCCATCTATCCCACTATTTATCCCTCCATCCATTCCTCCCTCCCTCTATCCCTCCATCCATCCCTGCATCCCCCATTTCTTCATTTATCCCTCTATCCATCCATCCATCTATCTATCTATTCCACCATCCATCCATCTATCCCTCCATTTGTGCATCCCTCCATCTACCAATCTATCCCTCCATCTGTCCGTCCGATCATCCATCCTTCCATCTACCTAGCATCTGTTCATCCATCCATCCATCTATCTATCCACTCATCCATGTATCCCTCCATCTCTGCATCCCTCTGTCTATCTATCCCTCCATCTATCCCCCCATCCATCCACCCCTCCCTCTATCTATCCATCCATCCATCCATCCATCCACCCCTCCCTCAATCTGCTCCTCCCTATCTCTACATCTACCTTTCTATCCCTCCATCTGTCCCCCCATCTATCCACCCCTCCATCTATCTATCCCTCCATCATCCACTCCTCCATCCCCATCCATCCATCCACTCCTCCCTCTATCTATCCCTCCATCCATCTAACCATCCATCTCTCTCTTTCTATCTCTCCCCCATCTATCTATCCCTTCATCCCTCCCTCCCTCCTTCCTTCCATCTATCTATTCATCCCTGCTTCCACCTATCTCTCTATTCCCCCATCTATCACTCCCTCCCTCCATCTATCTGTGCTCTCCTGCCCAGTTTTATGTGTTCTGTGAATCCAACCATTTGAGCTGGAGGGGGAGTGAAGGCTGGCAGGCAAACCCAAGTGTTGGAGATCCATGCAAAATAAGGCAACTCCAACCTGGATCCTATCTGGGAGACACCCCTCCCCCTCTCTCTCCCTCTTTCCTCCCGCGGTGGGAAACCAAGCAGCCTGAGCACAGTTCCTATCTTGGAGGCAAACAAACAAAGGTAGCTCTCTAGCTGAGAGGCAGCAGGGTGGAGCCCCACCTCCATTGATGAGAGCAGAGCAGGCAGCACGCGCACCTACCCCGTCACCACGCTGGGGCTGTCTGGGAGGGATGCAGGAGCGAAACGCTTGGAGCTGCACTCGGAGTTTGCAAGCAGGTTCGGCAGTGCTGTGGAAGGGGTGGGAGGGTGCACAGACATGGGGAGATCTTCCTCAAGTGAGCAGCCGGGTTTGGCCAAAGTGCTTGAGGAGGGTCTTCCTGCCTTGTGCACCCTCCTGGCCCCGCCACAGCCTATAGTTTCAACCTATAGTTTGAAAACTTATTGAAGTTAAAGTTTAGCCAAAAATCTTTGGTGTGAGTTGTGCACAACAACAAAAATTTAATATTTTCATATTTAAGATTAATATTTCTAATCCTATTTTTGTATAGTAAAACATGGATACAGTATTTATACGGTTCCATTGAGGGCAAACTATAGTCAAGAGATCTATATGCCCATTTTGCAATAGTCCACATATATAACCTTGCTTTGCTAGATGAGTTGCCTTGTAGAGTACATATTTATTTTTTTCTTTTATTTAAATTTATATGTTCTGCAGTTATGTAATTTTTTCTCTTTTTGAAGCTGGCGTGGCAAGCATCAGCAGCCCAAAACCTTTGGAGACAGGAATGTCTACTGCTATACTCCATTAGAAGCCTTTACATGGGTAAGCAGGCTCATATGACTTCAGTTTTCCTTGGTTATTCATCCAAATGAGATTGAAGGCATATGTAAACTATTGACATTACTATAATGGTCTCAATGCATTTTGTCATTTATTAGAGTACATTGGCTGTTCTTGCTTTGGAATTAATGAAACAGGCCCACTGGCTGCATTCTGTTCAACCAGATGGAAGAAACACTAAAGTTTGTCAGTCAAAGCCATGGAGTGCTGATTTGTCCCAATGTCATCAATCAGGTAAGCTTCTTATAAAGTAAAATAACTGCAGATATAATTTCCTCCATAAAATAGCAGAACTGAATAAGTAAGTGTGGCAAAATTTCTGTGAGTTGCACATTCTGTTATAGAAAAAGTAAATCCTTTTTTAAAAGGTTAAAAAACTAAAATATACTTAGTATGTTTCATATTAAGTTTAATGTGCACCTATCTGCATTAGCCTCTGCTTGAGCCAGAGAAGAGGACTAACAATTCTCCAGGGCTGCTGCGGGAGGGGCCACCAGTGGGTTATTATCAAGTCCTGATTGGTCCGGAGACTGAGTGGAGTTCTGGAAGCCACGCCTCTCACTTTTTCCTTGACACCCCAGTTTTCCTCTCAGTCTGGTCCTAAGGAGATAGAAATCCTTTGGCTCCTGTAAAATAGAGGAAATTTTTAAATTAGTACAATTGGCCATTTAAATTCTAAATTGTGAGTTGCCTGAGAAAAAGCGGTTGTCCATTGTTGCCTCCTATTCGGAAGTCCGCTATGCCGGTTCCGCTATTCAGCCAGTTTCCCAGCCATGTGGAGCCTGGGGTCCCTGTGCCGGGGTGTGTGTGTGCCAGAGCTCCAAATTGCAGCTCTGCGGGAAACTAGCATTTCCCAAGCCGGCAGAACCTCGGCCACTCGATGGCGAGGCACTGGGATGGCAAGGAGGATCAGAGCAGCGAGAACAGCAGTGGCCATTGCTGTGGCCACGAGGCGACGGCCATTTTGAATGCCCGAAGTTCATCGCATCGCTGATTGAAGCAGCAGCTCGGTTCTGCATCGGCTAACACCGCTTTGCCAGGAACTGCCTTCCAGCCTCCTCATGCAGCCACGACACCGGCTAGGCTCCTGACCACCAGATTGAGCAGATAGGCTCCAGTAAATAGACCAGGGCCTGAACAAGATGGTGGCTGCCAGGGGAGAAGCGGCTTCAAATTTGCTACCTGAAGGGGATCGAGGGGCAGTAGCACGTGCTGAGAAACGGAGGGAGGCCCAGGGCAATAGGCCTAGCCCCCTTCATAGATACAGGTCCCCTGTTCAGGGATTCAGTCCTTCTCCCTTCCATCCTCGCTCCCCTGCCAGGATTAGGAGAGGATCCAGGCATTAGATTTCTCCTTCCCCCTCCATGTCGCCGGAGCCCATAAGGGATGTAATGGGGGATTCCCTGGAAAGGACTTCTTGAGACCATCTCTACCCGAGGCCTATCCTATCAAAGCCCTGAGGCTCTAGAGGAGGTTGACCCCTATGCTGATCCTGCTGCCCTTGAGCAGCTTCCAGAGAGCCTGCGCAGGCTTATAGCCTCTGCAATTTCACAGGGCTCCAGTTCTGATGCCAGGGACTCAGAAGGGAGCAAGGCGAACTCACATTCAAAAGAGGGCTATTCCTCACAAGGATCCTAGACCTGCCTCCCCTTTGCTGGCCAGTGAGGGTTCCATTATGGGGGAGGAGACCCAGCGTGAGATGGAGCTGTCTGAGGATGAACCCTTCCTCCAGACCCTCCGGCTTTCTCTGGGCTTTTCACACCTTCTTTCTTTAAGCCCCTCTTGCATAAGGCTCGCACTACTAGCAAATTGCGCACTGGAGCAGCAGCTCTGGCTACAGCCAGACGGAGGTAGTAATACAGGTGTAATATGGGATGCAATGAAAGCAGTACTGCGAGGTTTAGGGATAAAATACTCTTACAATATAAAAAAACAAAAAGAGAAATATATAAAGCGTTTGGAGGAGGAAATTAGGGAACTAGAGAGGAAATATATAGAAAGTAGAGAGAATAAGATTATATTAGAACTATCAGCTAAAAGAAAAGAGTTGCAAAATATTGCGATAGAACAGGTTCAGAGAAGTCCAATATACTTAAATATGGAATTTTATGAAAACAGTAATAAAAATTCTAGAATGTTGGCTAGAGTCACACAAGCTAAAAAGGCAAAAAGCCTGATTGGAGTAATAAAGAACAAAAAAGGGTAAAGATATAATATGATGAGAGAAAAATTGTTGATATTTCAGACGTTTGCCTGAACTGAACTGAAAATGGCAGATATTTTGGCCAATTTGGGAAACCGGTAGCAATAGCCAGCTGGCCATGTCCCCAAATTGGTCCCCCTGTCTCTGGTTGCTCAAAGAGGCTGGTGGTTGGCTGCACGCTGCTGAAAAGTCCTCCAGTTGGCGAAAAAGTGGCTGCCATTGCTGCCATCTTCTTCGTGCATGTGCATCCCATTGCCTTGCAAAGAGGCTTCTTTGCCTGCCAGCCGCTTCCCAGCAGCAGTGGCTGGCTGGGGACCGCTGAAAACTCCGGTCAGCTTGCCTTCCAGACTGGACCAGCCGCCATGGAAGGTAAGCAACCAAAGAGACTGGTGATGGTGGAGGTAGTGGGGAAAAGTGTGCGACTAGCAAAGGGAGGGCGGGAGTAGATAGGGAAGAATCCTAAAAAATTTCCTACCTTTTCCTGTGGGCATGATATCATGTTGGTCATGCCCACTCAGTCACATTACCCCCCATCTAGCCACGCCCACTGAACCAATAGCAAATGTTTTTGAATCCTACCACTAGTGGCCTAAGTCTTCCAAATATTAGAAATTATTGGGTCAATTAAAGGTGGTCCCAGATATTATAGTAGTAACTAGAGATTTAATATGGAGGGATATATAATTGAAACAGTTAAGGGAAATAGGTGATCATATAAAAATATATTAGTTTCAAAGGGATATTTAAAAAATTGTTAGGAGGATACAAAATCCCTTTTTAAAAGACAATGGAATATTTGGAATAAATGGAGATATCGGCTACTACCATGAATCTCTCCTTTAACACCGGTGTTAAAGAGGCTGGGACATATAAAAGACATGTGGTAGGATTGTGATAGTGCACAAAAAATATGGGACATGGTGTTTAGAGAAATTAGAGCACTGTTGGATGTAAATCTAGAGATGTCACCAAAGATTGCATTGTTCCTGGTGGAAAAACGGGATATAAATGGAACAAAAAAAGGAATTGATTGTAAATTTGATAATGGCAGCTAGATTAGTGATGGCTAAATATTGGGAACGAAATTGGGGTATTCAAAGAAATGAGTGGTATAATGAAATTTGGAGTATGGCAACAAATGATAAATTAACAACAAATTAAACTTTAAAAAGGGATGATTAAAATAAATAATTATAATGAAATATGGAGGGATTTTATAAAATCTGTGTTGGTGGAAGGCAAAGGGAATAAACCTACTCAAGAATATATGTTGTTTTGAAGGATTGGAATATATTGTATATCTAAGAAATATAATGGGGTGGGAGAAAGGGGTGCATTGTAATGTGTGTTTTTTTCCTTTTTCCTTTTCTCTTGTCTTTTTTTTTGGAATGCAGTTGTATGTACTGTTTGTATTATTTGTGTTTAAATAATAATAATAATAATAATAATAATAATAATAATAATAATAATGGTCGCCGAGAAGGAACATGAAAAAATCGCAAGATACCACGACTTAAAAATTGAAATTCAACGATTATGGCACAAACCAGCAGTGATAATTCCAGTGGTAATTGGCACACTGGGTGCTATTCCAAAAGCACTGGAATTACATTTAAAACAGTTAAAAATTGACAAAATCACCATCAGTCAAATGCAAAAAGCCGCACTGCTTGGATCTGCACGCATATTACGAAAATACGTTACAACGTCCTAGGCCCCTGGGTGGGGCCCGACTAGTAACCAATGCCAAATCCGGCGAAACAACTGGCCGCTGTGATACAATTGTATAATAATAATAATAATAAAGAACTACCCTCTAGAAGTATGCAAGGAAAATTCAGAATGGGCAGAATCAAAAGCCAAAAGTTATTGGGTCTTTTAAAAATTCTGAAAAATAATAAATGATAAATATATTGTTGACATCAGTATTAAACATAAAATGTCCACCCTGGGTGAATGTTGAAAAAAAAAAACTAAAATATCTGATGCGTTTCCCCTCTTGCATAATAAGTCTACAAGTAATATTAATGATATATTTCTTACTTCTTGTACATATTTTTATTGTTTTTTTCTATGTGTTTTGTTGTTTTGCAATTTGTTTTTGTTTTTCTTATTTTTATTTTGTATTTTTAACTTCGGAAATAAAAAAATGTTTAAAAAAATAATACAGAGAAAGATGTTATTTATATTTCAGAATAAAATGTGCTCAGGACCCCAAAAGATCTTGACAAACTTGAAGAACAAAATGAATTTCAAAGTAGAGAAAAGCAAAGTTTTACGTTTAAAACGAAAAATCAAAGGTACAGCTTAGGCAAGACTTGGCTGAAAACAGTAACTGTGAGGGGGACCTTGGAGACCTAGTGGATGATCACCTGAATGTAAGCCAGCATTGTGCAGCCGCTGCCAAAAAAACTAATACAATCCTGGGTTGTATAAAAAGAGGCATAGAGTCAAGATCATGTGAAGTACTAGTACCACTTTATGAAGCCCTATCCCATTGCAAATATATATATTAGGCAAACAATGACAGTTTAATAAGAAAAAAAAGTTTGGCTACAAACCTGGCTCTTACTTAGTGCAAATAAAATATTTATTTTTGCAATATTTCTAGACTGTCCAATTTTCAATGGACTTAATTTTTATTAAGACTACTAAAAATAGAAAATAGCTTGTCCTTTTAAATCTATCTAAGTTTATCTCGGTAGATCTTGGTAGTGTCTACCACGAAAGTAAAAGTCAATAGTATATTGACTATTTGTTTATATATTTTAGTAGCCTTCCTAACAGAAAATCTCCCAAGGGTTTTACTAAACTGAAATCAGCACAAATTGGTTAATGAAAAAAGGGAAACAATTATGTTGCTCATTTTGAAGAGTATCACAGAAGAATAGGAGAGTAGCTACAATAAGGTAAATACGGACTATGATAACCTTTAACACGAAAACCTGATCATTAATGTATCTTTTATTCCAGGGAATTTTGTCTCCCCATCTAGTACCAGCTTTGAACCAGATTCTTCCCTATTGGATTTGAAGGTACTTTCTCCTATTTTTGGTTTGTGGAATAGACTTTAACATCTTATTTGTTGTTGTTGTTTTTTGCTATAGATAATATTGCAAGCATGCTTTTTTTTACAGTACGAGCTTACATAAGTGATTAATACCCTAGTGTTTTCTGTTTTTTTTTTAATGTAATCTAAGATCAAAGTAAGAGGCAAACTGGTGGAAAGTTTACTAGGAAGAGATTCACAAGGTAGAAAGGAAGAGGCTGAAACCTAAAAAATGGTGTGGCTGAGATTAAGCCAGAATAGTAAATAGACTGAAACAACAGGGGAGAGCTAGAAGAGACCACTCTTAAAGAAAAGAAGGACATGGATAAAAGTTCTGGAAAGGTGTATTAAATAAAGAGACATTATACGAAAAACTAATATGGGATGACATTTAGGAAAAGCTTTTATTAGCAGAAAAAGGATTAGGTAAAGCTAGCACACAGAATAAAGGTTTAAAACAAAATAATAGAATAATTAGATTGATACAAGAAACAGGAGGTAAATGATACCTCAGCTATCATTTCCTAAGGTTTTACCTGTTTTTAAAAATATATATAAATAAACTACAACAAAAAGAATAAGCATGAGATGGTTGAAGAAATACAGGTCCAAAGTAGTAAAGATACTACAGAACTAAATAGCTCTAAACATACCGTATTGCTCTCAAGTAATATTACATTGATTTTTTTTAAAAAAGTTTTAAGATAAAATAGAATATCAAGAATAGAATAGAACTACTTTTAATGTATTTAGTCACACACACATAAAAACATGTCCAAATATTGGCCTTTGAATATGAAATGTATCACATATTTGCACCTCTTGATGGCACCAAATCAATGCAGAAATCATTGGCTTAAGAATGAGAAAAACATGCATCAAAATAAAAAATGCATATTTTAAGTATCATGATTTAATGTAGTTAGCCCAGCGATGGCGAACGTTTTTTGGCTCGTGTGCCATAAGCAGGGGGAACCCAGGGGGGTCGTGCGCAGGTGTGCCGCACTCATAATGCAATACGCAACTCCCTCAGCGTGCATGCGTGCGTGACAGGCTCTCCTCCCCATTTTTGCACACTTTTTTTGCCCTCCCCAGGCTCTAGAGGCTTTATAGGACCCTGGGAAGGGTGAAAACAGCCTCCCTCCCCCCCCCCGGAGGCCCTCCAGAGGCTTCAGGAGCTTCCCTGAAGCCTCCAGAGCGCAAAAAACTGGCCCTCTGGGCACAACGGTTTGTCCGTTGTGTCGTTTTTTGTTCCTATGGAGCCTTCAGGGAAGCCTCCTGAAGGCTCCGGAGGGCTTAAACCGGCCCTACGTACCTGAACTTCCGGTTTGCTGGTTTTTTTGCACTCCAGAGGCTTCAGGGAAGCTCCTGAAGCCTCCGTGGGGCCTCCATGGTGGGGAAGCTGTTTTCGCCCTTCCCAGGCTCCTATAACGCCTCTGCAGCCTGGGGAGGGCAAAAAATTGCTTCAAAAAAGGCTGAACTCAGAACCTTGCATGCTATAGGTTCACCATCCCGGAGTTAGCCTGTTTTTTAACTCTCCAAACTTTAAAGAAAATTGATTTTAATGCAAAATAATAAAATGTATTGATAGTAATTTGGTTTTCCTATAACTATGGCCAGGAAATAAAATTTGATTCTGGGGTATATGGTACAGTTCAATATATAATTAAAGGACATGTTATTGCTGAAAAATACAGATATGCCTCCTAGTTACCTTATGAATCACTTAACCCTTAAAAAGGGGATGTAGTTAGAATCATATCTCAAAAAAGAAATTGAAACAAGAAGTTAGAATAACATTGGTTATAGAAAATGATTCTTAATGCTGTTTAATTCATTGAGATTACTTTTGAGTAGACACCAAGTTCACTACATAGAGGAAGTTGATAGAATATATTTAAAAATCATAGATTCAGTACCTTGAAGCCAAACCACCTAGGACTTTATAGACCCAACATCTTGGGCTCTAACAATCAAAAATCAATATATATGCTCAATAATTTGTTCCTAAATGTAAGAAATTATCATAGTCAGATTATTAGTGTCATCTCACAACATTACTCCTCTTCATTATCGTTAAAAGACTTGGAATCTCATGGATGCTTGCTTTTGTAGAAGCCAGAGCTGGAGATCTATGAAGGCTCTTGTAGTAGACTTTTGGAGTGAGAAAACAAAATAATTCATGTCACGGCTTCACTTCTGCCCTCTCTATGCCTATGAAACCCCCACTTCTTTTTTCTGGGAAGCTGAAATAGGCAAATTGTATTAAAAATGCAGCAGAGCTAACTGGTTCATATTACTGTATAACATTTTTTTTGACCGTGATAATGATCATTTATAGCATCTAGCAGCACTTTTTAATGTGGTCAAGATATTGTTATTTTGTTCAGATACTGTATGTTAGAGCTCTCAGAAACTTGCTGTGCTTGATTTGAGAGGCATTTTAAGTTAACATTCTTACTGTCATTGCCATTTTGAAGACTATACAAACAGAAGTGGATATAGTTGATATAAAAAGTCTACACACAACTGTTAAAATGCCAGGTTTTCGAGATGTTAAAAGTTCAGATCACATCAATTTTTTTAGATCCTTAATATAACACACAAGCCGCACAATTCAATGGAAAAAGAAATCTTTTTCAGAGGAAATAACAATAAAAAACTAGACTAATGTAGCTGCGTAAGTGTGCAGAAGAATGTATAAGAAGGTATGCATACTTATGCAGCCACATAAGTGGGATGTGACTGTGTTCAGAATTAGCCAATCACATTCAAAATGATAGTAAATAGTCATTTGCCACCAATTAAAGTGACTCTAATCAAGCCCATATAAAGGTAACTGGTCTGGTAATTTTTTTTCTGACATTTTCTCAGTTGGCTTTTTATAATAAAAGCCATGAACTGCAAAGAGCTTACAAAGCATCAAAAGGGTGCTTGGGAGGTATCAGTCAGGAGGAGAGTAGAAAAAAAAATCCAAGGCATTTCATATATCATAGATAGAACACAGTGAAGACAGTCATCAACAAGTGGAGAAAATATGGCACAACACACAGTATTACCAAGAACTGGCCAGCGTGCATGTGTGCGTCAGAAACCAAAAGCTCAGCTGCTCTTCCGGTTTCCGGTGTGCCATGAAGCTGCTCTTCCAGTTTCTGGCATTCCCTCGCATGCATACACGCTCCCATTTTGGCACTCGGTACTAAAAAGATTCACCAACATTGCCCTATACCCAACTTGGAATGACTTTGGCTCTATTGACTTTTTATCTGCTTGCACTTTGTAAGCTGCTCTTGCTTTGTCTAAGGCTTTGCATACTACTGGGTGGGAGTGAGTGACATTGAGTTGGCCATGCCCAACCAGGTTTTGTGGCGTGGTGTTTTCTGTGGGAAACGGGTTCAAATGGAAAGTTTAAGGTTGCAGACTCCTGTGCTAGTGCTTTAGCTGTAGGGATTTTCTGGCATAGAATGAAGTCACTACCCAAATGACAGTGTTTCCTGCACTTTTGAGCAGCTCTACGATGAAATGCATGGAGAACTCTCTCCAGGGTGCTGAAGGTTCGGCTACTGGTTGCAAGAGGCCAGGCTTTTTCCTTGTCATCTTTCAGCAGAAGCACAATTAAGGCAGCTGGTGACGGAGGCCTCAATGTCTTCCTTTAGAGATGGCCACCAAAATTGCCTTTTTAGTAGGTGGAGTGTCTTAAAAAACCCAAAGTGCTCTGCCATGCTTTGCATGAGCTTTAATTTTTGACTAGCTGGGACATACAGTTTTCCTCCCACCAAGGGCCGTCCATCCTTTTATCGAGCAGGAGTCTTTGTGGTTCAGGAACCACTGATCATCGAGTAAAGCCTGCTTAAAAGCTATAGTGGTGGCATTGTCCAGAGAGGAGTTTCCTTTCGCCTGCACCCTAGTGATCACTTGTGCTGCTAATTGTGAAGCTGGAAATAGGTGTTCAACTACGTATATGTCAGATCCCTAAAAGTGATACTGCCATTCAATTGGGAGAAAAGGAGCCTTGGAGTAAAATCACTAGAGTATTTGTAACAACTTGAGTTTTACAACTTTACAGCTGGTTTCCTGTCACCGGAAGACTGAAGGTCCCAGCATCTCTGGGGGGGATGTTTATGAGAGCTATGTGGGATAACTTACTTTAATGTCTAACTAGAGATAGCCATGGGAACATGTGTTTTATTGACTCTCAGGGCAGAAGAGTTAAGGAAACTTCTTCACACTTGTGTATTGGTTAGAATCTGCATTCGGACAAAGGGGAGGGGTCATTATCAGCTTAATCCCATTTGCATAGCCTAAAGAGTTTCAAATGCTGTTTTGCTTCTAATAGTTTCCATCCTAACTGATTAAAGTTTCCTTTTGAAATAATGCGTTTCAAGAGTCTTTACTTTCTCAAGTTAGGAGAGAAGCCATTATAGTATATCTGGCTTGCTGCTATTGTATTGTGGCAGTCTCAACAAAGCATCAGCCAGGAAGTTTTACCCTCCTGGAAGGTAGCACAGAGTGAAGTTTAAATGCTAATAATATTGGGTCCAGCACCCTTGCTTAGAGTGCAATTTCCTCTGAAAAAGGGAGGGGGAAGGCACAGGTTTAGACAATCACAGGTCATCAGGGAATTGCTCGTGGAACTGTTTGACAAGGTGGGGGAACGAATTTGTTTAGCAGCCACCCATTCAGTTCTAAGGAAGGAAAGTCCATCCATAGGATCAAGTACTGGAGTTTTCCCTGTGAACATAGAAATCCAAAATTTCCCTTAACATCAAAGTGTTGCTTTCCCTCAATCAAAATGGCCATAGGGGAAGTTTTCTCACTGAGTGCAAAGGGGATTGGACTGCTTTTAGAAAACTACATTGGAACACTGGGTAGACATTTGGTAGTTTTACTTGTATGGTCATTGGGTTGGCCAGATGTCCTTGACTCCCAGAGAAAGGAATGTTGTTATGGCTAATCCTCCATCACTCCTTGCAATCCCCCTTCCCATTTCCACAGACATTAATTGTGGCAGCCCTGGAGCTGCAATGAAAAAGATGGCTTCCAGGGCTGATACAGTCTACTGTGGGGAACAAGCATCCAATGTTCACCCATGGGAGTGAGCTGGACGAAACTGGAGCTATGGCCGGCTCTCCCACTAGACCACACTGTGCTCAAGCTGAGGTACAATGACTTCAACCAGAAGCCAATCAGGCTCAGATGGGCAAGGGATGTGGGGTAAAGGGAAGATCCTCCCCAGAGGAAGCCCTGCTGAACCAGTCCCTGTTCCTGATACAACAGGTGAGGGGGAGTCGAAGAGACCAAGGACATCTTGCACAGAAGATACCCAAGGTTCCTGATTCATCCCAGACCAAGCTGCACAAACCACTTCACCTGCGCAGATCGCTCCTCAAAGACCACAGAGTTCGCTTAGCCGCATGGACTGAAGACATCCTCATCGACTGCTTCAAAGATGGCCTCAACAATGACTACCACACCTGCGTCTCACGTGACACCCTGTGAACCCTATACAACGCTAGTATGTGTTGATGGAGGAAGTGGAGATCGATCTGCCCCAGGACTGATGCTGGAGGACTGGCAGACGGGGCGAGTCCTTTCCTCCAACTCACCTGACCCTAGCCAGGACAAACTGACAGCTGCGTTAAAAACCGTGCTACCAGACAACCCCTGGCTCACTGACAATAAAGATGTCTTGACCATGAGGGATGGACTAGCATGGAAAGGATCCAAACTATATGCCCCTGCGAGCTTGAGACTGGAGGTGTTACAGCACAGCCATGACTCGACGCTTGTTGGACATTTTGGATTTCTGAAAACCCTTCACCTCACTAGGAGGCAATTCTGGTGGCCAAAGATGAAGGCATATGTAAAAGATTATGTAAAGACTGTGCCACCTGTGCTGCTATGAAAATGAGACCAGAAAACCCCCCTGGACTCCTTCAGCAAATGGCAAACTGCAGCAGACCTTGGGAAGAAATCGCAATGGACTTCATAGTTGAACTCCCAGAAAGTGGGGGGACGACTACACAATGATCTGGACAGTAATTGGTTTATTTTCCAAGCAAGCCCACTTCACTACTTGCTCCGGATTGCCTTCGGCAAAGAAGCTAGCTAAACTGTTCCATCAATCATATCTACCGACTGCACGGGATACCCTGCCAAATCATCTCTGACCAAGGAGTCCAGTTTATGGCCAAGTCCTGGAGGGAGTTTCTGAGGTACGTCGGATCCACACAAGGACTTAGCTTGGCTTTTCATCCGAGTACGAACGGCGCAACAGAACGACAAACACAATGGTGGAACAGTATATAAGATGCTATGTGGACTACAAATAAGAGAACTGGACGAGCCTATTGCCGGTTGCAGAAGTTGCTTACAATAACACCGTGCATAGCAGCACTGGATTGACCCTTTCCAAGTTACCAGTGGCATGAAATTCGTCCCCATGCACGGACTGCCTAGCCCTAGAGAGCCCCACTCTTCAATGACTTTGACAGAGTGGATGGAATCCCTGAAGAAAAGGTGGGAGAATACAAAGAAAGTGCTGGCAGACGCTGCTGAGGTATACAAAAAGCAGGCGAACAAACAATGTTCTCTTCAACCCCACTTCCGAGTGGGAGACAAAGTTTTCCTATTAATCAAATACATACAGTTCAGACTGCCTAGCAAAAACTGGGACCTAAATTTTTAGATCCATTTCCAATCGTGAACGTAATGAACCCAGTGACAGTTCAGCTTAGCCTCCCCCACATACTAGGAAAAGTGCATCCTGTGTTTCATTGTACCCTACTGAAACCGGCTCTAGGGTCTAGGTTAAGACCTCAGACCCAGCCACCTTCTCCACCTGTAGTAGTGCTGGGAGAAACCCATTATGAAGTGAAGAAAATCTTAGACTCTTATATAGGTATTGTTTACAATATTTAGTTCATTGGAAAGGGTACCCTTTGTCTGAAGCTGCCTGGGTGAAAAGTTGAGATGCAAAGGCAAATAAGACTGGTAAAGCAATTGGATAAGCCAAAAGGTCCCTCGGGGGGGGGGGGTGGAGAGGTTACTAGATGTATGATTTTAACCCCTGTGTTAATCTTGTTAGAGGACACACTTTTCTGCTGAAGGGGAGCTGGCCAGACAGACCTGGAAGCCATCTTTTACATTGGGCCCTTAGATTTGGCACAATTTCTAATGTGGGAAAGTGGGAGGGGAGGATTATATAGAGTATGGGTGAGATATAGTCAAAATAACATTCTTTTCTCAGAGAGTCAAGGGCACCTTGCCCTGCAGCTGCGATGGTGTGAGTGAGGCCAGCTGTTAACTTTAAGTGCTGCAAATGGATCTAAGGATTGTTTCTCCTGAGTGTGCTCTTTCTGGAGATCTTAAATGACCTCTCTGTTAAAGGGTTTCACTTTATGAGAGTTGGGTGCTGATAGTTATCATTGCATTTTAACTATTTTAATTCCTCAAGGTGCTCTGGCACCCTGCCTGATTTGTAACACCAGCTTGCAGGTTTTTTTAATGTAATGTTTGGTATTTAGAACAGCTTTTTACAAGCAAAGAAGCTTTTTGTATTTTTGTACAGGTAATCCTTGACTTACAACAGTTTTTTTAGTGACCAAAGTTACAATGGCACTGAAAAAAGTGACTTATGACCGTTTTTCACACTTACGCCCATTGCAGCATCCCCAGTCACACAGGTCAGGCAAGGAAAAGCACTTCTCGACATGAGTGACATTGAGTTAGCCATGCCCACCCAGTCATATGACTGCCCAGCCATGCCTACTCATCTGGTCATTAGATCAGAAAACTGGTTATTAAATTATTTGACTCCCACCATTGATGCCCAGGTGGTGGTCTCACAACATGTCACCCCTGGGAAAGATGCAGGGGCAGGCAAGCAGCATTTTCTTCCTGTGACAAAGAGAATTCTGATAGAATTCACACTTTCCTGCAAAGGAAAAGCACTGGCCATTTTACAGGGTTAAGGCCCTGTCTGCTGTTGGAAAATGCAAACAGTGCTAGGAAAAAGAAAATCACAAGTGTTGCCAAAGTCTCAAGACTTCCCTGCCAAATATACAATTTTGGGATTGCCTTGTGGTCTCCCATCCCATCCAAGTACTCTATTTAGGAATGCTTGTTAACAGTGTCTGTTGAAGAAAAGACTGGGGATGTCCTTTTCATTAGCACCCACTGTTAGAGGGTGCTTATGAAAAGTGTCCAGTGAAGGACACTGTTAACATGTTAGATTAAAATTTGGGACATGGCCACTCTCATATCCCAGCCTATCTCACTTGCTTGTCAAGCGTACAATTCTGGAATCACTTGGTAGTCTCCCATCCAGGTACTCTGTTTGAGGGTACTGGTTTACAGTGCGCTTTAAAAGCAATATTGGGACACAGGCATTCTCCTATAATTGTGGAGACAGCAGCCAGACTGGGTTGCTCTGTCCAGTAACCAATTGGATTGAGTCTACACTTGTGATATCATCGAGCCCTGGTGACTCATCCTAGTTTAGACTCAGTCCAACCTAGGACAAGCTGTGAGAATTGATCTCCTTAATTTTGTCTAATAACTAATTGGCATTTTTCAAAATTTATAATTGGATTGGAAAAAATTATCTGGCCCTAAATTGGGGCGGGAGATTCAAAATTGCCTTCCAGACTTCCCTCAGCAGCCTTGCGACCACGAGTAAGCTCCAGCATGCAAGACAGCCATAGTCAGCGGGGCGCTGGCTTCACAGCTCACGAGCTGCGGCTCAGAGGCTGACTTCAGAGGCGTTCTGCATTTACTGGAAGCCTGCAGCAACGGGAGACGCGCGGTGGCATTTGGCGCCTCAGAAGACATCGCGCTCAAGCGGCCACCATTCGGAAGGTCTACCGGCCCCAAGAAGTGCGCAAAGCTCTGCAGCAGCCATTTTGCATATTGAAAAGGTGCGCGAAGACCACCAGCAGCCATCTTGCGGCTTGGGAAAAGCGCACAAAGATGGCAGCCACCATTTTGATTGCCCAGCAACCCTGAGGTGATCGCGGTGCAGTCTGACGCCTCGAATACCTGCGGTTCCAGCCCTGACTGTGTGACTCGTGAGATTGTTCCAACCAGTTCACCGACAAAAGGGCGAACGACAAAACCGCGCCCGACTAAACCGCGGTGACAAAACCGCATGTTCTAAAGTGCTCCGACGAATGAGCGCGGAATCGCGGCGACAACAGCGCGGCGACAGAAGTGCGCTGTAAAACTAAACCTAAACCTAACCCTAAACGTAAACCTAACCCTAAACCTAACCATTACCTTAACTTAAATCGCCCTTCTGTCGACTGAAATCGCCCTTCTGTCTCCGCGCTGTTGTCGGGGCGCTGTCGTCGGCGCGTTGATGACATCGCAGTTTTAGCGATGCGGTTTAGTCGGTGCGGTTTTGTTGTTCGCCCTTTTGTCGGGTCACTGTTCCAACCTACTTCGGTTCAGGGGGCTGGAGTTCAGGCAGGCATGGCTGATCAAGGGTCTGTTCCGAATCGGGATTTAGAGGAGGCAGGACCATCGGGGGTGAGGTGCAGCTGCAAACGGGCTGCTAAGGAGGCTCCTGATAGAGGCAAAACCTCCATCAGGACAGAGGAACGCAGACAATAGGCCCTGGAGAAGGAATTTCAGTGGGCCCAGGACATCCAGGCCCCTCTTTCTCCCACCATAGGGGATCCATCTCCCCCTCCTACCCCCCCTCCCAGATCTACCACTCATGGAGGTTTGTCAGCCCTTGGACGAATCTGATGGGAATTGTCATCCTCCTCATCGTCATCTTTCATCGAACCAGATAACGGGGGAAATTTTTTTGATGTTCCCCTCAATAGGGATCGTACCTTTGAACAGGCAGGTCGCCCTCCTGCTCAGACCTCAGTGGTGCTCCAGGCCTCAATCTCCTCTCCTACAGAAATGGTTGCCATAATCTCGGAAGCCGTAAAACAGGGCATTGCTGCAGGCTTCAGCAGCGCCCTTCTTCTGGGTCACATCATGGGCACAGGCATAGGTCTAGAAACCCCCAACAAAATCCTGCTTCGGTTTCTGTCACTCAGACTTCCATATTTGGGAATCAGGATAACCTCAGAGATTCGGATCTATCAGATGACGAGAGTATCACCCCTGATGTCCCTGCCTTTGCCAGATTGTTCAAAACTGATCGCTTTAAGTTCCTCCTGTTCAAAGCAATAAAAGCAGCTAACTTATCTTCTGCTTCTCCCATCCCTTTTACTCATCAGACTGCAGCTCCTACCTCGTCTGAACGTCCTAACACTTTTTTCTCTGAACCTGTAGTGGAAAAGGAAGTTATTCCATCTCCAAAGATATTTCTGAATGTTGTTCAACAGTTGTGGAACTCTCCTAGCATAGGTCCCCATCCAACCAACTTGGACAAAGGCCTCTACAATGTCACTCCTGAACTTTCCAAGTTTCTTGAGACTCCTCCAGTGGACGCGCCGGTTGCAGCCCTGTCTTTGCCCACAGTGGCCTCTGGAGCCCCAGAGTGCAAATCACAAGCAAGAGGGAATTATTTATTTTTATAGTTTTTTTAAAAAAGTAAACTAAATACTTTTCAGAAAATTGAAAATCAGTTTCCAAAGGTTCATAATTAAGGTTTGGCAAAAGGCTAAGAAATTAAAAACATGTGGAGTTTATCTATTATAAGATACCTTGACTTGCTGTGTAAATCACTGGAAAGAAAGCTCATCTATAAAATACAGGATTATTCATTTTGTAATTTTTTCAAGAGATAAATTATATCAAGCTTGTAATTCCTCAGTTTAAAAACTATCCCTCAGTAATCCTAAAATATTCCTTGAAATAACAGTGCAGTTTATTATTGATTGCCACTTCAGTGTGAAAAATACAAAAGATTATTAAGAAATACATGTAATTAACACTTGCCTTTTTTTCTTTGCAGACCATCTTAGAAGAGGAAGAATTAGTTAAAGAAGCTGCTTCTCAAGTGCAAGAAACATTTCAAGCCAGCATTTCAGTAGCATCCAACATCCTTGGTAATAAAATGCTAGGCATAATTTGCTTATCTATAGATTCTTGGTTGCGTTGATAGCAGCCTGCCCTAATCTAGTATTTTTCTGATAGTAGCAATAGCAGTTAGACTTATATACCACTTCATAGGGCTTTCAGCCCTCTCTAAGCGGTTTACAGAGTCAGCATATCGCCCCCACAGTCTGGGTCCTCATTTCACCCACCTCGGAAGGATGGAAGGCTGAGTTAACCTTGAGCCGGTGAGATTTGAACCGCTGAACTGCAGATAACAGTCAGCTGAAGTGGCCTGCAGTACTGCACCCTAACCACTGCGCCACCTCGGTTCTTAGCATTGGAAGCACAATTGATTTTCTACCTAAAAGAAAGATATACAGCCTGTTCTCACACCAATTTGAGTGCTAAAAACAGAAACAACGGTAAATTGATAGTTGTGAGGGTATAGGAGTTCCTTATGGTGACAAACAACACTACTTTCACAATAATGGCATACGATTGCTTCTATGTGGAATTGGGTTAGGCTAGGGCTATTGTTACTGTGCTACCAACCTAGTTGCCCAGCTGCAGTCCTGGTATCAACTTGAGACTGCTATTGGGGGTCCCAATAATCTTTCCCACCAGTCTTATAGTCATGGAAATTTTAATATATTTAAGCTCAAGTTTCAATCTTAGTCTTACTTTTTCCCTAAAATCCAGTTGTCCCTGTCATTTATAAAATCTGTTTTGTTTATAGTCATTCCCTGCCTCCCTTTGAATACATACCCAAAAATGTAGGGTGGTTTTTAATCTATCTATCTAGTATAGTTTGTGGCTTTATAGATTCCGTAGTGAAGGTGGTGCTGACTACAATACAGATAAGGAGACATGATATCTGGCCTTTACTTTGAAGGATATGAAAAATTATTGAAGGTGGAAGTCATTAATGTCTATTCTTTGTTATGTCAGTAAACTTCCTTTTCAAAATGCCTGATCTCTATGTGGATGTTGGGCTCATTTGATTGATACACTTTAGAATTATAGAATGCATGGAATGATGTTTCCTTACTGGCAGAGCAATTCCATCTTGTATTTCATTTGCTTTTGGAATACAGGTAGTCCTTGACTTACAGCACTTTGTTTAGTGACCATCAAAGTTAAAATGGTACTGAAAAATGTGATTTATAACTGTTTTCACAGTTATGACCATTGCAACTTCCTCATGGTCATGTGATCAAAATTCAGATGCGTGGCAACTGGCTCATATTTATAACGATTGCACTGATGTGATCACCTTCAGTGTTCTTCTAACAAGCAAAGTCAATGTCAGGGTTAAAAATGCATGAAAGTTACACATTGAAATTCCCTCCCCCCAGAGTCCAGAGTCCAATCAGCATCAAGTATGATGTTATGGGAAAGCTCCTCTTCAGGTATTTCTCGCATCTGGAGTCTCTAGATGGTTGGCTTTGACGGAGTATAAGCCAATCCACTCAGCAGCACCATAATTCATGAGTCCAAACCTCCTTCCAGTTCTCATGGGACGTCTACACACCAGCTCACTTCCCTATGGGCATTTGCCCATGCCCTCCTCCCTGTTTCTATGGCAGCCAATATCAAGCACACTGCAGAAACCCAGCTCGGTTCTGCATCGGCTAACGCCACTTTGCCAGGAACTGCCTTCCAGCCTCCTCATGCAGCCACTACACCGGCTAGGCTCCTGACCACCAGATTGAGCAGATAGGCTCAGGTAAGTAGACCAGGGCCTGAACAAGATGGTGGCTGCCAGGGGAGAGGCGGCTTCAAATTTGCTACCTGAAGGGGATCGAGGGGCAGAGGAAGGATGCTCAGGGCCCCATACCAGGGCTAGAACGGCCTTGCCCTCAGCCGCCCATCGCCCTTCCAGAGCAAAAACCAGGGATGAGCAGCGGCGGCAACGGGCCCTGGAGAAGGCAGTAGCACGTGTTGAGAAAGGGAGGGAGGCCCAGGGCAATAGGCCTAGCCCCCTTCACAGATACAGGTCACCTGTTCAGGGATTCAGTCCTTCTCCCTTCCATCCTCGCTCCCCTGCCAGGATTAGGAGAGGATCCAGGCATTAGATTTCTCCTTCCCCCTCCATGTCGCTGGAGGCCATAAGGGATGTTATGGGGGATTCCCTGGAAAGGACTTCTTGAGACCCGTGGCACGACATAACCGCGAACATCAAAAGCGGCGCTAATACCGCGATGTCAAAAGCGCGCCGACAACAGCATGCCGACAGAAGCACGATTTAACTTGAGGTAAGGGTTAGGGTTAGGTTTAGGGTAGGGTTAGGGTTAGGGTTATTTTTAGTGTTATGTTACAGCGCGCTTCTGTCGGCGCGCTGTTGTCGGGCAGTTTTGACGGTGCGGTTTTGTCACTGCGCTTTAGTCACATGCGCTTTAGTCACATGCGCTTTAGTCTACCGCGGTTTTGTGGTGGAACCCTTGAGACCATCTCTACCCGAGGCCTATCCTATCAAAGTCCTGAGGCTCCAGAGGAGGATGACCCCTATGCTGATCCTGCTGCCCTTGAGCAGCTTCCAGAGAGCCTGCGCAGGCTTATAGCCTCTGCAATTTCACAGGGCTCCAGTTCTGATGCCAGGGACTCAGAAGGGAGCTAAGCGAACCCACGTTCAAAAGAGGGCTATTTCTCACAAGGATCCTAGACCTGCCTCCCCTTTGCTGGCCTGTGAGGGTTCCATTATGGGGGAGGAGACCCAGCTTGAGATGGAGCTGTCTGAGGATGAACCCTTCCTCCAGACCCTCCAGCTTTCTCTGGGCTTTTCACACCTTCTTTCTTTAAGCCCCTCTTGCATAAGGCTCGCACTAATATATAGAAAGTAAAGAGAATAAGATTATATTAGAACTATCAGCTAAAAGAAAAGAGTTGCAAAATATTGAGATAGAACAGGTTCAGAGAAATCTAATATACTTAAATATGGAATTTTATGAAAACAGTAATAAAAATTCTAGAATGTTGGCTAGAGCCACACAAGCTAAAAAGGCAAAAAGCCTGATTGGAGTAATAAAGAACAAAAAAGGGTAAAGATATAATATGATGAGAGAAAAATTGTTGATATTTCAGACGTTTGCCTGAACTGAACTGAAAATGGCAGATATTTTGGCCAATTTGGGAAACCGGTAGCAATAGCCAGCTGGCCATGTCCCCAAATTGGTCCCCCTGTCTCTGGTTGCTCAAAGAGGCTGCTGGCTGGCTGCAGGCTGCTGAAAAATCCTCCAGTTGGCGAAAAAGTGGCTGCCATTGCTGCCATCTTCTTCGTGCATGTGCATCCCATTGCCTTGCAAAGAGGCTTCTTTGCCTGCCAGCCGCTTCCCAGCAGCGGTGGCTGGCTGGGGACCGCCGAAAACTCCGGTCAGCTTGCCTTCCAGACTGGACGAGCCGCCATGGAAGGTAAGCAACCAAAGAGACTGGTGATGGTGGAGGAAGTGGGGAAAAGTGTGCGACTAGCAAAGGGAGGGCGGGAGTAGATAGGGTAGAATCCTAAAAAATTTCCTACCTTTTCCTGTGGGCATGATATCATGTTGGCCATGCCCACTCAGTCACATTACCCCCCATCTAGCCACGCCCACTGAACCAATAGCAAATGTTTTTGAATCCTACCACTAGTTGCCTAAGTCTTCCAAATATTAGAAATTATTGGGTCAATTAAAGGTGGTCCCAGATATTATAGTAGTAACTAGAGATTTAATATGGAGGGATATAGAATTGAAAGAATAGCAGATATATAAGAGGGAAAACTGGAAGAACAAGATAAAGAATATAACAACTAAAAAACGTTTTAGCAGACATTAAATTTAATTGGTTGAATTTAATGCAATTAGAGAAAGATTCAAGAAGAAAGATAAACAATTAACAAAATTTTAAATGATTATAAAAAATGAATGAAGAATATGTAGGGAAAGGAAGAATAGGCTATTAACTGAATTAGAAGAGCCAGCAAAAGAATTAAAATTAATTTGGGAAACAGATTTGGGAGAAATAAATGATAATGATTGGAAAAATATTTGGAATAGAAGAGTATATAAGAATAAGTCAGTTAGAGTTAAGGAAAATGAATATACAGTGATATGGAGGTGGTACCTAACACCACGTAAATTAAATCAAATAGATACACAAATCAAAAGTATAGCCAGCCGAACAAACAGGTTTAAATATAGTTTCTATCCTTGGGCTATGAGACTTTTAAATACAATCACAATCACTCCATGCACACGCTAGTTTTTTTTTTCTTTTTCTTTCTTTTTTCATTTCTGTTATAATTTTGCACCAGTGAGGTTAAAACCAATTTCATTGTATTTAAGTACAATGACAATAAAGATTATACTTATAAATGTTTGTTGGAGGTGCAAGAAAGAGGCTGGGACATATAAAAGACATGTGGTAGGATTGTGATAGTGCACAAAAAATATGGGGACATGGTGTTTAGAGAAATTAGAGCACTGTTGGATGTAAATCTAGAGATGTCACCAAAGATTGCATTGTTCCTAGTGGAAAAATGGGATATAAATGAAACAAAAAAAGGAATTGATTGTAAATTTGATAATGGCAGCTAGATTAGTGATGGCTAAATATTGGGAACGAAATTGGGGTATTCAAAGAAATGAGTGGTATAATGAAATTTGGAGTATGGCAACAAATGATAAATTAACAACAAATTAAACTTTAAAAAGGGATGATTAAAATAAATAATTATAATGAACTTTGGAGGGATTTTATAAAATCTGTGTTGGTGGAAGGCAAAGGGAATAAACCTACTCAAGAATGTATGTTGTTTTGAAGGATATAAAGACACAATTGGAATATATTGTATATCTAAGAAATATAATGTGGGGGGGAGAAAGTGGTGCATTGTAATGTGTGTTTTTTCCCTTTTCCTTTTCTCTTGTCTTTTTTTTGGAATGCAGTTGTATGTACTGTTTGTATTATTTGTGTTTAAATAATAATAATAATAATAATAATAAAGAACTACCCTCTAGAAGTATGCAAGGAAAATTCAGAATGGGCAGAATCAAAAGCCAAAAGTTATTGGGTCTTTTAAAAATTCTGAAAAATAATAAATGATAAATATATTGTTGACATCAGTATTAAACATAAAATGTCCACCCTGGGTGAATGTTGAAAAAAAAAACTAAAATATCTGATGCGTTTCCCCTCTTGCATAATAAGTCTACAAGTAATATTAATGATATATTTCTTACTTCTTGTACATATTTTTATTGTTTTTTTCTATGTGTTTTGTTGTTTTGCAGTTTGTTTTTGTTTTTCTTATTTTTATTTTGTATTTTTAACTTCGGAAATAAAAAAATGTTTAAAAAAATTCTAAAAAAATAATACAGAGAAAGATGTTATTTATATTTCAGAATAATATGTGCTCAGGACCCCAAAAGATCTTGACAAACTTGAAGAACAAAATGAATTTCAAAGTAGAGAAAAGCAAAGTTTTACATTTAGGCAAGAAAAATCAAAGGTACAGCTTAGGCAAGACTTGGCTGAAAACAGTAACTGTGAGGGGGACCTTGGAGACCTAGTGGATGATCACCTGAATGTAAGCCAGCATTGTGCAGCCGCTGCCAAAAAAACTAATACAATCCTGGGTTGTATAAACAGAGGCATAGAGTCAAGATCATGTGAAGTACTAGTACCACTTTATGAAGCCCTATCCCATTGCAAATATATATATTAGGCAAATAATGACAGTTTAATAAGAAAAAAAGTTAGGCTGCAAACCTGGCTCTTACTTAGTGCAAATAAAATATTTATTTTTGCAATATTTCTAGACTGTCCAATTTCCAATGGACTTAATTTTTATTAAGACTACTAAAAATAGAAAATAGCTTGTCCTTTTAGATCTATCTAAGTTTATCTCGGTAGATCTTGGTAGTCTCTACCACGAAAGTAAAAGTCAATAGTATATTGACTATTTGTTTATATATTTTAGTAGCCTTCCTAACAGAAAATCTCCCAAGGGTTTTACTAAACTGAAATCAGCACAAATTGGTTAATGAAAAAAGGGAAACAATTATGTTGCTCATTTTGAAGAGTATCACAGAAGAATAGGAGAGTAGCTACAATAAGGTAAATACGGACTATGATAACCTTTAACACGAAAACCTGATCATTAATGTATCTTTTATTCCAGGGAATTTTGTCTCCCCATCTAGTACCAGCTTTGAACCAGATTCTTCCCTATTGGATTTGAAGGTACTTTCTCCTATTTTTGGTTTGTGGAATAGACTTTAACATCTTATTGTTGTTGTTGTTGTTGTTTTTGCTATAGATAATATTGCAAGCATGCTTTTTTTACAGTACGAGCTTACATAAGTGATTAGTACCCTAGTGTTTTCTGTTTTTTATTTTTATGTAATCTAAGATCAAAGTAAGAGGCAAACTGGTGGAAAGTTTACTAGGAAGAGATTCACAAGGTAGAAAGGAAGAGGCTGAAACCTCAAAAATGGTGTGGCTGAGACTAAGCCAGAATAGTAAATAGACTGAAACAGCAGTTTAGGGGAGAGCTAGAAGAGACCACTCTTAAAGAAAAGAAGGACATGGATAAAAGTTCTGGAAAGGTGTATTAAATAAAGAGACATTATACGAAAAACTAATATGGGATGACATTTAGGAAAAGCTTTTATTAGCAGAAAAAGGATTAGGTAAAGCTAGCACACAGAATAAAGGTTCAAAACAAAATAATAGAATAATTAGATTGATACAAGAAACAGGAGCTTACAAATGATACCTCAGCTATCATTTCCTAAGGTTTTACCTGTTTTTTTAAAATATATAAATAAACTACAACAAAAAGAATAAGCATGAGATGGTTGAAGAAATACAGGTCCAAAGTAGTAAAGATACTACAGAACTAAATAGCTCTAAACATACCGTATTGAACTTTCCAAGTTTCTTGAGACTCCTCCAGTGGACGTGCCGGTTGCAGCCCTGTCTTTGCCCACAGTGGCCTCTGGAGCCCCAGAGGAAATTCTCAAGTCTGAGGAGAAAAGATCAGATCAAACATTAGTCAAGGGTTCTCAAGCAGGTGCCTGGGCGGTGCGGGCCTCCACAGCCACTTCATTTTTCTCCAGGGCTGCTCTAGTCTGGATTGAGCAGCTTCAGGAGCGCATCACAACCACTGATACCAGGTCACACATGGATCTAAACAAGATTAGGGCAGCCATCGAATATTCAGCTGATGCCTCCTTAAACGCTGGCAGGTTTGCTTCAAAAGCCATGGCAATAGCAATAGCAGTAGACTTATATACCGCTTCATAGGCCTTTCAGGCCTCTCTAAGCGGTTTACAGAGAGTCAGCATATTGCCCCCAACAATCTGGGTCCTCATTTTACCCACCTCGGAAGGATGGAAGGCTGAGTCAACCCTGAGCCGGTGAGATTTGAACCGCTGACCTGCTGATCTAGCAGTAGCCTGCAGTGCTGCATTTAACCACTGCGCCACCTTGGCCTCTGCTATCATGGCCAGACACCTGCTATGGCTTAAACTATGGCAGGCGGATATCCGGACCAAGTGGCGCCTTGCGGCCTCTCCTTTTAGTAGCACTCAGCTCTTCGGAGCTCCCTTGGACCCTTACTTTAATGAATCTAAAGATAAATGCAATGTCCTTTCTTCTATATATAAAAAGCAGGATAGCTGTCCCTCTCCATTCTATAGAAGGTCGCCTTTTCGGCCAACTGACGGAAGATCTCCTTCTCCCGTCCACCACGTCAGTCTTTCACACCCAGACAGGGATCCAATCAGGACAGGTTGAATAGAAATGCCCAGCGTTTCCCCTCCCACAAAAGAAGTCTTACCGGGGATGAAGTAACCGCTATTTCTCAAAGTGAAAATGACTATCTGGACTCTCTCCCAATCGCGGATCACCTATCATTTTTCGCCCACCGCTGGGAGGAGACCACAACAGACAATTGGATAATCAAAACAGTCAAATTCGGCCTTCTCCTGGAGTTCCTCTCCACCCCCTAGAAACACTTTGTACTATGTCCGATATCACAGTGCCCTCAAAAGAGGCTACTGATGGATTCGGGCCATCCAACTGATCCCTTTCCATCAGAGGGGTTGGGGCTTCTACTCCCGTCATTATCGGCAGTTCAAAATGCACTCCCTCCACACCATTCTGCAAGAAGTCAAAAAAGGCGATTTCCTCACCTCAGTAGACATGACATCCTCACATTCCCATCTTCGCAGACCACCGAAGATGTCTCCAGTTCTCTTATGGGGGGCGCAGTTCTAGTACCCAGCCATCCTGTTCGGCCTCTCCTCCGCCCCCAGGGTCTTCACGAAGATGCTGGTGCTGATAAGATCTTCTCTTATCAGAATTCTTTGCTACCTGGATGACATTCCCCTGTTGTCCAGGTCACCCTGTCAAGCAAAGAGGGATCTAGCCCAAACCATCCAGACCTTGCGAGATCACGGGTTCGGAGTGAACCTCAAGAAAAGTCACCTCGTTCCTGGGACTTGCATTTTACATCTCGCAGTCATCATAGACATTGTGACAGAGAGAGTAGAGAGTATTTCTATCCCAATACCGCATTCTCAGCCTCAGGGAGGTAGTCAGTAGGGTCCTGCGCCTTCACAAAGTGTCCCTGCTTCTGCTGTCCCAGTTATTAGGGGAAATGGTGTCCTCCTTTGGGGTAGTACCATGGACCAGTTTGCACAGCAGGACCCTGCAGTGGTTTATGCTCCCGCATCAGAAAAGCAACAGGAGCTGCTCCCCCCTCAAGGTTTTCCTCCCCAGACACGTCACCCAGTCTCTAAAGTGGTGGCAGTCCCCACCGATCTTGTAGGGGACATTATTCAGAGAGCCGGCCCATCTCACTCTTACGACGGACGCCAGCCTCTACAGGGTGGGGAGCGCACATGCAGAACCTGGTGGCCCAGGGTCAGTGATTGCTAGAAGAGAGCCAAAACAGCATAAATTGGCTAGAACTGCGGGCAGTCCCCTTCGCCCTGGGACACTTCCAACAGACGGTTCTCTAATGATCCTTCTCAGTGTATGTTCTTTTGTGTATTATGATTTCAGCCATTAGTTCAGTTAAGACTAATGCATAATAAAACATAAAATAACAGAGTTGGAAGATACATTGGAGATCTTCTAGTTCTGCCCCTGCTCAAACAGGAGACCATTCCAGACAAATGATTGCCCAGTCTCTTCTTGAAAATTGCTGCAAATCACATCAAATAATCAAAAGGGGCTTTGCTTGCCAAAAAGTTTTTTTCTGCTTGTGAATTACATGCACCAATCAATTATATTTACATATTTCACATGTCCCATACTTTTCATGCCAAATGGTTTAAAGTTGGGGTTATCAGTTGGTGACTTCTATCAATTTATGTACACATAGCGCAATTACAAGGTTATTGCATCAATTGGTTGCGTCTTTGGCGGGAAAGAATTTGGTAGATGATATGAGATATGAGATTTTAATATTAAAGGCAGGAAAAAAGCAAGAGGGAATTATTTATTTTTATAGTTGTTGTTTTTAAAGTAAATTAAATACTTTTCAGAAAATTGAAAATCAGTTTCCAAAGGTTCATAATTAAGGTTTGGCAAAAGGCTAAGAAATTAAAAACATGTGGAGTTTATCTATTATAAGATACCTTGACTTGCTATGTAAATCACTGGAAAGAAAGCTCATCTATAAAATACAGGATTATTCATTTTGTAATTTTTTCAAGAGATAATTATATCAAGCTTGTAATTCCTCAGTTTAAAAACTATCCCTCAGTAATCCTAAAATATTCCTTGAAATAACAGTGCAGTTTATTATTGATTGCCACTTCAGTGTGAAAAATACAAAAGATTATTAAGAAATACATGTAATTAACACTTGCCTTTTTTTCTTTGCAGACCAACTTAGAAGAGGAAGAATTAGTTAAAGAAGCTGCTTCTCAAGTGCAAGAAACATTTCAAGCCAGCATTTCAGTAGCATCCAACATCCTTGGTAATAAAATGCTAGGCATAATTTGCTTATCTATAGATTCTTGGTTGCGTTGATAGCAGCCTGCCCTAATCTAGTATTTTTCTGATAGTAGCAATAGCAGTTAGACTTATATACCACTTCATAGGGCTTTCAGCCCTCTCTAAGCGGTTTACAGAGTCAGCATATCGCCCCCACAGTCTGGGTCCTCATTTCACCCACCTCGGAAGGATGGAAGGCTGAGTTAACCTTGAGCCGGTGAGATTTGAACCGCTGAACTGCAGATAACAGTCAGCTGAAGTGGCCTGCAGTACTGCACCCTAACCACTGCGCCACCTCGGTTCTTAGCATTGGAAGCACAATTGATTTTCTACCTAAAAGAAAGATATACAGCCTGTTCTCACACCAATTTGAGTGCTAAAAACAGAAACAACGGTAAATTGATAGTTGTGAGGGTATAGGAGTTCCTTATGGTGACAAACAACACTACTTTCACAATAATGGCATACGATTGCTTCTATGTGGAATTGGGTTAGGCTAGGGCTATTGTTACTGTGCTACCAACCTAGTTGCCCAGCTGCAGTCCTGGTATCAACTTGAGACTGCTATTGGGGGTCCCAATAATCTTTCCCACCAGTCTTATAGTCATGGAAATTTTAATATATTTAAGCTCAAGTTTCAATCTTAGTCTTACTTTTTCCCTAAAATCCAGTTGTCCCTGTCATTTATAAAATCTGTTTTGTTTATAGTCATTCCCTGCCTCCCTTTGAATACATACCCAAAAATGTAGGGTGGTTTTTAATCTATCTATCTAGTATAGTTTGTGGCTTTATAGATTCCGTAGTGAAGGTGGTGCTGACTACAATACAGATAAGGAGACATGATATCTGGCCTTTACTTTGAAGGATATGAAAAATTATTGAAGGTGGAAGTCATTAATGTCTATTCTTTGTTATGTCAGTAAACTTCCTTTTCAAAATGCCTGATCTCTATGTGGATGTTGGGCTCATTTGATTGATACACTTTAGAATTATAGAATGCATGGAATGATGTTTCCTTACTGGCAGAGCAATTCCATCTTGTATTTCATTTGCTTTTGGAATACAGGTAGTCCTTGACTTACAACACTTTGTTTAGTGACCATCAAAGTTAAAATGGTACTGAAAATGTGATTTATAACTGTTTTCACAGTTATGACCATTGCAACTTCCTCATGGTCATGTGATCAAAATTCAGATGCGTGGCAACTGGCTCATATTTATAACGATTGCACTGATGTGATCACCTTCAGTGTTCTTCTAACAAGCAAAGTCAATGTCAGGGTTCCAAGTAACACCCCCAACAAAAGTAAAACTCCAAGGCAGGCATTTTCCTCAAAATTCCATTTTATTAGAGATGTCATATTGGCACGTCTGAGAAAATCTGAATCTGAAAGTCCTCTGGGTTTTTCCCACCCAAAGGAAAGTCAAAGCCCCATCCCCTGCACCCACATGTCCATCAAATGTTCCACTCAAACCACCGTCCCAACTGGAAATGATTCCTAGTCACACCTCTGCAGGTAGAGGCTGAATGGCCTTGATTCCCAGAAAAAAGAATGTTGTTATGGCTATATCTCTCTCTCTCCAGCTCCATCCAACCCCCTTCATGTTTTCCATAGCATGCCCATCCACTAAGTGGGCAGCCCTAAATATCCAAAATAAAAGATGGCTGACAGTCAGTGGGAAAACCAGATTCATTGTGGCCATGTCGAGGATTACTGTACAGAGAAATGGCCAGAGTGCTGAAGGAGATTGCTTCTGCCAGACTTGTACCCAATTGCCAATCTTACACAACTTCTTGGTTTACTGAGGAACTGAGGGAAATGAATGAAAAGATGTCTAGAGTGATTGCAATGGAAAACCTGAAGAGGATCCAGTGAATGTTGATAAAAATGTTAATAAAAGCTCATAAGACTCTGAATTCTCATCTGAATTTGTTGCATCCTCAGATTATTTCCAGCAGTCTTGGGTTACCCAGATTCCCCCAACCTCTTTGAATTAGAGAAGAGGTACTTTTACTAAGTTTGAAATGATAGCAGCGAAAGCAAGGCAAGACTGGTTAAAAATGCACGAAAGTTAGACATTGAAATTCCCTCCCCCCAGAGTCCAGAGTCCAATCAGCATCCAGTATGATGTTATGGGAAAGCTCCTCTTCAGGTATTTCTTGCATCTGGAGTCCCTAGATGGTTGGCTTTGACGGAGTATAAGCCACTCCACTCAGCAGAACCATAATTCATGAGTCAAAACCTCCTTCCAGTTCTCATGGGACGTCTACACACCAGCTCACTTCCCCATGGGCATTTGCCCATGTCCTCCTCCCTGTTTCTGTGGCAGCCAATAGCAAGCACACTGCAGAAACCCATGCTGGAGATCTGGCTGACACAATGTCTTGTATGATCCTATGATTTGTTTGTGTTTATCAAGCCCAAGGAAATGGATAGGATCTTGTAGTAATCCCAAAGGTGCTTTTTCAAGAGGCAACTGGACTTTCTGGTTTTTCTTTGAAGAAGTTTTGGTTCTCACTAAGAAGCTTCTTCAGCTCTTCTTCCAAAACCGTGAAATTGATAACCTGTGGAATTGATCTTCCTGGCTTCTTCTGATAGTTGTGCTATGAATGGCTATATTAGGGAAGCTGTAAGCAGTTACTCTGAGAAAAAGTGTCCTGTAGCCCAGTCTGTTTTAAAACAGAAAGTTGTGTGTCATCTCTCGAAGAGCCCCACCTGTCAGCCTCTATCTTGCTTGCTTGCTTGCTATTGGTAGACAAAATCCCATCAGAAGGGAAGGTAATAAAGAAGATATTAGACTGTGCAGAAATGAATAGGTTGACATTGAGAATAAAGGACAGAGAGGAATCCATGTACTACAGGATATAGGGCAATTTTATGAATGGCTTGAAAAAAGATATAAATGGAAAGAAAAAGGAACAAAACATGAAATAAGTATCTCAGATGACATATGATTAAAATGGGAGGGGAAATAAGAATATGTCAAAATGTAAATATACAGATGGAAAAAATGATATGAATTGCCATGTTAAATAACAATTATAAGAATGTATATCTAAGAATGAATTTGAAAGGAAAAATAAAAAAACCTTTTACAAAAAATAAATTCAGATACTTGGCAACTGGCAAATATTTATGACCATTGCTGTGGCCCAAGATCATGTAATCATCTTTTGTGACCTAACAAACAAAGTCAGTGGGGAAACCAGATTCACTTAACAACTGGTTAACTAACTATTCAACTGCAGTGATTCACTTAACAACTATGGCAAGAAAGGTCATAAAACTCACTTAACAAATGTCTTGCTTCATAGAAATTTTGGGCTCAGTTGTGGTAGTGAGTTGAGGACTACCTGTATTAGACTGAAATTGATAGTATAAGCTGAATTTTGTGCAATTACATTTAACAACTGCAGAAAAGCTTCCAAATTAGATCAGAAGTTATTTATAAATGAGACCGAATGACTCTATTTAAAGAACCTATGAATACTAATGTTGCCTGAATTTTTTATTGTTTTTTTTTTCCCCTCAGGACTTGAAAACATGCAAGCTGAACAGTCCAAAATGGCTTTTTGCTGTTTCAAAATGGCTGCAGACCACAATTATAGCAAAGCCCAATACAATGTAGGATTATGCTATGAACATGGAAGAGGCACCACAAAGGACATGACTAAGGTTTTTGTTTGTTTTATTCAGCCTGTGTTATCTCTTTATGTAGAAAATTGAGGGAGAGGAAATCATTTATTATCTATTAAGTGCCTAAGTGTGTCCTGAAACAAGTTCAATAGTTGCCCTTTTTCCTATCTTGTTGCTTCTTCATTGCAAAAAAAAAATCTTTGGTGGAAAGTGTTATGAAAGTGTGCAAAAGTTGTACACAACAATTGTACAACATTGCATATTAAGAAGGGAAAGAGAGCTAAAGGTACCACTTCTCAAATATTAGTGTGAGTTTATATGTATTTGTTTCGGATGAATTATTGATTTCAATCTAGGAAAATGACGCCTGCCTATCATAAATACAAAGAAAGGATATGCTGTGATACTAATTTTGCAGGCCAGCAGCTTTAAAGGCTGTTGGAAATCAGAAAAATTCCTTCTTTGGGTTATCCTTGTCTTCTGAAGAAGGGTATGTTTCAAGTCAGATTTGATTTCTAGCAACTGCTGGGGCTACTCCTTGAAATTTTCTTGGCAAGGGTTTTTATTTGTGACTTTACCAAACTGACTTTCCTTTTACTGTAGATACAAGCTGTTAATATTTTGTTTCTTAGTATTTGTAGCTGAGATTGTGCAAAGCATGTTTTCATAATATACATTTGAGTAAATTGGCACCTTTCTTTTGATATGTTAAAGTCACCACATGTTTTGCAAGACCCACTATCGGCTTCCAAAGCTGTTTCCGTCTACTACATATTTTTGGCTTTTTTTCCCTCTCAGGTGCCTTGCTTTTGGTGTAGAAGCCTGGCCCTCTGTGTTTTCATTTGTGCTTAAAGCAAGGGAGGGAACCTCTGGGTGCATGAGTTACCATGTGTTGTCCACCTTATCTTGCCCATCAAATACCAGTACTGATTTTTTTTAAATAAAACACCTTCTCTTGACAAGTGTAGATTGCTACACAGTAATTATATTGTGTGGGATTAAATCTGGATAAGGAAAACATATTCTGTGTTGCAATTGTGTTTGTAAAAGCTTCCACTGGTGGCAATGGTAAGTGTTTCTCACTCCCCAAAGAGAATGTATAATAGGGAAAATATTTTGGAACATGTTATATAATCTTGGCTGACTTTGGGCCCATCATTGTCTCCCAATCCAACCTACCATATTTTTTGAAGTATAAGACGTACCGGAATATAACAGCCTAACTTTAGGGGAGGAAAACAGGAAAAAAAGTTTCTGCCTCTGCCTCGGTATTAATCTGGCTAGCGTTCTGCAGCAAACAGCAAATGGCCTGGTCAGCTTCAGCAGCCTGATTCAGCAGGAACAGCTGATTGAACAGCCAGTCAGCTGTTCCAGACTGCAGGGATTCCCACAGACCATGTCCGCCTGTGTGCCTTGCATTTTCGGGTGGTTAAGGGTGGCGGGGATCCTTACTTCCACTTGGATTTTGGTAACAAGCAGGTCTTTTTATCCATTTAAAACAAACCCTATCACCCTACGAAGATTTAACTGGAGTGTGTGGGGTGGGGGATGATTTTCATGGGGCAGAAGAGGGACTTGGCTGCTTGAAGAGGCTGGCCCAGTGCTGGTGGTGCTCGGGATCGGGGAAGCCCTCTTGGAGGGACACCTGCTGCGGGGGCCCAGACCCTTCGCAGGGCTGTAGCATGGCACTTGCTCTCCCCACTAGATCCCCACAAAGGGCGGCATCAAAGGCAGCATGGCAGACCACTTCTTGCCCTGTAGCCTGGGCCGATCTCCATAGCGTTGTTGCCCCCTGCACACTTTCTCTCAGCCTCACTTTGCAAAATCGGTTCCACCTTCCCGTACAAGGGCATTTAACAATGTGTTGGTTAACATCGCCTCCCATAGCCGTTTCCTCCTCCCCTTAAATCCTCTCTCCTCTGCACGAGCCAAACTTTTGTGGCGTAAAACTGAAACCAGGTGCTCTTTTGTGGTGGCGCAGGAGCTCCTTGGGAGAGGAGAGGACAAGCTTGGCGTTTCCTCTTTCCCAACCCTCTTTCCTCTTCCCCCTCCCTTTCCCCAGCCTGCCTGCAATCTTAGCTTGCAGCTTCTTGGTTTTCTTTGCCTTTCTTCCGCCCGCCCCAGTCCGTGAGCTGGAGCACCAAGGAGTTATGGTAAAAACACATGGAAGCAAGAAGTAAAAAAACAAAACAAATATGGAGTTCCAGCCAGTAGAGGCTTGGCAGTGGGGCTGCCGAGGAACAGGAGGGCGCAAAACCAAGGGGAAGAAGGTGGTGGTTTTCCTCCCAAAGGGGCTCCTTTTCCCCACCCCTTTTCATGGGGGAATATCTTGTCTCTGACGCTGACAGGTGCTCCTTCAAGCCCTCCATGAGCTTTCTTGCCCCCTTCATTTCTCCCCCCCCCCCACTTTCATGAGGATTGTGATGCCCTTGGGAAATTGATCATGCTTTGAACCTTAGGAGAGGAGAAGGGAGAAAAAGTAGAACCACCCGAAGAGGCAGGTGAAGTGGGCGCTGCATGAGAGGTGTAAGGGAAAGTGGCTCACTGCTCATCATCTCCTTTCTCCAAATGACCCAGGTGGCTGAGATCACCGCGCTGCCACTCAAAAAAACTTTACCATGATCTCCGCAGTGCCCACTTTACCTGCCCCTTCTTGGGCAGTTCCAGGCATGCTGCCACCCGAAAAAGCTGTTACCGTGATCTCGGCTGCCTGGAACTTCCGAGAAGGGGCAGGTGAAATGGGCACTGCATAGGAGGTATAAAGCAAGGCAGGTTGCTGCTCGGCCTCCCCCTTCTCCAGGTGACCCAGGCGGAGGGCAGTTGGCTTCTGCTCCTAGCCTGGGAGACAGATCTGGCCAGGAGGAAAAAGAAGGTGGAGAAGAAGGAGAGCATTGAGATTGAGAAGTTTATTTATATGCCGCCCTTTTCCCTGGGGGGACTCAGGGCGGCTTACAACTCGAAAAAAGGGGGGGGGGAACAAACATTTAACACGTAGGACAATAAGTCATTAAAAACACAACATTCATACCATTCGGGTGGGTTACAGTCTTTAGCCCCAGGCCTGACGGGATAGCCAGATTTTGAGGGCTGTGCGGAAGGTCTGGAGGGTGGTGAGGGTACGAATCTCCACAGGGAGATCGTTCCATAGGGTCGGAGCTGCCACCGAGAAGGCTCTCCTCCGCGTGGTTGCCAGTCAACATTGACCGGCAGATGGGACTCGGAGGAGGCCTAATCTATGGAATCTAATAGGTCGAGTGGAGGTGATTGGCAGTAGGCGGTCTCTCAAGTACCCAGATCCACTACCATGAAGGGCTTTATGGGTGACAAGTAGCACCTTGAAGCGTACCCGGAGATCGACAGGTAGCCAGTGCAGCTCGCGGAGGATAGGTGTTATGTGGGTGAAGCGAGGTGCACCCACAATCGCTCGCGCGGCCGCATTCTGGACTAGCTGAAGTCGCCGAATACTCTTCAAGGGCAGCCCCATGTAGAGCACATTGCAGTACTCCAGCCTAGAGGTCACAAGGGCACGAGTGACTGTTGTGAGAGCCTCCCGGTTCAGGTAGGGGCGCAACTGGTGCACCAGGCGAACCTGGGCAAATGCCCCCCTGGTCACAGCTGACAAATGGTGTTCAAAAGTCAGCTGTGGGTCCAGGAGGATTCCCAAGTTGCGGACCCTGTCTGAGGGGCGTAGTGTTTGACTCCCCAGCCTGAGAGATGGAATACTTGCCGAATTAGTGGGAGGGAAACACAACAGCCACTCGGTCTTATCTGGGTTGAGCACGAGTTTGTTAGCCCTCATCCAGTCCCTAACAGCTTCAAGGCCCTGGTTCATCACGTCCACCGCTTCATTGAGTTGGCACGGGGCGGACAGATACAACTGAGTATCGTCCGCATACTGGTGGTATTTTATCCCGTGCCGCCGAATGATCTCGCCCAGCGGTTTCATGTAGATGTTGAAAAGTACGGGGGACAAGACCAAACCCTGCGGCACCCCATATGTTAGGGGCCTAGGGGTCGATCTCTGCCCTCCAACTAATACCGACTGCGACCTGTCCGAGAGGTAAGAGGAGAACCACCACAAAACAGTGCCTCCCACCCCCACCTCCCGCAGTCGTCGCAGAAGGATACCATGGTCGATGGTATCGAAAGCCGCTGAGAGGTCAAGGAGAACCAGGAGGGAGGCATAGCCTCCGTCCCTGGCTCTCCAGAGGTCATCGGTCAATGCGACCAAAGCGGTTTCTGTGCTGTAGCCAGGCCTGAAGCCGGACTGGAATGGGTCAAGATAACTAGCTTCCTCCAAGGACCGTTGGAGCTGAAAGGCCACCACCTTCTCAACAACCTTCCCCACAAAGGGGAGGTTGGAGACTGGACGATAATTGTTAAGAACGGCTGGATCCAAAGATGGTTTCTTCAGGAGGGGTCTCACCACCGCCGCTTTAAGTGCGGGGGGAAAGACCCCCTCCCGAAGGGAGGCGGTAACAACCGCCTGGATCCAGCCCCGTGTCACCTCCCTGCTGTTAGCAACCAGCCAGGAGGGGCACGGGTCCAGTACACATGTGGAGGCACTCACAGCTCTCATGGCCTTGTCCACATCCTCAGGGGCAACATCCTGAAACTCAACCCAGCGATGGTCTACCAGATTATCCCCTTGTGCCTCGGCTGGATCTGCGGAATCGGAGTCCAAGTCCGACCGAAACCGAGCAACTTTGTCCGCTAGAAACTGGACGTAATCCTCAGCCCTACCCTGCAGGGGATCCCCCGTATCCCTCCTATTTAGGAGGGAACGGGTTATCCTGAACAGGGCGGCTGGGCGCGATTCAGCGGAGGCAATCAAGGTGGCAATATAAGTTCTTTTCGCCGTCCTAATTGCCCTGATGTATTCCTTGATGCAAGATGTTAGAGGTGCTCGGTTCGATTCGGATTTATTGGATCTCCATAAGTGCTCTAGGCGTCTCTTCCGGCGCTTCCTCTCCCGGAGTTCCTCGGTGAACCAAGGGGGCCTCCTGGATCCACTGCCTCGGAGCGGCCGTAGTGGCGCAATCCGGTTAAGAGACTCCGTCGCTGCCGAGTTCCAGGCAGCAACCAGAGTCTCCACCGGACTGTGGGCGAGGGTATCAGGAATAACCCCAAGCTCCGTCTGGAACCTCAAGGGGTCCATAAGTCACCTGGGGTGGAACCATCTGGTCAGTTCCTCCTCCCTACAGTGGGGGTTTGGTCTCCGAAAGTCAAGCCTCAGTAGGCAGTGGTCTGACCACGACAGGGGTATGATCTCACTACCCCTCAGACCAAGATCACAAGTCCACTGCTCCGAGAGAAATACGAGGTCGAGCATGTGACCCGCTGAGTGGGTTGGGCCCCGAATTACTTGGGTCAAGCCCATGGCTGTCATGGAGGCCATGAAGTCCTGCGCCCCATCAGAGTGTTCACCGAGCGAAGGCAAATTGAAATCCCCCAGAACCATAAGCCTGGGGAACTCAATTGCCAGCTCAGCTACCGACTCGAGGAGCGAGGGGAGGGCTGCTGCAACGCTGTTGGGAGGCAGGTACATTAACAGCAAACCCACTTGACCCTTGAGGTCCAACTTCACCAGCAGGGACTCACACCCGACAAGCTCCGGAGCAGGGATCCTACGAGGTGCTAGAGACTCTCGGATAACAATAGCCACACCTCCACCCCTTCCCTGGGCTCTTGGCTGATGGAGCACCTGAAAACCTTCTGGGCACATCTCTACGAGGGGGACTCCTCCCTCCGGGCCCAGCCAGGTTTCAGTAATACATGCCAGGTCTGCCCTCTCGTCTAAAATTAAGTCCCGGACGAGGGGAGCCTTATGAACTACAGACTTGGCATTTAGCGACAACAGCCTGAGACCAGGGTCCTGATTACTCACGCCATCTGGCCTTGGAGTGGGACTCATAGGGCCGGAAGGAGGGATCTCTGTGATGTAGCGAGCCCTCCTTCCCCGGTAATGGCCAGCCCTAAAGTCCCCGCCATATCTGCCCCTCCCTGTTACGACCGTGATGCTCCGGCCCACTCCCGTGTCCGCAGTTCCCTCAACCACCCCTATGGCTCCCGTGCTCCCCGGCAGGTCCTCCGAATCAAACACACTCATCCGTACACCCAAACAGTCCCCACGTAGTAATTAAAACACAAAAAAGATACAACAATAATGGGTAGTAAAAGTGGGATCATTCACTCAATCACACGCATATCTCATGCATATCCCATACAAAAGAAAGAAAAAAGAGAAGAAAGGAAAAGAGAGAGATTACGCAGTCGTTAAAAATGAAGTTCAGGTAGCTGTGCACCAGCCGTGGGATACGGGGGTATAGCAGTGTAAGTCCAAAGTCTAAAGGTCCAAGGTCCCCTCTTATAGTTTTTCCATCTGATGGCAGGATGGTGATGGTAGTCCCCAAAGGTTCCCGCAAGCCGGGCAACCGGGTGGGCGTAGTCAGAGGGTGTTGTAAGTTCCAAAAGGTCATAAGACATGCCGCCATCGTCCATATGCCACCCGCAACAGCGAGCAGAGAGGGGGGGTGCACCAAAAAGAAGGGGGGGAAGAAGCTAGAGGATTAAGGTGGCCGAAGACCAGCCACCAGACTCAGTCGAATAGATGTAAAAAGTTCAACCACTCCCTCTTTAATGGGGTGCTGGTCTAATATAAGCCCAGATCTTAATCTTAGTCTCTCACAGATCGAAAAAAAACGCTCGCCATCGGCTAGCGCCACCCCCCACTCACTCACACCAATTCAAGCTGCAAGTTGTCTAAAGCGGCTGCCACCGTCGTCTCAGCTTGTGACACGCTGAGAGGCTGTGGTCTGTGTGAGGAGGGGGGCGCCCGACAACGCCGACAAACTCCAAAACCGTCGCCCCTGTGTGGGGGGGGGGAGGCGTCCAACAACGCCAGCAGTCAAGCTACCGTTCGTGCAAGAGGGGGGGAGGGCGTTCGACACCACCGAAGGCCACCTGGGACTGTCCAAGTTCTTCCCAGCTCAACTCCGAGCTCCTCCCGGTAGCAGCGTCTCCAGGTCGCACAAGCATGCGGAATCAGCCTCCGACCGAGGCAGCAAAGGTGCTGGGGCTTGTGGGAACAGAAGATGAATCTGGCCAGGAGGAACACATGTCCCATTTTTGCAATTGGGAAGGGAAAAGGGCATTTCAGGCAGCGGGGATCACAGATCTGTCTCCTGGGCCAGGAACAGAAGCTGACCGGCCTCCGCCTGGATTGTCTGGAGAAGGGGCAGGCAGAGGGGCGAGCCACCTTGCCTTATGCCTCCTGCACAGTGCCCGCTTCACCTGCCTCTTCTCCAGATGACCCAGATGGCTACATCCAGATTTTCACCCTCTTTTGGGGGGGGGGGGGGAGAAAGGTAAGATTTATACTCCGAAAAATATGGTACTTCACAAATATTTGTTATGAGATAAAATAAGAGGTGGAAACACTCTTCATGGCTGAGAGCTTCTGCACAAGAAGTAAGATTATAAATCTAATAAATAAATATGAATTGGGGAGACAGAACAAGGGGAAGTCATTCCTAATACAGTGATTTAGGTTTTTATGACATTGGAAAGTTAAAATGACATGCAAAGTGGATTGGACTAGGAAATTTCAATTGGGGAATTAAAGCTTTTTTCTTCAATGTTTTTACTTGTACTTTTCATACATTCATTAGTGCATGAATTAGTATATTTGTCAGTATTCAGTTTGAGTCTTAAAAACTACCAAAGTATTTTGAAGGCTATAGATAAGGAGTGTCAAATTCACGGCCCGCAGGCCAGATGCTTCACTTGCTGGCCATATCCACCCGCATTTTAGGGAATGGGGAGAAGTCACAATATGTCATGTGACAAGTTAATTAACTTTATCTTAGAAAATCTTCATAAATTTCTTTTAAGATTCCTCATTAGCATAAAGCTGTACAATAAAGCAGCCCTACAAAATATTTTTCAATGTCGTACCTATCATTTATCTATCAAATCTATAGCAGAGTTGGAAGGGACCTTGGAGGTCCTAGTCCAACCCCTGCTCAGGCAGGAAACCCTATGCTATTTCAGAGAATAGTTGTCCAATCTCTTGTTAAAACTTTCACAACTTCTGAAGCATTCACAACTTCTGTTGTTCTAACTGTCAGGAAATTTCTCCTTAGTTCTAGGTTGGCTTCTCTCCTTGATTAGTTTCCATTCATTGCTTCTTGTTCTGCCTTCAGGTGCTTGGAGAATAGCTTGACTCCATCTTCTTTGTGGCAACTCCTTAGATATTGGAATACTGCTGTCATGTCACCCTAGTCCTTTTCATTAAACTCGACATACCCAATTCCAGCAATGGTTTTTTATATGTTTTAGCCTCCAGTTCCCTAATCATCTTGGTTGCTCTTTTTTGCACTTTGCTCTTTTTGTAGAGTCTCAATATCTTTTTTACATTGTGGCGACCAAAACTGTATGCAGTATTCCAAGTGTGGTTGTATATATTATAAGGCAGGGGGTCCCTAACCTGTGGGCCGTAGTTCAATCTTGATTTCATCAGACCAGAGTTTCTTGTTCCTCACAATTTGAGAGTCCTTCAGGTGCTTTTTTGCAAACTCCAAGTGTGATTTCATGAGTTTTGCATTGAGGAGAGGCTTCCGTCTAGCCACTCTTCCATAAAGCTGTCAGCTGTCTCTGTCCCATATCCACACAGGATCTCTGGAACTCAGTCAGAGTAACCATCGGCTTCTTGGTCACCTCTTTTACTAGGGCCCTTCTCACCTGATTGTTCAGTTTGACCAGGCAACTAGTTCTTGGAACTTGGTTCCATCTTGGTTGTGCCATCTTTCTTCCATTTGAGAATTATGGAGGCCACTGTGCTCTTAGGAATCTTCAGTGCAGCAGAAATTTTATTGCACAATTTTATTGTGCCTTACAATAATCCTTTCTCTGAGCTCTGCAGGCAGTTTCTTTGACCTCATGCCTTTTGCTCTGCTACAGTATGTATTTTCAGCTGTGAGGCCTTCTCTATAGACATGTGTGTGCCTTTCCAAATCATGTCCAATCAATTTAATTTTCCATATGTCAAATTCACTCAAAGTGTAGAAATGTCAGGAATGATCAAGAGAAATGGAAGGCATCTGAGCTAAATTTCATTTTGTTGCAAAGGATCTGTATACTTACGCCAATGTTTCAGATTTTTTTTTTTAATAAATTTACAGACATTTCTAAAATTTTCTTTTTACTTTGTCATTATGAGGTACTTAGAGTTAGATTATTGGGAGGAAATGAATTTTAACAACTGTAGAATCAAGTTGTAGCATAACAAATATAAGAAAAGTGAAGGAAGTCTGAATGCACTATACATCTACATATGGCAATAAGTAAGTGATGCTTTTTTCTAAAAAGTTGCTGTTTCTTTATAGGCAATCCTCTATTATCAGCGGGCAGCTCATCAGGGACACCTCTTGGCTCAATACCGCTATGTAAAATGGCTTTTCTGCTGCTGGTATAAAGCAGGTAACAACAGCAAAGTAAACATCTGACCTGGCTACCATTTTAGGGGGAATCCTGGTGAATTATTAGGAAAATTTTGGCATTGTGTTCACTTTTGAAAGTAATTTGGAGCAATTAATGCATGCCATATTTAGGTTATTAAGCAGAATCCTTTTTACCTCTCTTTATGGCTAGCTAGTTACAAAGCATTTTTACATTTTGTTAGCACAAAAAACCTCTGAACCAGTTCATTTGGAAACCTTATATTTTGGAGAGGTTGCCCTTATTGACTGGAAGGTTTTGGAATACTCTAAACCAGATGAAAGAATGAATTACTAGCAAGTAAGTTATAAATCTAAAGAGAGAATAAACATTCTCTTTCATCAGTAGAATGAACACTATTATAGGAGAAAATAGCAGATACTCAGCTTTATTTATTAAATAAATCTAACTGTCAAGCAATCCAGGGCAGCAGTTGATGGATCAGATACCAGTAAAAGGAATAAAAAGCTTGGGTAGATAGAATAGTGGAATGGTCTCTGCTGTTCAATAAATGATCATGGACAGGAAGAATGACTGGAAAATAGGAAAAATCATTTACTGTTTTTTATCATCTCCACTGTGCCCTGTTTGCAATTATAAGCTCATTAGGTAATGAAAGATTGAGGCTCGGATCACACATTCTGATAAACCACCGTGCTATCTGGGCTTCTGGTGTAAACTCTGCCATTAAAGCTTGTTCAGCAACATGTTTACAAGGTTTGAATTTATATGAAGCACAATTTTAATATCTGTGGTCCCTGTGTTCTTTTTCTCAGTTATGCAGAACCAGAATGAATTACCACTGAAAGAAAGAACCTGTCGGTCCAGTCCTTGCCTTCAGAGCCTTGGTCAGCCACTGAGTGTTCACTTGGGACAGCCAGCTATTGCCTTGCTTCGCTCATGGAGTATAGGACATCTGGAAGATATGGCAGATAGTTGTGAACTGCAATCCTATTTGGGGTTATCTGATGAAGTCTCCATCAAACTACAGCCTTTACCCTGCTGTTCAGAAATAGTAGTTGATTAGCATAGATCATGAGGAAACTTCCTTTTCAGAAACTTGAAAAACATATATTTACTTTTTATAAGCTTAGAAGCAGATAGACATTTTGAAGTTATATTTAATTGCCTCATAAATGTATAACTTCTTACCTCGTACTGAAGTAAGAAGTTATTGAATTTTATAACCAAACCCAGCTTGAATGTACTATTTCATCCTACAAGTTTGTGTTCTCACTAACCTCATGAAAGTATAAGTATTAATATGCTTATATGACAACTTTTTTACAAACTTCAAAAATAGTCACCAAGCTAATTGCCTTCATTAACTGTTTTGGAGAAAATTTGTACTCAGTATTTGAACTGAACATTCTCATTACAATCAGACCATGAAAATGTTACATGAGACAGGAGCTGATGTCGCAACAGTCGATACTTTTGCTGCTGGATGGTCCTTTTGGACCTAAACCGTCCCGAAGAGATGGTGACAAGGAAGAGTACGTCTTGCTGATCTCAGAGACATCACAAAGTCCCTGATTGATCCAAGAGAATCTCTTCTTGCCGGCGACAGAAGCACAGCCAAAAGCTGCTGAAGTTGGGACAGCTCCGCAACGGGAGGAAAGCGGAAAGAGAAAGTGTGTCCATCTGGTGAGGAAATTTTATTGTTATAAAAGAGACTGCCCCCCAAAAATCAAAACTAAATTAAACTTGCAAAGAAAAGAAAATAAGCAGTGAAATTAAATTATATTGGACAGTGTGTTATCCTTTTTTCATTTTGTTTTGTGGATGGAAGTTTTGCAAATATTTCTTACTTCTTAAAGTGAAAGTATTGGTTTTTCTTCTTCTATTTCTTTTTTTACCTATGGATTAAATCTTTTTCTTTATTTTATAATATTGGTTTGGATGGGTTTTTTCTCTTTATTTTGCTCCATTTAAGAATTTTGTTTCTTTTAATCCTGGAATATAAAGAAGATATAAAAGGAATATAAAGAGGGTAGTAACATCAGAGGGAAAAGAAGTTACACTGCCACTTGGAGGTTGAGTCCTGGAAATATTGCTTTCTCTTTTTTCTCTTTGATCACTTTGACTTTGCACTTCAAAGGCTCCAGCTTGTTTACAAAAGAGATAAGGAGAAGAGTTGTTGGGTTGTTTATACAGGTGCTCTTTGGATTCTTCTTTGGCAACTGGAGAGAAGTGAAAACAAAACCTTGTTTTGAAACTTGAGTGGCAGTGTTTACTAGTTGAAAGAATGGCACAACACCAAAAAGAAATCATAACATTACAACAGATTATGTTTGAAATTCAAAAAATATTAGAAACAACACAGAATTGAGAAGAGATTGGAAATATAAATTATAATACAGTAAAATTCGATGGAAAAATTGAAGATATCCAGCAAATGGGAAAAGTGGAGGTTAGAGTCCTAAAAACCCAAGGGAAAAATAAACAAAGAGGCAAGATAATTGTAGATACTGATAGTGAACTGAGTGTGGTTGGAGATGGAAAGAATGGAACATGGAAAGGGAAGATAGATGGAAAGGAGCTCTACCTCAGATTTCAAGGTATAGAAGAAGAAAAAAGAGAAGAATTGATGGATTCAAGGAGAGAAGCTTTGACAAAAGCACTACTGATAACCAAAGATAAGCTGATTAAAGAAGCTGATAGAAGATCTCGAGATTTTACAAGATATATAAAAAGCAACAAGTTGCAAAGAGAAGTCCACACAAATTTGATTAAGGAAATAACCAGAAGACTAATTCCACAAATGGCAAAAGACATAAGATTGCACTATTACTGGAAAGATACAGGTTGAGATAAAAAAACTAATAACAAAATATTAGTCAAATTTAGTTAAAATTAGAGCATGTTAAAAATGAAGTGATAATGGATATAGTTAGATAAATAATTGATAATATTAACAAAGTACACATATGTATTGGTTTGATAAGAGAAAATTTGGTATAAATTCTAAATGGTGATCATGAAAGGAAGTTTAGAAACTCTTATGTATGAAAGCTTATAATAATAATAATTAAAAAGTAAGAGTAAGTCAAATTTAGTTAAACTAAGACCCCAAAAATAAATAAAATGAAATAATGATGGATATCGTTAAATAAATGATTGATAATGATAATAATGTAATATTTGTATTGACATGATAAAAGGGAAATTGGATATAAATTGTAAACAGTGATTAAGAAAGGTCATCTAGAAACTTTTTTATTAAACATAATTAATTTTTATTTAGAAAGTGTTATAAAGATGTAATGTTGCTGGATGATATTGAAAATAGATAACGGAATGTCATCGTGTGGCTTTGCTTTAAATTTTGGAATATTTTATATAAAGGGACATAAAAACAACTATAGTCATATGAAGATTGAGATATGATGATAGTAATATATATATATATAAATATATTTGATTTAAAATATATAACTTATATGAATTGGAGGTGATGACTGTTGAAGGGATGGACGAAAGCTCTTTGTAACCAATTGACACACTCATTACAATTTGTAATGGAAGATATTTTTGTGGTGTTCATTGTATTTTGTCTGTTTGTGTTTATTCAAAAATAAAAAAAATATTAAAAAAATAAAATGCTACATCCATAAAAATGTATCTTTGGGGCTAATCTCACCCATACCATATGGTTTTCAAACCTAAGAAACAGAGAATTTTCTGGATGTCTAGAATTTAGTGGTGACATTTGGTTTGATTCCAAAAGGACATTGAAAGATCTTGAAATAATGTGAAATATTGTAATGAAAAAGTTATCCAATTAGGAAATTCATAAAACACACAGAAGTACAGGTATGAGAAACAATTCTTAAACTGGTACTGATACTATGGACAGAAATAATCTACAGTTACTGATAGCATTAACAATAGCATTTAGGCTTACAGTGGGGCAAAAAAGTATTTAGTCAGCCACCAATTGTGCAAGTTCTCCCACTTTAAAAGATGAGAGAGGCCTGTAATTGACATCATAGGTAGACCTCAACTATGAGAGACAAAATGAGAAAACAAATCCAGACAATCACATTGTCTGATTTGGAAAGAATTTATTTGCAAATTATGGTGGAAAATAGTATTTGGTCACCTACAAACTAGCAAGATTTCTGGCTCTCACAGACCTGTAACTTCTTCTTTAAGAGGCTCCTCTGTCCTCCACTAATTACCTGTATTAATGGCACCTGTTTGAACATGTTAGCAGTATAAAAGACACCTGTCCACAACCTCAAACAGTCACACTCCAAACTCCACTATGGTGAAGACCAAAGAGCTGCCGAAGGACACCAGAAACAAACTTGTAGACCTGCACCAGGCTGGGAAGACTGAATCTGCAATAGGCAAGCAGCTTGGTGTGAAGAAATCAACTGTGGGAGCAATAATTAGAAAATGGAAGACATACAAGACCACTGATAATCTCCCTCGCTCGGGGGCTCCACGCAAAATCTCACCTTGTGGGGTCAAAATGATCACAAGAACAGTGAGCAAAAATCCCAGAACCACACGGGGGGACCTAGTGAATGACCTGCAGAGAGCTGGGACCAATGTAACAAAGGCTACCATCAGTAACACACTACGCCGCCAGGGACTCAGATCCTGCAGTGCCAGGCATGTCCCCCTGCTTAAGCCAGTACATGTCCGGGCCCGTCTGAAGTTTGCTAGAGAACATTTGGTTGATCCAGAAGAGGATTGGGAGAATGTCATATGGTCAGATGAAACCAAAGTACAACTGTTTGATAGAAATACAACTCGTCGTGTTTGCAGGAGAGAAAATGCTGAGTTGCATCCAAAGAACACCATACCTACTGTGAAGCACGAGGGTGGCAACATTATGATTTGGGGCTGTTTCTCTGCAAAGGGACCAGGACAACTGATCCGTGTACAGGAAAGAATGAATGTGGCCATGTATCGTGAGATTTTGAGTGCAAACCTCCTTCCATCAGCAAGGGCATTGAAGATGAAATGTGGCTGGGTCTTTCAGCATGACAATGATCCCAAACACACCATCCGGGCAATGAAGGAGTGGCTTCGTAAGAAGCATTTCAAGGTCCTGGAGTGGCCTAGCCAGTCTCCAGATCTCAACCCCATAGAAAACCTTTGGAGGGAATTGAAAGTCTGTGTTGCCCAGCGACAGCTCCAAAACATCAACATCACTGCTCTAGAGGAGATCTGCATGGGGAAATGGGCCAACATACCAGCAACAGTGTGTGCCAACCTTGTGAAGACTTACAGAAAATGTTTGACCTCTGTCATTGCCAACAAAGAATATATAACAAAGTATTATAATGAACTTTTGATATTGACCAAATACTTATTTTCCACCATAATTTGCAAAAAAAATTTCTTTCCAAATCAGACAATGTGATTGTCTGGATTTGTTTTCTCATTTTGTCTCTCATAGTTGAGGTCTATCTATGATGTCAATTACAGGCCTCTCTCATCTTTTTAAGTGGAAGAACTTGCACAATAGTCTCTGGTAATGAGGGATCATCCCAAAACATTATCATCTTGCTATATATATGCTGAGATTTGTCAAGTTGGAGACTGGCATGGTGGATACAGGAGGACAAATGTGAAGAGAACAAGGAGCTGAATGCATCGAGTCCAAAGACCCTGGCAGAGGTGAGAGGCAGTGAACCAAGTGAGAGATAAGGGGCAGCGAACCAAGTGAAAGGCAAGAGATGGTGAGATGCATGGCAAATCAAGTTCCTGAGAGTAGGTGAGAGACAGCAAAGCTGGAAAACCAGCTGAGAGGCAAGAATCTGAATTGAGAACTCTAGCAGTGAGCAGGCAGATAAAGGGCAAGAAGGCAGGGAAAATAAGGCCAGGTAAGTGCAAGACAAGGCAGGGAGGAAGGAGATAAGTAAGGAGTACTTCATAAATGGAAATGGATGAATTTTCAAGGCAGGGAATTGAGAGCTAAGAACTTGTAAACTTTTAATTTATTTAAAAAATGATTTTTAAAAAAGACTCTTTTAGTCAAGGAAAAATATTGACGTCGTGACTTGTGCCCATTGTTGTGACGTGCCCATAGAAGACCCAAATTGCATTTACTAAATGTAAATTAAACGAATTACTAGAAGAAAAAAATAAAGGATTCAGAGGCATCTCCAGCCACTCTGAAACTCAACCTACAAAGTGAGAAATGCCAACCTAACCAAGAAGACTGTCCAAATGTAGACTACATCCACAATAAGGAACAGCTCCCAAAAATTACACTATATGTGAACCTATAGAGTAAGACTGATGGAAATATGTCACTTATAGAAGAGAACAATAATCAAAAGCAATGCCCCTGCTTCCTACTCCAGCCCACTACTCTGGAACTGAAGAATCATTTTCATAGTCTCCCCCTGGAAGAAAGAATGCAGATACCTATAAAAGAGGCATGACTTGTTTTGTTTTTTTAAAAAGTACTATCCAATGTTCCTGTTATAACAAGAAAAGTATCCCACAATTTTCTAGGGGGAGAGGCAAGCGTCAGCCCTGTCCCAGCTTGGTCGTCTAGAAAAGTAAGACTCTTGACTCCATTTGTAGTGAAAAGAGTATTTTTACTAAAAGCCAAGTGGTTACAATAGATCAAAGCTAGAACAGATTTTGTGCACAAAAGCTTCCCAGTTAACTTTTTCTTTCTCATTCCACCTTCCTTTTACAGACAATTTATTCCAGCCTTTGCCCACAATACTCTACAAATCTTTTAAAAACTAAACCCAAGCCAAGTCAGCCACTGAAGTGGTCAATGGAGTGTCAGGCCACTTTCAAAAAGGCGAAGCAGCTTTTCACAGCTGAACTCAAGCACTCCAATTTTGAAAAACTTTTTATCATCTAGGCAGATGCCAGTGATGTAGCAGTGGGGGTGGTTCTCCAAAAAAAACCAAAGGAAGCTTTATAGCCCTGTGCCTACACCTCCCAAAAACTCTGGTGCAGAACACTGCTGGCCAGTGTGGGAGAAGGAAGTTTATGCTGTTCATTCAGCACTCCTCACTTGGAGACAATTCTTAGAAGATAGCAAGATTACATTTGAGGGTTAGACTGACCACAAAAATTTAGAAGCACTTAAAATCCTGCAGAAATTGTCGTCCAACCAAGTGAGGGGGCACAATAGTTCAACCACTTAAATTTTACTCTTCGCTATGTCCCGGGAGGGTGGATTTCTTGGCTGTTGCCCTATTCCAAATGCCCCAATACAATAGCATCAGAGAAGTCAGAAATTATATCATTCCCTCCATCTAGATAGTTGTCCCTGCCCTCCAGAGAGTGCAAAACAACCCCAAGGAACTGATGACTGATGAAGTAACCCAGGCATTAAAGGCTGCTCTGGCAAATGAGTGGTTCAACCTCCATAAATATGAACTTTCATTGGGGGAAGGCTTGACATGGATGGGGACTAGACTATGTGCTGGCCAGCCAGCAGAGCCACAATTCGAAAATGGTCCATAAAAACCTGTCTTGTGAAATGCCAATTCTAATGAATTCTCATGAAAAGGGCCATTGAGACCTTATGTCACCAGCTGCCTGACTTGCAGCAGCAAAAAGATGTCCAGGAAAAACCATGGGATTGCTGCAACCAGTAGCCAACCCCACTGTCTCATGGAAAGAAATTTCCATGAATTTTATTATAGAACTGTCAGAAGGTTCAGGGAACACAGTGATTTTGCTCATAACCGATCTATTCTCCAAGGAGGTTCCCCTTGTCCCAAGCCCCCCCCCCCCCCCACTTCCATCTGCACAAACTCTGGCAAGACTACAACATGTGTCTAGGCTCTGTGGAGCCCCAGAGAGGATACTTTCAGATTGGGGAGTACAATTTAGATCATAAATTCTGGCAGAATTCCTGAAACTGTTGGGGACCTCCCAGGAACTCAGTTTCTTGCACAATCCCCAAACTAACAGAGCTTGTGAACATGCAACTGGTGTTTGGAGCACTACCTCTGTTGCTACTTAAATTATCAACAAGATGACTGGGTGCACCTACCATTTCCAGAAGTCACATATAACACTGTCCACAGCAGCACAGGGTTTATACCTTTCTGGACTTTACTCCTACACCAGAACTGGCCTTTGCTCTTATGCCAGAAGTTCCCCAGGAAACCGCACCCCCAGCATGTCTCATTGGCTGACTGAGTGAAAACTTTGCAAAACACTGTGCAATTCTCCAAAAAGCGCTAGAGAAGGTGTGGGAGGCTTACAAGAAATACTCATATAAAAAGCCCCTCATAAGGCATTCAAAGAGAGGGATAAAATAGTATTTTGTACTAAATTTTTGAAATCCAGGCAGCCTTGCAAAAAACTGGAACCAAAATACACTTTCTCCACCATCAAATTTATAAGCCTGATGACTGTGGAATTAAAATGGTCAAAAACCCAGTTTTCTACTGTCAGGCCTGCAGTCATATTCATATTAGGATCTTTGGCCTACCACACACACTCTCATTTTACTATGCTGTTTCATTAGTGGGGTAATTGGGAGGGGGAATAGTAAAGAGTAGAATTATAGAATGTGTTGTTGTCAAAATAAAACATTCCTTTCTAGAAGCCCAAGGTCATCTTTTGTCTTCACACCTCTGCATCTGACTGGAACTAGATGGGGAGAAATGCCATTGTGGCAGTAGAAGATTAGACCATGTGATGGACTTGTGGGTGTGGGGGCAAGGTTTTGAACTTTCAACTGGGTGGAAACCCAGGAAGCTTTCAGATTTGGGTTTCCACAGATGTGCCAACATGTCTCTCTTATTAAATTGGAACTTTGATGAAAGCTATGCCTTAAACTCTGATTTAATTCTGGATGATATTTGTAACGCTGACTTCTGAAGGCTACAATGGGAGTCTAGGACTGTTCACCTAGTACCCTTCGCCACCCCAGGGGTTCCCCCCCCCGTCTACCATTTCTCCTCTGCTGAAATGATCCTAGCTGTTCACCCTGGTCAATAGGGCTTGGGCCTCTTCAGTTCCAGATCCTTTGTCATGGCCCATTAGCCAAAATACTGCTCACCCCAGGCTTTTGGGCTTAGGAGACATTCGATGCCAGTCAATCGGAGGAAGGGAAGGGAGAAAGAGAGAGGGGGGTGGGAGAAAATGTTCTGTGCCAAGTTTCTTCTTGGGGGTTTGTTTCTCTGCCCAGTCGCCTCAGTCTGAGCTAGAAAAACCTTTGCATTTCTCTCCCCCCCCCCAATAGGACAGGACAACAGCCACAGGAAGGTTAAACACAACTGTGTTGGGGTGTAGAAGTTGCATTCCCCCCCCCCGGAAAACCCTTTGGATTCCCCCTCCCTTGCTGGAAAACTTTGGATCCTCCCCAATGTTAATGATAATTAATGATAATTGAATCAAAGTAACGGAGCCAACAAGCCTTCTGTCTTTTCTCCCATCTGCTCTTCCCTCTTCCCTCCCTTCCCCTTTCCCTTCCGTGGAAGAAACCCCAGTGCTACAGTAACTATTCCTCAAATCTTTGGGAATATGTTATCATCTACATAACATGTAGCTCACATTGTGGTTGGAAGAAAGTTCTTCTGAGTAGTTAATTTGCAACAGTAGATTCCTACTTCTCATTCAGTTTTTTGGGCTGCTCAGCAACCCACCTATGCATCAACTTGAAAGTGAACAAGCCAGAGGCTTAAATGTGTATTATTAAGAGTTCACCATGGTTCTGTGGCAAGGTTCAGGTGAATTTGCCAGTTGTATGTGGAAAGGGGACCACCAAGTCTCCTTTCCGCATACCAACAGCATCCTGCTTCGCTTCCAAATTAACCTGTTTTGCTATCTGTGAGATGTCCTGGTGGTCCCCTTTCCACATACAAACTGGCAAATTCACCTGCTCCCCAAAGATGGAAATGGTACATAGAACTAATATAAGAAACATTCCGTCAATTCTATGAGGACATAACCAGGATACTAATATTTAAATTTGATACTTCAATACAATCACTCTCTCAAAGTAGTAGAATACCAATTTGAGGGAGCCTGAATGTGTTTTCAAAATGTGAAGTATGCCTATGGTTGAAACATTTTGGCTCCATTACTTTGATTCAATCTATTATCATTATCTTCCCCAACAGCTCTGCACCTCCACACCCCAACCAAGTTGTTTTAACTTTTCTATGGCCCCTGTGTTGTCCTCTCACATTGCGGGGGGAATCAAAAGGATTTTCTAGCAAGGGGGGAAATCCAAAGGGTTTTTCCAGCAGGAGGGGGAATCCAAAGGGTTTTTCCAGCAGCACTCCATTCCGTTCCTCCCTCCTTCCCCCTCTCCCTATGTGTGCTAGAAGAGCAAATGGGGGGGGGGGGACTTGCTGAATTCCACTTCATTCCATTCTCTCTCTGTGTGTCTCATATCTCTGTCAGGAAAGAAAAGTTTTCAAGAAGAGCAAATTGAGGGGGGGGGGGAGAGAAACCTTGCTGAATTCCATTCCATTCCACTCCATTTCATTCTCTCTCTCCCTCTCTCATCTCTCTGTCAGGAAATAAAAGTTTTCAAGAGGAGCAAATGGGGGAGGGGAGAGGGACCTTGCTGAATTCCATGGGCAGAGGCAGGATTGATTGAATTTGGCAAAATGTTTAATCATGACATTGATTTGAACGACTACAGAGATTTTTTTGGAAAATGTGATCAAAGATCCAGACCTAAAAAATTCCTGACAGTATCAAAAAAGTTAGAGATATTGTCAGGACAGTTGCTGTTAGTTCAGCAGAGGTGGAAAGGGGATTCTCAAAAATGAACCTCATATGTTCAGAGCAAAGAACCAGCCTAACTGTTCCAAACATTAGTAATCTGATGACAATAAGCATTTTTGGCATGCCTGTTAAGAGATGGGACCCAATTCTTACAGTCAAAAAGTGGCTCAGAGTATACCATCCCACGGCTGATGATCCACAAGTGAAGACCAAGAAAAGTGCAACTGAGGAGTCTGGAAGCCTAAGAACAATCTGGAAACTTCAACCACAAAACCAATAACACAAGTAAGTACTTGAGCGTATCTCTTTCATTGTGTTATTCTTATGTAAGGTGTAAGTGCATGCACTTAAAGTCTTCCTTTCTGTGTTTCTTCTTTGTGCAGGTCATTGGAGCAAAGTGGTGAGGTGGTGGTGTTCAAGATTGGCAAGGACAGTCATCTCTCCTCTGTAAGTAGCTGTTTTATTGTTTTATGTGCTTGTTTCATCCTAATGCAGTGCATGCAATTGAAATGAAAGCAAGCCTTCCACTGTCCTGTGAGAAACATTGGCTGCTTCAAGATCAAGAAAGGAATGCCAGTTGCAAGACAGGGACTGTTTCCAAAACAATTTGTTAGCACCCATATTTTTTGGTGTATAAGACCCCCTCCCCCTCCCCAAAAGTGGGTGGAAATGTCTGTGTGTCTTATACAGCAAATGTTTCCACAGCCCTGCCCACCCACCGGCCCTCACCCTTCGACCTCTGCCTCCCAGCAATTTGCAGCAAACAGCCTGATCAGCTTCAGCACAGCCTAATTTAGCATGAACAGCTGATCAGCAGTTGGATCTACCTCCTGTAATACCACCTATCAGCTGTTCCAGGCTACAGGGATTGTCACCTCCCATCACCGTCACCATCCTATCGCCACCTCTGCATGCCCGGTTTCCAGCCTCCATGTGCCCTGTTTTTGGCCTGAGTGTGCATCATTTTTGGGCTCCATGTGCCCCATTTTTTGTCTCTGTGCGCTGTTTTCAGCCCGTTTCTGGCCACCACCTATGCCTGCCATCTGGGACAGATCAAAAATGGGACATGCAAAAGACAAAAATGTGATATGTGGTGGTAGCGATGGGCAGCGGCAGCGATCCCTGCAGCCTGAAACAGCTGATAGGAAGGCAGATCCAACTGTCAACCAGCTGCTCATGCTAAATCAGGCTGGGCTGAAGCTGACCAGGCTGTTTGCTGCAAGGAGGCAAATTGCTGGGAGGCAGAGACACTTTTTTTTTCTTGTTTTCCACTCCAAAGGCTAGGTGTGTCATATAGTCCAGAGCATCGTATAGTTCAAAAAATATGGTAATAGGACACTTGATAACCATGGGGTGGAAGGGGACATGGAAAAGTTAAGTATATACCTCAGATCCATCTTTGCTTCTTCTGGCTTTAATAAAGTATATTTTTGGTTAACCATGGGCCTAAGAGTTTTTTTTTTCCTAACTGACCAAGTTGGCACAGCTGACAAATTGCTTTGGTCCCTGCAAAGGTGGGTTAGATATTGATAGTTACATTCCATTTCCCAAGCCTGTGACCTTGGGAGGATGAGACAATGACTCAGGATGGCACTAAGCTTAGTTTTTGTTTCCCCATTCCCCAGTTCCTTCCCCCCATTGTTTGTGGCAGGTTGGCATCTAATGAAGCAGGACTGGCAATTCTAACATTCACCCACCCCTCCCTGAAAAAGGGTTAGTCATAAGGGGAAAAAAGAGAAATTAGTATTAGGGATTTAATGAAATTTATCAGGGTATTGGTTGTGGAATTTGCAAAGCAAGCATAGGGATTGCACATGTTGGGCATTGACACACTCAAACTCAGAAAGCAGAACTTTTTTTCAAAGGATCAAGTACTGGAGTTAGCTTCAGTGAATTTGCGAGTCAAGGATGTCTGATCTCAAAATATTGTTCCCCTTCAATCAGGATTGAGGCAGATGGTGGCTTTGTGGTGGGGTGCAAGGGTAACACAACTGTGAGGGTGATTCAGCTTTAAAAGGCTGAATATGCCTGAGGTTTTTGGGTAACTAATTCAACTGTCACTGGATGGGGGAACCCTGATGATGGGGAAAGGGCCAACATATTTTGGTCCCAATTTTATGCATGTTTTGCATCTGTTCCTTCATATCATTTTTCATATCATTATGTTTTTTGCCATGGTATCCTGGATAGACTGAAACATCATTAGTATCTTTTTTGAAATATATTAATCTTTTCTTGTTGCAACATATTGTTTAATGATCTAATGATTAATGATATAGAAGCACAAAATGATATAGCTATCTTGAGTAAGGTGGGTAACTTTAAATAGCTGAGCAAATACAAACATACTTTTCAAATAAACAGCTATTTAAAGTTACAACTGCCAAAACATCTTAGGGAGATATTTACGTGAGTGAGGTTCAAACAGCTTGACACAATGGTCAATTTCCATATGGGAGATTCCATTCTATACCCTACAATGGATGTCTCTCCATTTGCGGAGCAGCAGTGGTAGAAAATCTGGCTCACTTGGTCTATATACCAAACAAATGACCCATTGGGATCCCCATATCAAAACAACTTATGTGCGGCCAGAATCTGAAAATAACATTTAACACAGCAGAGTACTTAAGCAAAATGGTTCGGTTGAGATCAGCATATGTGGGACTGATTGGGATAGATTGTAGGGGTGATACCAAAATATACTTTTATCATATTTTATTTATCTATATATTAAATTATTGTATTTTATCTCAATTTCATTTTGAACTATATTTATTCCAATTTCATTTTAAATCTTATTTTATTCCAATTTCATTTTAAATTGTATTTTATCCAATTCCATTTTAAATAGTTTTTATCAGATTTTAGTAATAATTTGTGTCTGGAACTCTGCACTTTGATATGGCCCAAGGGCTAATCAATAAAGTAAACTCTCAAAATGAAACTCGCATTTGGACAGCTTAGCGCAGTGATGGCAAACCTTTTTTGGCTCGCGTGCCAAAAGTGGGGGGAGTGAAGGGGGGTCATGCATGGGTGTGCCACACTCATAATGCTTTGCGCATGACCCCAGTGTGCATGCGTGCACAACCGGTGCTCCCATTTTTGGAATCTCTTTTTCCACCCTCCCCAGGCTCCAGAAGCTTTATAGGAGCCTGGGGAGGGCCAAAACAGCTTTCCCCACCCTCCCGGAGGCCATCAGAAGCTTCTGGAGTGCGAAAAACCGGCCCTATGGGCAAACCGGAAGTTCACAAATTGACTTCCGGGTTGCTCATAGGGCTGGTTTTAGCCCTCTCAAGCCTTCAGGGAAGCCTCCTGAGGGCTCCTGAATGCTCTGGAGGGCTAAAATCGGCCCTACAAACAACCCAGAAGTAACTTCCGGTTTGCTCATACTGTCATTTTTTGCCCTCCGGAGCCTTCAGGAAAGCCTCCTGAGGGCTCCTGAACGTTCCAGAGAGCTAAAACTGACCCTACGAGCAACCTGGAAGTCCGTTCCCAAACTCCTGGTTTGCCTGTAGGGCTGGTTTTTCACACTCCGGAGGCTTCAAGGAAGCTTCCTTGAAACCTCTAGAGGGCGAAAAATGGCCTCAAAAGGAGGCCGAAGTCAGCTGGCCAGCGTGCCGTGACAAATGGTTCCACATGCCACATAGGTTTGCCATTACAGCTTTAGCATTTACGTTCTCTGCCAGAAGCTTATTAAGGACTTGGCAGACTAGCTTGACATGCTCCTCCATCGTCTCAGTGCAAATGAGAATGTCATTCAGGTAAACTAGGACCCTCTTATACAAGTGCTCGTGCAGCACCTCGTCATTCATGAGGGGACATGGGTACATATTCTTCATGCACACCCCATTGATTCCCCTAAACTCTACACATAATCTCGTTTCCTTGAACAGGACTGGGGCCACTACTCGGGATTTAGCTGGCTGGATAAAGCCCCTGGCTAGGTTCTTGCAATGTACTTCCTCAGATTCTTCATCTCCTTGGGGTCATGAAGTACATCTTGGGCTTGGATAGTTTTGCCCCTGGCAGGATCTCAATCACTCAGTCTATGGACCTGTGAGGAGGCAGCATGTCATACTCCTCCTACCCAAACCCCTCTGCCAGGTCCTGGTATTCTCTGGGGATGGTCTGGGTCCCCTGACCCTGCCCTTGGATGTTCTGGGCCCTCAACTCCTGTCCTCTGTAGAGAGGCAACCAGCAGGTGATGAACTTCTCAGCACTCCCTTCAGGAGTCTTATTGTTATGTCTGGCACATTGGATGAAAACATTTTACATTCCATAAGACCCTCTCTCCCCCCATAAGTATGGCAACTAAGAAATGAAGCAAGAAAAATATGGCTTCAGCTAGAGTCGTTTTGAGAGTTGACATACATACTATACAATTGAATCCAATTATTTTCCATTCTCCTACACTCTATTTGACTTAAAAAATTATGGGAAGGATTTTTTCATGAGCTACACTTAATTATAGACATAGAGGATATCCATTTGTAAAGCATTGTTTGTTAGTGCACAACCTTTCTAGGTCCAGTTGCAGCTACTCTATACTTTGCATGCAGAAATATCAAGATTTATTGTTTTTAAAACTGCTTCAAATCAGTTTCTGACTGATTTTGGCAGCAGCATATAATCAGTTTGATTCTGAGAGAAGTATGATAGGTTCTAATATTTCCAGATTCTACATTTTTGGTCAAACACACACAGCAACTTACACAGGATTGATTTTGCATTTTAATAAATTTTCAAGAAATCTGTTTTTCAATATTAAAGTAAAAACATTTATATTACTGAATATAGCACCAACTATACAAAGCATTGCCACTTTTGGAAATTCTCTTATTTTAATTTTTTTTTCACATCTGGGTGGACTGAAACCCTGATTTCCAGTTCCATTAAATAGTGAACTAAAGATTCCTCTAATAAGATAATCTTAACGCATACTGCAGGATTCAGTTGCAACTCACAGGTTCATTTTATTCAGCACAGCAAACTAATACTCTTGGCCAAAATTTAATTTGTCTCTTAAAGCTTTGTTTCATTGTATCCCGATGTATCTTTCTATGTATCTTACTATGTATATGTAGGAATATAGATTTAATCCTACAGCAGCTCGTTTAGCATATGACAGGGCAGTCAATTTTTTCAAAAGTATCAACCCAATGCCCAAGCAGTTTTACTCATAAAAAGTTTGATTTATCAGGTTTAAAGTTTCAGAGCCAATTTCTTCATTTGATTCCTAAAACTCTAGCCATTCCATCATGTAAATACAGTTTGCAGGAGATACTTCTCCACCTTCATGGCAATCATCAAAAACCTAGGAAGGGAATAAGATACAAATATGATATATTATTTGATCAATCAAACTGTATCAACCAATATTCACAAACAATTATGTGAACAATTTATATACAAGTAACCTTACTTCTAAACTCTGTAAGTGTAGAGTGGTGCTAGCTGCTGCTCAGAGAGAATCTATGAATCCATGAAAAGACACAAATTATATAGAATAACAGAATTGGAAAGGATTTGGAAGTCTTCGAGTCAAACTGTCTGCTCAAGCAGGAAATTCTATATCATGGTTTCTTAAAAACTTCAGTGATCAAGCACCCACAACTTCTGAAGGCAAGTCACTCAACTGTCAGGAAATTTCTTATATTTAGGATGGTGTTCTGACTCAGCCTTAGCAGAACCAATAAACAGACTCCTGGCCCCCCAAAAAATTCTCTTCGTGTAACTACTGTGAATTACTGTCATTCACACACCAAAAAGTCCAGGCAATAATCCTTCCAAGGGTTAACTGAAGTACAGACCTTATCAATTCCTTGGGATAAATGCCAGGCCGGAAGCTTCCAGCCGCAAAGCTGTAAATTAAATTCTGGCAAACAATCTCTGAGGCATGAACCACAATGAGCAAATCTTCTGACTGAATGGTTGTCTCCCACAATCATCACTCCCCTTTTTTTTTCTATTTATTCCCCAGCCAGGGAGGGTCCATGTGTGCCTTGCTTCCCGAGTTGAGCCCTGGTCCTCAGTTGTTCTCCTCTCCGCAAAGCTCTGCGCATTCATGCATCTGGAACAGGCTCCAGCTGTTCTTCCTCCCCACTTATCTCAGCCTCCAAAGGCAGCTGCCTCTCTGGTGGCTGGGAAATGTTGGATAGCCCTGACTCTTAACTCTGCTTCCAACGCACAGCATCCATCAGAGCTTTCTCCAGACTCCAGTACTGGCCCAAGTTCCTTCCCAACCTTCTCATCATCTGAGTCTGCGGCCAACTCCATTGGCAGATGGCGGGCCATAACAGATGGATCTCTCTTTGATTCATTTCCACCCATTGTTTCTTCTCCTGTGTTCAGGTGCTTTGGAGAATAAATTGACCCTGTCTTCTTTATGGCGATTCCTTAGATATTGGAAGATTGCTATCAAGTCACCCCAGTCCTTCTTTTCATTAGACTAGACTCAATTCCTTCGACTGTTCTTCATATCTTTTAGCCTCCAGTCTTCTAATTGCATTACGCTCATGTTGGAAGCACCAAGGCACATCCAGGTTGAAAGGATTAATTGGTGACATCACTGTTACCCAGGAGACACCCAGTTGGCGGCTCCTTTCATGTCCTAAGCAGGAGCTTGGGATGGGAGGTCACTCCATCCCACAGCAGCACTCAGGTCTTGAATGCAGGCTTGCTACTTGTCAAGCCAGCATCCAAACCATGTGAGCCACCATGCGCTTAGTCCCTAATCATAGGTTGGTTACTTATGGTCTACTTTATCAAATGCCTTACTGAAGTCCAAGAAAATTATGGCTATGGTCCCTTAATTTTGTCACTTTGTCAAAGAATGCAATAAGGTTTGCTTGGAATGCCAGGGTTTTGACAAACCCACGTTGACTTCTGGTTACAAGTGCTTGCTTCGAGGTGTTCATAGATATGTTACTTGATTTGGTTGATTTGTTTTTTCCAGGATCTTTCCAGGTGTTATGAAGCACAAGAAAGTACAACTTCATTCAGAACCCCTTCCCTCAACATTAGTTGACAGAATCCTAGAATAATCTGATTAATTTTACTAATCAAGTACTAATCAAGTACTAATTATAGTAATAGCTGTTGGAGACCAACTGCTATTACTATATTCCTAAACTACAATATTTAAATGTCATATTTTAAAATGAGATTTGAAAGAGAAGTTAGTGCAATAGAATAATACATCAATATAGTATAATCACAGACTTAAGTGGCAATCTAAAAGTTTTTTTTCTGGAAGTAACTGCAGTGCATCAATAATACACTAATCTGGAGGCTAGGATTGAATATAGCAATAGCAGTAGACTTATATACCGCTTCATAGGCCTTTCAGGCCTCTCTAAGCGGTTTACAGAGAGTCAGCATATTGCCCCCAACAATCTGGGTCCTCATTTTACCCACCTCGGAAGGATGGAAGGCTGAGTCAACCCTGAGCCGGTGAGATTTGAACCGCTGACCTGCTGATCTAGCAGTAGCCTGCAGTGCTGCATTTAACCACTGCGCCACCTTGGCTCTTAGCTGCCTAATGAAATAAGGGGTGCCCCAAGCCTAGGACATCCTGTACCTTGAATGGCAAAGTGAAAGCAGAAACCTTGGGATCTTTGCGACTACACAGCTTTTCTTTCAGGAAAAGGGAAGCCCCACAGAGAAGCATACACAGTATACATTTTTGCTCAACTCAAATTTCCAAGTGCTGAGAGCCAGTTTGATCTACTGGTTAAGGTATCAAGCTTGAAACAGGACATTTTAAGTTTAAGTCCTGCGTTAGCCTTGAAAGTCAACTAGGCTATTCACTTTCTATCAGCCCAACCCACTCCACAGGATTATTGTGGGGAGGAAAGTGTGTTGTATACATTCACCATCTTGAGTTATTTGTAAAAATAATAAAGGTGGGATATAAATAATTAACAAATAGATTGTCATGTTTCAGACCATTTTAATTAACAGAAATTCAATTATTTTTGTTGTACTGATGACCTTTTATGAACAGTAATTGATGGGCCAAAGAATACTATGTATAATAGATGCATTTCATATTCTGATTGTTAGGAAGAAGCTTCAAGGATAAATATCAATGGTAGCTGAGCAATACACAATGCATATTGATAAATCTGGTTTTTGCCTATTATTTCTTGGAGGATTATCTTAAATTTACAATAATCTTTGACAATTAATTAAATTACTTTCTGAATTAGATACTAGAAATATATTTTGAATATAACATTTACAAGTTTTAACAGTTTTGTTTCTGAATATAATTTAAAATGCTAATGTTTAATGTACCATATTTTTGGAGTATAAGACGCTCCGAAATATAAGATGCACCTAGCTTTTGGTGAAGAAAACCGAGGGGGGGGGGGAATCTGCCTCTGCCTCTGCCTCCCAGCAATTTGCCCCCTTGCAGCCAACAGCAAACAGTACAGACGATATACACTGTAGTGTATTTCTGTGCATGTGTGCCTGACCCATAGAAATAGCAAAGAATTGGAGAAATGTACATTATGGCACTATATTAATGCCAAAAAGTTTTCTTAAATATAGTCATTCTAACTACTCCCAATTATTTAATTAAATCTACTCCAAACATGACTAAGCCAGGGTCTAACTCAGCTGCCTTATCTTAATACTACAACAGAACACTGTTACATTTCAGACTATACTTGTACAGATGCTGTTAAAATTGATACGGCTTTCTGGAAATATATGTTATTCTCTGCTATTTAAAAGAAAATACAATAGCACTGGCCCTCTTCAAATCAAGCATTTATTTTAAAAAGCTTCTTCATTTTGTTAAGTTGTCTAGAACAATAATAAAGCAGTCTTTAAAAAATAAGTCTAATAATTTGAAAAACCTATAGGCATTTATAGTTATTGAATTACCTCCTTGCAGCGAACAGCCTGTTTCAGTTTAACCTGATTAGCACAAGAAAAAAAATCTGCCTCCTAGCAATTTGCCTCCTTGCAGCAAACAGGAAGTTTCAGTTTTATCACTACCTCCACCATCAAAATTCTTCCTTCTTGATCTGTATAAATTTGTTTAGGATTGTTTCCTTAATGTATAAAACTACCCCTCTTTTCTTTTGTTGTGCTAAGGAAAAATAAACCCAGGACACATTCTATTCAAACATGCACAAATCATGTTTAGAATAGACATGATATGGATGTCGCCAGAATTAAGAACAAATGTGAAAAGGGTAGAGATAGAAACAAATATATGGGCTGACCATAACCCAATAAAAATTAGTTGGAAGGGGCAAAAGAAAAAGTGGAGAGGGACATTGAACCAATCTATAGTAAAAGAAAAAGAATTTATACAAACAATAGCAAAAGAAATGGAATTCTTTAAGGAGAATAAAAAAGAAGAGAATTCACTGCAAAATGTATGGGATACAGCTAAAGCATATATTATGAGGCCAGCGATAACTTACATAGGGATAAAAATCAAGGAAAAAACAACAACACCAAAGAAAAGACATTAGAAGACTTCCGGTGATGTTGCTGCAAGGTCAACGTAGGGGAACAGGGGGCCGCACCCCTGCAATCTTCATTGGAGGCCCCGCCCCAACAAGGGGCTAAAGTCACCCTGTAGGGGTGACTAATAAAGAGGGGCCCCTGCAGGTCCTGGAGAGCAGCGGCTCTCCAGCTGAACCCAGAGTTTCTTCCCTCTGTACTGAAGATGAGGCAGCCATCATGGCCGCAGTGAAGCAGAGGCTGCCAAAGAAACTAAGACTGTGCTGCAGCAGTGAGAGAGGACAATGATTAGAGCTGGGTAAGGTGAATCTTAACTTCTGCTTAGGAATAGACCCCAAAAGAAAATCAATCCAGGAAAAGAGGCTCTCTGGAATATTTTTAAGCGACGATTAAGAAGAGACACAGAAAAGTTGCACCCTAACAGGAAATAAGTAAAAGATATAAAATATGAAAATACTTTAATTTTATTGGCATGGCTCTGATTAGATCCCTGAAAATGCTGAACAGCTGTCTATTGGATATTTTGTTTGAATTAACTTGAAATATATAATTGGCAGAATAGCTTTAAAGTGGCTTTTTGACGTTGATCTTTAAGGTGAGACGTCACTTACTGGCAAATAAATATATACTATGTCAGAGGTCCCCAAACCTTTTGAATAGAGGGCCGATTCATGGTCCCTCACACTGTTGGGGGGCCGGACTGACAGAGTGGGTGTGGCCAATTTAGCAGTCCATTTTGCCTCTGTCCTTGCTGTACTTGCTCAACCCAAGGATAAAAGACCATGATATAACTGGAAAGTCTGAAAATGTGCAACAAGGAATGATGAATCAAGATAATAAAATCAGGAAACAGGGGAGATAACTAGAATCTTAGAGGATGAGATAGTACAACAAATAGAACAAGGAGATAAGAAAGAGGAGACAATAAACTGGGGTGAAATAAGATTGGGAAAATATATATTAGGTGGTAGAAAAATGGAAGTCAATAAATTGAAAGATATTTCTGGAAAAAAGACAGAGGATTTGGCAAATCTGTGTGGGTGGACTGGCAGCAAAAAATAGCGGAGATGGAAATAATGGTTGGGTTGAAAATGAAAGATGTAGATGAGGACCCAAAGTGGGAATATGGGAGGCAAGTTAAAAAGACAAGAAGGGAAATTTCCAAAAGAGTGAGAGATGATGGAGAAAAAGGATCTTTTTTCTTTAAAACGAGGAGGAGGAGGAGGAGGAGGAGGAGGAGGAGGAGGAGGAGGAGGAGGAGAAGGAAGATTGGCTGCACTGAGAATTAGAATAGATTAAATAGATTTAAAAAATAGAATTAAGGGGAATATTGTTATACATACTTTTCTATAACATAATTAAAGTGAATGCTGGAGGTTAAGATTAGATTTTGAAAAAGGATATTAGATATGCCCAAGAACAGTGTTATGACTATTAGAAGGATGTAATATTGATTAATTGAAAAATGAAGGAATACGTACTGATATCAATATATATAATAACACTAGACGATGTTCATTTGATTAATGTAGTAATTTTTATTTGTATTAGTATTGGTTTTGTATCAAAATGAACGATACTCAGACGCCACACTGTCCATGCAATGCTTTGAGCAATACTTTGCCTTGGACTCTGTTTTAATTTTGGATGTTATTTGGAACCCTGACACAAGCTATGCTAAATGAAAGAATAAAGATGATGGAACTAATAGAGGAATAACAGACAAAAGAATAACAAATCACCAGGACCAGACAGACTACCTGCAGAAGTTTATAAACATTTACAGGATGCATTAAGTTTATCAATGCTAGAGGTGAAGTATTGCTAGAAGCTAAGATCCCAAATACTTGGATAGAAGCAGATATTACATTAATCCTGAAAGAAGATTCAGATGTAACACAATAAAGAACTAGTAACTGCGTTACTAAATGCAGACTACAAAATATTTGTATCAATAATAGCAGAAAGATTTAAAATATTTTTGAATGAATTTATACATCCAGACCAAAATGGATTTCTACCAAAAAGACAAATTAAAAATAATGTAAGATTTATCTTAGATATGTTGGAGTGCAATCAGAAAAATAAATGGCATTGATCTTTTTAGATGCACAAAAAGCATTTGACAATGTAAATTGGCAATTTATATTACACCAATTAGAGTGTATGGACTTCGGTGAGAGGTTTATAAAAATGATTAAGACAATATATTCCAAACAAATGCCAAAAGTGATTGTGAACAGGGAATCGACTGAAATTTTTGATATTAAAAAGGCACAAGACAAGGATGCCCCTCTGTCCCCATTGTTATTCATATTAACATTGGAAGTGATAAACAGAAGTATTAGACATGACCCAGAAATAAAAGGTATGGAAATAAAAAGAGAAAAGTACAAATTGCAAGCATTTGCGGATGACCTAGTATTTATTCTAGAAGAGCCATTGGAAACCGTCTCCAAGCTAATGGTAAAATAGAAGAATTTGGAGAAGTTGCAGGATTGAAAATAGATAAAGAAAAAATCAAAATATTAGTTAAAAACCTCACAGATAAAAAGAAAAATGAATTGACAAAGAAGACAGACCTCCAGGTAATTAAGAAAGTAAAATATTTGGAAATCTATTTAACGGCAAGATGTGCAACAATTAAAGAAGATAACTATACTAGGTTAACATAACAAATCAAACGGGATCTGGAAAATTGGAAAAACCTGAAACTGTCAGTGGTAGGAAGAATAGCAGCCATAAAAATTTCAGTTGGCCTCCCAATTATCAGCTGTTTCAGACATGTGGAGGCAGCAATAGACAATGGCAATCACTGCAGCCTGAAACAGCTGATGGTTGGGAGGCCTGCTTGTGCTAATCAGGCTATGCTGAAGCTGAAACTGGCTGTTTGCTGCAAGGAGGCAAATTGCTGGGAGGCAGAGGCCAAAGGATCGGGGCCGGTGGGTGGGCGGGGCTACATTTGGTGTATAAGATGCACCCAAATTTTCATCCTCGTTTAGGGGAGGGAAATGCATCTTATACGCCAAAAAAAATTTTTTCTTCCCATACCCATCCACATGAAAACAGGAACAGAAGGCTCTATCAACAGTCAGCTTATGCCTTTGTCATCTCTCAGTTGTGCTACTATAACTTGCTCTATAGGGGATTGTTCTTGAAGATGACCAAGAAACTTCAGCTAAATATAAGATACAATTATTCATATACAGAGGAAATGCCCAAAGATAAACTGATTACCAAAATACTTCTACATGGCGTTCAAGTTGACTGTAATAACGATTCAATTCTCCCTCCATCTTTATTTTGGTCATATCAACTTGGCATATTAAATATTTCTGCCTGCTATTTTCCCCAAAACATAGAGAGGTGGATTGGACTCTGAACTTGGGAGTTTGTGAGAATGATTGCTCTTGAAATAATATTGAGAAAACCTGTTAAAACTTGTGCCTTTACGTGGGCATGGGGGATTTAGAAGTTGATAAAACCTGTACCTGGGATGTCTATGAGCATTGCTTTCTTATTGCTATTATTGCTAAGAATTTTGTTTCTATGGGCTTCTATAAATTTATTGCAATAAAGATTATAAGCCGACCAGAATTGGTGATTATGACAATGAGAGGGACATCTGTTATGGAATCCACAACTGGTTAGCCAACTGCAAAAGTTGCTGTGTGAACACAGCAAGTATATTCTGGAACTTAAGGCTGCTGTTGATTCTGTTCCTAAGAGGCACAAAGACTTCCAAGTGGTGATTAACACCGATAAGAAGCCTTGTGGAAAGCACTGAAGTCATTTCAATGCCCCCAGAAGTGGCTGTTCTCATTGTCGGCCAAGATTTTGAGAAGAGAGATATCGTTCTCCACATCAGAGACAACAGCTTGTTACGAATCAGTGAGGTTTAGTCTCCAGTACCCTCTGATGTTCTGCTGTGGAGAAGATGGCTATTATATCAATATACCTCAGTGTGAACCAAACACCAAAGTTCCTCTCAAGAAGACCGTGTCTGCTGCTGCCTTTTACATTTACAGGATAATGGAGCGTGATGGCGAAGAATATTATCTACTGCTGTTCCAGTTCTGTAGTGAAGCATGGGTATCCAACCAACTAGTGACTGATATTTTTAACTTTTCCTTGATATTTCAACACAGAATAAAAGGGATTTTTTTAAAAATTAAACCTGGAATGAGCAAATAAACTACTAGTAATATAAGCCAAATAATAAATTTGCTGAAAAATATCAATCCAGTAGTTTCTACAATGTATTCACCAATAGAACCTTACTTGAATGATTTCCCATTCCTGCTTAATTATTTTACCAGATATAAAACAATACCCTGTACAGGTAGTCCTCAACTTACAACCACAATTGAGTCCAAAATTCCTGTTGCTAAGTGAGGTATTTGTTAAGTGAGTTTTGCTCCATTTTACAATCTTTCTTGCCACAGTTGTTAAGTGAATCACTGTAGTTAAGTGAATCTGGCTTCCCGTTGATTTTGCTTGTCAGAAGGGTAAAAAAGCTAACCACGGGACACTGCAACTATCACAAAATGAGTCAGTTGCCAAGTCAGTTGAATTATGATCACATGACCATGAAGATGCTGCTCATATAAGCAGGGGGACGCTGCAACAGTCGTGAGAAAACTTAATATAATAATAAGTCATTTTTTCCAGTACTGCTATAATTTTGAACAGACACTAAATGAAGTAAGATGAGGACTACCTGTATTCTGAAGTCTAATTTGAATGACTGATATGCAGATAAATTTTAACGAGTCACATTAATAAAACATCTGATCTCAATACCTGAGGAATACTTACTGGACAAAGTCCGCAAGGTATCCGTATCAACCCAGTGGGTTGTATAACTGGATTGATAGCTCTGTAGAGTTTCATGTGCCCATCTACACTCCCTGCTGATGCTTCCTTTGCAGCAATAATGGTCATTTCTACTTTTCCATCATATATTAAGGTATTTAAAATGGTTTCTATATCTTCCATTGACAATTCCACCTAAATAATTTAAAAAGCTCAAGTAAGAATTATTTAAGAAAAGGAGTATACTGATGCTTGAAAAGCAGGCTATTGTAAATGCTTCTATTACACAACTTATGCTTAATTGAACAGGACTGTTTTTTAAAAATCCAATTGGAACTTCAGCATGATTTCAGCATGAAAGGATTAACATTAGTTTAGTTATCAAGAAATGTGGTAAAGGCAATTACTTTCAAATTACATAGACTATGCAGGCTCCCTCTGAGGGAGATGGGCAGTCTAGAAATACAAATTATAAATAAATAAAAATAATAAAGAGGAGTAAAATTGTCAGAGGTAGGCTGAATATCCATTTTAAAAAGGAAACATAGTTCACCCAAAAGCAGACTTTATGTCTATGCCAGCCAAAAAAAAAAAAGAATAAAAAGTGCTTTAAATCAAGGGGATCATAAAGCTCATCTACTGTATTTGAGCTCTCACTAATTCAGAATTAGTTTTGCATGATATGATGCAAGAAGGCCATCCAATACTATTAAAAATATGCCCATGAAAAAATATATCCATTTTTTTTTCTATCAGGTATAATCTTAATTTTCTTCAAAACTGAAATCTGTTTTATATTCAATTAATATTAAAAGTAATTGCTAAACCCAATAATCCAACATTTCTTCAAGGTACATTCTGAAGCTATACATTTTAATTTAAAAGTCTCGATTGAACCCAGACTACTATTGCTTACAGGAAAAAATACTTCCTTTTCTTTTTCATTCTCTCTTTCTTTCTTTTCCTATTTCTGTGGATAAAAACTAAAAAATAGGATCTAATTTTTAATAAATAATATTCAAATTGATTTATAATCCAATTGATTACTTTTTTAAAATGGATCCTGAAAGCCACTGGCAAAAATTAACAATTATTCAGATACCCTTTAGAACCATGAATGAGTTACAACGAATAGGAGCAGCTTAAGTCCCCATAAAGTGACCACTGCATTAATGCAACTCAACTAAAGGTGGACATTCACATGATCTACAAAAACAACAAAAAAGAAAATGCCTATTATTTTGCAAGACACAATGTTGTTCTTTAAGTACAAAATGAAAAACTAATACACCACTGGTCTTACCTTACTAATACCTAGCTCACTGATATATTTCCACACCTCATGAGAAGAAGCGAATGAGCTGTTTCTTTGTATCATAGGATTCTGCTTGGTTTCTCGAGCTGCTTCAGCCTACAAGATAATACCAACGGAAAAAAGATATAGTAGAGAAGCAACCTATATCAGTGGATAAGGGCATTTTAGCTGGTATTCATTCAAAGATGTTTGCAAGTAAGCTATTCATACAGTGTTTTAAATAAGCATTTCTTGGCATCAAAATAATTAACCTTTAACAAACGCCTCTATGGCTTCCCTTTGCTGCACTTCATTAACTTCTTCAACATTAATGTTTTTTTTTAAAACAAATGCTGTAAACTTTAATAAATGATTTTTTAAAAATTATTTTTTATTCATAGACTGGAGTCATAAACAGTAACAATTACCACAGTATCTAGCAGGAAATAAAACTGGCCTATTTTTTCTTCAGAAAAGTGTTTGCAACTTTCTTCAGAGAATAGAAGAAAACACAAAGGGATTTGTTATCTCATGATTTAATTTTACTCAATAATGAGTTGGCTAAAGAGTTAGCTAATAAAGTTGAAATGACACAAATATTGGAATAAAACTACACGAAATGCTGACATTCTCAGTGCTATTAAAAGTTAAAGATAGGCAGTATTCTGGAAAGCAGAATGTTAGAAATTTAAACATGTAAATTAGAATTATCTGTAATATACTAGGACTCTGGACTTTTTTTTTATGCCACATAAAGTGCCACATCTGCCATATTAAATGTAGGTGCCTAACCAGCTTGTGGGATCATTACATGAAACATCTGCTTTTTTAGTTATATCCCAGAGATCCTTTCCTTAGGAATAGTTTTAATGTACTCAAACTGTTTGGGGAAAAAAACCATTATAGGAGTCACAGGCTTCATAGCATCCACTATAAGAGGCAAGATCCAATTTGAATACTCTGAAGTATCACAAAATTATAGTTAGAAAGCATCATTAATACTATCCAACTCCTTGCTCTATAAAATTTATATACAGTCTGAGTTTTTAAAAATCCAGCTAAAGAGAATCTACAAATTTGATAAAAGTAGGGACTGGAAATCTTAAGAGACTTGTTGCAATGATCTGCAGTAAAAGTTGGACAGATTTAGAGAAACCTTATCAAGTCCAGAATGATAACTATCACCATTATAATTAGTTAGGATACATTGTCGTGTTGTAACTGATCTATTTTTTTCTTATTTTCCCCCTTTGCACAGCAGGGAGATTGAAGAGGAATGAATTACAAGAGAATGTGTACGCACACAATTGGGAACAAATTGGGATTTTTGTGTAACATGCCTGCAGCTCCCAGTGTTGCCAGTACTATCACAAAGCTTCCGTGGGTATTTCCCATTGAGTAACTACTTGCTCCCTCGTAATTCCCTCTTGTAAGCGGGGAAAGAAGAAAGGGGAAAGAATGTTTGCAAATTACATATATACCTTAGCAAATTACATTTACCTTAGTCTGAAGAAATTTAAAACACTGTTGATTTAGCACCTCTACAAATTCAGATTCGAAGTCTTGGTCACTATACCAAGCTCCTCCTGTCACAGAACGATCCGGCTGGAGATTGTACAACATGTACACTTTCTTCTTGGATGCCTATTGAGTTAATGACATGTTTTATTCAACTCCTCTGCAATATGAAAAACCTTCTAATATTTATCTTTAAGAAAATTTATCCTGTATGAGACAGGTATGCCTCAACTTACAATGATTAGTTTAGTAATTATTTGAAATTACAATGGCACTGAAAAAAGTGACTTATGACCATTTTTCAAATTTATGACTGTTGCAGCATCCCTGTGGTCACATGATCAAAATTTGGAAATTGGCAATTAGCATGTATTTATGTTTGCCGTGTCCTGGGGTCATGTGATCACCTTTTGTAACCTCTTGACAATCAAAGTCAATGAAGAAACCAGTTTCACTTAATGTCCATGTTACTAACAACTGCAGTGATTCACGTAACAACTCTGGCAAGAAAGATTGTAAAATGGGGCAAAACACACTTAATAATGGACTTGCTAACAACAGACATTTTTTATTTAATTGTACTTATAAGTCAAGAACTACCTGTAGTGCTCCAGGGTCTTTGAAAGATATGGTTAAATGCTTCCAAGTTCATGTCTGCCAGCTCCTTCAGAACTCTGGGATGTAAAACATCAAGTCCCGGTGATTTGAACTTGTCTAGAACAGACAGGCGTTCTTTTATCATTTTCTTTCTTAATTTAATTTAATCCCTAGTCTGTCTTTTACAGTTGTTTTGGGTAGGTTGGGCTGTATTATCTTTTTGTGTAAAGATAGATGCAAAGAATGAATTAAGTAGCTCTGCTTTCTCTCTATTGCCTGTTACTTCCTTGCCATCTTCTCTCATTAGTGGACTGATGGTTTCCTTGACTTTTTTCTTGTTTTTCATATGTTGAAAGAAACTTTTACTATGGTATTTTTGACATTTGTTGCAAGTCTTATTTCACTCTGAGTCTTAGCTTTCCTAACTTCATCTTTGCAAGTTTGGGCTATTTGTTGGTATTCTGCCTTAATTATATGTCGCTCTTTCCATTTTTTGTACTTATCTTTTTTGACTTTCAGTTTATCAGATAGTTTGTGTAATCATGCGTGTTACTTCTTGGATTTCTTGTTTTTCTTTTTCAGCAGAATTGAGCTGGACTGGACATTTATAATCATACTTTATAGTTTCCCAAACTTCTTGAATTGTTTTCCCCTTTATGATTTTCATCCATCCCAAGCTATTTCTAAGTTCGTTAAAATGAGCTTTTTTAAAGTCTAAGGCACTGGTTAGATTATTATTCTATTGTTTGTGTTTCGATTATATTGAATTCCAATGATATGGTCACTCTCTCCCAAAATTCTGGCTACTTCAATCCTCTATTATCATTTCTTCTCTATTAGTAAGAATTAGGTCCAGTATAGCTATCCTAATTCCCACTTCTATCTTTTGACAAAATTGTCAGTCAGGTTGGTCAGGAATCTGTTTGATATCTCACTTGATGCAGAATTTGTCTCCCAATTGATGTCAAGATAAAGTCCCCCATTACTATTGTGATGTGTTTCTTACAGATATGTTAACTGGTTAACAAAAAGTTCATCTATTTCTTCTGCTTGATTGGGTAGCCTGCAGTATACATTTATGGAAATCTCATTCTTTTTTTTTCTTTTATATTGACCTATATGCATTCCTGGAGACTTTCATTCTTGGTTTTATGCATTTTTGTAGAGATGTAATGAACGCTTACGTATAATGCAACTCTACCTCCTCTTTTATTTCTTTTGAAATTTGTATCTCTCCATCTGTACATTTGGGTCATGAGTTTATTCCCCCCCCCTTTTTTTTTGATTGCTCAAAGTTCCAATTTATTAAGAGAACCATATTAGCACATTTGGGAAGACCCAAATCTGAAAGCTTCCTGGTTTTCCCCATACAGTTGAAAGTTCAAGATCTTGCCCCCACACCCGTAAGTCCATCACATGGTCCAATCTCCCACTGCCACGCTGGCAGCTCCACCCATCCAGTTCCGGTCAGGTACAGAGGTGCAAAGACAAAGGATGACATTGACTTTCTAGAAAGAATTTTGTTATGGCTACATTGCGTTCTAACTCCGTACAATCCCCCCTCTCATTTTCTCACAATAGAAAATGCATAGTAGAATAATAGAAAGTGTGGCGGGCCAAAGATCCAAAAGAAAATATGGCTGCAGGCTTGACAACTGAGGGACTTCAACAGCTGGCTGGGGAATTTGGGGAGTTGAAGTCCTTTTATAAAAAACTTTATTTTCTTTAGGCAAAAATCACATCTTTGCAACACATTACACTTCTTTTACATATCTGTTGTGATTCTTTTATCTGTACATATAAGTCTTATATAACTATAAATAAATATGCATTTATATTATCATACCTTTTTTCTTCATTCTATATATAAGATTCTATGTATTCTATGTATAATCTTTACTACATTTGACTCATTTTGTATCCATTTCCTATTATTTATTTGCTACAGTCTATTTCGTATTTCTATCTTTTAAACATTTTCCGATTTTATAGTTGTTTTTTAATTTATCGATCTTTCTTCTTTTCTTTTTTGCTTTCATACTTCCCCCCCTTTCCTTTAGCCAATTATACCATAAATCCCATACAAAGTAAATTCAGATTCTTCTTTCTCTTTTAATTCTTTCGTGAGCCTATCCATCTCTGCACATTCCAATATTGTTTATTACATTTTCTTCTGTTGGTGTGTAATTATTTTTCCAGTTTTGTGTGAATGTAATTCTCGCTGCCGTGATTATGTGTAAAATTAAGTATCAATATTTTTTTATAATTCCAAACGAATATAATTCCAGTTTTAGTGCAATTTGGTGTGTGGTGATTTCCTCCAGCCAATATTTTATTTTTTTCCCCAATATTTTTTCACAGATGAGCACGTCCATCACATATGGTAGTATGTTCTGTGTTGTTGGTTGCATTTCCAACAGATAGGTGAGCATTCCGGGAACATTTTCACAATTCTCGCTGGTGGAAGATGCCATCTGTAGAATATCTTGTACATGTTCTCTCTAGATGCCATTGCCATCATTAATTTATATTTTTTCCCCATTCTGCTAATTCTATAGTATACCAAAAATTTGTTATCATGTTATCATTGTTTCTTTCACCATTTCTTCTTCCATTTTAAATTCTAATAAATAATGATATATTTTTTAATCAATTTTTCTTCGGTTCCATGTAGAATTTTATCCAGTTCTTGTGGCTCTTATAAAATCCACCCCTTTCTGTTTTTTTTTATACCTTGCCTGTATTTGTAAATAAGGCCATCAGCCTATGTCTATTCCCTCGTCTTTCAATTCTTGCCTTGTATTTAGTCTTTATTGGTTATCTAATATATGTTTATATCTTATTATCTTGTTTATGTGCTACCACTAAATGCAGGCAGGGGAAAAACACCGGTGGCTGATGCTTCAGCACCATGGAGAGAGATCTCCATGGATTTCATTGTTGAATTGGCCAAGAGTTCTGGAAACACAGTGATCTGGGTTGTCACAGATTTTTCTCAAAATAGGTTAATTTCATCCCATGCTAAAAGTTCCCTATGGCTAAAGCCTTGGTTAATTTCATCCCATGCTAAAAGTTCCCTATGGCTAAAGCCTTGGTCCACAGTTTTTGGTCCATATGGTCCACATGGCAATAATGCATGGGGCCCCATGACATATTATTTTGGATAGGAGGGGCCAATTCATGTCCAAGCTTTTTTTAAACTACTTGAGACTGAGCAGGGAGTTAGTTCTAGTCATCATCCACAAACGGGGCCACAGAACAAATGAACTCAGGTCTGTAACAGTACCTGTGCTGTTGTATTAATTACCAGCAGGACAACTGGACTGAACTACTGCCTTTTGCAGAAGTATACTATAATAATACAGTTCACACTACCATAGGTTTTACTCCTTTCAGAGTAGCCACAGAGCAAGAATTTAATGCTATGCCTGAGTTACCCTCACATGAACCAGATATAACTTCCTTGAAACAGTGGATCAGTCATTTGGCCAGCGGTTCGCAAAGCTTTGAATGAAGGCAAGGCTGCCTATAAAGCACAAGCCGACAAGAAACTAACTGAACCTAAACCTTATAAAGTGGGGGACAAAGTTTACCTTTCCAAGTTTCTAAAAATTTTTGCACTAGCCTAAAAAGTTGGATACTAAATATATTGGGCCTTTCCCCATAGTTCACATCATTAACTCTGTCACAGTGGAATTATAACTCCGTAAGTCATTACAGTAAGTCCACCCCATTTTCCATTGTAGCTTATTGAAGGCTGAAGTCACCTCTGATCTTTGTCTGGCTACTACCCCTGTTCCAGCCCCGATTATGGTAGAGGGTGAACAACATTTTGAGGTTCAGGGAATACTTGACTCTAGGAAATTTCACGGGACCATGCAATACCTGGTGGCTTGGAAACACCTCCCCTTCTCACACACAATGAATGGGTTCACAAAAAACATGTGCATGCCCCTAAATTAGTATGTATATTTCATCAATTGTACCCTGACATTTGATTTTACATTTCCTTTGTCTCCCCTTCCCTCTTTTGCTTTCTTTCAGGTGGACTTCCCATTTTTCTAGAGGGGTCGGCATGTCAGGTCCCAGATATTTCTTCAGGAATGCTGGCATTTTGGTGGGAAAAAGGGGGGGGAGGAATGGAGTGGTCTGTATATGAAGTTTCCAGTTTCTGTTTCCTGCATTACTGTGTTAATCTCTGTATGAAGTCTCTGTTTCTGTTTTCCTGCAATGATGTAGCGTGGGAGGGGTTTGGTTATCATTGCTTTAAAGAGCTGGTTTTAAGTGAGAAACTTCAGTTCTTGCCTAGATCTCTTGTTATCACAAACCTTCCAATAAAAGCTCCTTTTGGAACAACTGCAGTTTCAAGAGTCCTGTTTTCTTGAGAAGATTGGAGAGGCAAGACCTTAACATTGACATGGAGAGATGGTGGGCAATATGGGAAAAGGAAGCCTATGCAGTCCACAGGGCTCTCCTTTCCTGGTTGCACTTCTTAGAAGGGAGTAAAGTGCCTTTTGAGGTCTTTTGATTACAACAACCTCAAAGCCCTAAAGACCCCCCATCCCGGAAGCGTTCCCCCAAGCAGGTCTGCTGGGCGCAATACTTCAAATGGTTCGATTTTGAGCTAAAATCCGGGGCGGGGTGACTTGCTAGCAGTTTCCTTGTCAAGAAAGCCACAATTTAACAGTCAAAGGGAGGTCATCCACACGATCATTTCCGCCTCCCAACAGGTGACTGAAATCACCACAAGAGGTCAATCCAGACGTCAGAGAGACCCTAAGGGGGATCAAATGACAGCGGTACTGAAGACTGCACTACCAGCCAACTGGGAGTTCAAAGAAAATCAAGAAAGCCTGACCCTACGAGAGGGGTTAGCTTGGAAAGGATCCCTGCCAGTTTGAGGCTTCAGATCCTAAAACGCAGCCATAACTCCAAATTAGCCAGCCATTTTGGATTCCTAAAAACCCTCCACTAGCCAGGAGGCAATTCTGGTGGCCCAAGTTGAAAGCAGATGTGGAGGATTACGTTAAGAGCTGCTGTACATGTGCAACTATGAAAATGAGACCAGGGAAACCCCTTGGACTTCTCCAGCAAGTGGCCAACCCCTGCCGGTCCTGGAGGAAATTGCTATGGACATCACCTGTTCAGGATTTCCCTCAGTTAGTAAGCTGGCCAAGATGTTTATTAAGCAGATCTACCGATTACATGGAATGCCCCGCAGGTTCATCTCTGACAGGGGGGTCCAGTTAAGTGCTAAATTCTGAAGGGAGTTTTTAAAGTCCATTGAATCGACCCAGGAACTTAGCTCAGCTTTTCCAAGTACTAACGGGGCCTTAGAATATACGAATGCATGGTGGAGAAGCTATGTGGACTATCAACAAGAAAACTGGGCAATTTGCTGCCTTTCGTGGAGGTGGCTTACAACAACGCAGTGCACAGTAGCACCGGGCTAACCCACTTTCAAATCACTAGCAGCATGGAATTTGTTCCCATGCTCGAGTTGCCACAAGAACTGCCATCATCTATGACCCTGGCCAAATGGTTGGAATTGCTGAGAACACAAATTGGGAGACCACGAAGAAATCACCAGCGGAGACAGCAGAGGCTTACAAGAAACAGGTGGATGAATTATGATCTCTCCAACCTCTCCCCTCTTTCTGGGTGGGAGATCATGTATATTTGTTAACCATATGTCAACTCTCTGTATTGACATTTCATGCAGAGCTTCGGCAGAGCCCGATCTCAGATTACAGTAGCTGGGTTGAGATGAATGAAGCTATTGGATAATGTGAATTATTGACAAGACTGAAGGGAGGGAAGAAACACAAAGTTCAAAAGCAGATAAAGCAAAAAAGATGGCTGCGAATAAGAAATGCCTAATGAAGAATGCCTAATGAAGCTGTTAATAAATCACTGCTTTTTGTATTACAATATCGGGTCGCTTATTATGAAGCAGACATCGTTAGGGTACTTTACACCATATACCTTAAGCTCAAATTGCCTAGCAAGAAACTAGGACCTAAGTTCCTAGGGCGATTTCCAATAGTGAAAGTAATCAATCCAATAACAGGACAGCTTAGCCTCCCACTCCTATTAGGGAATGTGCATCCAGTTTTCCATAGCAACTTGCTGAAACCTGCAGTCAGATCACAATTCAGACGCAGGACTGTCCAGCGCCTAAGCCAATGATTGTGTAGAGAGAGACTCATTATGAAGTTAAGAAAATATTGGACTCCAGAGTGCATAGGGGTCACTTGTAATATTTAGATAATTGGAAGGGGTACCCTTTGTCTGAGGCTACCTGGGTTAAGAGCTGGGATGTGAAGGCAGATAGATTAGTGAAACAGTTCCATGATAAATTCCCTAGCAAGCCAAAAGGTCCGGGGGGGGGGGGGAGAAGGATTAGGAACAGCTGTACTAAACCCCCTCCCTAATATCATTTCAGGAACTACTCATCATCTGAGGAGGGAAGCCTACCAGCCCTAGAGCCATCTTTAACTTGTAATCTTCAGGACTGCAACAACAGTGGATGGGCAAGCTGTGAGAACGAGGGCAATGGAGACAGTGTGGGGAGTATAGCCATAACAACATTTTCCCCTTAGGAGTCAAGGATGTTCAGCCTGCACCTGGGCAGGCATGAATGGGAGTCAACTACAGTTGGGACAGCAACCTGATTGGACCATGTTATGCCCATGTGGATGCAGGGGAAGGAACATTGGCTTTACTTTGGATGGCAAGTATCTGGGGGCTTCAGATTTGGGTTTTCCCAGATGTGCCAATATGACATCTCTAATAAATTCAAGCTTTGAAGAAAATGCCTGCCTTCGGGTTTTTATTTTGTGGGAACCCTGATATTATACCTGTCCTTGTGTACTAGTAGTGCAAGTTCACCTTATTGCTTCTCCACATTTTTAGCATTTGTATAGTATTTCAGTCATGTGTGGCTGAACCTGGGTATGCTTCCTATATCTTCTACTTTATTCCCGAGTTTTCCTTCGTTCCCATCACTCCCCACCTAATTGTTTGATTGTGTGTCTTGGGGTTAATGCTTGGGATTAGGACCTAAAGATCCTAAGATATGGTCACCCTCCCCGCTCAATTTTTGTTTAAAGCCCTTCTGATAAGTTGAGCCAGTCATTTTCTGAATACATTCTTCATGGTTCATGTAAAGTGCAGCACATCCCTTGCCAGAAGCTCTTCATATGGGTAATGCATATGAATCCAAAGTTCTAGGAATCCAAAGTTTTCTTGGTGGCACCAATTCTTAAGATTTCTAAAAAAAAATGTTTCCTCATTGGATGTTGGCCTATCATTGGAAGTATAGATGAAAACATCACTTGTGCTCATAACTCCTTAACTTTCTTGCCTAGTTGCTTGTAATTTCTCGATATTGTTTTCAGATGCGTTGTCGTGTTGTTTATCCCTATGTGAAGGAGGTAATCTGTGGCCTTGATTAATTTAGGAAGGTTCTGAGTCACATCTTTACTCCAAGGAGACAACATACCTCCCTAGGTTCAATGTCTGGTCTAGTGATAGCTGGTTCTCTTCCCCTGAGAATTTTCTATCATCAACACTCACCTTGCTGCCCAAGAAAAGTGAGCTACTTTTCTTCCTTTCACAGGAGCACTTGATGATGCCTCTTTTCTAGGAACGCTTGATACCTCTTTTCTAGGTAGCTGCATGTTTTCTTCCAGGGGAGGCAATAATATCGATTACTTAGCTCCAAAAGAGTTAGACTAGACAGAAGGGGCAGAAGAGAGCTGTGGTTAGAATGCAGTACTGCAGACTACTTCTGCCGACTGCCAGCTGCCAGAGTTCAGCAGTTCGATTCTTACCGGCTCAAGGTTGACTCAAACTTTCATCTTTCTGAGGTCGGTAAAATGAGGACCCCATATTACAGAATATGCTGATTCTGTAAACCATTTAGAGAGGGCTGTAAAGCACTGAAGCGGTATATATGCCTAAATGCTATTGTTATTGTATTCTTCTGGGTGACATGTTTCCATCAGTTTTCCTCTAAAGGTTCATATACAGGGTCATTTTTTTCAGACACTGTTTATTCCTTATTATGTTCAATTTGGATATAGCCTTCTTGCTTAAGTTGGAGTTCTGTAAGTTGAATTCCAGAGTGGCTAGATTTGCCTCTAGACCAGGGGTGTCAAACTCAAGGCCAGAGGGCCGGATGAGACTGGATCCAGTCCACGTGGCCATCCTGGAAAATGTAAGGGTCTAGCCCATATCACTTCAACCCAGCCCATGCCATCCTGGTTTGGGCACACAGGGCCAGTTCTCCGTCGCTGCATGCAGGACAACTAAAGTAGTCTGTGGGACTATGGTAAAAAACATTGTTCAGAGATCTTTTTTTTGGGGGGGGGGGGGGGTGAGAAGTTGGAAAGTCTGAACAATTTCTTCACCGTAGTCCTACAGACTACTTTAGTTGCCCTGCATGCAGCGACGCCAAACAGAGCTGGGAAGCAGATTAGTGAAGGGATGTGGCTGCCCTGGAGGGGTGGGGTGTGTGTGTGTGAGGGTTTGGCATGGATGGCCTGGCTGAAGGGCCCTAAGGTAAGCTGGGATGGAGCAGGGTGGGAAAGGCAGCTCCGCACCCCCTGCTTTGCTTCATCCTCCGCCACCACCACTGCCTTTCTTCTTTCTTTGCCACTTCTTCTTCTTGCTCGCCACCATAACAAAGCTGGAATGCACTGGTGCTGTGGCCACAAAGCGAGATGGAGGATGAAACAAAGCAGGGGGGGGGGGCGGACCTGCCCACCCCACCCCACCCTGACTTACCTGAGTGCCTTGCCAGCCAAGCACTGAAACACCGCAACTACCACAAGGGAGCTCTCCAGTCTGTGTGTGTGAGAGGGGGGGAGGGGGAGAGGAGAGAGGGAGGGAGGGACAGAGTGAACACAATCCATGCTTCAGCTGGGGACCAGAGCAGCTGGCAGTGGCAGGGTGGCAGGAGCCATCTGAATAGCCATGATTACCCCCTCTCCAACCAGCCAGTCCCACCTGACTTACTCTCTGGGTCTCACCATTCTTCTCATCTTCCCCACTCAAGCTGTGGCGGGCTCTGCGGGAGAACAGGGCCTTTCACGGCATGGTGAGCACCAGCTTCAGTTGGGGCATTCAAACTGCTGGTGCAGCAACCACCTGAGCAGCCACGATGCCCCTCCCCAGCCAGCCAGCACTGCCTGACCTGCTCCCTGCTTGGCCAGCTGGCTGGCGCAAAGCCTTGCTGTTCGTCTCCTCTTCTACACTGAAGTGGTGGCAGGCTCCGCAGAACAGGGAGTGAGAAGCATGAGGCATCTTAGTGGTTTCTTATCTTATTCTTGAATTGTGAGCTCTTAGGAAAGTATTCCCTCCTTGTGTGTGGCAAACAGCGATTTCCAGTGAGAAAAAATATTTTCTTTTGCTATATTTCCAGTCTGAATTAGACCATGGCAGGGTCCCTATAGGAGAGCCCTTTTAAGGATTATGTATATAAAAAAGCAACTAACTTACCTGTGTTCTTAAACACAAAAGCTGTTGCAGATAAAAACAGAGGCAGTCTGATCAACTATCAGAGCCATATTATGACAGTTTTGCTGTACTGTTGTCTGTGGACACCCCCACAAAATGTAAACATGGGATAAACTGAGCCTGGTTTGTTCTCTGTCTTTTAAATGGCCACAAACTACTAGCAAAAGTAGCATTTGATCACAAGACGAGGAGACATCGAGGAATTTCTCCTTTTGCATTGAGCATCAAAAAAAGGACAGGAAAGACAAAGAAAAAGAAGAAAAGAGGGGAAGGAAGAAGAAAGAAAGGAGAATGAAAAGGAAAGGAAAGGAAAGGGAAGGGAAGGGAAGGGAAGGGAAGGGAGGAAGGAAGGAAGGAAGGAAGGAAGGAAGGAAGGAAGGAAGGAAGGAAGGAAGGAAGGAAGGAAGGAAGGAAGGGAGATTATAATGGGAGAGAGTGAGGGTCTGAGGTAAATCCTGCCTTAGCACTTGGCCACCAGCAGCCCTGCCTCCTTTTGCCATCCACCTGTCCCCACTTCTTGACCTCTCCTAGTGATCTCCCTTTCTATCACTGAGGATGCTTTGGTCGCAAGGAGAGGGAGTGACCCACACACTTTGCCCTCCTGCACACACCATAAGCAACCTGGCCAAGGAGAACAAGCACAGCAGCAATGGGAACTGGCCATGCCCCGGCCAAGTCCGTCCCCCCCCAAAGTCAACCATAATCCTGATGTGATCCTCAACGTAATTGAATTTGACACCCCTGCTCTAGACCCTTTATTTTTTCTTCCAGTAATTTATTTCGTTTACATTTACTCAGTGGTGGGTTCCGGCAGCTGCTACTGCTGGTTCACTCAGAAATGCGCCACGCACGCATGTGCAGTACAGGGGAAATTGATCTGTGCATATGCAGAAACCAAAAACAAGATGGTGGCACCTATGGTGCCACTAGGAGAACCAGTTTGGGGGTGTGGCAGGCCTGGGTTGCTGCTGGTTCCAGCAACCCAGGCTGCCAAGCTACTACTGGTTCGGATGAACCAGTCTGAACCCACCACTGCATTTACTACATATGTAATTTGGGTCTTCTATGGGCATAAGCACATAGATGGAACATATTTTACAAGTCACAACAGTGTCAGTCTCTTTTTTCATGACTACGTTTCTTTTTGCTAGTTTAAAGATTAAAATTTAACCACAAATAAAAATTCTAATTTAAAATTTTAAAATTCTAAAAGTTCACTTAAACATATAAAAAATATATAAAAGTATGTCCTTTGATATGCACGTCTTTTTGCAGGAAAATCTGGCTCCCCCTCCCCCCCTCCAAGCACTAGGATATGATATGGTGATTCCATGTCGGAAGCTTGACTTGGCATCAGGTTTTTGTTTTTAATTTGATTTGATTTGATTGATTTTATTAATATTTGTAGGCCGCCCTTTTCCCTGAGGGGACTCAGGGCGGCTCACATAAAATCGGGAAGGGGAATACAGACATTAAGATAAGACATATAATAAAATAGTAGACAACATACATTCATCATTCGGGAGGGGAACTATCCTTGTCCCCAGGCCTGACGGGCGAGCCAGTTCTTCAAGGCTGTGCGGAAGGCCTGGACGGTGGCGAGGGTGCGAATCTCTACGGGGAGCTCGTTCCAAAGGGTCGGGGCTACTACTGAGAAGGCCCTAATGCGTTAGGTTTTTGAAGTTGTAATATGGGTTTTATGTTGTTTTAATTTTGAATAAATAAACCAAGCAACAAATAAATAAATCCATAATGTAAAGGGACTAGTGGGACAAATTAATGGAGAAGAGGTGAGATATCAGCCAGAACTATGATTATGATTTGGCAGTATTCATATTGCTAACAATAGGAGATGGGACAGGACAGGATAGGACACCTTCAAATCTTCAATTTGCCAACAGTGAATCATAGAGGAAATATCAAGATATCTCAAACCCACTAACTTAAAGAATATATACAAAATCCTGGACCCATTATTCTCATGTAATTAAAATGTCAAAGACTATCACAGTAGTTGTATTCACAAACTTGTGGCTCAGGGCAGTGTCACTGCGGAAAGCATGGTCACATGATTCTGATTTCCAATTATTTTCCAATTATATTTTCCAAAAACACATGGGTTGTGGGATGCAAGAGAAGACGGTAAATATTTCCATCCTGTTTCCCACCTCACTCTGGTCCCTGTGCCCAATTGGCTGGTGATGAAGCCTGACAGGCAAACAGTGGCTGTTTTGGATCACTTATCCTATCTGATCTTGACAAATATAAATCATTGGGCCCTGATTAGTTCCATCCCAGAGTTCTGAAGCAGCTGGCAGATGTTATCTCAGAACCATTGTATCATATCTTTCAAAAATTCTGGAGCACTGGGGAACTACCTAAGGATTGAAAAAGATCTGGTGTGGTTCGATCTTCAAAGAAAGGTGGGGAAACAGACCGAGGAAATGACAGACCAATCAGCCTAACATCAATATCTGGGAAAATATTGGCAAAGATAATAAAAAAAACAGATCTGTGAACATCTAGAAATAAAGTTATAACTAAAAGACAGCATGGCTTTGTTAAAAACAGATCATGTCAAACCAATCTTATTTCATTCTTTAACAAAGTGACTAAATTAGTAGACCAGCAAAATGCTGTGGACATAGTATACTTAGACTTCAGCAAGACATTCAACAAAGTAGACCACAATCAACTTCTTGGTAAGCTAGAAAAATATGGGATAGACAGCATCACCATCAGATGGATTTGTAACTGGCTGACAAACTATACTCAAAGCGTTGTCCTTAATGATACATCATCTAGATGGAAAAAATTAAGCAGTGGGGTGCCACAGGGTTCCGTCTTAGGCCCAGTACTCTTCAATATCTTCATAAATGACTTAGAAGAGGGAATAGAAGGGAAACTCATCAAATTTTCAGATGATACTAAACTGGCAGGAATAGACAGACCCCAGAAGACAAGCTCAGGATCCAAAATGATCTTGACAGATTTGAACAATGGGCCCTATCCGACAATATGAAATTTAATGTGGAGAAAAGCAAGGTTTTATATTTAGGCAGGAAAAACCAAATGTACAGATTAAGTGAAACCTAGCTAAAAAACAGTAACTGTGAGAGGGACGTTGGGAGTCCTAGCGGACAATGACTTTAATATGAGCCAGCAGAGACAGCAGCCAAAAAAGGTAATATAATCCTTGGTTGTATAAACAGAGGCATAGAATCAAGATCACATGAAGTACTAGTACTGCTTTATAAAGTCTTAGGAAGACTACACTTGGAATACTGCATCCAGTTTTGCTCACCACATTACAAAAATGATAGCCTGGAGACTAAAACATATGAAGAACTGTTGCAGGATTAGGGTTTGGCTAGTTCAGATCAAAGGAGGACTAGGAGTGACATGATAGCAGTATTCCAGTATTTGACAGGTTGCCACAAAGAGGAGGGGGTCAACTTATTTACCAAAGCACCTGTAGGCAGGACAAGAAATAATGGGTGTAAACTAATCAAAGAGGGAAGCAATATGGAACTAAGGATAAACTTCCTGAGGACAATTAACCTGTGGAATCGTGGCACAACAAAACCGCGCTCGTCAAAATAGCGGTGATAAAACCGTGTCGCTAAAGCCGCGATGTCATCACCGCGCGTCATCACCGCCGCGACAACAGCGCGGCGACAGAATGGCGCTTTAAAACAGCACGGCGGCAGAAAGCTGATTTAAATTAAGGTAAGGGTTAGGATTAGGTTTAGGGGTTTGCTTTAGGGTTAGGTTTAGGGTTAGGTTTAGGGCGCTGAGTGCTTCGGAAGGCGCGGATTTGCCCTCCGCCCTTATGTCAGTGTGGTAAGGTCGCATTTGCTTTAGCGATTCGGATGGCGCGGATTAGCACTTGCGCTTATGTCTCCGCGGATAAGGGCTTCGCAGTATTGTGGTGGAACCCTGTGAAATAGCTTGCCATCAGAAGTTGTAGGTACTTCATCACTGGAGGTTTTTAAGAAGAGACTGACCATTGTCTTACCTGAAGGGTCGTTTTCAAGGTGATGCGAAGGAGAGTCCAAGCAAGGGTTAAATACAGCCAATCTGCCCAGAACTGAATTGAAACTTTAAGCCACGCCTCTGGTGCTGACTATCTTCAGATTTTTTCAATGAAGGCGTGGAACTGTTGCATGCCGAGAAGTTCCACAATAAGTCCAAAAACCATATCCAAAATAAGCACAAATCTAACTGGAACTGCAGAAGTCTGCACTGAAAACAGCGGAACCAGACCCCAGGGTGGGGTTGGACTATCCTTTGCAGTGCCCTGAAAACACCCCTTCAGGTAAGACAATGGTCATTTTCCAGGGCGCTGCTCTGGAGAGTCCAAGCAAGGGACATACCCAAGCTAAATGCCACTAGGGCGGGAAGCAGTCGCATTTAGGGCTCTCTGCTGGTATGAATGCCCTGAAGAACTTGTCTCCCAAAAGTCCCTTCCACCGAGGCAAACTTGTCCAACTTATAATTCTGAACAAACGAAGATAATGAAGTCCAAGTGGCCGCCCTGCAACTCTCCTCGATCGGCACCCAGGCTGCTGTGGTGGCGGCACTCCTAGTAGAATGTGCCGTGATGTGGCTAGGCACAGGTTTGAACTGCAGAACGTGAGTGAGGGTAATGCAGGCCCTCAACCACCATCCGATAGTAGAGAAGGAAATCTTCCGGCTTGGGAGGCCGGTTGGAAAAAAACGAAGAGCGATTCAGAATGACAAAACACATCTGTGCGCTTGACATATCTGCGGAGCGTCCTGCGGACATCAAGCATGTGCCAACGCTTCTCCCTCGGGTGCCTGAGATACGGGCAAAAATCCAGGAGAATGACCTCCTGGGTCCAGTGAAACCAGGAATTGATCTTGGGGATGAACGTTGGGTCCAGCTGAACGTTCGAACACAAGTCCTCCCAAACCTAAAGGGCTGCTAGCTCCGAGATATGCCACGCAGAAATGATGGCGATCAAAAAGGCGGTCTTATAGGTCAAATGCTTAAAGCTGGCTGACCAAAGTGGTTCAAATGGAGGACCAATCAGGGCACGGACAACAACATTGAGGTCCCATATGGGATATCTGTGCACCACTGGGGGCCTCAGATTGGTTGCACCCCTCAGAAAGCTATGGATAGTAGAATGATGCACAAGAGAAGAGTGTTCGTCAGGCACAAGTATTGTGGAAATTGCGGCCACCTGACGTCGTAGAGTGTTGGGCGCTAGTCCCTTGTCCATCTTGCAAGAAGTCCAGGATGACGGGAATCATGGCCGAAGTCGCAGATACCTCGTGAGAGGTGCATCAGGCGGCGAATGACCTCCAGGTGGCGTCGTAGATCTGGGTCATGGAGGGCACCTGGATGCCTGGATGGTGTAGATGACCTTGGTCGAGAGGCTACCCCTGCTCAGGAAATCCCTCTCAAGTGTCAGACGGCCAGAGAAGGGTGGCCCTTGAAAGGAAGGATGCAGAGGCGGACATTTTGATTGCCCAAGCCGCTGCCTGGTGCGTTTTATGGCAGGCGTCCTCTGTTTTCTTGTCCTCTACCTTGAGTCCCTCCAGTAAATCGGTGGGGGAGTACAGAGGATGAGGTAAGGGCTGCCACAGGAGGATCAATGGGAGGTAATTTAAGCAAGTCCTCCAGACTGGCATCTACTGTGTACAACCTCTTATCATTGCTACTGGGAGTAGCAAGGGGGGCTGGTTGTGCCCATTGCTTTTGAATCACATTCAGAAAGAGCTTGGGGACTGGCACTATCTCTTGGGCCGACACAGCCTCTTCAAAAAGGTCCCCAGATAGGTCATCTGGATCGTTAGTCGCCTGATCTGGGGGAGTAGACCCCAAGCGGGTCGAAACCTTTGTCTTATTCAAGATAGTTTTGAAGTTGGCTAGCTTAAATAAACCCGAAAAGACAGGCTTTTCGGATGCAACCCCCTCGTCCCCAGAAAACTCAGGTTCCTGCCTAGATAGGATGTCCTCTTCCTCCCAGTCAGAATCCTCGCTGGCCAGAGAAGAATGTGGTGACTGAGAAGGCTGGGTGAAGGATGCTTCTCTAGGAGCATCTTGGGGCTGGAGATGTTAGGTCTTGTGCGGGTGCTTGCCCCGCTGCAGCATGCCCACCTCTATGCCCTGGGATATAGCCCTGTTAATGACCTCCGGCATCTCTGCTGAAAGGTTCGGGCCTTGGTCCTCAATGGGTCGAACCCCTGGAATGTGTTGGGGGGGGTGGCTGCTGGGGCGCCAAGGGGCCCATGGGAACAGGCCCTTCCTCCAGGTCTGAAGGACAGGTGAAGAGATCGGCCTGGTCAACCATTGATGGACCTGGAGAAGCTGCCATGGCAAGGGAAGCAGTGGGAGAAAACTCCTGACTCTCCTCATCACTATCGGAGATGGGCTGTCTCTGATCTGGTTGAACCCCCATGGAGGGCTCCACTGGAAACGATTGGGAGGTTTGGACCTGCTGCTGAGCTTTGGAAAAGTGCTTCACTAAGGCCTTCTGGTGACGGATGGCATCTTATCCGGGCCTGATCCATGTTTGGGTCCAGGCCTAGAATAGGGTTTGCTGCCCGATGGCTTCCCAGGCAGCCCTGCGAGCTTGCCTGGAGAAAGCTCTGGAAGAGGGCCCAAGCTGCTCTGAATTCTCAGGGATCTGATCTGCCATGGCTGAAAGGTTGGGGTCTAACTGAAACAGGCAGGGACTACCTCCACTCACCACCTTCACCATTGCAGACCTCGGACCAAAGCACTCAGAAGAAAGACACAGAAGGTCATTGAGATCAGATCCAGCCGAACAGGAATGCGGTGTGAGCATTAGCAGCTCCCAGCACCTTGCAGGTCAGGTAAGGGGCGACCTAAGCAAGCCACGATCCTTTGCCGCACCAATCTGATGGTTTTACTAGTTTAGGAGCCAAATCGCCAGTCAAACCGGACAAAGAGCCTCCATGCAGCTAACTGCAACGAGTCAGGTGACCAGGCAGCTGCGGCAATGTGCTCAGAATCGAAACTGGCAAAAAGAAAATGGCAGACGGAACTTCCTTTTTCCAAAAATGGCCACCGTGCCAGTCATGCAATCCAAAATGGCTGCCGGAATTAGATAGGAGCCCTGAAGAACTGCACCAAATGCCGGCTTCTGCAAAGCGCGGACAGCAGCAATGGAATCTTCAGTGGGGGTCCCCACCGCAGCAGGGGTGCTGCAACAGCGCTGGCATCAGCACTCTGACCCACGCGCCTCCCACGACAGCTGCCTGTAACCCTATGGGGCCCTAGCGAACCCTGGACACCAGGAGGACCAAAAGGTGAGCAAATAGCCAAATTGAAAAGAAAGGAATTTTCCCTCACCAAGCCTGCTCGTAATGAACACAATTAACTCTAGAAGAGTCCAAGCAATCTATAGAATTGGAGAGAAACTCGAAAGCGCATCCACTGGTCTAGCTGAATTGAAAAAAAACTGAAGCTAGTCAGCACCAGAGGCTTAAAGTTTCAATTCAGTTCTGGGCAGATTGGCTGTATTTAACCTTTGCTTGGACTCTCCAGAGTAGAGCCCTAGAAAATGGACAGTCTCTTGTCTGAAATGGTATAGGGCTGTGATGGTGAACCTATGGCACGCGGAACCCTCTCTGGTGGGACGTGTGCCGTCGCCCCAGGTCAGATTTCCGTGGCATTTCTTTCATGATCTTCTGTTCCCCTGCAAATGACGAAACAGAAGCTCACGAAAGAAAAAGATCTTACCTTTTGTGCGCTGCTGGTGTTGGGATGCCCCACCTCCTTCCAGCCAACTGATCTTCAGATCTCTGCTGTGCATGCATAAATGTCCGCACATGTTCATGCACATCAATGCATGCATATGTTCACGCATGTCAGCAATGCGTATGTTTATGCATGTCAGTGCATGCGTACTCAAGTGTCTAAAAGGTTCGCCACCACTGGTATAGGGTCTCCTGCTTGAGCAGGGGGTTGAACGAGAAGATGCCCAAAGGCCCTTCCAGCTCTATTCTGATTCTGATTGAATGAGGCCAAAACTTGAAATCTTTTAATTGGCAGTGGGCAGAGAGGGAAGAACAAGGGAATGATTTGGATATCTGATGGCAAGGCATAGCGAACTGGAGAATACCAGTAGCCAATAGGTGAGTCCTCTTCCTCCCTGGGACACGGTGGGATGGAAAGCGAGATTGCAGTTCCCCTCCTGATCTTCATATTTTGCCCACTCTCCACAGCAAAGTGGCAAACAATTTCATTGGTCAATCAAAGAGGAAGAAATGACTTTATGAGGGCCCTGATGTGGGTTGCAAGGGGAGTTAAAAGAATGCCAAGCTATATTATATGTGAAAACAAATGTGACCCAACAGAGTTGCCTAGTGCATCTTAAATGGCTTTCTAAAACAGTTGTAATACATTTTATGAAATTATCAAAAAGCATGTCCCAAATTACCCCAAATCATAAGAAAAGCCAATAATTTCATGAGAGATACAATTTATAAAAAGTGTGTAATGTTTATAAAAAGTTTATAAAAAGAACAATTTGTGTTGGAAGGTTATTGCAAATGTAAAAATACTGCAAATATTACAATATTGAAAAATAAGTGCTGTTCAAAAGAAACGTGAAGATCACTGAGATAGTTGAAAATTATAGATGTACTCACTGCTACAGACTTTACAGCTTTAATGAGTTTCTTGCTTTCCAAATTCTTCAGGATCTTGTTGATCTCTGTTAATGGAAGATTGCTTTTATATCTGATGTCTCTGCTCCAAATACCTGATTTTTAAAAAAGAAAGATGAAAATGATCTGAGTAACATATCATATATTTGCTTACATTGTAGATGGTGGCTATTCCTTCCCAAACCTTTTATTTTCCTCTACTGAATAATTAAATGTTACATGCATGCATGCATGCATGCATTCCTCAAGTTAAGGCAGGTCTTACAACCCAGTCCCAAAATTATGACTGTTGCAGCACTCTTACGGCCATTTGTTCTTATGACCAACTGCCGATATTCTGCAGCAGCGCCCACCCACCCCCACCTATTCCTACTCCATCGAGTCCTCACAGTTTCCCACTCCTCACCACCAATCATTCACTTTTCCAAGATCTTCACAGCTCAAGTATTTGGGGTACAGGAGGAGGACAGAATGTTTCATTGCTGGGCCATATGGTAAAGTTCCAGAAGTGGCCATTGTTTTCTGAGATGCTGGCTAAGCCCTAGCCTTCCTTCCAAGGCCTCAAGGAAGGAAGGCACTTGCAGCAGTTGAGGAAGAGAGAAACATACATCCCTTTAAGTTCTCAAAAGCCAACCTAGAAGGAAGGGACATGCTCATGCTCTCAAGAGTTCAACTTGCTCAGATCATAAACTTCTCCAACCCAGTGCATCTTACTCCCAGGGAAACCTGCTTATGAAGCTAGCCCAGCTCCTGTTGCTAGATAATGGTGGCAATTTTTCACTACAACTGAGCTACAGAGAACAACATATGAAACCCTCAGTTGGGAATTTCTGAAATACTACAAGGGGAATACCAGCAGCAACTCATTATGTTTAGCTCATGTAGGAGTCCCTCTCCCTGCAGAATCTGGTCTCTGCTTTAGAAAAGCTACTCATCCAAAAGAAGTCCTTTAAATCTGGATTCTTCATCAAGTGAAGAGAAGCAACTTGGCAACTCACAAAAGCGAAGGCACTGCTTGCACTGAGAGCAGAAAGAAACACTGCTGTCTTTCATTTTGCCCAACGGAGTTTTGGAAAGATGCAACAAGACAAACTGCTAAAACATGAGATGTATCTTTCCCCACCCCTTCATCCTGACAATCAAGGATGCAGACATCTGCAAGAAAGAAAGAAAGCTCAGAGAACACCAAGGAGTCTTCATTTTAACCCTGAACGACAAATATTCTCCTCTATCAGTACATTCATTTATGCATAGGGGAGACCAAAGATGGGAAGTCTTTCATTTAATGTGATTCACTTAACATTCTCTCGACTTTCAAATGTAATTGGCTCAATTAGAAAATATAGCTATATTCAAAAGGAGCAAAGAAAACTAGTGGGAGACGGGAATGGAAAAGGAAACAACACTGGTAGAAATAAAAATATAGAAAAGATTAGCTAAGCATCACAAAATGATTAAATCTGTAAAGCCAACAATCCTATCCAAGCTGCAACTAATCTTTTTCTAGCATTTTTCCGGTAACATTGTATTGCTAACTAGGGCATACCAAACCTTTGCCAGACCAATTCAACTCAAATACACCTCATCTGCCTGGAATCCACACTATATATCGGACATTAATACGATTGAGTGAATCCAGAGGTACTTCATGAAACGAGTACTCCACTCCTCTACTCACAATAGTATTCCCTATGCAACAAGGCTTGAAATTTTGAGCTTGGACAATCTGGAACTGTGCCACCTGTGGTATGATCTGAGCACAATATACAAAATTGTCTGCTACAACGTCTTGTCAATGACCTCTTCAGCTTCAAGATCAATGTTATATAGGCAAACAATCGATACAAATTCAGTGTCAGGCCTGCAATTATATTCCTTTTAGGATCTTTGGCCTGCCACACTCTCTATTATTTTGCTATGCTGTTTCATTTGTGTAGTAATTGGGAGAGGGAATAATAAGGAGTAGAATTGTAGAATGTGTTGTTGTCATAATAGAACATTCCCTTTTAAAAGCCCAAGGTCATTCTTTGTCTCCGCACCTCTGCACCTGACCAGAACTAGATGGGTGAAAATGCCAGCGTGGCAGAGGAAGATTGGACCATGTGATGGACTTGTGGGTGTGGGGACAGGATCATGAACTTTAAACTGCGTGGGAACTCAGGAAGTTTCAGATTCGGGACTGCCACAGATGTACCAACATGTCTCTCTTATTAAATTGGAAGTTTAAGGAGAGTTCTGCATTGGACTATGATTTATTTCTGGATGATATTTAGAATGCTGACATTATCCCGCATCTATCTAAAAAATAAATCATCAGCTCCATAAACCTCAGAAACGTTTCCTACGATAAAGGAGCCGGATTCTCCCTTCCTGCCGTTTGTTCTTTGCCAGGGAATTCAACGCTTTGCCTGCAAGGATCGTGGGAGAAAAGGGGGATTTTACGGGGAGAAGGGCTCTGGTTCATCTCAATGGGCGGAAAGTAAGAGGGAGGGACCCTTCCTCCCTCCCTTCCATCTACTTTATTGAACTCCGTGGGAGGAAAAGCTCTCCTAGCCCCGCTCTGAAGTGAAGGAGTATATTCTTCCACGCTACGGCAGCCCTGAAGGGCCGGGAGATATTTGGGCAGCTCTCGTTTCAGTTCTACGGGCGAGGAGATGGGGGAATCGGGAAGATATTCCCCTTCCTCCAACCCTTCCCCAGCTTGCGCAGGCTTCCTCCTCCGTTTCTTCCCCCGATCTCAGCAGTTTCCTTCTCCTCCGTTCCTTCCCCCTTCCCCAGCTTGCGCAGGCTTCCTCCTCCGTTTCTTCCCCCGATCTCAGCAGTTTCCTTCTCCTCCGTTCCTTCCCCCTTCCCCAGCTTGCGCAGGCTTCCTCCTCCGTTTCTTCCCCCGATCTCAGCAGTTTCCTTCTCCTCCGTTCCTTCCCCCTTCCCCAGCTTGCGCAGGCTTCCTCCTCCGTTTCTTCCCCCGATCTCAGCAGTTTCCTTCTCCTCCCTTCCTCCTTCCCCAGCTTGCGCAGGCTTCCTCCTCCGTTTCTTCCCCCGATCTCAGCAGTTTCCTTCTCCTCCGTTCCTCCAACCCTTCCCCAGCCCGACCCGCCGAGCCAAGTCTCCCCAGCCCTTTCCAGTCTGGTTGCACGTGCCCCCGATGGAGAACGGGGAGCCGAGGTAAAGCTGCCTCCCAATTCCTCGAACTCCCAAGCTCTCCCTTTACCGTAGTTAATCTGTGTAAAATATTTTCCGTATACCCCGCCCACTTTTATACCCCGCGGGGGTGCTGTGCGTGTAACAACGCATATAACCCGCGGGTTATATGGGTGAAAATACGGTAATTGTTCTGACAGGTAATTTCTCCTTAGTTCTGCATTGATTGTCTCCTGGATTAGGTTCTCTCCTTGATAACACTGCTATCATGTCACCCCCAGTCCTTCTGTCAGGTCCCAAATAAATCCCTATCAGGATGCTGCCATTCTGGCAGAAGGAGGGAGCCAATAACTTGTCACCTGCTTTGGTTTTTCTTTACTTTAAGGGCTAGGGAGGAGAGAGGGATGGGCTTGGGACCACCTGTTTTGTCTCAGCTCTGAAGAAGACAAGAGTGCGGCACCTGATAACAACTTATCACTTTCCCAGCCTAAAGTTCTTAGAGCAACTCAATATCTGGTAATTGGCTCATGTCGGACTGAGCAGGGAGGGGTGGTGGTGTTTGACTGAGTAACTTTTAACCTAACATTTTAGTGTGGGAATATCAGATGCTGCCTACTCTCTTTGCTATCCCTGTCTCCCAATAAAAGTTCTATTTGAAATGCTGCCAGGTTCAAGAGTTCTGCTTTCTTGAGGGTACTGCTGAGGCAAGACCTTACTCATTCTTTTCATTAAACTAGACATACTCAAATCCTACAACCATTCTTCTTATGTTTTAAGCCTCCTAATAATCTTTGTTGCTCTTCTCTGTACTCTTTCTAGAGCAGCAGTGTCAAACTCAAGGCCTGCAGGTCGCATCCAGCCCATAAGGTGGTTAGATCTGGCCTGTGAGGTTTTTTTGGAAACAGTGAAGGACTGGCCTATGGAACCTTGATGCTGATCTGCAATCTGATGGTGGCCATCAAGGCTGGACAATGGCCAGACTGATATCCACAGTGCTGCCTCAGCCCCTGGGTGTGCTCACAGGAGGCAGCAAGCACGCAGAGCCTGGCAACCCTGAGAACTACATTCTGAGCACTTTCCTTTCACCCAGGATGCCAAACCTTGTACGCTTGACGCTTCCTATGCACACATCCAGGGGGTGGGACCAAAGCAGCACCACAGATCTAAGGCTGGCCAGTCTGATGGCAGCCATCAGGTTGCAGATCAGTGTCCTCTCCCCACGTGAGAAAGCCACGCTGCCGATCTCTCCCCTCCCCTCATCCTTTCTTAAGTGCAGAGGAAGGAAGATGGCAAGAAGAGGGAATGAGACCTTTAGGACCATGAGACTTCTACCTGCCAGCCACGACAAGCGATCGCAGAGGCTGGGGGGGGGGGGACATGGCAGGCGAGTGGTGATGGCATGCGGGTTCTGGCATTAGGGGGAGGAGGAAAAGCAGAACTGGCTTCTCAGCATTAGGCATGGAGGCAACAGAGGAGTGGGTGGACAAAAAGGAAAGCTGCTGCGCCACAGGTTTTTTTTTAACCCGCTAAAGGCTTTGGACAGAGGCTTCACATTTTGATCCCTCTCCCATCACTGCCTCTATGTGGGTCTCCACTCACTTCTTCCAGACCCGTGCATGTGTTTGTGTGCGCGCGCATGGGGGAGGGTCTCCAGCTGTGACCACTGGGCTGGCCCGCCAAGAAGCAGGAGCAACAGCAACATGGCAAAAGGGAGAGTGGGAGGAGGCACATAATGTAGATCACTATATGTGGCTGCTCCATCACATATGGCTGGAATGGGCAGGCGGCTGCCCAGCGCATCCAGCAGGCCGGATCATGTACCTCCCCCCTTCGCCTCTGCTTCTGGCTATTGTTGCCACCACAGGTCCAGACAAGGTGAGGCAGGTAGTGGGTGGATGTTGCCAGACACCATCAGCCCACCTACTTTTTTCCCCGTCTATTTTTGCTTGCATTTGGAGAGTAGGTAGCCACTGGTCCTCTCAGCTCCCTTGCCTTAGGGGAACATACTCCACATGCAAGTCAAGGGCAAGATCTGCGAGGGGGCCAAGATGACCAGCAGCAACCTGCTCTCCAGCTGCGAGGAAAAACAGACAGACACACAAAGGATGGTGAGCATACAATGGCCAACAGTTTATAGCAACAGCCGCCCCACCCCATGTTGCCTCGGGAAAGCAGCACCCCCCAGCCCCTTTCATTACCTTACCTCATCCTGTGGGATGATCAAAGTTTTGTGTATTTTACTCCAAATGCATGGATGATAATATCACATAATAATGATATTAACAATAAAACCTTCTTTGTGCTGATGGGCACAATTATGAAGTTGTTTTTTGTTCTTTTTAATGAGCCAATAAACCAACCAAAGACAATCTGGGAACTAAGAGAGGGAACTATCACAAGCATCTCAATCACTTTTTATCTAGACTCCACCCAGTTTTATTCAACAACAACTCTGTAATTGTTCCAAAGAACAAATGCAGGCCTTGCCCACCAAAGTTGATGTTGCAGGAGGACTGGCAAAATCAGGAAGAGAAGTAAAGCAGGGAATTAGTTTGGTATCTCTACACAGGCACAAGAGGACAAAGTTCAATGCCCTTTCCCAAATGCCAATGAACCTTATTTAGTGTGGCTTGGGTGCAAACAACCAGTCTGAGAAATTTCTTATGAGCAACAAAATAGCTAATTGAACTCTTCACGTGGAGATCTAATTGTTTGCACTAGACAGGTTCCCTGCTCTGGAATAGAATAATACCAAATAAACAGCTGCCAAGGCAACTACATAGTCAATACATTTTCTACAAATTAAGAAATGATAGAAATGTTAATTTCTGATATTACTTTTTTTCCTCCTAGTCCTTGATCACATATGTAGGAAAATGAATTTGTCCAGATTTCTTTTTATATCTATTCAGCAATCAATCAATAATTTTCTCATACTTTTGGAATTCCACCATATTCAAGAACAGAATAGCTATTGCACTTCACAAAGAAACAGTAAAGCAAGAGACCCAATAAACCAAACACAGACCTTTATCTCCTGCATCCTCTATAATCTGATATACCAGTTTTTCCTGATTGTCAGATCCCTTCATTTTTCTGCAAGAAAACAGAATTTAAAGTGAACATCTTTTCATTTTTCAAAGATCAAAAAGATTTGATAAATATGGAGAATAGCAGAAGAAAAAACTATAAGTAAAACTATATTAAAAAAGAAAGAAAACTGACTGCCTATCTCAGACCTGAACATTCCAATAAAAATCCTAAGGACTCTACAGAAGTGAAATTGGTGTCTCTTTTCTGGATGAAGGGCAGAATGATCTGACGAAATGAACTCACTTTATGGCTAAAGTTTGGATTCAAAATACCAATGTATAATGGAAAAATGCAAAGGTTTTATATCTGGAAGAAACTGGATTTTATTTTTCAGTCTTGAAAAGATCCTGGCTAAAGATAAAATAAAAATAAAACAATCTACAAACTGATTTTGATCATTGGATAGATGGAGTCTGACACTTAATTAATTTTAAATCAGAATATCAGCTTTTAGCTGGTTCTGAAGAAAGAAATATTGAACAGAGAGAGATCAGTTACCAGCAGTAGCTATGTTAGCAAGGAAGAAACTGAATTGGAAAGTTTTGGTGGAAAGAGATGTCAGAGTGAAGTTCTTCTGAGTCTTTATCCAAGGATATCTTGCAGCACTAATTTCAGTTAAAGGCTGAGTATTTAAAAAATAAAAACCTGTATTAAGTTACAAAATTTTAGCAACAGCAAGCTTATTTTGGTTCCATTGAGTATTTGAGGTAAGAGAAATATAATTAAGTTTAATATAATTTGACTGATATTATTTTGAAAGATATTTCTGTATTAATTCCATTACCCCTCTTCTCCCACTCTCTTTTTATTTTTTAGTACAGCCTAAAGTGTCAATATTCCAAGTAAATGCAATTTTTTACAAGAATTTTTGCACAGAAGCAAACATTAAGGGGATGTGGAAATAGAAATGGCTTCTGTGAAGATCTCCTCTAGGAATGTGTGCTTGATGATTTTAACCCACAAAAATCAAGCCAATAACTATGAGCTTATGAGGCAAAACAGCCTGGCCCTTTGTAAAGAAAAAAAATATACTAAAGGGCAGCCAAAACATTTGCTTTTGGAACTGAGGCACAGCCTTGGGAGATCTGTATTCTCGTCACTAAATTTTGGGAAAGTGAGGGCAACTTTTTTTTCTCACATGAAGCCAGCTCCAGGGTTCCAGCCCCACCTCAGAGCATGGAAAAAGTGACGTTTTAAACGTACTAAAGTTAAGTTGCTACCTTTACTGTTTTTTTCCTCCTTCTTTGTAAAAGGCCAAACTGGAGAGCCTCATGAGGAAGAAGACAATGAAGGTCAGCGATGCAGAGCAGGTAGAGGGTAGCTGGTGTACAAAAGGCTTTGTGGGGAAGGAATTCTGCTTTGTGCCCTTGGAGTCTCCTGGATATTTGGAGTTTCCCTCAGAGTATCTGCTTTTTTTTTTTTTTGAATTTTTTTTATTGTTTTAATTAAACAAAAACACACCAAAAAAAGAATCATCTTTCGTTACATCTTGTAGAAAGCGTATGATTGGTTAGAAATACGTGCGTATCTTCCCTAATCCTTACATATACTTCATTCAGATTGAATTATACATTTTAAATCAAAAAAGAAAATTTATGTATGTACTTTATGTATGTACTATTACTGTACCACAATTCTCATTTAGTTACAATTATTTAAACATGTTTTTATCTAAAATCATTTGTATTTAAAGACACAACCACCTGGCATTCATTTGCAGTTTCAATAAATCTCCAATAACATTACACCTTTATGACATATTCTGAAACAAGTTCAGTTAAGTAAGATATCTAAGCACCACCCCCCCCCATAACACACCTGTATGTATCATTAAATATTATCCATCAACATTTCTTTGTTATTATTGTAGTTAACTAAAGATTATTTACTATTTATCTCACCTCTCCTCTCCACAGGCCCACATGAGATTATACCTTTATAAACAAAAGTTTATTAATAAGATTTATAGGTCTTTTCCCTTAGTCCCAAATTAGTTAATTACATTAACAAAATAAACATTAAAAATCTAAAACAATCTAAGAGATATTAACATTTCTACTTAATAATCACCAAAAGTACACATTAGCATTTCCTTATTTATATCACATCTCCTCTCTTCTGACTCAAATTCTTTATATCTTCATAACAAGATCTAAACAAAAAATTGTAAGATTTGTACATCTTTTCGCCAGATCCCAAATTACAATTTATGGCCCGGTTGTTTATCCTAATTAAGGTTATCATTTCACTATTAGTATCATAGTAAATTATATGTTAATGAATAAACATTCAATGATAATCTAGAGCAGTCTACAAAGTACTAAGATCTCTACTTATTAATCATCAATAATTAGCTAACTTTTTTTTTTCATCAACTAGCATTATTAACCAGTGTCTTTCCAGTAACAAAATGGTCTTTTCTCTCTCGCCAGCTGTTGTGTCAATTCGCTTTTCAGGACCTTTCCAGAGTTTAAGGCTTCTCTCCGCACTTTGTAGCTTAAAAGATCTCTCATGTAGTTTCGTTGCCCTTGAATTGTTATTAACGTAAGCTTAACTTTGGTTGTCAAACTTATTTCTGGATAGATTTGTCTTATTAACTCCATCTTTTTCGCTCTTTTTCTCCTGTATCTTGGAATTTGGAATAAAGCACCAAATTATCAAAATCACTTTTCCAGCTTCCCTTCTTTCCGCCTTCACTCACATTTACTCCATTAATAAGTTCATCTAACGTCTTATCTTTATTTTCTGTATTTTCATTCTCTTCTTTAATTTCTGGGGCTCCAACCCCATCATCTTTTTCTGTGATACCCCACAGTCTGTCCATTTTCTTATCAAATCTCTCAAGTCCTTCTGAGATGTTTGAAGTCCAGCCAAAATATTTTGGATTATCAAGCTTTCTTCATCTGAGTATTGATCCATTTTTCAACATAAAAAGAAATATAAAGAAAAAGAAAAAGAGGAATTTGATAATTGCTGCCACTCTAGCCTGTCAAAATTTTTTGAAGAATATATCTATTTTTATTTTAAATCTTATGCACAAGTTCTTTTGTGGTTTTCAAAGTAGAAGGGTTCTTATCTTTTTCTTTCCTTTTCCTACTCTTGCCAAAATATTTTCCACAAGCACCAGCAGTACACTGTTCGTGTCCTTGAGTCTTTATCAGGTTTTAAAAACAAATTCCAAACCCTTCTATTGCAATGTCAGTGTAGTCAAATAGGAATGAACAAAGGATACATTGTTTTAACAAAAAAAAAACCTTCAGACTTAAGCTTCCAAGTGGCAGATTCAACTATTTTTAATACTTTTTCCTTACGTATCTTTAATATAATTTTATAACAAGTGGAAGTTGTTTATTAAAATAATTTTTTTTTAGTTTAAGGCAAAAAAAATTAAAGTAGTAAAAAGAAATAGAGGAAAAAAGATCAGTCCATTCACTTCAAGTGGAGAAACAGGAAACGATGCAATCACTTCAATCCACCAAACATCGTTACAAGCAAGAGCAAAAAACTTTCTAAGGCAGTCCAATAGGGACTAAATCTGCCGCTTTGTTCTTACTTAAAGGACTAATTTAGCTTTAAAAAGTTTCTCAGGGCAATCTTCTAAAAGTAAAACAAAGAACCTCACCAGATGGAACACTTTCACTTCTTTCTATCCGGAGCCGATTCCGACTATGTCAGCCTGGGGGCTGCCTGTTTGCCGCTGGTTAGAAGTGCTTCCCTTGGGTCAATCAGGGACTTTGCAGTGTCCCTGCGACTAGCAAGGTGTTGTCTTTCCAGTCACCGTCTCTTTGGGATGGTTTAGGTCCTGCCGGACCATCCAGGAACAAAAGCGTCATCGGCGGACTCAGACTGTCGAGTCCGCACGATGTAACATCGCGACGTTGGCTCCTCCTCTCCCAGAGTATCTGCTTTGTGCCTGCTGTGGAAGCTTTTGAGGCATTTTGTTTTCTGGACATGCCATCTTTTTTGCTGTGCTGCTGGCCAGACTGGGGCACCTACAGCTTCTTTCTCTAGCTTCCCTGTGCTCACACCATGTTGCAGCACCCCCAAAACTGGCATGTTGGGATAACCGCCAAATTGCATACTCTCTCTTCCGCACAAAATTGTTCCGTTTAGATTGACCTACACTAGGGTGGAGCTGGCTACTGTCTCTATGTCACAGAGAATGAGTATCAGGTAAGGACCAACACCCATTCTCCTATGATTGTGGAGACAGTAGCCAGACTGAGACATACCAAACGAACGGCTGTCCACTAGGGTGGGGATAATTGATTAAAGGTAATTAAGGCACATGTATTTGTTGTAGCACTCTGCGGCCAAAAGCTGCATCAGCCGACGCATACTTGTCTAATTTGTACCTTGTTTCCCCGAAAATACAACCTGTCCCAAAACTAATGCCTTGCCTAACCCTAACCCTAACCCTTAACCCTAACTTATTTAGTGACATAATAAACTGAAAAATAAATAATAATAAATAAATAAATAATAAAACAAGTCAACAAAACTGATTGATTTGATGAAACAAAATAAACTTTTAGTACTACATTTTACTGTCTGTAATCAATATCTTTATTCCATTTGATGCCACAAATTAAACTTTTACTAGCATTCAAAAGCTTCAATACAAAATAATAGTACATTTTACATTTCACTGTTTCAAAACATTCAAAAACTGCATTTTACATTTTACTGCGGTTAAAATAAACTTTTAACTTTTACTAGCATTCAAAAGCTTCAAAATACCAAAAGCTTCATTTTACATTTTACTGTTTGCGGTTAAAATAATTCAAAAGCTTCACTGTTTCTTCCTTCACGCTTTCGTCATCGTGCTGATATCGACGCGGTAATGTGCGCGTGCTAATGACGATGCATTCTTGTCGGCGCTTATTTGTTGCCGCTATTTTGATGAGTGCAGTTTTGTCGGGCCACGGAGAACCGGAGATATCTTCGGTGGTCTGCGAAGATGGGAATGTGAAGATAAGCTTCGGTTAAGTCTACCGAGGTGAGGAAATTGCCCCTCCTGACTCCCCTCCAGGATGGTGTGGAGGGAGTGCATTTTGAACCTCCGATAAACAATGTGGTGGTTCAATGACTTTAGGTCTAGGATTGCTCTCCAATCCCTGCGGGGGATTGGATAAGAAGCCTTTGGTACCACAAAGAGGCGGGAATAAAACCACTGACCCCTCTAAGACGAAGGAACCGATTGGATGGCCCAAATCTCTAGTAAGTGTTGTGTTGTGACTCAGCAATTCTGCCGAGAATCTTTTCGGGATACAAGATTCAGTATGCAGCTGGGGCTTGTGGGAGGAAGTTTGGAGATAAAAGGACGGATGCTGTCACGCCCCAGTCGCTGGAGGCAACATCGTTCCTTCGTGCGTGCCTTGGTTTGTACAACATTGTTTGATCATCAGTTGTGGTTTATGTAAGATTCACTTGGATAAGTGCTCTGTCTGTTTGTAACCCTGATTCATAGAGACTTTGGAAGAAGTGTTTTGCTTTTGTTTTCTTCAAATTGAGTTGCCGTAAGAAAGATTTGTTTTCATTACGTTATCTGGTCAAAGATTTGTATTTATGTTATTTTTTGGGCTCGAAGCCAGTTTGAATTGTGAACTGATAAAGAAAAAGTCCTTTTAAGTTTGCCTGTCTTGCCGTGTATTAAGAGCCGTGAAGGGGGGACAGAACAGATTGACTCCAGTCTGACAAGCCTTAATCTCAGTAATTATGGAGCAGCTCATGGCGGACAGTAGATTAATGGCGCAACAGATAGCAATGTTGTCGGACCAAATTCAGCAGTTGCAGAGAGCTGCAAAAAAAAAACCAGCCAAGGAGGAGGAAGTGCCCAGTAGCCATGCCAGATAAATATGATCTGGAGTTTGGCTATGTTTACCGCGTTTATGGGACAATGTCAGCTGTTCCTGAGCCTGAGACTTTCCCACTGACCGGACGAAGGTGGGATTCATTATCAGCTTGCTCTCAGGCACAGCTGCCCGTTGGGCCACGCCCTTGTTAGTGCAGCAGAGCCCTCTGTTGGATGACTTTCAGGGCTTCTGCCAGCACTTCAAACGGATGTTTGAAGATCCGATCAAAGGGGAAACAGCTGCCAGAAGTTTGAAATCACTGCAGCAGGGGACTGCGTCATTGCAAGAATATGTTTCTGAATTCGGGCTACGTAGCCAGGATTCCACATGAAATGAACCAGCTCTAATGGACACGTTCCAAGATGGATTGTCTGAGGCCTTGCAGGATGAACTGGCGAGGGTGGACAGGCCACCGACGTTGGACGCGTTGGTCCACAGGTGGTCCACCTGTGCCTCCGGATAGACGCCCAGCTGCAGAGGCGAAGGCCTCACCGGGTATTCCAAGAAACCACCAGCATGCCAGCTCAGCAAGAGACTGCAGTGGATTGGGAGGAGCCCATGGAGTTGGGTGCTGTCCGACCTTGGGTGTCACAGACAGAGATGGACAGAAGATGTGCGGAGGGATTGTGTTTTTACTGCGGGGATCTTGGACATTTGGCAGGGAGCTGCCCCAAGAAGAACAGAAGGGTTGTGCGGAGTGCAGCCGTCCCTCAGCAACGCACAATCAAGTCGGACAACCAGCATGTTGGTGCGGCCATGTTACCCCGTTCGCACAAGATAGCTTGCGTTCGGGGGGGGGGATGGAGTCCCAGGGCGGATGCCCTGCCGAGTAAAGAACAGAACTCTGACCCTGCGAACTCGCTTCCACCTTGGACTGTTCTACCCGTTGCAACCTGCGCTGCCGTTTGTCATCCCGGGAGCATGCAGGCTCTGGTACGGGATGCGGAGCGGGATGACGACTGGGTGGGGCGACAAAAGGCGGAAGTGAGGCCGGCGTCCCCATGGACTTTGGAAGGGGATCTTTTGAAGTGTCAGGGCCGGTTCTATGTTCCCGCAGGGCACATCCATCAACGGGTGCTTGCGCAGATTCATTGCGCGTCTGTAGCAAGACATTGGGGGTTTGTACGGACATTGCGCTTGGCCTCCCGTCAATTTTGGTGGCCCCATCTGAAAAATGACGTACGGAGGTGTGTGAAGTCATGTGCCCAGTATCATTGGGCCAGGTCTACAAGAACTCCGCTGAGATTCCAGACTTTGTCGACTCCGGTCCCCGCAACACTGGACTTTGTCTCTAGGTTCCCAGTGGGGTGCCAGGGTCTTCGACTGTGTTCCGGGGAGGCCGTCACCAACCCTTCTGGGCCGCACCCTGATCATCGAAACCGGGGGAAGGGCTCTGCGAGAGGGGATTGTGTAGTAGCTGGTGGATTGGCCTTGCAGAAGGTGGAGGACCCTGGACAGGGTGTTAAGGCTCGGCCGAAGTCAGTAGAGCTGCCGTCAACCTCCGACGGAAAGGGGGTTGGTGGGTCGGCCTTGCAGAGGGTGGAGGACTCTAAAAAGGGAGTTAAGGCTCGGCCAAAGTCGGTGGAGCTGCCGTCAACCTCAGATGGAAAGGGGGTTGGTGGGTCGGCCTTGCAGAGGGTGGATGACCCTAGACAGGGAGTGAAGGCTCGGCCACAGTCGGTAGAGCTGCCATCAACCTCCGACGGTAGGGGGGTTGGTGCGTTAGCCTTGTGGAGGGTGGATGACCCTGGACGGGGTGTCGACGCGGGGAAGGGCGGAAGGAAACATGGTGGCCACCGGATACCTAAAGAGTTCTGATTCAAGGGGGCTATGCCTCCAGAGGTTTGGGATTCATGAAAAAGGCACCAAGGGAAATGAGTGCGGGTCATCTTGGGGACATGTCATCCCGACCATCGGAACCCAGGGAAAGGGCCCTGCAGTGGGGGATAGTGTTGTGACTCAGCAGTTCTGCCGAGAGTCTTTTCGGGATACAAGATTCAGTATGCAGCTGGGGCTTGTGGGAGGAAGTTTGGAGATAAAAGGACGGATGCTGCCACACCCCAGTCGCTGGAGTCAACGTCATTCCTTCGTGCGTGCCTTGGTTTGTACAACATTGTTTGATCATCAGTCGTGGTTTATGTAAGATTCACTTGGATAAGTGCTCTGTCTGTTTGTAACCCTGATTCATAGAGACTTTGGAAGAAGTGTTTTGCTTTCATTTTCTTCAAATTGAGTTGCCGTAAGAAAGATTTGTTTTCATTACGTTATCTGGTCAAAGACTTGTATTTATGTTATTTTTTGGGCTCGAAGCCAGTTTGAACTGTGAACTGATAAAGAAAAGTCCTTTTAAGTTTGCCTGTCTTGCCGTGTGTTAAGAGCTGTGAAGGGGGGACAGAACAGTGTTGTATGGCTTGTTCCATCAGCACCCTCTTGTGAGGGAACTGGGAGATCGGGCATGGTACAAAGTGCTCCTGAGGAGTGGAGAAGAACTCTAGAAGTAGGCTGAATTTGAATTTGTTTTGATGACCCAAATGTCCGTTGTGGTTTCTTCCCAGCGGTGGGTGAAAAATGCTAGATGGCCCCCGATTGGTAGAGAGACCAGATAGTCACTTTCGCTTTTGGAATTGGCGATTGCCTCCCCCCGGTAAGACTTCTTGGGGGGGGGGGGAGCGCTGGCCATTTCCCTTAGCCCTTTCTTGAGCCGAGGTGGCGCAGTGGTTAAATGCAGCACTGCAGGCTACTGCTAGATCAGCAGTTCAGCGGTTCAAATCTCACCGGCTCAGGGTTGACTCAGCCTTCCATCCTTCCGAGGTGGGTAAAATGAGGACCCGGATTGTTGGGGGCAATATGCTGACTCTCTGTAAACCGCTTAGAGAGGGCTGAAAGCCCTATGAAGCGGTATATAAGTCTACTGCTATATTGATGGGATCCTTGTCTGGTTGGAAAGGACTGACACTGCGGACAGGGGAAGGAGGATTCCCCCGTCCGCTGTCCGAAAGGGCGACTTCCTATAGAATGGGGAGGGACGGTTGTCCTGTTTCTTGTATATAGAGGAAAGGACCTTGCTTTTATCCTTAGATTCATTGAGGTAAGGATCCAAGGGAGCTCTGAAGAGCTGAGTGCCACTAAATGGGGAAGCTGCAAGGAGCCACTTGGTTCAGACATCTGCCTGCCACGGCTTAAGCCATAGCAGGCATCTGACCGTGACTGAAGAGGCCATGGCTTTTGATGCAAAACGGGCGGCGTTTAAGGAAGCATCTGCTGAATATTCGATAGCCGCCCTAATTTTATTCAAATGTGACCTAGTATCAGTGGTTGCAATGCATTCCTGGAGCTGCTGGATCCAGACTAGTGCCGCCCTAGAGAATAACGAAGTGGCTGTGGAAGCTCGCACTGCCCAGGCACCTGCCTGATAACTCCTTACCTATGTTTGATCTGACTTTTTCTCTTCAGGCTTGAGGACTTCCTCAGGTACTCCAGAGACCACTGTGGGCGAAGACAGGGCTGCAACAGGCGCGTCCACTGGAGGTGTCTCTAGGAACTTGGTAAGTTCTGGAGCGACGTTGTAAAGGCGTTTGTGTAAGTTGGTTTGTAAGAGACCTGTGCCAGGGGAGGCCCACTGTCGTTGAACCACATTCATAAAGATCTTCGGAGATGGGATAATCTCCTTTTCCACTGTAGGTTCAGAGAAAAGAGCATTAGGACGTTCAGTCGAGGTTGAATCAACAGCCTGAGTCTGTGTAGAAGAAGAAGGTAAGTAAACTACTTTTATTGCTTTGAACAGGAGAGATTTAAAGCAATCAGTTTTGAACAATCCGGCAAAGGCGGGGGCATCTGGGGTGATACCCTCATCATCTGATAGGCCCAAGTCCCTGAGGGTATCTTGGTCCCTAAAAATAGAGGCCTGATTGACTGATGCAGAAGGAGGGGTTTTCTGGGGTTTGCTTGATGACCTCTGCCTGTGCGAGGACCTGGACGGTGATTGCTGCTGAAGTTCTGCTGCAATGCCTTGCTTTATAGCTTCCGAAATTATGGCTGCCATCTCTGTAGAAAAGATCGAGGCCTGAGGCACCCCTGTACTCTGATCTGGTAGGCATCCAGCCTGTTCAAATGAACGGTCCCTGTTAAGAGGGACATCAAAAAAATTACCCCTGGTAGCAGGTTCTATGGAAGATGTCAGCCTCTGTTTCACTATTCGCTTTTGGCTGCCATTGAAACGGGGAGGGGGACTGGTATTTGGGAGGGGAAGGTTTGGTACAGAGAGATTGGTAAGAGGGAGTTTTGTTCTCACCATCTACTGCGCATGCTGATGGCTGGTGTTTAGAGTTGGTCAAGGCCAACCATCCTGTATACGAACCTGATGATGCCTGGATGTTCTGTTTCTGGGCCAGTTGAAACGCCTTCTCAGGGGCCTTCTGTCTTCTTTCATCTGCCCTAATGGAGGTCTTAGAAGCTTTGGCAGCTTTTCCTGCATCAGGAGCCTCCTTAGCCGTCCTTTTATCTGGAATAGACCACATGACTGCTCAGCCATGCCTGCCAGTACGCTAACCCCTGAAGCTGGGAGAAGATTGGCAATGATCTCACTGTTCCACAGGCAGCTGTGACAAGAAGCACTTCTTAGCTCCGCGATCACTTCAGCATCGCTGGGTACTCAAAATGGCAACTGTGCTTTTTCTTGTTATTCGAGCCGCAAGATGGTGGCAGCTAGTCTTCGCGTGCTTTTCCTGGCCGGCAGATTCGCAAAATGGCGGACGCTTCTGCCCGATGTCAGCCGAAGCGTGAAATGGCTGGTCGTGAGGCTCCTTCCGATGTGCAGGGGTGCAGAGTGCTTCTTTAAACAGCCCCAGAGCCGCAGCTTGTGAGCTGAGGAATCAGCACCACACTGACTATAAATAGTTTGCATCCCAGAGCATGCTCGTGGTCGCAAGGCTGTCAGTCAGTCAGAGATGAAGCCCCAAGGCAAATTTGAGCAGGAGAAACCAGAGCAGGAGAAAAAAAAATTCCAATGAAGAAAATAATTTTGAAAAATGCCAATTAAGTAAAATTGAACAATTTAGACTAATATCCAGGAGGAGAGACCAATTCTCACTGGTAGTCCAGGTTGGACTGAGTCTAAACTGGGAGGAGTCACCAGAGTATGATGACATCACAAGCGTAGACTCAGTCCAATTGGTTACTAGACAGAACAACCCAGTCTGGCTGCTGTCTCCACAATCATAGGAGAAGAAAGTTATTTAACAACTCTCCAAAATACCTGGGGATAACATTGGACAGATCAGTAATGTTCTGACAAAACCTAGAAAAAACAGCTGCAAAGTTGAAAAATCTACTGAACAGACTGGCTGCAACATCCTGGGGTGTTGATGCTAACACTCTACAAACAACAGTCTTGGCTTAGCTTTATTCCACAGCTAAATATTATGCCAGTGTGTGACTTAACAGTGCCCAAACCCAAATGGTCAATGTCCCACTCTGCAAGACAATGTGTCTCTGGCACATTGTATCCCACTCCTATGCAATGATTACCATTTCTTAGCAAATCATACCCGCCACATTAGAAGACAACTAGCTCTCATTTGACTATGGACAAGGATGCTAAATAACAAGGCCAGGACAATGCACAATCCATCACAAGACTGAAATCCCTTAGCCATGGAAAACAGTTATTCACCTAACATCTACCCAGTTTTAACTCCAAGAATGCCTGGAGAGAGTAATGGTCCAAGGTACCTTCTTGTGGCCTGACCATTAGTGATCCCTTTAACAAACCATCTGTTTTTTAACCTGTCTCGCTTTGTCTGCATGAAATTGAACAGGTGTGATAGTGGAAGAACTATATCTGCCTTGTATCAAATAGAGATTAACAGAGTTGGAAGGAACCTTGGAGGTCTGTTAGTCCAATCCTCTGCCCAAGCAGGAGACCATACACCATTTCTGATAAATGGCAGACCAGTCTCTTCTTGAAAGCTTCCAATAATGAAGCTCCCACAACTTCTGATGGCAAGCTGGTCTCATTGTCAGAACATTTCTCTTTATTTCCAGGTTGAATCTCTCCTTGATCAGTTTCCATCCATTATTCCTTGTCTGGCCTTCAAGTCCCGTAGAAAATAGTTTGATCCCTTCCTCTCTGTGGCAGCTCTTCAAATATTTGAACACTGCTATCATGTCTCCCCTGGACCTTCACTAGACTAGGCATGCCCAGTTCTTGCAAACGTTCATCATATATTTTAACCTCCGGTCTCCTAATCATCTTGGTTGTTCTTTTATGTACTCTTTCTAGAGTCTCAAGTTCTTTTTTATAGTGTGATAACCAAAACTGGATGCAGTATTCTAGATGTGGTCTCATTAAGGCTTTAGAGAGTGGTATTAGTATCTCACCTGATCTTGATTGATTCCCTCTGTTAATGCAATTTAGGATTGCATTGGCTTTTTTGGCTGCTACCACACTGTTGGCTCATATTTAATTGGTTGTCCACTAACACTCCAAGATCCCTTTCCCAGTTACTTCTATTAAGCCTGTTTCACCTAGTCTATATGTGTACTTTTGCTTTTTCTCACCTAAATGTTAGACTTTACTTTTCTCTACATTGAATTTCATTTTGTTAGATAGGGCCCAGTGTTCAAGTCTGTCAAGATCCATCTGGATCTTGAGCCTGTCATCTAGGGCCATGATGGTGAACCTATGGCACATGTGCCACAGGTGGCACGCAGAGCCCTCTCTATGGGCACGTAAGCCACTGCCAGCTGCTCTTCCGGGTTCCATCGCACGCATGCGTGATGGATAGCTGTCCGACGCACATACAGGCGATGGAACCCAGAAGTGCAGCTGTCCGCCTTGCACATGCGCACCAGCCAGCTGCTCTCTTCCAGATTCCAGGATGCCAGCGCTCCAGCGTGCATTCCAGTTTCGGCACTGAGTGCCGAAAAGGTTAACCATCACTGATCTAGAGTATTGGCTATTCCTGCTAGTTTAGCATCATATGCAAATTTGCTAAGTTCCCGTTCTATTTCTTCATCTAAGTTATTTATGAAGATGTTGAAGAGTACTGGATTAACCTCTAACCCTAACTCTAACCCTAAGACAGAACCTTGTGGTACTCCATTTACTTCCCTCTATGTAGACATAGTAACTTTAAGGACTACTCATTGAGTATTACTTGTTGAATACTGTTTGTCAGCCAGTTACAAATCCATCTGATACTGATATCCACTTTTTTCTAGCTTACCAAGAAGTAGGTTGTGGTCAACTTTGTTGAATGCCTTTCTGAAGTTTAAGTATATTATGTCCACAGTATTTCCCTAGTCTACTAATTTAGTCACTATGTATCAGTGGGGATGGAAAGATTCTTTGGTTCCCTGCAGTACCCCTGTAGAAATTTTATATATAATTGCATAAATTTACTTCTCTTCTATCATGTTATCTTATGATAAATAAATAAATAACCTCTACTACTTTTTCATACTAAAAAATTGATAAAACAATTTTAACAAAAGAGTAAAAAAAATAATCCATACGTAGCATTCTGAGATTCCTTGATTCTGTAGAGAAGTCCACCACTGCTTCTCAAAAGATCCAGTTGACCCTAAGAGAATACACACAAATTTAAAGCATTTCAATAGATTTCTAATAATTATTGCATAGCAGGAAGTAATATATTTCTTAACCACCCAACTGTGAGGGAGATGGAAGATTAAGAAATATGAAAAATAATAAATAAATAAATATAAATTCTCAGTCACAAAATTAGTCAAATTCAGTAACCCTGACTCTTATTAGAATAATTACTTTATCCTTCTTCTGAAAACCAATGGATGGATGGGTTACATTTTTAAGAGAGGTGGACATACTGCCTAGAGCTCCTGATTAAAAAGCAGAATATGAAGAAATAAACTCCAAGCTATAATTATTTGCAGAATTATTAACAACAGAGATACATATGTCAAAAAGCATATACTGTCTACAGTTTTCTGTGAACTTCTATTCATTGACAAGCCCAGATTCCTATTTTTTCATCTATTGTTTAATTTTTATTTTTGCTGTTCCATTAGAAACTATCTCTGCGTAATAAATATGTAAGCAGCAATTAAACAGTTAACAGATTATAAATACTGTAAACAGAAATTATAATAAAATTAATATGTGAAATTATTTTTAAAAAACCCAAAGGGTTTTTTCCCCAACAAGAAAAGGACACTAAGTTCACAAGGGACATGTCAAGAATCCTAGTATGACAAAGATGCATCAATCTAAATATGGGTTTATAGGGTGATGAAAACTGTAAAATATATTCTTACTTTAATATAGTACTCTTACCACAGACATAGAACATATTTTTTTATTTCAGACTGCAACCAGATAACTTTTTTAACAACAACAATCACATACCATTCAGGAAGCTCTTACCATAGAAAGCAGTCGGTTAATGGCCATGGCCCGTTGCTGAGCTTCCATGTGAGGCATGTCATTCTGAATTACTTGGTCTGTAATACCGTGGGGAAACTGATGGCACAGCTCAATTATCCTGGGCAAAATAGAAGTAGTAAGATAAATACAGTTAACTCTAAATTTGTGTATTTTTTTCTTCTTATAAATTAAGACTAATGGGGCGATAAAATAAATAAAAACATGTTCCACCTATAAAGAGGCAAATAAAAATAAATATAAATATAAAAACATAAAACAATTAAGTCAGAATTCATGGAAATGAATTATATAAACAATTTGTTCTTTGCAGTTTACATTAAAACTAAATTGGCTAAAGTCTATATCTAGTATCAATTATTTTGCGAATAAAAAGACATTGGCTTCCCAACAATTAGCATTAAAGAAATAGATGGGGTGGGTTTGGACTAAATGACCTACAAGGTCCCTTCCAAGTTGTTAATTTGTAATATGTAAACCTACACTCATTAATCCACCCAGGTTTTCTCTTGTTACATTCCTACCCCACTACTCAACCCCCTCCCTGCCCTACTCAAAAAAACCTTCATGTTTAGGCCTACCAATCAGTAATGTTCGTTCTCCGTTCTCACTCATATCCTACCTGTTTTCGATTTCCAGAGGTTCTGGAGCTTTCAAGTCCGCCATTACAAAACTATTTTTCTTCTCTTTCTTCATATACGCTTCCCCACTTTCTCCCCTGAACATTCAAATTACGCTGTATACGAACCATCCAAACGCCTCCGCTAAAAGAAGCATTGTGATAACGTCATTTCAAAGCGCCTGGCAGAACAGACGTAACGGAGATCACCATGGACACGGATCCCAACAACGCCTTTTTGAATTTTCGCCTGTATAGATGCGTTCGACATTGAAGAGATCGTAGTCTACTGAGTAAAGGAAAGGAAGAAAAAAGATTAATAAAAATATCTTTAAAGGGAAAATCAGTTTGTCGGCTTTTTATTCTGCAAATCTCCCTCCAAGTAAGACGTTATTTTCTCAAAGCCTTTGTTTGTTCTCAGTGACTGTGTTGGTTGTCCATTTGAAATAAAATGATTTTGTGAGAAAATCCTTTTAATATAGATCACTTTTAGCAAGTAAATAATTCTGATTCCGAGGATTTCTCAGTAAATTCCCATAATTAGTTGAAATTGCAAGGAATTGCATTTGTATCATTTTCAAAATGCCATGCTAATGTAAATGAGAAGAATAAGATGTTTCCACTTATTCTTCTGTGTTTTCTGACCAAAATGTAGAATTCTAGATTTCTCCCAGGCTACATTCATCCTGCTGATTTTTTGTTTATTTTTCCAGCATTTCAGTTCTTCCTGAATGCTATGCCTCCATTTTTTATTTCCAAATTTCATAATAGTATTTACTCATCTCTCGCCAGAATATTTGTACAAAATTTTAATAATAATATGTTGTTGTTAGTTGCAAAGTTGTGTCCGACCCATTGCAACCCCATGGACAACATTCCTCCAAACCTTCCCATCCTCTACCATCCTCTGGAGTCCATTTAAGGAAGTGAGTCCTTCCTCATTTTGTGGCCAAAGTATTTGAGTTTCATCTTCAGAATCTGGCCTTCTGAAGAGCAGTCAGGGGTTGATCTCCTCTAGGACTGACAGGTTTGGTCACCTTGCAGTCCAACGGACTCGCGGGAGTCTTTTCCAGCACCATAATTCAAAGACCTCAATAATAATATAATATATTGAATAATATAGGACCTAGCATAGAGCTCTGTATGGTTCTAATCTATATTTTATTTAACCTTAACATAACAACTTATTTCCTTTTGGACTGCAAAATAAGCACCAAATCTTATTTTCAGAGGAAGTCTTACCGTTTACCTTAGGACCACCGCAGCCAGGCCTCTCACACCCTGACACCTGTTGTGCTGCTGCCTGATGTCTTCTGTGGCCACTTGCGGTCAGACACTGCATGGCTCATTGCGCCGATGGCGCCACTCACAACAGGAGGTTGTGTGGCTTGTATCATTGCATGCACGTGCAGCGGCAGCAGCACTATGAGTCATGCAGTGTTTGGCCGCAAGTGGCCAATCAGGCTAATGGGAAAAGTTGGCAAGATAGTAATGGGCTGTAGGGAACTGCTTAATTCTTTCTTTGCATTTGTATTCATGCTAACAGGGAAAAAGAAACCAACCTATCAAAAGCAACACCATGGGAAATAGGAATGCAGATCAAAATAAACAAAAAATAGGCATATTTGTGAGCAACTAAAAATGAACACGATAATTAATAGAAGCCAACATGGGTTTGTTTTTGCCTTATTTCTTGCTTTGACAAAGTGACTAAATTAGTGATTCAAGGAAATGTCGTGGGCATAGTATACTTTGATTCCAGTAAGTGTGATAAAATACACCACAATCTATTTAAGATAGAAAAAATGTGGGATAAACAACATCACCACCATATGGATTCATACCTGGCTGATCAACTACCCTCAAAATGTAGTCCTTAGTGCAACTACATCTACCTGGAGGGAAGCATGCAGTAGGGCTCTTTGTTAAAGTCTTCAACAAGTGCTTTGCATATATATTACCACAATTCCAATAAGGCTTATTAGTCTTTTTGTTTCCCTTTGTCTCTCTTTTATCTAGGGGAACTATAATGGCAACTTTCCATCCAGTTGGAATATAACCTATATTTTTTATATGGGTAAATAACCCATATGTTATTTATATGGATAAATAACCCTGCTATTTCATGGAATTTATAAGAAGATTTGACAGCTAAATAATGGGGAATGCCAGGGTTGGACTAGATTACAGTGGTCCCCAACCTTTTGGGCACCATGACCGGTTCCATGGAGAGCGGAGGTGGACCAGAAGAGGCATGGTTTCATGTGCTACCTGCATCCCACAGATGGGGCTTTGCTTGTTTGTGTGGCCCAATTTCTGACATGCCATGGACCAGTACCAGTCCATGGACTGGGGATTGGAGACCTCTGGACTAGAAAACTCCTAAATTCCCTTCAAGCCCTATAATTCTGTGTTTCTATGTCATTAAATGAATCCAGGTTTCCCCAGTGACTTTGCTTGTCAGAAGCTGGCTGAGAAATGATGATCTCATGCCTTGGAACTGCAACTGTCATTAATATATACTTTGGCCGCATGGTATAAATAGCCCCCAACTAATCGAATGGCAGGCAGAAGCAATGGTGCTGTGGATGGGGAACTGTGGAATGAGCAATTTCAAGGGCTATGGGGAGACAGAATGCAATGCAAGATTTGTTTTTTAAAATGCCACAGTTGCTCCACAAGTTTTTCTTAGAGGGGAACATGTCTGAAACAGCAAAACTGCAGCACAAAAACATCCCGCTATTGGGGCCGCACCAGGACCCTAGGGGAGGGAGGGCACTGGTGGGGGAAGACGGATGTGAGTGTGTTGGAGGAGACCAGGAGGGGCACCTCTAGGGGGCTTCACAGAGATAATGTCAGGGTTCCAAGTAACACCTCCAATAAAATAAAACTCCGAGGCTTGAGTTTCCTCAAAGTTCCACTTTATTAGAGATGTCATATTGGCACATCTGGGAAAACCTGAATCTTTCCCACCTAGTTAAAAGTTCAAGACCCTGCCCCAACACCCACAAGTCTATCACAAGGTCCAATCCTTCATTGCCATGTAGAAAATTTCCTCCCATCCACATCCATCCTGGTGCAGGGACAAAGCGACTATGACTTTTTAAGAAAGAAAGTTATTATGGCTACACATTACCCATACTCTATATAATCCCCCCTCCCAGTTTCCCACAGTAGAAAGTGTGGCCAGCCTGAAATCCAAAAGAGAAAAAAATGGCTTCCAGGTCTCACAGGCGGCCTCCCGTCAGAAGAGAAGCATGTTCTGTAACAATAATAAACAGAAGGTTAACATTACATAACTAACCACCTCTTCCCCCCCCCCCGCCCCAGAGGAGGAGCCTTTGGCTTATCTAGGAATATGTCGTGGAATTGTGTAACTAATCTATCTGCTTTCACATTCCAACTCTTTACTCGCGTAGCTTCAAACAACAGGTACCCCTTCCAATGCACTAAATATTGTAATTGATCCCTATACAATCTGGATTTTAGTATTTTTTTCACCTCAGAATGTGTCTCTCCTTGTACTACTATAGGAGGAGGATGTGGTTGGGTCTGAGGTCTCAAACTAGACCCAATAACAGCAAGCTACAATGGAAAATAGGGTGTATTTTTCCCAGAATTCAGGGGAGACTGAGCTGAACTGTCACTGGGTTAATTATTTTTACTATTGGGAAGGGACCTAAAAACGTAGGTCCTAATTTCTTGCTAGGCATCCTCAACCATATGTATTTGGTTGACAGAAAAACTTTATCTCCCACCCGGAAGGGGGGTTGAAGCAAGCGATGCTTGTCTGTCTGTTTTTTATATTGCTCTGCAGCTTCTGCCAGGGCTTTCTTTGTATTCTTCTATCCTTGTTTCAAAGAGTCCATCCATTCAGTCAACGATATTGAGGAGGGGGGGCTCTCTGTGAGTTCAGGCATAGGGACAAATTCCATGCCACTGGTAACTTGGAAGGGAGTTAATCCAGTGCTGCTATGGACTGCATTGTTGTACGCCACTTCTGTGAATGGTAACAGGTCTGACCAATTATCCTCTTGGTAATCCACATAACATCAAATGTATTCTTCTACCATTGCATCCTCACGTTCTGCGGCTCCGTTCGTGTTCAGATGGAAAGCCGAGCTAAGTCCTTGTGTGGACCTGATGGACTTCAGGAACTTCCTCCAGAACTTGGCGGTGAACTAGACTCCTCTGTTCGAGATGATTCTCCAGGGTACCCTGTGCAGGCGGTAGACATGTTTGAGGAACAACTTTGCTAGCTTCTTTGCTGGCGGCAGCCCTGACCATGCTGTGAAGTGGGCTTGCTTGGAAAACAAGTGAAGTCCAGATTACTGTGTTCCCCCCACTTTCTGGGAGTTCTACGATAAAATCCATTGCAATTTCTTAGCTGGAGCTTTCCACTTGTAGAAGTCCAGGGGTTTTTCCTGGCCTCATTTTCCTGGTTGCACAGGTGGCACAGCTCTTTACATAGTCTTCTCCTTCTGCTTTCATCTTAGGCTACCAGAATTGCTGTTTGGCGAGGTGGAGCATCTTTAGGAATCCAAAGTGGCCGCCTAACTTTGCATCATGGCTGTGCTGTAACACTTCTAGCCTCAAGCTGAAATGGACATATATTTTAGATCCTTTCCAGGCTAAGCCATCTCTCATGGTTATGATGCCTTTATTGTCGGTGAGTCAGGGGTTGGTAGGCAGCGCTGCTTTCAAGGTGGTGGCCAGCTTGTCCTTACTGGGATTTGGTGGCCATCTGGCTTGGCCTCTGGTGGTGACTTGTGCTACCAGTTGTGCAGTGGAAAGAGGTCATCGACCACTTCCTCCCTGTGGCTGTCGAATTGTGGCTTGCTGAACAATGCATCTGCTAGTAGGTTTTTCCCTGTGGGGATGTACTTCAGCTCAAATATGAATCTCTTGAAGTAATGTGTCAAGTGGATTTGCTTGGGAAATAATTTCCTAGGGGTTTTTAGGGCTTCAAGGTTTTTGTGATCAGTCCAGACCTCAAAAGGCACGTTACCCCCTTCTAGGAAGTGCCTCCAAATGAGTAGGACCCAGCGGAAGGTGTAAGCCTCTTTCTCCCAAATGGCCCATTGCCTTTCAGTGTTGGTGAGCTTTCTGGAGACTACATCTGCTTGTATTATAAATTAGTTTTCTGTGTCCGGGTGTTGCAAAATTGGCTCTTGGGCAAAAAGTCTTTTCAACTTCTCGAAGGCTTTTTGACACTCCATTGTCCAAGCAATCGGATCGGTTGGTTTTTGTTTTATAGATGAAGACCCCATTCTCCATAGTGGAGGAAGTAGCATCCAGACTGGGTTAACCTCATCTGCTCATTGATTGGACTGAGCCTGATAAGTCCTTTTAGCCACTCCCATGTTGCCAGGCAAGCCCAGTCTTCGACTCAGTCCCTCAATTTTGACGGCTGTGTCATCCTAGTGCTCCAGTGGACTTTGGAAAATATTAGGTTAATTGTCTAAATTCAGATCTGATTCGGGCTGCGTGAGTACCTATATTGTCACCAGAAACCCCAGCCTGGGGTGGTGTAGATTCACCATTAACCCTCTGGGGTGGCGTGCAGGATTGGTTATAACTGACAGACCTATTGTCACTCTGTGAGGACTTGTGACTGGCAGGATTGAAGTGCTGCGCCTCTAGTTTGTTTTGACTATTTGACAGCTGCACTTGTTTCCTAGCATATTTGACAGCAGGAATGTCTCAATTGGCGCAGGAATGCTCTGCCGTTCCCTTAAAGGTCAAGCGGTGAACCGCGGCAGTTTAAAACGCTGTGGAGTGCCGACGCTCTTTCAAATTGACTGCTGGTGAAAGAGCGGCTTGAGGAGCTTGTTAACGAGCTGCTTTTGTCGGAGGTGAGTCTGAAGGCAGCTCTAAGCATCACAAGCCGCTTTTATCGTTTGTCTGAGGGACCTGTCAGTTGCTTTTGGTGCGAACCGCCTTTTTGAAGCCAGCCTGAGCCGCGATCCAAAATGGTGGCCGCCAGCAACGCAGAGGATACTGACAGGAGTCAGGTCCTCGCAGTTTCAACCAACAGTCCTATGGGAAGCCCAGAGGTTTCCCCATCTGCAACTATCCTCCCTCCTGATGTCCCTTCCAGGGGTGGGGGCCACAAAGCACGAAGTTAGACAAAGCATGTAGCCTCACAAGCTTCCAAAGTGACCAATCTTAGTTCTAGGCCTATCTCTAAGTATGAGAGACAGAGACATAAGGCGTTGGAGCTCATTTATAAAAGGCCAGTGGCAAAAAGGCTTCTCTTGTCTTGGGCATTGATAAAAGTCCTTCACTGGGACATCTGCCACGACTCTCTTCTCCTGGAGAGGCTGCAGAGGAGGATCTCTCTCTCCATGTGAGAATTCCCATTGACACCTCAGGCCCCGGGGGTTGGCAATCACCCCCATGCACTACATCTGCGCCTCCCCCAATGATGGGGGCTTTGCCCCAGCCTATTCCCTCTACTTCTGCAGGGGCCAGTGCCAGTCAATTACTCACTTTAGGGGTACCTAACCTCCAGGATATGATGTTCAGGGCCTTCCAGCAGTGCATGGCAGCGGCCTTCAAACAGCCTCAAATTCAACCAACAGGTGTACTACTGCCTTTAGCTCCTGAGGGGCCAAATGGTCAGGAGGAAGTTCTTACAGCCTCCCCTGCCCCATCATGGGAGGATAATGATTTAGACTCTGAGGAGGGCGAAATCAGAGAGGAAAACCTTTCTGAGGATAAAAGCATGCCTCCTTCTAAGCCCCCCCCTTTTCTGGTTTGTTTCAGCCTTCATTGTTTAAGTCCTTGCTATTTAAGGCTAAGGCCTCTGCAAAATTTGAGGACAAGCCATCGGTGCCACTGGTGCAACCTCAAGGCATCTCTGCTGAGACAATCTTTGAGGAACAAGCTATCGAGGCAGACACGGTGCCCACTCCTAAATCCTTCCTTGACTTAGTCAAGCGACAGTGGGCGTCTCCTATCTCGGGCCCTATGCCCTCTTCAAATGACAAAACATTCTTCAATGTGGACAAAGACATGGGCCAGGTGCTGTTGCAACCTACTATTGATGCTCCAGTCACTGCTCTGCATACCCCTGCCAACATGCCCAGAGCTCCTGAGGACGCCTTGAAACCGGAGGACCAAAAGGCTGACCTCACCTTACAAAGGGGTCACCAGGCAGTGGCCTGGGCAGTGAGAGCGGCCACCACTGCCTCCTTCTTTAACCAGTCTTCTTTGCTTTGGTTGCAGGAGCTCCAACAGCGCACTCTGATTGCAGATGTCAGGTCACACCAGGACATCAATAAGTTGGTGGCAGCCATCCAATTCTCGTCAGATGCCACTTTGGCTGCAGCAAGGTTTACCTCCAGGGCAATTGCTTCTTCTGTAGCATCTCACAGATTGCTCTGGCTAAGGCAATGGCAGGTGAACGTACGCCAAAAATGGCATCCGGCATTGATCACACGAGCAGAGTTAAGCAAGGGTTAAAAGCCGAAAAATTCCTGACATAGGTGAGGCATGTCGTTCTCCTGCCTCCTCCTGTAGAGGGTGCTTTTAGAGGCTTTTTTAAACAGTTAAGCAAGAGTCATCCACGGTGACTCTGGCAGCAACTAGCTCAGCCTGACCTCAGCTCTTGCCTTATTCCTTTTACATTTTCTTTTCTTTTCATGATGACAGTGGTGAGGCTCTGCCTCCCCTGCCTCTCCTGACTGCATGTCCCTGCTGGAAACGTATTGGGTTCTTGGTGCTTTTAGCCTTTGGGGGTCTCTTTTTCCTACCCTACCTCTTTTCTCTGATTCAAAGATTAGTCACTTCTACCATCTCTGGAATTACAGCCGTAGTGTCCTCGGTATCTGCCTCTCCTCATAGTAAGCCTGCAAATATCATGATTCTCAAAACGATTCCCACTAAATATGCACTAGTATAGATCTATTTCAAGCTATTTAGCTCTCATCAGCTAGTCATACCCTTACTGGGATTCGAACCTGTGCTGTATTGCATCTTAGGCAGATGTGTTAACCACTAAGCCACAGAGTTCGACTGTGCCCAGTAAGGGTATGGCTAGCTGATGAGAGCTAAATAGCTTGAAATAGATCTATACTAGTCTCCCTTTATTTATTTATCAGCACAAATACAACACAAATGTAACAAAGGCAACAGTAAAAATATTGGGTTTCTGTCTGGATGATCTCTTGTGACGAGCCAATGGACAGAGAATGGAAGTAGTGAACTTCCTCCCATATTTGGGCATACCGGGGGTTGTAACTCTAAATAGATATTACATACATACATACATACATACATACATACATACATATGCATTTTTGAATACAGTGTATGAATATAGAGTATGTCAGTTACACAGACAAAGATCAGAATAAAAAACATGGTAAATATTAACACATGAATCATAACAGTAACTATAACACTTATATTAACTATAATCGTTATAGTATAACCGAGTAGTTTCAACTGTGTTTTCTTATATATTGGCCTATTTACATTTTGTAGATTATCATACTTATAGTTGAAAACCATCTCTATTTTAATACAGACATTCAGAGTTTTTTTCCCTCTAATTCCTACCCAATGTCTCTAGCCATTCATAAAAACTGTCCCATATCCGGTAGTATTCTGAGTCTTCTTTATCTTTAATTTTAAAAGTTAGCCTATCCATTTCAGCACATTCTAAAATTTTCCAAATTACTTCCTCATCTGGCGGAGTGTTTTCATTTTTCCAGTATTTGGCAAATATAATCCTTGCTGCTGTCAGTATATGCAAGACTATGTGATTTCTTTATCATAACTCTCCGGTATTATTTTCAACAGATATAATTCCAGCTTCAAATCTATATTCTGTTTAGTTATATCTTCCAGCCAATTATGTTATTTCTTCCAATATTTTCTTGCTTTTTTGCACATACACATGTGGTAGTGTGTGTCTTCACATACTACCTGGGGACTGATTGCATTTCCAGCATTTTGTAGACAGGTTACTAAACATTTTTGCCAGTCTTGCTGCGAGGTAGATGCCACCTGTAGAACATTTTGTATACATTTTCTTTATAAGCTAAGGCCATAGTCAATTTATAATTCCTATCCCATAATTTTTGCCATTTCTCTAATTCAATGTTATAACCAAAATTTCCTGCCCATACAATCATTGGTTCTTTGATCTGTTCCTCTTCCATTTTAAATGTCAATAAGTAATTATACATTTTCTTTATCAATTTCTAATCCATTCCCCATCAGAATCTTGTTAAGTGCTCTTGGTTCTTTATTTACACCCTATGTTTTAACGTCTTTCTCATACCTTGATTGTATCTGGAGATATGACTACCAATATAACTCTGTAATTGTTGTTTGGTTTTCAATTTGCCGTTTTCATTCAAAAAATCTTTATAGAATACATTTTTTTCAAAATTAATGAGGTTTGAGTATATTAATGTTTCCATTGTGGAAAGCCAGACTAGTATTTTCATTCTACTCTGTCTACTAGTATACTACTTTTAATTTTTTCTCAAATATAAAGCAGCGCATTCCTCACATGGTGCCTTTGGAACCACGTGATCCTGCCATACCATAAGAAGGTATGCCAACCTAATTGGAGATCATGTCCTTCTAATAGTAATAGCTTTCTGTTTGTCAAATTTATCCATTCTTTTATCCATGTAAGAGCTGATGCCTGATAAAATAATTCCGAGTCTGGGAGTCCAAAGCCCTCAATAATTTTGGATTCCTGCAACATTTTTAGTTTTATCCTCGTTTTCTTACCTTGCCGTATATATTTTAAAATTGTTCTGTTTAATTCATCAAAAAATTCCTTCTCTAATTTTATCAGTATTGCCTGGAATAAGAAAAGTACAGGTGAAACTCGAAAAATTAGAATATCGTGCTAAAGTTCATTTATTCCAGTAATGCAGCTTAAAAGGTGAAAATAATATATGAGATAGACTCATTACATGCAAAGCAAGATAGTTCAAGCTGTGATTTGTCATAATTGTGATGATTATGGCTTACAGCTCATGAAAACCCCAAATCCACAATCTCAGAAAATTAGAATATTGTGAAACGGTGCAATATTCTAGGCTCAAAGTATCCCACTCTAATCAGCTAATTAAGACATAATACCCGCAAAGGGTTCCTGAGCCTTTAAATGGTCTCTCAGTCTGGTTCAGTAGGAATCACAATCATAGGAAAGGCTGCTGACCTGACAGTTGTGCAGAAAACCATCACTGACACCCTCCATAAGGAGGGAAAGCCGGTAATTGCAAAAGAAGTTGGATGTTCCCAAAATGCTGCATCAAAGCACATTAATAGAAAGTTATGTGGAAGGGAAAAGTGTGGAAGAAAAAGGTGTACAAGCAGCAAGAATGACCGCAGCCTGGAGAGGATTGTCAGGAAAAGACCATTCAAAAGTGTTGGGGATTTTCACAAGGAGTGGACTGAGGCTGGAATCAGTGCATCAAGAGCCAACACACACAGACGGATCTTGGACATGGGCTTCAAATGTTGCATTCCTCTTGTCAAGCCGCTCCTGAACAACAAACATCAGAAGCGTCTTACCTAGGCTAAAGAAAAACAGACTTGGTCTGTTGCTCAGTGGTCCAAAGTCCTCTTTTCTGATGAGAGCAACTTTTGCATCTCATTTGGAAACCAAAGACCCAGAGTATGGAGGAAGAATGGAGAGGCACACACTGCAAGATGCTTGAAGTCCAGTGTGAAGTTTCCGCAGTCTTTGTTGATTTGAGGAGCCATGTCCTCTGCTGGTGTTGGTCCACTGTGCTTCATTAAGTCCAGGGTCAACGCAGCCGTCTACCAGGAGATTTTGGAGCACTTAATGCTTCCTTCTGCAGACGAGCTTTATGGGGATGCTGATTTCATTTTCCAGCAGGACCTGGAACCTGCCCACACTGCCAAAAGTACCAAAATATGGTTCAATGACCGTGAGATTACTGTGCTTGATTGGCCAGCAAACTCACCTGACCTGAACCCCATAGAGAATCTATGCAGCATTGCCAAGAGAAAGATGAGAGACATGAGACCGAACAATGCAGAAGAGCTGAAGGCTGCTATTGAAGCATCCTGGTCTTCCATAACACCTCAGCAGTGCCACAGGCTGCTGGCTTCCATGCCACTCCGCATTGAGGCAGTAATTGCTGCAAGAGGCCCAAACCAAGTACTGAGTACACGTGCATGCTTATGTCAGCCTCTGTTTTGCTGCTTGTTTTTCGGCTGCCATTGAAATGGGAGGGAGGGCATGGTATTTGGGTGAGGGAAATAATCTGTGCAGGAGGATTGTTAATTGGGAGTTGTTCTCACCATTCGTTTGCATATGTGGAAGGAGGGGAGTTTCCCGCCAAGGCCAACTGTCCAGCATACCACCCTGATGATGATTTTTGAAGTTGTCTCCCACCTGACAGCTGTGGAGATATATGATTGGACTATGGACTGGGGTACCAAGGGAAGGGGAATGAATCATGTATTGATATGTAATACTTTCGTGCCTTTTGCTCAGATCCAGCTTTGCTTAACTTCTAATTACTTATAATCAGTAAAAAATACTCTTAATTCTGCAAAATGGAGTTGAGTGGTTTCTTTCTTGGTTATTAAGTGAAGGAGCTGTGACATTAAGCTGGATCGCATCTCGCACCCATTCCGGAGCTGACACCTTCCGAGGGGGTGGTGCACCCAAAACCTGAAGAATGTCCCACCAAGGCAGTGATCATGAAGAAGATATGGGAGCAGCTGCAGGCCCTTTGGAGATGGAGTGGATGGCTGGCCTGCAGTTGGAAGAATGATCTGTTCGACCCAGGTGGATTTGGGGGGTGGGACGGAAAGAGGATCCTGAAAAACCTTTGACTGGGATTACTATGAGGAGGCCCAGAAAACCAGCGGCTGACTGGCGGGATCCTGAAGAGGAAAATCTTATGATGCCCCAAGCCATGAAACTTTTCAAAGGAGCATGGGAGAGATGCCGGACTCATGAGAGTGAAATGGAGAGAGAAATTGAGGTAGAGACAGAGAAAAAATATATCTTGCCTGACCTGAGAAGAGACTGGAGGGGCCGAAGTGGGAGTTGAACAAGATGACCCAGCGCCGACCCCAACCTCTGCAGCTAGAAACATTCTGGGGGGGGGGGGGCGCAGACACCGGATGGCTAAGGTTCCTCCTTTAAGTGTAAAATACAGAGGAGAACCAAAAGAGCTAGGTCTCTTCCTTGTTCAAGCGTGGAACTACATACAAATGTATGGCGATGAACTGGGTTCTGATGAAGCAAAGGTAAGGGTTATATTGATGGCTTTGGAACAAAAACCAGCAGATTGGATGGTGGGATTGCACAACGCTGATTCCCCGCTTTTGAGAGACTTTAATGGGTTTATGACCGCTTTGAGGAAACGCTTTGATGATTCCCTCACAGAGTGAAGAGCCAGAATTAAGTTTACAACTCTTACCCAGGGGAAACGGCCAGTAGCTGATTATGTACAAGAATTTCGGGAGCTGTCAGCTTTTATGAAGGGGTGGTCTGAAGAAGCATTGCTGGACCATTTCGCTGATGGGTTAAACAAAGAGATTTACCAGCATTGTGTGAACAGAAGACCTCCCCGTAGATTGCAGCCCTGGTATAAAGCAGCCGCTGATGTAGAAATTGACCTGGCCAGGCTGAAGTACCAAGGGGAAGGTGAGGGCGAAGAATTCCCCCCTGCCACCCCCCCCCCAGGAGTCCCGAAAGGAGGGAAAGGTGGATTTGCAAGTAAGCCCAAACCCTTTGTGTTTTTCCGCTGTGGGAAGGAGGGGCATCGTGCCGTGAATTGCCGGGTCAAGATGAATCAAAAAACCCCACCCCCTCGGAAAGAGAAGAGGCTGGAAAAACCTTGCAGCAAGAGGAAAGAACCTGCCCTGCAAGGGGAGGAACCTTCTCAGCGTTTCAACCCTGTGGAAGGAGGAGAGGAAACCCCCAGCTCTTCGGAAGGAAGTGACTCTGATGATGACCGATGGGTAAGTTCCTGTTTGGGACCCATGACTATTCCAGTTGAGCTTAGAGTGCCCTCTTCTGGTGCACAAGCGAAAATTCTAGCTCTTTTAGATTTCGGATGTACACGATGCATTACAAGCCCGGAAATAGTATAGAAATTGGGATTGAAGCTAAAAACTTTGAAAATCCCAATTGCATTTTGCCAATTGGATGGGTCTATTGCGGGAGGGAGCCGATTGAGATGTGGATGGGAACCCACCAAGAGACAATAAGTTTTATTGTAGCCCCAAGAATGGACCGACCCCTTATATTGGGATTGCCCTGGCTGAGTAAGTGGAACCCACACATAAATTGGAGGAAAGGGTGGTTACGCATCCGATCTGCTACACCCCCTGAAAGGGAAGAAGGGGTTCCAGAACTGAATAAGTCAGACCTCAACCTAGCAGCCAGAGGGCAGGAAAAAATTGAAGGGGAGGAAAAAATCCCGAAGGAATACTGGGACCTGAAAGATGTTTTCAGTGAAAAATCTTCAGATATGTTACCCTCACACAGACCCACCGATTGCAGCATTGACATTCTCCCTGGAGTAAAACTCCCAAAACCTCAGATTTACTCAATGACCCCTAGAGAAATGGACGAATTGAGAAAATTCATTGACAAAAATTTAGAAAGGGGTTTCATTGAACCAGCTAGACCCTGAGTGGCTGCTCCAGTCTTATTCAGAGAGAAGAAAGATGGTTCCTTTTGTTTATGTGTTAATTTTAAAAACCTGAACGGGGTGTGTGTCCAAAATCTCTACCCTTTGCCATTAAGGAAAGACATGCTGGCCCAGCTGGGTAAAGGAAGGATTTTCACAAAGTTAGATCTACGAGAGGCCTACTACCAGGTCAGAATTAAGGAAGGCGATGAATGGAAAACTGCGTTTAATTGCCCTCTTGGTTGTTTTCAATTTCAAGTTATGCCATTTGGACTGCAGGGGGCGCCAGCTGTTTTCATGCAATTAATAAATGAGGTTTTACATTACCACCTTTACAAAGGCGTGATGGTCTATCTGGATGATATCCTTATTTACACAGAAACACGTGAAGAACACGTGAAGCTTATTCGCACAGTTCTTAAAAAGCTTCGTGCAGCAGAACTGTATGCTACATTGTCAAAATGCAAATTCCATCAGAAGGTAGATTACCTGGGATATCGCATCTCCCACAAAGGAATAGAGATGGACCCAGCGAAGGTCTGAGCAGTCACCGAATGGGCGGCCCCCCCAAACACGCAAACAATTGCAATTGTCTTGGGTTTTGCTAATTTCTATGGTCAATTTATTCCTTCTTTTGCCAAGATTGCCCTACCAATTACAAACCTCCTAAAGTCAAAGGGGGAGGCAAAACCCAGGCTGGGTAAATCCTTGAACTGGACTATGGAATACCAGGCTGCATTTGAGAAATTAAAACAGCTTTTTGCAGCTGAACCAGTTCTAAAACACCCGGACATGGATTCACCTTTTGTGGTCTAGGCGGATGCTAGTGATGTTGCAGTAGGGGCGGTGCTACTTCAAACGAATGCACATGGGAAGTTGCAACCCTGCGTTTATACCTCTCGAAAGCTAACAGAGACTGAGAGACGATGGGCTATTTGGGAAAAGGAGGCTTTTGCTGTCAGATGGGCTTTGATGACCTGGCGTCATTTTTTTGGAAGGGGCAAAACACCCTTTTGAGGTATGGACTGATCACAAAAACCTAGAGGCATTAAAAAAAACCCAGAAACTATCCCCCAAACAGATGAGATGGCCACAACATTTCAATAGATTCAATTTCACTTTGAAATATATCCCGGGAGGAAAAAACTTTATGGCTGATGCTTTGTCCAGACTTCCTCAGTATAACGATTCAAGGCTTAGTATTGTTCAACCTGTCATGCCAACAAGAAGCCTCGCTGCTCCAGTTGTCACCAGGAGTCAGATCATTTCCAATTTGGAGGTCACACAAGATCTCGTTGCAAAACTCAAGGAAGCCCTTGAGGTTGATGAGTGGTTTCACCAACATACAAATGAGTGCACCATGAAGGATGGCCTGGCTTGGATTGGAGCTAAATCATATGTTCCCACGACTATTAGACCCATGGTCCTTCAGCGCGCTCACGACTCTCGCATGGCTGGACATTTTGGGTTTGTAAAGACCCTGCATCTCATCAAAAGACAATTTTGGTGGCCCTTATTGAAAAAAGACATTGAATCTTATGTAGCTAGTTGCCCCACTTGTGCTGCTGCGAAACGACTGCCAGGAAAACCTCAAGGATTGCTCCAAGCAGTAGCCCGTCCTGAGGTGCCGTGGAAGGAGATCTCTATGGATTTCATTGTTGAATTACTGGAAAGTCAAGGGAATACAGTAATTTGGGTTGTTACCAACTTGTTCTCCAAACAGGTTCATTTTGTTCCTTGCTCTAAAATCCCTTCCGCTAAATCCCTAGCTAAATTGTTCATTACACATATCTATTGTCTACATGGGGTACCGGATCACATCATCTTGGATAGAGGGGTCCAATTTACCTCCTTGTTTTGGAAAGATTTTTTGAAGTTAATAGGCTCCGCCCACCACCCTCAAACTAATGGGGCCTGTGAGAGGACTAATTCTGTACTAGAACAGTATCTCCAGTGTTTCATCAATTACTAGTAGGATAATTGGGTGGAATTGTTACCTCACGCTGAGGTGGTGTATAACAACTCGGTACACAGCAGCATGGGATTTATGCCCTTCAGGGTGGTGTACAGAAATGATTTTGTGCCTATCCCCGAAATACCTCAGGAGAAACCACAAGTGCTGTCCCTTTCCGAGTGGAGCGACCAACTCCGTGAGATGTGGCCTTTAGCTTACCGGGCGCTGGATGCAGCACATCAGGCACATAAGAAACAAGCAGATAAAAAGAGGGCGAAGGCGAGGGAATATAAAGTTGGTGATCGTGTTTATTTATCCACCAAATTTCTCCAGACCTCTCAGAAGTCTAAGAAATTGGGCCCGAAATATGTTGGCCCGTTCCCAATTGTCAAGGTGATCAACCCTATGTCCATACGTCTGGAACTGCCTAAATACCTCAACCATGTCTACCCGGGTCAATCATGTCAATCTCCTGAAGCCAGAACGCACTTCTCCGTTACAGGGTCTTTTGGCAGCTCCACCTGCCCCGCTCCTGATTGAGGGTGAACAGCATTTTGAAGTCAAAGAAATTTTGGACTCTAGGAAACTTAGAAACCGTGTTCAATATCTTGTGGCATGGAAGCATTTCCCTCCATCTCATGCTGAATGGGTCGATAAGACCCATGTGCGGACTCCTCGACTTCACCGTAAATTCTACTCTGCCTACCCAGACAAGCCTTGAACTCGAATGATTTCTCTTTTCTTTCCCCGTCCCTTTTTTCTTCTATGTTATGTTGTTCGTCTGTTTGTCTGTGTTCTTTCGTTTCTGCAGGAGTGATCGTCCTGGGACTGGAGAAGGCCCAGCCTGTGTGATCTTACCGGACGCTGGGAGGTATGTGGCAGAAGACGGTCCTGTAGATATCTGGGTCCTAAGCCATGTAGGGCTTTAAAGGTGATGACCAGCACCTTGAAGCGTGTTCGGAGACCGATAGGGAGCTAGTGCAGCTCGCGGAGAATAGGTGTAACATGGGTGTATCTCGGTACACCCATTATCGCTCACGCGGCTGCATTCTGGACCAGTTGTAGTCTCCAAACACTTTTCAGGGGCAGCCCCATGTAGAGCGCATTACAGTGGTCGTCTTGAGGTGATGAGGGCGTGAGTGACCATTTGAAATGCCTCCCGGTCCAGGTAGGGCCGCAACTGGTGCACCAGGCGAACCTGGGCAAAAGCTCCCCTGGTCACAGCTGACAAATGATGTTCCAGTGTCAGCTGCGGATCCAGGAGGACGCCCAAGTTGCGGGCCCTCTCTGAGGGGTGTAGAGTTTCACCCCCCAGGCTTAAAGATGGAATATCTGGACTATCCTTGGGGGGCAACATCCATAGCCATTCGGTCTTGTCAGGGTTGAGTGCAAGCTTGTTCACTCCCATCCAGGCCCTAACAGCTTCCAGGCACTGGTGCATCACTTCCACCCCTTCACTGAGTTGGCACAGGGCGGAGAGATACAGCTGGGTATCGTCCGTGTACTGATGGTATTTAATCCCGTGCCAGCGAATGATCTCACCCAGTGGCTTCATGTAGATATTAAATAGGAGGGGGAAACAAGACCGAGCCCTGCGGCACCCCATATATAAGGGGCCTGGGGGTCGATCTCTGTCCCCCAACCAACACCGACTGCGACCTGCCAGAGAGCTAAGAGGAGAACCACCGTAAAACGGTGCCTCCCACTCCCACCTCTTCCAGCCATCGCAGAAGGATACCATGGTTGATGGTATCGAAGGCCGCTGAGAGGTCAAGGAGCACCAGGATAGAGGAATGTCCTCTATCCCTGGCCTGCCAGAGATCATCGGTCAGCGCGACCAAAGTGGTTTCGGTGCAGTAACCTGGCCTGAAACCAGACTGAAAGGGATCTAGATAATCCGCTTCATCCAAGGTCTGTTGGAGCTGGAAGGCCACCACCTTCTCAACAACCTTCCCTAAAAAATGGAGGTTGGAGACTGGACGGTTGTTATTAAGTACAGCTGGGTCCAGAGAAGGTTTCTTGAGGAGGGGTCTCATCACCGCTTCCTTCAAAGGTTGCGGGAAAGATCCCTCCTGAAGAAAGGTGTTCACAATCCTCTGAAGCCAGCCTCGTGTTACCTCCCTGCTGGTCGAGACCAACCAGGAGGAACACGGGTCCAGCAAACAGGTGGTGGCACTCGTTGCTCCCATGGCCTGGTCCACTTCCTCAGGAGTGACAAGCTGGAACTCACTCCACAAAATCTGATCAAGGCGCTCCCTCGGCATCTCCGCTGACACTGTCCAAATGGAGTCCAGGTCCCTCTGAATCTGAGTGACTTTGTCCGACAGAACCCAAGCAAATTCCTCAGCCCTTACCTGTAAGGATTCCCCAGCATCCCTCCCTTTCAGGAGGGAGCGGGTTATCCTAAACAGGGCAGCCCGGCGAGATTCTGCGGACACAATAAGAGCGGAAAAATGAGTGCATTTTGCCGCCTGTATCGCCACTAAATAAGTCCTAATAAAGGCTCTTAGTTGTATTCGGTCCAATTCGGAGTTACTAGCCCTCCAGCGTCGCTCTAGGCGTCTCTTTTGGCACTTCATCTCCCAGAGTTCCTCAGTAAACCAAGGTGCTCTCCTGGATCTACTGCCGCAGAGAGGCCACAAAGGTGCAATCCAATCTAGTGCCTCAGCTGCCGCTGTATTCCAAGCAGCGACTAAGGACTCAGTCGGGTTGTGGGCAAGAGAGTCAGGTATCTCCCCAAGCTCCGTCTGAAATCCCAATGGGTCCATCAGGCGCCTGGGGCGGAACCATTTAATCGGCTCCTCCTCCCTGCAGTGGGGGAGTAGCTTCCGAAAATCAAGCCTCAGCATCTAATATCTAATGCTTTCGCGCCTTTTGCTCACATCCACCTTTGCTTAACTTCTAATTACTTATAATCAGTAAAAGTACTCTTAATTCTGCAAAATGGAGTTGAGTGGTTTCTTTCTTGGTTATTAAGTGAAGGAGCTGTGACAGCTTATGCTTTTCAGAGATCCAATATTGTTCTATGTACAATCCTTGTTTTATTGAGTGCATATAATATTCTAATTTTCTGAGATTGTGGATTTGGGGTTTTCATGAGCTGTAAGCCATAATCATCACAATTATGACAAATCACAGCTTGAACTATCTTGCTTTGCATGTAATATATGTGATAGATATCTCATATATTAGTTTCACCTTTTAAGTTGCATTACTGAAATAAATGAACTTTTGCACGATATTCTAATTTTTCGAGTTTCACCTGTACTTTTGGTAATACATTCATTTTCACAGAAGCTATTCTCCCCATCATAGATAATTGTAAATTCTTCCACCTTTTCAAATCCAACTTGATTTGCTGCACCAGTTTTATATAATTATCATCTTTAATTGTAACACACCTTTCACTATCTGCACACACATTTTTCCTGTAAGTTCCTTTTTTGTTTATCGGTGAGATTTTTAACTATTACTTTAGTTTTTTTCCTTATTTATTTTCATCCCTGCCACCATTCCATATTTCTCAATTTTCCTTATAAATTTTTGGGCTGCTTCTAATGGTTCCTCTAATATAAAAACAAAATTGTCAGCAAATGCTTGTAATTTGTATTTTTTCTTTTTAATTTCCATCCCTTTAATCTCTGGGTCATGTCTTATTTTTCTGTTTAATATTTCTAAGGTTAAAATAAATAATAATGGTGATAGTGGACAGCCTTGCCTCACTCCTTTATGTTGAAGTTTTCTGTTGCGTCTCTATTAACCATCACTTTAGCTTTATGTTGCGTATAAATTGCTTTTACCATGTTTATGAAATTTTTCACCAAAGTCCATACATGTTAGTTGTTGCAGCATGCCAATTTATGTTATCAAAGGCTTTCTGAGGATCCTGAAAAATTAACACTAGCTGTTTTTTATTACGCATTTCATAGTATTCTAATGTATCCAGGATTATTCTAACATTATCTAATTTGCCTTTTAGGTAGGAATCTGTTCTGGTCAGGGTGAATAAACTCACTTAAAAATCTTTTTAATCTTTCAGCGATTATGAAGCAAATATTTTATAATCTGCATTCAAAAGCGAATGTCAGGTATGCCTCATTCAACATCCAAGAAAGAAAACCCCCAACTCCATTTGATTAGAAAAAAGATATTTTTACTGAATAAAACAGCAAAAGCGAAGCAAGGCAAAAAGGCACAAACTCGTACATATCAAAAGTTACCCAAAATCCTCTCAATTACCCCAGTCCAATGTCCAATTTCCAACCCCCAAGGTGTCATGTGGGATGCATCTTCAGGTCCTCATTCAATTGGTATGAGAGACAGTTGGCCTTAACCAAACCCAAACACGGACCTTCAGCATGTGCAGAAGATGGTGAGAACAAAAGTCCTTTCTTCGAGACATCTTCACCAGCATGATTTACCTCTGAAATACCATGAGCCCCCTTCCTCCCTGTTACTATGGCAGCCAATAGCAAGCAAACGATATAGAGGCTGACAGCAAAATTGGTCTGTAGTTTTTAATTTATATTGCATCTAAGTCTTCTTTGCGGATCAAAGTAATATAGGCCAGTATTCTGGCTTCATGTAGCCAGTATTTTGGCTTCTAATAAGACTTTGTTGTACACCTCTAGCATTGGTCAGTTTAAGATATCTTGCAATTCTTTATAAATTTCTGCTGATAAACCATCTGGTCCTGGAGTTTTGTTATTTTTTTTGTCTTTTAATCATTTCCATTAGTTTTGCAACTAATATTAAGCGTGTTTTTCACCGTTTTTAGAATTTTGGGTAGGTTAACTTTTTCTAGTTATTGTGTTATTTTTTTCCTCTGGTATTTTTTCATAGTCATATAACTTCTTATAAAAATCCTTTTTTTAATAAGTCCTTTATACTCTTCTAATGTTTTTTGGTGCTGTTTCTTTTTTATTTTTCCTTGCTATGTAAGTTATTGCTAATCTTCTAATAAATGCTTTGGCTGTATCCCAAATGTTCTGTAACAACGTCTCCTCTTTTCTATTCTCTAAAAGAGAATCCCATTTCTTTTGTCATCATCTGTATTATAGATTGATTTAAAGTCCATCTTACTTTTCTTTTTTGTCCCTTCCAACTAATCCTGATTGGATTGTGGTCTGCCCACAAGTTTGTTTCTATTTCTAGCTCCTGCACATTCCCACTCAATACTGGTGTCATCCAGATCGTATCAATTCTGGACCAAGATTGATATACACATTAGAATAGAATGTGTACTGCTTTTTCCCTGGATTAACTTCTCTCCAGGTGTCTTTTGTTGATAGTTCTTCTGTCATTTTAATAAAGGTTCTAGATAGACTTCTTCTCATTTTTATTTATTTTGCTACTTTTGTAATTCATTTTTGTATCCATGAGTGAATTGAAATCTCCAATGATGCAGTTGTTCTCATATTCTGTTTGTTGTATCTTTTGGTGGAGTTTTCTGTAAAATCCTTCGTTCTTTATTTGGTGCATATAGCCACCAAAAGTGTCTGTTTTTGGTTCAAAGTCACCTCCAGCATCAAAATTCTCCCTTCTTCATCTTTAAATATTTGTTCAGCGTTTATTGTCTCTTTAACACATAGTACCATACCTCTTTTTTTCTGTTGTGATAATGAATAAAATAGTTTCCCCAGCTTGGGGTATTCCAATAATTTGTAGTGATAGTTCTTAATGTGTACTTCTTGAAGTGAAATTATATCCAGTTTTAGTTTTTGTAATTTAGAAAATATATTTTCCTTTTGGTAGGGGAGTTCAGTCCATTTATATTAACTGAAAACATCTTTGCTTCTTCTTGCTACCATTTTATTTATATTTAGGTCTTATATTCCTGGTTGCTCTTATTTCTCCTCCTTATTCTGAGTGTTCCTTCTCGTTTTCCCTTTCATCTCATTGTAAGAGTTTCCGTTCTGTTCTTGTTATTTCTTGACCCTTGTATATTGTTGCTCCTCTTATTTCCTGCACCTCTTCTGTATTGAGATAGTTCACGTAGAAATCCATTGCCTTGTTGAATCTAATCAATATCTTTTTTCCTGTAAAATGACTAATATCCCTTTGGATGCTAACCATCTAAAGTTTACATTATGTTTGATCATCTCTGTAGTCAGAAAATATTGTTTTCTAAGCTCCCTTACTCTCTTAGGGGTCTGTTTCAGAAGTACCAATTGTTTTCCTTTATATTCTAATGGTTCGTCTCTTGCCTTATCTTGTCTCTTATTGACTTTTTCACGAACCCTACATGTGCTTCTCTAAGCAAATTATATCTTCTCGCGTAGTTTGTGTAAATCCGGAATGCTTCATCTATTTCCATTTCCATATCCTGTTTATCTGTTCTTAATGTCTTTGCCAATAATTCTTCCATTATCTCTCGTAAGTTTTCTCCCTTCTCTTCTAAATTTTGAAATCTTAAATAATGGGCAGCTTTTTCTGCATCTAATATTATCACAGTATTTTCTAACCCTTTGTTTGCTTGTATCAGTTTATAGTTTATGTCATCCACTTTTTTCCTCTACTTCTTGTTTTTTCTTCCACTCTCTGGATTCTTTGCTCATTTTTTATTATCATTTGTTGAAAATTCTCGAGTTTTTCATCCATATTTTGGATTTTTCCTTTCAACTCTCCCGTATCATTTCTCACTTTCCCTATGACTTATCTCTTCATGACTTTTAGTCATGGATTCCTGTAGTGCTTGTAGCAATGCTAGTACTTCCTTTTGAGATGTGTTGGATTTTTCCAATTGTAGTAGTTTTCAATCGATCTCTGATTAGTAGGGCTAGAGGATGCTGAGGATGGTGTAGATGCCTTATTCAAGGTTGACATCTGAGCAGCTTGTATTGATTCTTCTTTTCTCTATTTGTAATAATCACTAAATATTTCCCCCACTTCTCTTCTCCATCAAAAAGGTAAACCAACCAAAGGCTAGATACCTATATGCCAACACATACAATATCCCAAACAATATAAATAAGTACATATTGCATATGAACATATTATCCACATGCCAAAGGGAGAGGTCATATAACAGCTTCAACTCTCCTTTACTTGGAGGCCAGTCTTCTCTGTCTCAGTATCTCAAAAGCTCAATTTTCCCAAACCAGACTCAAAACAGCTGAGTTGTAATCCAAAAGACCCACAAAGTCTCCAGATTAGTTTTACTCCTGCTAGCCGAGTGTCTACTTTTTATATCTGTTGTGCAGTCTCATTACTATTTGTAATTTGTCTATAATTTGTAATCCATAGGGCCTGCTGTTACCCTCAGCAGAATCTGCATTTGTCCTTTCTTTTATGTCAATTAACCCATATTATTTATAATCCATCCAGATCTCTAAAATGGTTACACTCTTACTTTGCCCATGATAACTTTCAAAAACAAGGCAAAGTTTTTCACTTGTTCCTCCACATCAGATGTAGTAGTAGATAACAATGTTGTCCCCCTTTTTATTCAATCTAGTCAGTACAGAATATCCCCTCTGGTATATGCCAATTTTGGCCCGTAGGTGTCAGCCTTGATTGTTTTTTTCTTATCCACTATAGTGTGGGAGTCTGGAAAAAGAAAAATATTATAGAGCGGGAAAAAAGAAAATAAAAGAAAGTTTTTTTCAGTAACTAACTCCAAAGGGGTTTGGGAAAATAGTTGAAAGGTATTTTACTGGATCTATATCTTCAAAAAGAAACACTGGCCAGTCCTTTTCTTCAGCTTAGGGATAATTGCCTCCTTGCTTCACTTTCAGTTCCTGTGAGTGCGCAGTCCGCTCCAAACTTTCCCTTGCTGCTTCTGGAGGGGAAGAGTGGTAATTCCCTCCCTCCTTCTCACTGGAGACCCCTTTCATCACTAAAGTATTTTAGTGAGTTTAGTCTTGATTTGGGGTAGAAATTAGACAGTTTTTACCCCGATCCATTCCACTGTTCTCTTCTGCTTTCTTTGTGCTAGTGCATTCTGGCAGTCAGAGTTTTGGCTGGGCCATTAATAGCCATCCTCTTCTCCGCCTGTTGAGAAAATTCTCCCAGATCTAACAAAGTGGACTGTCGTCCACCTGTGATCTGCGAGCGCTCTTCCTTCTTGCTGCACCTTCAAGGCAACATTTGGCCCCAAAGAGCCCGCCGACAAGCAGAAAGTAGCTGAATTATGAGGAGCCCTGCAAGTAACAGCTATCACACTCCAGCGATCAGAACCTATTTATTTTATAATTTTTAACTGGATATTCCTTGAGCATTTTTAACTTGCTCTGGTCTCTGACTGTAATAAACATTGACTTGAAAAAAACTGGGAAGACTAAAAAAATGTATTTTAATGATAAACCTGGACCCCTAGAATAAAATCTCTCCTGGTGTGGCTCCCAGTTTATTTCTGTTTCACAAACCCTTGAAGTTTATTCTCTCAGGTCTTTGAGACAGGCAGGATCCTTGGGTGTGGTTATTATTTTTGCTTTCTGAGCATAGTGCCCAGAAGCCATCTTAATAAGTAAATAAAATCCCTCTGGCTATTCCCCCCCAACATTCAGCATACCACCACTAAACTTTAGTGACCTAAAATTTAAAAAATGAAGAGACATGAGACTTGTCTTGACTATTATTGCTTCCTATGATATTTATTTGATTTTAACATGTTCCCTCTGATCCAATGTAACACAAAAGTGATGGGGTTAGTTATAGAAGACCCTGGATGAAACAAATTATTTCAACCCCTTCTGGTCAGGTTTTGTACTGGGATATAATATTGAGACAGCAGTAATCATGCTTTTAGATGATCACTGGTGGGACCAAGGAGTCCCAAGTCCACATATCATAGGACTTGATCTCTCAGTGGCTTTTGATATTGTGTATCCTACTTGATCAGCTTCAAAGTTTAGGAATGGGAGGTATGGTGTTGCTTCAGTTCTACTCTTTCCTTCATGATCTTTTGTTGTTGTAGATGGAGGGGGAAGGGCAATAACATTAAGATGTATGGTCTTCAACTGCACTGTTACATTCCACAATGTTCTATTGTCTCTCAGCTGTAGATTAAACTATTGGATCAAGTATTCAGTTATAAACCTCCACTATAGGCAAAATAATATCATCAAGATTGTTTCCCAGTGTATTCAGTCTGTGAGTGTTTGGACAGGAATAAACAGTTTTCAGTTCAACCATAGCAAAACCAATGGCTATAAGTTTTTGAGCCCCTTGACTTTGGAGACTCCCTACCTTTGGTTATGAAGGTTACATTCCACTAGACAGAACAAGTGTACAATTGGGGGGCCCTTCTAACTCTCAACTCATGCTATGATGTCACCCATAAAGCCCTACATGGTAGTGGATCTGGGTACTTGAGAGACCGCCTACTGCCAATTACCTCCACGCGACCTATTAGATCTCATCGATTAGGCCTCCTCCGAGTTCCATCTGCCGGTCAATGCCGACTGGCAACTACACGGAGGAGAGCCTTCTCGGTGTAAGCTCCGACCCTATGGAACAATCTCCCCGTGGAGATTCGTACCCTCACCACCCTCCAGACCTTCCGCACAGCCCTCAGAATCTGGCTATCCCGTCAGGCCTGGGGCTAAGACTGTAACCCGCCCGAATGGTATGAATGTTGTGTTTTTTTTTAATTATGTATTGTCTTATATGTTAAAAAGTTTGTCTCCCCTCCCCCTTGGGTTGTGAGCCGCCCTGAGTCCCCCCAGGGAAAAGGGCGGCATATAAATAAACTTCTACAATCTACAATCTACAATAAATAGGTGGCAGCTGAGACCAGGAGCTCATTTGCAGAAATCTACCTTGTTCACCAATCATGAATGTTTCTATATTGAGAGCTTCTACTTATGATCATTTGTGCCCTGATTGTATCTTGTTAAGACCACTGCTATGCATCTACACAAAACTACCTTGAAAACTAACTAGAAGATGGAGGATGCAGTTGAAGGAGTAATAACAGATGAAATACTATTACTGGTTTCTGAGTTGCGATGCTCACTAGGGTGCAATTCCCAGTGATAGTTATCAGATGTAAACCTCTTCAAGGCATAGGGCTGGCTTACTTGCAAGTTTACTCCAATTGAATGTCTCAAACAGAGCTGCTAGGTTCTGGGTTCAGAACAAAAAAAAGTTCTATTTCATAAACTCTTTTTCTTACTGAAAGATACACAACTGTGAACTGCAGTAGGTGAGAGGAAAAATAAGTTCCTGCTTACTAAAAGTGGTAGTGTACTTGAGTCAAGTATTTATTAATTTCTATAAAAATATTTGGAAAACAGTTGCTACTACTATTCTGTCATTAGGGGACTTGGTGCTGTCTGAACTTGATAGTTTTCTTGCAGACATTTCATTACCCAAACTAGGTAACATCATCAGTGTTAGTAAGATTCTACAGAGAATCATTAAAACTGCCCAGAATATCATCAGGCTCCAGCTACCAGCCCTGGATGACATCTTCACATCTTGCTGTTTGAGGAAGTTACATAACATTCTCAGAGACTCTTCCCATCCTGCTTACAATCTTTTTAGACTGTTGCCTTCTGGCAGAAGATTCAGAACAATTAAAACTAGGACCACACATCTTCTGAATAGCTTTTATCCCAGAGCTATAATTGCATTCAACAATGAACTAAAGGGCCACCATCAGCGAGCTATTGGACAGTACTACTTGGTCTGTTGTTTGGATGCTTGGGTGGTTTAGGGGCGGGGATTTTTTTGGTGGGGAGGGGTGTGTTTGGGGATTGTTATATATGTTGGGCCTGGTGAATTTTGTTGTATGTGTATATTGTGTATATACGTACAATGACAATAAAGTAAAGTAAAATAAGGACTGTGGTTTGCTCTCAGTTTATGGTTATGTCTGTCCATATGTTTGAATGGGAATAGTTTCAAAAACCATAGTTTCAACTGGAAAACAATGAGCGTCCTAGACCAAGCCAAATCCAAAAATGCTAGGGAATTTTTAGAAGACTGGCACACTGACAAATTAGCCATCAAAAGATACATAAACAATAACTATCATTTATACAAAAGAGATGATCAACAGGATAAAAGGGGAACAAAAAAACCCCAAAAACATTTCTCCACCAGCAATCAGCACCCAGATGAACAGATTAACTCTAAGATTAACATCGATCAACAATCAAGTAAACAACACCACAATAAAGGAATTGCCAAACAAGCCAACAGTAAACAGAGGAAACAAAGAACTTCTAAGACCACCCCCTCCAGCACTAACATGGCAAGCCACTGGGATATAAATTAAAAGCAATCCCACTCCTTACTAGCACTGATTGGTGTTACCTAGTTTGGATAATGAAATGTCTGCAAAAAAACAACCAGACTCAGAGAGTACCAAAGATCCCTTATTTAAACCCCTAGCTATAAATATTCTCCTGTATTGATACTGTTATTATTTAGCACTTGAACAGATAAGGTTCTTCACAAAAATATTGATCCAATTTCACCTCTATAATAAATTGCATTTTTTTTATTTTGAATGGATTTTTCTTGTCAAGAATTCATCTTCTCAGAAATGTCAAAGAATTCTCAGAAAAGCTGAACAGCAGATATCCAGTTTATTACAAATGAATAAAACAGAGCACTGAGGAGCATTTTCCTTTATTGACAAATCTTCTACAAACTTATCTACTAAGCTTATCGTCGCAATCTCAGGAAGAAGGCATGTTTGCATTCCTTACTATCTAAAGGGTAGTATTTGTCATAAAAATCTAAAATATATTCCTCAGTTTTAAATCCAAACTTCTGATATAACAGCATTGCAGAATTACTAGCAGAGACATGGAGAGTTGCATCTTTTCCCATGCAAGTCTGTAAAAAAGAAAAGAAAAAAACAATTATATTAAGACGGTTACATGATTCCTTTTCTTATGTTTTTTTTGGCACTTCCATCATTTATTTTAATTGTTTCATTGGTTTGCTGCTATTACATTTACAATTTTTTTCTTTTGCCAGAACATTTTTTTAATTTATTTTATACACATAAGCACATCAACAGAACACATAAACACATTAACAAAAATAACCACATAACTTAAAAACAACATAGGAACAATAAGTTCCATTGTATATCATACAGCAGTTCCGAATCGGTTTCTTTGCAGTTAGTGTTTTCCCTTCTATACATTTCTATCTTGCGTTCCTAATCTCGTTATTCATTATCCATTTTTATATACATTTCTTTATTTATTTATACTTAGCTACTTATGATCAAGTATTATTTACCTATATTATGCTTTATATTTTTACTGTCATTCATTCTCTTACATACAGTTATAGGTATACATTCACATAGTTATTCTTTTTCTTTGCCATTCTTATATTATTATTATTCCATTTAAAAGGTTATAAGGTATAATTTGGAATGTATTGTTTACCATCCTTCACACCTGCTATGACGCCACCTTATTTTCTCTTTCTTTTCTTTTCTCCCTCCCTTCCTTCTCTACTTCCTTCCTTCCTCTTTTCCTTCCTTCTTCCTTCCCTTACTTCTCCCCTACTCCTACCCTCTGTCTTCACCTTCCTACCCTCTCTTTTCTCTCTTCCTCCCTCCTCTCCTTCTCTTTCTCTCCCACCCACCTCTCACTACCTCTTTCTTCTTCCCCTACCTCTCCTCCACATCTCACCTTATTTTTTCTTTCTTTTCTTTTCTCCCTCCCTTCCTTCTCTACTTCCTTCCTTCCTCCTCTCCTTCCCCTTCTTCCTTCCCTTACTTCTCCCCTACTTCTGCCCTCTTTCTTCTCCTTCCTACCCTCTCTCCTTCTCTTTTTCTCTCTTCCACCCTCCACTTCTTTCCTTTCCTTCGTCCCTCCATTCCCTACTTCCTTCCTCCCCTCCTTTCCTTCCTTCTTCCCTTCCTTTCTTTTTCTATTGTTATAGGTGTATTTTTCAAATCCAATTTATGTTTTCTTGAGGGTGTTATTTCCACAAGTCCATTTTTTTTTCATATCATTTCCTTTTTTCTCTATCATTCTACAGTCCATATTCCAGCTATCATCCTGATTTGATTTCACCAATCATGACCCCCTTTTACTCATAATTATTATTTTTGAGAGTTGTTCTATTCTTTCATTGCTTTTTATTTCTTTGCTCCATCCATCTATACCAATTAACCCATATCTGGTCTACTTTCAATTTCTTAGGAATATTAAACATCTGGGCTCTTTTTTTTTAGTGTGTTCAGTTCATTCAAGTTTATTGACATAATTGTTATTTCTTGATCCATCTTTAGTTGAGATTGTTTCTTTTACTTCTAGTTTGTGTCTGACTTTTCCCTCTCGCGCCTTCCTTCTCTGCTCTCTCTCTTTCTTGCCTCTGTTCTTCTCTCTTGCTTCTTCCGCTGTCTTCTAATGTTTCTTTCTCTTGACCTCTGCATTCTAGTTCCTCTTTGCTTCCTTGTTCTCCTTCCCTATTGCAGTGTTCTTCATAGAATTTGTGTGCTTCTTCTAAATTCTCTATCTTATATCTTTTTCCTTGCCAAGACACCAGAACCCCTTCTGGTACCAATCATCTGTACATTATTCTATTTTTATTTAACTCATTTGTTAAAAATTGGTATTGCCTACGCTGTTCCCGAATTCTCCGTGGGATCTGTTTAAGCATGGTCAGCTCTTTTCCCTGTAGTATAATCATCTCTTCTCTAGTTTTTTTGTACACTTCATCTCTGGCAGTTTTCTTAGCGAATCTTACATGGACTTTTCTCGGAAGTCTGTTTCTTCTTGCGTAGTTAGTATTCACCCTGTAAGCCTCATCAATATTCCCTCTCACTTCCTGTTCTTTTTTTTTTGAAATTCAGTGAGGGTATTAATCATTTTTTCTTTCAGATCTTCCTCCTCCTCTTCCGGTAGGTTTTGAAATCTTAGGTAGAATGCTGCTTTTTCGTTTTCAAGTCGGATTCCTTTTCTTAATAAGGTAAATAACTTAAGTCGGTAGAAATACCAGATCCTACATTAACTTCCATTTAACACTGTTCATGTTGTTCCCTTGTAAGGAGTGAAACATTAGCACTGAAACTGAGTTCTTAGTACAACATTAACAAATAAGAAGGAGAAAGAGAACTTCAGACTACTGGTAGTCATTTAAGAAAACCTCAAGAATGGCACATTTGGAGAAATGAACCATTTTAAAAAATAAACTGACCTATTACTTAAAATGTTTTGGAGAAGATGCTGCAGTCATGACATGTGCTTATATCCGATGTTTTTGATATATGACAGTGTTATCCTTTTCATGCCTTGTATTAGTTGCGTTATAGTGGGTTGAGTGGTCCCAAGCTTTTTGACAAAGTTGTGTGAGTATCTATTTTGTTGGAAGATGTTATATAAGTGGTCTATTTTCTTTTTCTGGTTTCTGCAATGTGTTTGAACTTGTTTGAATAATGTTCTTACACAGCTCTTCTTGTGGGAGTTTGGGTTGTTAGTTTGATAGTGGAGCATTTGATTAGTGTGGCTGGTTTTTCAATAGACATGTGCTTCTAGTTTGCACCATTTCCTCTGCAGTGGAGGATACCCAGGAATTGTAGTACACCTTTTCTTCTTACCTTGTGAAATATATTCCTTTGAAGATGTTAATTTTTCATGTGTCTTCTCTAATTTTTGCTTTATTATGACAAAGTTATCTACATATTGGATCCATACTTTTGGTTGCATGTGTGGGTCTGCTATTACTTTTAGAATTGCATTACAGTCCTGAAACCTTTTTTTTTTTTTTACAATAATTTACATTTTGAGAAGGAACAATAAAGAAAAAAGAAAGGAAAGGAAAGAGAGGAGAAAGAAAAGGAATAAAATGCACACCTCTCATTTTAAGAAAGAGATTTCCCATCATCATGACATGTGTAAACAATTTCATAATCCCATTACCCCTTTCATTAACAAGTATAAAACTCTTCATCCCCAAACCCTTAATAAACAGCTCAAATAAGTAAATCTTCTCCTTATCTAATTGTCATCAAAGAATCCAAGCAGAGTTCCAAAATATTAAAATCAATTAACAACTGTAAAAAGTCAACTTTCCACATCTTGACTATTAACTACAGTATAGATGAAATCCCCATTTTAAAGGCACAAAAATGTTCAAATCATCTAATATAAACAAAATCTAAAAGTTAAGATAACAAAAGAGACCTTTCCCCTTTAAAAAGACACCAAAAACTAATAACACAAATCAAATGCCAGCTATTACAGAGATAATTTCCCCAAGTAGCAATGCATCTTTCAAATGCATATTTCATATCTCAACTCTAACCTACTCACAAATATAAACTCATGTACACATGTACATATACATATATAGTGTTTTCCCCAAAATAAGACCCACCCTGAAAATAAGTCGAAGCCTAATTTTTTTCAGGGTGGGCTTAATATAAGCCCTACCTCAAAAATAAGCTTGGTGGATGGGTGTGATCAGCACGAGAGGTGGCGTGGTAGGGGGCGATGGTGTCCAGTTGCTACTGCAGCCAACTGGCCCCTTGGGGCAGCGCAAATACCGCTAATTCTGAGCATGGAGGCATGCACTGTGTCTCCTTTGCAGAAGGGGGGGGAGCCCTGTTCCAATCAGCACGTAGCAGCATAACACAGGGGGTGATAGAAGAGAGAAAGCTTCTTGATTCCTGTGCATGTCTTTTCACTCTGTGTGTGTGTGTGTATGTGTGTATAGCAGAGCTCTAACCAAGTCTTCTTGCTGTCCTGCAAATATGCAACGATCGCCGTATCTTTCAACAGCTGGGTTGTGCGCGTATTTGCTGACAACCTTTAAATTGCACTCTTCTCCCTCGGGAAGAGCTCTGCTCCCCACCACACAAACACGTTTAAACTTAGTGAAAAGTAAAAAGATATGCATAGGAATCAAGAGGATTTCTTTCTCTTTTCCCACATCCAGCGCTCTTAAGCTGATTGCCATGAAAAAGAAACTGGCGTGCTTTACTCCGCCCTCCATAAATCCTCTCTGTGCAGAAGAGGATGAAGATCCTCAAAATTCTGCCGTGTGCCAAAAATGCAGCTTCTGAGGAATGTGCCGCTTCTGCAAGTTGGGGGGTCACTTTGGTGCACAAGCCTGGCTGGGGGGGGGGGACGCTGCCTACGCCCCTCAAACGCAGCTGCCTTAAGATGCAGAGCACCATGTGCTGAAAGTGAACCTCCTTTCTGGCTGCAGCAGTCAGAGTCAAAAGTGGGCCACGTGGGGGAAAACGGCAAGGACTCTGTGAGCGGGGGGAGCAAGAGCGAAGGCAAGGAGCTGTGTGTTAACCCGGTGGGAGGTGGGAAAGGTTTCGCAGGCACTGGCGCATGACTCTGCCCTTCACCTTCCTGGCCGGGTTCCACAGCTGAGGGGCAATGGAGCAAACCGCATGCAGTTGGCAGGATGACTTTTGCTCTTCTCTTTTTGGACACGGGCTTCTGCTTATTGGGCTGCTTCCCTGAAGCCAGCAGCTCTGCAGCCAGCTGCTTTGCTTTTTCCCTCTTTTTCCTGCTTGTGTGGCAGCACCAGCAGCAGACAGAAGCATGGGGGAGGCAGGCGATCCAGATGCCTTGTGCTGGTGCTTGTTAGGCGCAGCTGCAGGCAAGACAAGGGACAGGGGGACGAAGTGTCCAGCGTGTTGGGATTGCCTCTACCTCTCCCATGCCTCTGCCTCCATCTGCTGCTGGTGCCACCATGCAAGCCTCCCATGATAAAAAAGAAGGAAAAAGCAAAGCAGCCCCCCCCCCCCACCCGGGCCTCTGCCTTCTATTGCTGCCAGTGGTGCAGTGCAGAGGAAGAGGGCAATCAGATCCAATCTCTGAGAGTTATAAAAGAGCTGGCAGTGATGTGCTCTCTTCCTTTCTCTCTCTAACACATACATACACATACACACACACACACACACAAACGTCCCTCAACCCTGGGACAGCCACATCCCTTCACTAAACTGCTTCCCAGCTTCGTTCTCTGCTGCATATGCAGGCAAGAAAAGTAGTTTGTGGGACTACGGTTAAAGAAGTAGTTCAGACCTTCCAACTTATCATGAAAAAAATCTCCCAAAGTTGGAAGGTCTGAACTACTGTATTTTTTTTTACTGTAGTCCCATAGATTACTTTAGTTGCCCTGCATGCGGTGGCGGAGAACGGAGCTGGAAAGCAGGTTAGTGAAGAGATGTAGCTGCCCTGGGGTTTGGGTGGGGTGGTGGTGAGAGTTTGGCATGGGTGGCCTCGCTGAAGGGCCTTCAGGTAAGCCGGTGTGGGGTGTGCGGGACAGCTCCGCACCCGCTGCCTTGCTTTGTCCCCCAATCCCTCCACCGCCTCCCTTCGTTCTTCACAACGTGCAGTCTCTCACAGTAATGAGAATTGCAGGCACAATTGCTTCCCACAAGTTACTGTGAGAGGCTGCATGTTGCTTCTAGGCAGAGGAGGCTTGGTCCCCTTACTTGGTTCCCCTCTGCTGTTTTTCTTTCTCTCTGTGTCTCTCTCTCTCACACAGAGAGACATTTGATTGCTTGAACTGCTGCACTGGCTTATATGGGGCGGTAGGGCTTATATTGGACACATGTAAAAATCAAGCTAGGGCTGATTTTGTGGATAGGTCTTATTTTCAGGAAAATACGGTATTTTGGGTAATTAAAAATCTGCAAGAAAAAAATCAAGCTGAGAGCACCAAAGACCCCTCATTTCAACCCTGAGCTACAAATATTCTCCTCTATCGGTATTTTTTCAGGTGCTACATCAAGGCCAAAAAGCAAAATAGAAAAATAGGTAAATAACCTCCTTAATTTTGAAAAAGCTGAACAATGAATAAATCAAGTCATATTTCTCAGGATAACAGAATCATTTCAAAGTACCTGAATAAGATGATATATCATAAAAGTTGCAATCCCTGATCGTCTCCACTCAGGATGAACGAAAAGGAAAGAGATATATGCTTCATTATATTTGACATCTGGCACCATGAAACCAAAAGCAACTATAACTTTTTTGTAAAGAACGACAACACTGAAATCTGGATACTGTAGGCATTCTGACAGATCAATCCCTATAAATAATGAAAAAAGGAAACCACAATGACATATTCATATTCATAATGGAAATAATTAAATGTTAGTGTGTCATATAAAAAACTATATAAAAAGATATTTTCCAGGTGGTAACTATATTGCAGCAAAGATATTTTACATATCAAAATCTAACATAAACATGGATGACAGTCCATTTCATTAGAAGCATAGTATCGGTAGACCTCACTTATCAAAGGCCAAGTGCTCACTTTCCTATGTCTGACCCTTTTTTCTTCCTCCACTCACAGAACACAATGGAGAGGAAGAAGCTGGGAGCATATTAGGCAAACAGCTGGCACTAGCACATTCTTTCAACATGTATCCCCCATTGTGTGCTGCTTAATCTCTTTCACTTAATCTAAAAAAAATGTAAATACAAACACTTAATTGCCTTCTTGCTAATTATCTTAGTGCCACAATGAACATTCCAAAGGGCAGGGGAGTAGGGAGAAAGGAAAGCTGAAATAAAACTGTAAACTCAGTTGTGGTTAAGTAGTTTTCCATGATGTAGTTTTTGTGATTGTTAAACAAGGACTACCTGCATCTAATCATATAAACTGTGGTCAATATAACCTATTAAGTGTGCTAATCTTTAAGAAGCAACAAGACAGTTTTTATTTTAAAAATAGTCTGAGAGTTAATAAAAAGCATTGTTGTTGTTGTGGTTGTTAGTTGCGAAGTTGTGTCTGACCTATCGCGACCCCATGGACAATGTTCCTCCAGGACTTCCTGTCCTCTACCATCCTCTGGAATCCATTTAAGCTCACGCCTAACTGCTTCGGTGACTCAATCCAGCTACCTCATTCTCTGTCGTCCCCTTCTTCTTTTGCACTCAGTCTTTCCCAGCATTAGGCTCTTCTCCAGTGAGTCCTTCCTTCTCATTAGGTGACCAAAGTATTTAAGTTTCATCTTCTGGATCTGGCCTTCTAAAGAGCAGTCAGGGTTGATCTCCTCTAGGAGTGACAGGTTTGATCGTCTTGGTGCTCAGCCTTTCTTACAGTCCAACTTTCACAGCCATACATTGCAACTGGGAAAACCATAGCCTATAGTTATGACTATATAGTGGGACCTCAAGTCACAACCACAATTCGTTCCACAACCTTGGTTGCTACCCAATTTGGTCATGGCCTGAATCTAATTTTCCCATTGGATTGTATGTAAATACGATCAATCCGTTCCCCTACAAACTATCTATCTATCTATCTATCTATCTATCTATCTATCTATCTATCTATCTATCTATCTATCTATCTATCTATCTATCTATCTATCTATCTATCTATCTATCATCTATCTACCTACCTACCTACCTACCTACCTAACCTACCTACCTACCTACCTACCTACCTACCTACCTACCTACCTACCTACATACCTACATACATACATACATACATACATACATACATACATACATACATACATACATACATATATATATATATATATATATATATATATATATATATACACACACACACATATACACGCACACAATTATGCCATAGAACTCAGTTAATAGTAAAATCCTTTAATAACACTAAGAAAACCTTGAACAACAGAGAAAAGTATTCTGAGAGAGGGGAGAGGTAGGTTACTGTATTGCGGGAGAGTCTGCATCCACAATGGAAGGACGATGGAAGGATGTTCTCCTTCAGATGTTATCTCTCTTGCGAATTATTAGTCTTCTAATGTTTCATCTTCAGGAATTTCTGGATTAGGGGCTTTCTGTTTTTTTAACCGTTTAGTCACCAAAAACTGATAATGACTTGTCTTTTCCTGCGCATCAAAACTATGGAAATGAGAGATGAATGATAATTCATCATGTTCAACATTCTATTCGTGGGAGTTTTGCTGGGGTGGTGCTTTTCAAAGAAATTCTGGTACTCATTCCATTTTCCTATGATGTCTTTCAACACATCACTTTTAATCACCTCCCTTTCGTCTTCTTCTTCCCCCAATGACTGCTCCTCAGTGAGCACCTTATGCTGCTAATTCTGGAGTGAAACGAGTTCGTCCATTGTCAGTTCCTCATCATGATTTTTGACCACTTTCTCAATGTCATCACTGTCGACTTCAAAACCCATGCTCTTACCCATGGACATGATCTCCTCCACAACAGGGGGCTCAAATCCTTCAAAATTTAATTCAGCAACGCATTCAGGCCAAAATTTGTTCCACACTGAGTTCAAGGTCCGGTATGTGATGTCTTCCCAGGCTTTGTCGATGAGGTTGATGTAATGAACAATATTAAAATGGTTCTTCTAGAACTCTTTTAGGGACAAAAACATCTCTTCAGTCACATTAAAATACTTGGTGAAGAGTCCCTTAGTGTACAGCTTCTTAAAGTTGGAAATAACTTGCTGGTCCATGGGTTACAGAATAGGAGTCGCGTTTGCGGGGAGAAATTTGACCTCAATGAAACTTGACACATTGTCCATAAGATCAACCAAACTTGGAGGGTGTGTCAGTGCATTGTCCATCAGAAGAAAGCACCTTTCAGGCAGATGATTGTCAGAAAGGTATTTCCTAGTAGTGGGAGAGAACATCTCGTGCAGCCATTCCAAAAATAAGTTCCTTGTGACCCAACCCTTCATATTAGCCTTCCACATCACGGGCAGTCTGGCCTTGTTGACACTGTGGTGTTTGAATGCATGAGGGTTCTTGAATTAGTAGATGAGTAGCAATTTAATTTTTAGATCGCCACTTGCATTCGCACACAGCAAAAGGGTCAATCTGTCCTTCATTGGCTTGTCACCGGGCATAGCCTTCTCCTCCTGTGTGATGTAGGTCCTCTTCGGCATCTTTTTCCAAAACAATCCCATCTCATCACAGTTAAACAGTTGTTGCAGGACATATCCTTCAGCCTCCATTAATTTAATGAAATCTTTTGTGAACACTTCCGCAGTAACAGCGTCAGAACTAGCATCCTCTCCATGCCTTACAACACTATGAAAACCACTTCTCTTATGAAAGTTTTCAAACCACACTTTACTGGCTTCAAATTCATCACTTTCTCCACTCGAAGAATGGTATTTCTGGCGCAAATTACCATACATCTTCCTAGACTTTTCACATATGATCGTCTTGCTTATGCTATCACCTGAAAGTTGCTTCTCATTCAACCATACTAACAATAGTTTTTCAGAGGACGGACCAGCGTCTCAACGGTATGCACACGAACTTCGGGTCTCCGGAGGAGCGGCAATATCCCACCACTCTGGGAGGCTCATCTACACCTGGAACTGTCTTGTAGGGACAGTGAGGAATGAGAGCACGGGCAGAGGTGAAGGGGATCGCCGCAAACCCCCTGGAACATCTGCAATAGCTTTCAACCCAGATGGGAAGGAAGACAGCCATTGCAGAGTTGAGGCGGCTTCACAAAAGAGAGAAGGAAGAGGCTTGGAACGTCTGGGTGAGATTGTGATAATACACTGGGGCAAACTGTATTCAAAAGTTTGTTTTTTTTTCTCCCTGATTGACTGACTGACAACAAAGAGAGAAGACTAAAGTGTGTGGGGGGGAGTGGATTACCCCTCCAAAAGGTAGCGGCGGAGAAATGAATGCCAATATAAATAAAAGATTCATCAAATAGTTTTGGGAGGGTGGTTTGGAGAAATAGAGAGCAGTCTGGATAGAGTGGATTGCCAGTGAAATTTTTAAATTTTGATATTAATATTTGAAGAAATTGAACTCTGAGATTGCTCTTAGAATTTTCTCCCCCCCCCCAACTACTCTTTTAAGTAACAACAGTGCCATCTAGTGGCAAAAGAGAGAATACAAAATGATCTTGAACAAATGCATAGTGATTTGATAAACAAAGAAGTGATAAAAACTGCTACATAAGACAAAACACCAGCTGTGGATTCATCTTCGGCGCTTTTGTTTTCTAATTTCCTGATTATAACTTTGGAGCTCTGGAATTGTTTTGGAACCATTTGGAACTGTGGAGCTTTTGCTTATATTAAGAATAGAAGTTATTTTCTTTAGGTGAATCTGTACTTGGTTCCTTTTTTTAAATCAATTTCATTCTTGATTTTTCCTTGAAACTTTCCGTTTAGTGGGTACTTACTGTCTGTTACAAAACAGACAAACACGAAAGAAGATAGAGAAGGAACACAGGAGACTGGAAAGAGAACTACAAAGAAACCCACAAAATGTTAAAATTAAATATTTGATAGACCTAGAAAAAAATATATTGAATTTAACGGAAAACAAAAAAGTGGCAGATAAAGTAAAAGTCATAAGACAAAATTTCTTTGAAAACGCAGATAAACCAGGAAGATGGTTGGCGTATAAGATGAAAAAAGAGAAAGAAAAAAAATGCATAAATCAACTATTAAACCAAGAAGGGAAGAAAAGGAAAAATAATAGAACAATATTATAAGGAATCATACCAGCAAGACACAGTGGCAGTGGAAAAGATAAAATAATATCTAGAAAAGGCGGAAATACCTAAGGTTCCAGAAAAATTTAAAAAGGCATAGAAGAGAGACTAACTATGATGGAAGTAACAGAAGCAATAAAAAGACAAAAAAAGGGGGAAACACCAGGTCCGGATGGATCACCAGCGGAATTCTATAAAACACTACAAGATATACTAAGCAACATCATGCTAGAAGTATTCAATGAGCTGTTACTGAAAGCAAAAATACCAGATTCTTGGTCGGAGGCCTATATAAATCTTATCCCAAAAGAAGAATCAGACTTGCAGCAAATAAAGAACTATAGACCAATCTCTTTATTAAACGTGGTTTATAAAATCTTTGCATTGATAATGGTAGAAAGACTCAGACTGTTAAGTGAATTTATACACTCAGTTCAAAATGGCTTTTTACCCAAGAGACAAATTAGAGATAATATGCGAATTATATTGAATGCATTAGAATATTATGAAGTACACCCTAGGAAACAAATGGCATTGTTATTTTTGGATGCACAGAAAGCTTTTGATAATGTAAATTGGCAAGTTATGATAATGCAACTGCAAATGATGGATTTTGGGGAGGGATTCATAAATATGGTTAAAACTATTTATAAAGAACAACAGGCTAAAGTGATGGTAAATGGGGATTTGACAGAAAAAGTGCCTATTAGAAAAGGGACCAGGCAAGGGTGCCCGCTATCTCCACTATTATTCATATTGACACTAGAAGTTTTGAACAGAAAGATAAGGCAAGATAAAGATATAAAAGGAAGAATATAAATTGCAAGCATTTGTAGATGACTTGGTATTATTGGAGATCCAATAGAAACAGGTCCAAAACTACTAGAACAAATAGAAGAGTATGGAGGAGTAGCAGGATTGAAAATTAATAAAGATAAAACAAAAGTTTTAGTGAAAAATATAACAGAAAAACAGAAAAGAGAAATAATGGAGAAATTAGATATTCAAATAGTAAAACAAATCTAACATAATAGTATATTAGATATTCAAATAGAAATATTTGGGAATACAGTTGACTTCAAGATGTGTAACTAGTAAGGAATATAATTATTATAAATTAAGAAATCAAATTGAAATGGATATAGAGAAATGGAAAAACTTATAGCTATCACTAATGGGAAGAATAGTGGCAATTAAGATGAATATATTACCAAGAATATTATTTTTATTCCAAACAATCCCGATAAAACTGGAAAAAAAGTATTTCAAAAAATTAAATAAAATAATAGAAAAATATATTTGGCAAGGAAAGAAAGCAAGAATTAATATAAGAATACTACAAGATTCTAGGATTAGAGATAGATTTGGTGTACCGAATTGGGAATTATACTATCAAGCAGCAGCTCTAATGTGGATAAAAGAATGGATATTCCTAAGAAATGCAAGGTTACTATCCTTGGAGGGACACGATATGCAACTAGGTCTGCACTCACTTTTGTTGAATGGGAAAAATAGAATATATGGTTATTTTCAGAGACACTATGTAAGAAAAGGTTTATATGCAGTATGGGAAAAAGTAAAAGGAAAGGACTATATGGAAGTACCAATGTGGCTTTCAATGGTGGAAACTGTGACACATCAGAATATTAGTACTATGAAAAAGGTTATTAGGTACAAAGATATATTAACAGTGCAGGGAGAACTAAAACAGAAGAAAGAATTAGAAGAACAAGGAACTGATACAGGATGGTTTAAACAAATACAAACAAGATATGAGAAAGATGTTAAAGAGTATGGTTTTAATATGGAAAACTCAGAATTAGATAGGATACTCATGGGAACGAATGAAAAAATGATTAAAAAATTGTAGTTATCTACTTAGAATAAATTTAGAAGAAGAGGTTAAGGAAACAATGATAAGGTGGGCAAAAAACTTCTAGAACTAGAAAAATGGCAACAACTATGGGAAAGGAATTATAATTTGACAATGGCGACAGCATATAAAGAGAATTTATATAAAATGTTTTATAGATGACACATGACACCTGAAAGATTAGCAAAAATGTTTAAGGATAAATCAGCTAAATGTTGGAAATGTCAACAATTGCCAGGAACATATTATCATATGTGGTGGATGTGTAGGGATGCAAAAAGCTATTGGATTAAAATATAAACATTGTTAGAGAAAATGATACATTAACCCGTATAGTTTAAGCCATAGGTATTCTTATTGGGTATTCTACCAGAGAAATATAGTAAAGAAGATTCATATTTGATTGTACAAATAATAACAGCAGCTAGAATTGTATTTGCACAAAACTGGAAAGCAGACAAAATCCCATTGGAAAGGGAGGTAATAACGAAGATATTAGACTGTGCAGAAATGAATAGGTTGACATTGAGAATAAAGGACAAAGAGGAATCATTGTACTACAGGACATGGGGGCGATTTCATGAGTGGCTTGAAAAAAGATATAAATAGAAAGAAAAAGGAACAAAACATGAAATATCTCAGACAACACATGATTAAAATGGGGGGAAAGGAGATAAGAAAATATCAAAATGTAAATATACAGACAGAAAAATGATATGAATTGACATATGTTAAACAACAATTATAAGAATGTATATTTAAGAATGAATTTGAAAAGAAAAATAAAAAACATTTAGCAAAAAACAACAATAATAGTTTTTCCACCTCTTCCAGCACTTGAGGCCTCTACTTGGTTATCATTGTCACTCCCCTGGCAACACTAGCTGCTTTAATAGCCTCTTTCTGCTTCAAAATAGTTGAGATCATAGACTTTGATTTCTTGTACTATGCAGCAAGTTCAGTAACATGCAGACCACATTCATACTTCTCAATAATTTCCTTCTTCAATTCAATTTCAATTTTCTTTAAAACTTTCTCACCAACATTACCATTCTTCACTTGATTAGAGGCCATGGTTAATTGCAAAATTCATGCAATATGGGTCCCTAACACACAACAGGAAATTTAGCGTTTAAAGAAAAATGTCACGGAAGGGGAAATCAGCTGCAGCCGCGTTTGATCGCCACCCAAGTTTGTGTTCGCAACCAGAGTAAAAAAAAATTATGAATTTTTTGATCAGAACCCGATTTGGTCATGGTCTGAGCTGTTCGTGACCCGAGGTCCCAATGTACACACTTTTGTTGGCAGGGTGATGTCTCTGCTTTTTAGTATGCTGTCTAGATTTGCCATAGCTTTCCTCCCCAGGAGCAAACGTCTTTTAATTTCTAGGATGCAGTCCCCTTGGCTGTGGTGATCTTGGAGCCCAGGAAAATAAAATCTGTCATTACCTCCATTTCTTCCCCATCTATTTGCCAGGAATTGAGAGGGCCAGATGCCATGATCTTACTTTTCTTAATGTTGAGTTTCAAGCCAACTTTTGCACTCTCCTTCACCCGCATCAAGAGGCTTTTTAGTTCCTCTTCACTTTCTGCCATTAGAGTGGTATCATCTGCATATCTGAGATTGCTGATATTTCTCCCGGTAATCTTAATTCCAAATTTTGATTCATCTAGTCCCGCCTTTCTCATGATGGGCTCTGTATATAAGTTAAATAGGCAGGGCGATGGTATACAGCCTTGCCTGACTCCTTTCCCAATTTTGAACCACTCAGTGGTTCCATCTCCACTTCTCACTGTTGCTTCTTGACCGGCATATATGTTTCTCAAGAGACAAATAAGATGGTTTGGTACTCCCATCTCTTTAAGAACTTGCCACAATTTGTTGTGATCCACACAATCAAAGGCTTTGACATAGTCAATGAAGCAGAAGTAGATGTTTTTCTGGAACTCCCTAACTTTCTCCATGATCCAGTGTATGTTGGCAATTTGATTTCTAGTTTCTCTGCCTCTTTGAAATCCTGCCTGTATTTCTGGTAGTTCTCGATCCATATACTGCTGGAACCTCACTTGTAGGATTTGGAGCATAACTTTAGTAGCATGTGAAATGAGGGCAATGGTGAGATAGTCTGAACATTCTTTGGCATTGCCTTTCTTTGGAATTGGAATGTAAACTGACCTTTTCCAATCCTGTGGCCACTGTTGAGTTTTCCAAATTTGCTGGCAAATTGGGTGCAGCACTTTTACTGCATCATCTTTTAAGATTTTGAAAAGCTTAACTGGAATATTGTCACCTCCACTAGCTTTGTTGTTGCTCAGATTTCCAAAAGCCCATTTGACTTCACATTCTAGGAGGTCTGGCTCTAGGTCAGTGACCACCCCATTGTGGTTATCAGGGACGTTAAGCTCGGCCTTCTATAATTCTTCTATGTAATTTTATCACCTCTTCTAATCTCTTCTGCCTGTGTTAGGTCCTTGCCATTTTGGTCCTTTATTATGCCCATCTTTGCATGAAATGTTCCCTTCATATCTCCAATTTTCTTGAAGAGATTTCTGGTCCTTCCATGTCTATTGTTTTCTTCTATTTCTTTGCACTGCTCATTTAAGAAGGCATTCTTATCTCTGGAATTCTGCATTCAATTGGGTGTATCTTTCTCTTTCTCCCCTGCCTTTCGCTTCCCTTCTTTCCTCAGCTATTTGCAAAGCTTCCTCAGACAGACATTTTATTTTCTTGCATTTTTCCCCCCTTTGGGATGGTTATAGTTGTTATCTCTTGTACAATGTTGTGAACCTCCGTCCATAGTTCTTCAGGCACTCTGCCTATCAGATCTAATTCTTTAAATCTATTTATCACCTCTACTGTATATTCATCAGGGATATGATTTACTTCATACCTGAGTGGTCTAGTGCTTCCCCCTACTTTCTTCAATTTAAGCCTAAATTTTGCAACGAGAAACTGAGCCACAGTCAGCTCCTCGTCTTGTTTTTACTGATTGTATAGAGCTTCTCCATCCTTGGTTGCAGAGCACATAGTCAATCTGATTTCTGTATTGACCATCTGATGATGTCCATGTGTAGAGTTGTCTCTTGGGTTATTGGAAAAGAGCGTTTGCTATGACCATTGTATTCTCTTGTCAAAATTCTATCAGCCTGTGTCCTGCTTTATTTTGTACTCCAAGGCCAAATGTGCCTGTTATTCCAGTTATCTTTGACTTCCTACTATAGCATTCCAATCCCCCATGATGATAAGGACATCATTTTTGGTGTTAATTCTATAAGGTGCTGCAGGGTTCATAGAACCAGTCAATTTCATCCTCTTCAGCACCAGTGGTTGGGGCATAGACCTGGACTACTGTGATGTTGAATAGTTTGCCTTGGATTCGAACTGAGATCATTCTGTCATTTTCGGGATTGTATCCCAATATTGCTTTTCCTACTCTTTTATTGACTATGAAGGCCTTCATAGGGATTTTTGCTCACAGTAGTATACCTGATGGTCATCTGAATTAAATTCACCCATCACTTCCATTTTAGTTCGCTGATTCCTAAGATGTCGATGTTCAGTCTTGTCATCTCTTGTTTGACCTTGTCCAGCTTGCCTTTTCATGGATCTTACATTCCAGGTTCCCATGTATAGATCTTTACAGCATTGGAGTTTCCTTTCACCAACAGATACATCCACAGCTGACCGTCCTTTCAGCTTTGGCCCAGCCGCTTCACTCTTTCTGGCACTACTAGTACTAGTCCTCTGCTGTTCCCCAGTAGCATATTGGACACCTTCCAACCTGAGGGGTTCATCCTCCAGCTTCATATCTGTCCATGGGGTTTTCATGGCAAAGATGCTGGCGTAGATTGCCATTTCCTTCTCCAGTGGATCACGTTTTGTCAGCAAAAAAAGCATTACCCATATATATCTTCTATTAAATAAAATAGTTTTAAATAAAAGTACAAAATACTGCTTTAGTTTTGCCACAAGTTCATTATTTTTTTTTGTACATTATCATACTCCATCAACTTTCTTTAACAGCACGTAAGCATCATACTGACTTCTGGCCCACATACAATGGATGGACTACAGGAATATTCTCAAAATTGTTTATACTATTCTCTGGCAGACAGACTCTGGAGCCAAAGGCCATACTGTGTGTTCTGAAGTGACTGGCAAGCATGGACGGTCTAATCTATGAAGCCAAGTGTCAATTAGTAAGACTTCTATTCCTAGGATGCCCATGTGTGGCTGCCCCCTGACCAAAGAGGTGGCAATAAATGCCAGTGTGATAGACTTCCCTCCCACAGTGATTCACAATGAAATGTGAGACCTGCTTGATTTGGTCTCCTGGTTTGTATGCCACAAATGGGCCATTTCTCTGATTTCTATAGCAAATACATCCTAGGTGCCCCATTGTATATTGAGGTAGTGTCAGACAAAAAAGGTAAGTAGCACAAACTTTTGCAACCTATAGTAACAACCAATTGTGAATTCACTTGGAATTAAGGCATGAAGCTATTCATATGGCAACCACTTCCATATAGAACACCAGTAGATGTTCCTAACTATTCTGCTCTCTTAGTTGACATAACTGCTATTAGGAAATTTGTAGTTGTCGTCTATCAAGCTCAAAAAAAATGCAGCAATTAATGGTCAGAAGATTAGTATTAGATACCGGGTAGGAAATAATGCACAATTAATAGGGATAAAAGTCAGAAAAATATTTTTATGTGGAGATAGTTAGATAAGAGAGTAATCATCTAGTAATACGGAAGGTAGCGTGGCTACTTTTTATTCAATTATGCCTATAGGAATGCCAACAACTTTGATACATTGTCAATTATTTGTTGGAATGTGCAGGTGAAGAAGTGGGGTAGGAAACTTCCAGCAACAGCACTGTAGCTTCCCAAAGAAAAAGCAACACATTCCAGGCCCAAATAAGAGACTGTGCAGTCCTAAACTGGATAGGAGAAGAGAGAAAAAGGTTCAGGGTAGTCACACAGGTATCTATCAAGGTAAATCTATTAGGTTAGAAGATTATAATGAGTTTCTGTCTATTAGACCAGGGGTTCCCAATCCCCAGTCCACTACAGGTAGTCCTCAACTTACAACTGTTCATTCAGTGACCGTTTGAAGTTACAATGACACTGAAAAAATGATTTGACTGTTTTTCATAGTTATGATCTTTGCAACATTTCCATGATGTGACCAAATTTAAGATGTTTGGCAATTGTGTCATACTTAGGACCATAGCAGTGTCCTGGAGTTTTGTGATCACCTTTTGCAAATTTTTGACAAGCAAAGCCAATGGGGAAGCCAGGTTACTACTTAGTAATCTGTGTTACTAAGTTAACAATCGCAGTGATTCATTTAACAACTATGGCAATAAAAGTTGTAAAATGGGGCAAAACTCACTTAACAAATTTCTCACATAGCAATATAAATTTTGGGCTCAATTATGGTGGTAAGTTGAGGACTACCTGTACTGGGCAATGAGCTGTTTCGCAACTGGACTGCAGAAGCGGTGCCCACCACTCGCGCAAATGGTATTGTGGGTGCATGCACATTTGCCAGCTGCTTGGGTGGAACTAACACCACCACCCCGCCCCCCACTGCCGGCCACAAAGCTGGAAAGGTTGAAAAACTCTGTATTAGGGAAAGCAAAGAACTGAACTCAACTGGATTTCACTGTTTCATCTTTGGACTTAGTGTGACAAATTAGTTCTGCATATAAACCCTAGCATCTGTAAAAATACACAAAGATGCTCCAGTGAAATTCAATGGAATCTCTGCCTCCCATCCCCAACATTTTGGAAGTATGATTTTTACAGTGTAAAAATAGATGCTATAAGCCATTAGAAGAGAAAATGTATTTGTTCTCATCTTTTAAATCACTAATGGGACAAAATAAAATTACCAGTATTCAATGGCACATGGCCTAGATTTAGCAATGAGACTTGCAATTTTTTTAAAAGAGAGAAATAAGAAAGGAATGGAAGCACAAAATTATTCTGAGGCAAAAATTCTAATTTCCATTCTTATTCCATCCCCTACATCTGTCAAAACCTTTTAATTTGCTACTTCTGGTACTACTACTTAGTTAGTGGAAGACCTCAGCCCACCAAGTGATTCAGTCAATCAGATGCAGCATTTGATCAGGAAAGATTGGCTAGCTATGATCTAGTAAAATCCTACCTGGCCAGAAGAACTCATGGCACAATGAATTAATGGTCGGGATGTGATTAGGACGCACATAGCAATAATCAATGGGGGCTTCTGGTTCAGGAGTCCAGTTTGGATCATTCTTATGATAATGAGCTCGTATTTCCATCAGCAGCCGAAGTTTTGGGGGCCTGTTCTCATAATCGCGTCTAGAGAAAACAATTGAAAAAAACTGAGTTAATGTTTCCCCAAAAATAAGACCTACCCAGAAAATAAGACCTAGTCTGATTTTTTAAAGCGTGCACCTATTAGCTCTACCCCCAAAATAAGCCCTGGTGAATGGGGGATGGACATGGCCAGTACCAGAGGAGGTGGGGGTTGACGGTTTCTGGCAGCAGCCACAGCCTGCGCAGGTGAATCCCAAGCAACAGCTGGAGGAAGAGAGAGCCAGGCGATCCGGACATATGGTGCCGGCCACAGAAAAGCTGAGTCAGTGGGCTGGAGCTGGCAGCCGACTGCAAGAGGCTCGTCTTCGCATAGCGGACAGCGGCAGAGGTGCAGGGGGGAGGAACGCAATCTGGATGTGCAGTGTGGGCCACAGACAAGTAGAGATGTGAAGATGATTCTCCTGCAACTGCCCACCCACTCTGTCTCTCAGCTTGCCTGTGGCCTAGATATTGCGTGCCTCCTATGCACCTCTGGTTGCTGCTGGCGCCGCCACATGAAGACGAGCCTCCCGTAGCTGCCCACTTGTAAGAAAGGAAAGCCCATTCTCAATTCATTTCAACTGATTAAGAAGTATATGAATAGGAAAAATCCAAAGATTTTTACAAATACAAATATGCTATCCTAAGAAAGACTACAATAATACTTTCCAACTATCTCCACTGAGAAATACTTAGGGATATCCTTTTATTCCTATAAAAAATAGGAATATTTCAATCTGACTCACTGTCCTGAATTCCCCAAAAGCAGAATTTCAAGACAACACCTTTTGGGACTCCCAAAAGTGGTCTTAGTGGTCACTCTATTTCAACATTATACACCTTGTTATTTCAATATTAACCTGAGAGCAAAAAATTAATGTTTGTTGATAATAGGTGATTCACTAGTCACAGGAACAGTCATCATATATAGATCAGCATCCTAGTGCTCCAGGATGTTTGAAAAATATAGTTCAACAGTTCTGAGATAATATCTACCAGCACCTTCAGATTTCTGGGATGTAATCCATTTGATCCTGGTAATCTGAACTCATCTATGGTGAATTGGTGTTCCCTTACCATTTTCTTGCCTATTTTGATTTGTATTCCTTTACAGTACTGATACAGAACAGATAGTTACGGTTTTGATAGTTTGGACTTAACTTTTTTTGTGTTCTTACATGTTCAAACAAACTTTTTAAATTATTTTTGGCATTTGTTCCAACTTTTACTTCATTCTGAGCCTTAGCTTTCCTGACTTCATCCTTGCAGATTTGAGCTATTTGGTGGTATTCTTGTTTCTCTCCCAGTTTGTCAGAAACTTCTTTATGCAAACTTACTGTTTTTATCTGGGGCCTCTTGTTTTTATTTCATTCTCTGAGGTATTGTATTAAATTGAGCTTTTATTTTTTCATTTTTCAAATTTCCTCAGCATCTTGAGCCCCCCCACCCCCACACTTTAGGATTCCTATTCATGAACTGCTTCCTAAACTCTTAGGTTCATTGAAGTCAGGTCTTTTAAAGTCTAAGACAGTAGTGTTACTTTGTTGAATTACATTATGTTGCATTCCAGAATGACAGTCACCCTCCCCCAAAGTTCCTGCAACTTCAACCCCATTTCATCTTTGTTAGTAACTGATAAGTCCAGTGTTAACTGACCCTCTAGTTCCCTCCTCTATCTTTTTGGTAACAAAGTTGTCAACTAGCCTTATCAGAAACTTGTTTTCCTTGACTTTTTTTAACATATTGAAATTGTTTTGGACTTTTTTTACAAGTTATTCATTGTGGGCTTAGTTTTCCGGACTTCATTTTTACAGATTCAGGCTGTATGCTAATATTCTGCTTCAGTTATGTGTCCCCTTTTCTATTTTTTTATACTTGTCCTTTTGTCTTACAATTTGAGTTTTTTATGCAACCATGCTGATTTTTTCTGGGATTCCTTTAGGGGTGGGTTCTAGCCAACATTACTGCCAGTTTGCTCATGCACGGGCTGGATGTGTGAATGCCCAGTTCAATGGAAATTGTTCTGCGCATGCGCAGAACTCCCCCCAAAATGGGAGCGGCAATGGCAACAACCAGGGAACCAGTTCAGGGGCGTGGCCAGCCTGGGTTGCTGCCAGTTCTGCGACTCAGACCGGCATAACACTACTGGTTCGGCTGAACCGATAGGAACCCACCTCTTGATCTCTTGTATTTCGTTCTCTATGGTATTGTGCTAGACTAGGTTTTTATAATCTCATTTTTCAGAGTTTTCCAAACTTTTTGATTTCTTTTTTCCTTCAAGATTTCCATCCAGCAACACCTTCCAAAGATCTAAGTTACTGAAATCCACTTTCTTAAAGTCTAAGACACTAATTTAACTTTGCTCTGTTGCTTCTTGTCTGCATTATCTTGACTTCCAAAAATCATATAGTCATTCTCCTCCTAAATTCCCATAACTTTAACCCCCCTTTCATCTCTGTTAGTGAGAATTAAGTCCAGTATCACTGAACCTCTAATTTTTAATAAGACTATATTAATAGGACAATTTTTCTAGAGAGATGCATTGTTTCCCAGATGCAAAGATTAAAGATGTAGCAAGGAGACTTACTAAAATAATGAAGCCCACAGATTATTATCACTTTCTTTTGTTTCATGTTGGGCTGAATAATACAACTAAGAGCCTGAAAACAATTTCAAGGGACTATGAACAACAAGGCAGAAAAACAAAGCATTTGGGAGCACAAGTAGTAGTCTCATCTGTATTTCCAACAAAAGGTCAAGATCCAATGAGGGAATAGAGGGTTCTCGAAGTAAACTACTGGCTCAAGGGATGGTGCCACAAAGAGAATGTTGGATTTCTATACCTTGTTTTACGTTACTTAGAAGAAGGACTTCTAGCAAGAGATGGGCTACACATCGCAAGGACCAGAAAGAATGTGTTTGAAAAATAACTACCCAGGCTCACCCAAAGGGCTTTAAACTAGGGAGATCAATCTTTAAGATCAAATCCCAAGCATAACGGACAAGACAATGAGAAAGGGAGAGAAAAGTAGAAAGGGAGCCTACTACAAAACAGGAGAGGTAGAGATCCTATACATTAATACTCCGAATTTGGTAAAAACGGGGAGAACTTGAAGTTCTAGTACATGAAGGCAGGTATGATATTGTTGCTATTACTGAAATTTGTTGGGATGAGCCCACAACTGGAACATACTGCTAGAAGGACATAAACTGTTCAAAAGAAGCATGCCCCTCAAAAGAGGAGGAAGTGTTGCACTGCATTCTATGTAAAGAATACATTTCTATAGAATGACATAACACCATGGATGAAAGCCTTCTTAGATGCATTTGGGTGAATATGAGAAGAAAAGAAATGAATTGTTAAAGGTGTGTATTACAAAAAAGCAGAAGCAGAAAAAAATAAATGAACTTTTTGCTAATCAGTTAGCAAAATTAATATCTGGAAAAAGCCTAAAAAAGATATTCAAGCAGATTTGTCAGCACCTAAAAATGAATTAAGCAATGTCTGGAAGCCAGCATGAGTTTATTAAAAAGAGATCATGGCAGACAAACCTTATTCCCTTCTTTAATAAACTGACTAAATTAGCATATCAATGAAATGCTATGGATAGTATACTTGGACATCAGTAAGCCATTTGACAAAGTAGACAGCAGTCCATTTCTTGATGTGATAGAACAATGTATGATAATACTACAATTAGATGGATTTGCAGTTGACTGACCAACTGCACTCAGTGTAGTTCTTAATGGAATTACATCTACATGGAGGGAAGCATGCAGTGAGGTACCTCAAGATTTTGTCTTGGGATAATGCTCTTCAACATTTTCATAAATGACCTAGATAATGGGACAGAAGGAGAACTCATCAAATTTGCAGACTACAACAAACTAAGTTTGGAAGATAAATTTATAATTCAGAAGGATTTTGACAAGAGTTGAGCATTGAGTCCTATCCAACAAAATACAGTCCAGTGGTAAGAAAAGTAAGATCCTGCCCTTAGGCAGGAAAACTAAATGTATAGGTATAGAACAGGCAGTACCTGGCTCAATAGAGTAATAACTGTGAAAGGGATCTTTGTGTCCTAGTGGGCCATTAGTTACATATGAGCTAGCAGTGTGTTCAGCTGCCAAAAAGTCAATGCAATCCTACGCTGCATCAGAGGGAACAGAGGGATAGCATCAAGATAACGAGAAGTGCCACTAAGGGCACTCTATAATGCACTACTGAGGTCACACTTGGAATACACATCCTGGTCACCATGATACAAAAAAGATGCTGAGACCCTAGAAAGGATGTAGAGAAGAAAGGATGTAGAGAAGAACAAATAGATGATAAGCAATCTAGAAACTAAACCATATGATGAATTCTTAAGGGAACTAAACATGTCTAGCCTAACAAGAGAATTACATGATAGGGATGACATGATAGCTATCTTCTGGTACTTGAGAGGCTTTCATAGGGAGGAGGAGTTAACATTCTCCAAAAGCAAAACAAGAAGCGATGGATGGAAGTTCGTTAAAGAGAGATCCAATCTGGAACAAAGGAGAAATTTCTTGACAGTAAGAATAATTAATCGAATAGCTTGCCTCCTGGAGTTGTGAGAGCTCCATCGCTGGAGGTCTTTAAAAAAAAGTTGGACAGTCATTTATCTGGGATGCAGAAAGTCTCCTGTTTTGGGAAGGGAGCTGGACTAAAAGACCTCCAAGAAACTTTCCAGCCCTATGATTCTATGACTCTTTTTCTAAAAACAAACAAACAACAATTTTTATTTGTTTTTAAACAAAGACAAAACAAACATAAAAATAAAAAAAATAAAAAACCATCTTCCATTACAAATTGTAGAAAGTATGTCAGTTGGTTACAGTATTTCCATGCATCTCTTCCATAGTCACCACCTGCTTTTAATATCAAATCATATTTTAAATTCACCTATATTCATGTATATCACAATTATTATATCTCAACCTTAATTTGACTATAATTGTTTTTACGTCCTTTTATATATAACATTCAAAATCTAGAATAGGATTATATAACATTCCATTAAATCATCCTAAAATCATCCAATCACAATACATCTTTATAACATAGTCTAGATAAAGCTTTTAAACCTCCTCTCATAATCTCTATATTGTTTATATAAAATTTCATATTATCAAATGATATATCTATATGTATTACCGTTATTAATCATTATTTACCTATAGCTATTGTCGCTTCATTTTATACATACTACTAGGAAACTAAATTTAGCTTAATTTTTATTATACATTTTCATTGCATCAACCTGTATCCCTCCAGCAATAGTACAATCTTATATCTCTTGCCATTTGCTGCATTAATGTACTAGTTACTTTCTTAATAAATCTTATATAAACCTCCCTTGGCAACATGCTGTTCCTTTCGTATCTCACAAAAGCTTGAAATCCAATATCTGCTCTTTCCATCAGCTTATCTTTAGTTATCACTAGTGCTTCTATCAAGATTTCTCTCCTTATCTCTGTCAATTTTTCTCTCTTTTGTTCTTCTGTGCTTTGAAGTCTGGGGTAGAATTCCAATCCATCCATCGCCCCTTTCCATATTCCGCTCTTGCCATTACCAACCACACTCACTTTGTGTCAGTATCCAGTTTTCTTATCTCTTTGCTCATTTTTTTCCTTCCATCTTTTGAACTCTGTCCTCCACTTTCTTCATTTGGTAAACATCCTCAGTTTCTCCATCCGATTTTTCTGTTTTGTATTCCATATTCTCCAAATTCTTTTCAATTCTCTCTGTCATAACTAATAGATTTTGAATTTCAAACAATCATTTGCAATGTTACAGTTTCTTTTTCTTGCTGGGCCATTCTCTCAATTTTGCAGATCTGCCACTATAGGGTTCAAGGCTAAACTTCAAAGAGGTTCATTTATTATCTTTCAAGTCAAAATGTTGTCTTCTCTCCAAAAGCTAGTGATAAAATTTCCAAAAGGCACCTGTATAAACAACTTGTGCACTTTCCACTATCACTGTCAGTAAACAAGCTGAAAGAACCTTGAATCTCAAATGATCAAAGAGAAAGAAGAAAAAACAATGTATCCAGCCTCCCGCCTCTAAGTGGCAGTGTAACTGCTTTTCCTCCTGTTGTTACAACCCTCTTTAATCCTTCTTATTTTCTTCTTTAGATTCCAAGCTTAAGAGAGAAAAAAAAACCTTAAATGGAGATCAAAAACAATCAAATCAATCAATCAATCAAATCAAGCATTATAAAAAAAGGAGAATTTGAACCCATAGGTATAAGCAAGTGAAAAAAGAAGAAAAAAGTAATCCATTCAGTTTAAAAAATAGGGAGCCCCTGCAAAAGTTCCATCCGCGAAAAAAAAAGAAATTAGAAATTGGATAACACACTAAGTTCAATGCAGATCAATCTCACCACCTAGTCTTTTGTCTTCAATCTTAACTTAATTTTTTTTCTTGGGTAGTCTCTTCTTCTAGTAATAAAATTTCCTCACCAATTCGACACACTTTCTCTTTCCGCTTTCTTCCCATTCCGGAGCTGTCCCAACTTCAGCAGCTTCATTAGCTGCGTTTCTGTCGTTGGAAAAAAAGGCTATTCCTGGATCTTTCAGGGACATGGCGATGTCCCTGAGATCAGCAAGAGGTACCCTTCTCAATCACCATCTCTGCAGGACAGTTTAAGTCTGAATGGACCGTCCAGCGGCAGGAATTCAACTGCGATCTCGGAGCATCAAGATCGCACGTTGTACTGTCACGACGTCAGCTCTCTTCCATCATGATTCTATGACTCTGATGTCACCGGATGTGTGCATTAAATCTAAGTATTTAATCTCCCATTAAACTCACCAGCTCTTCCTTCAGCAAGTACGGTATATGTAACTGTTCCATTTTTTCACATGTTAAATTATCCAAATGTTTAGCATATGTTGCCATGTGATAAATTCTGGATTAAAGGTGAGTGCTTTATTAGCATCATAATCTTAGCATAGTCAGTGTTTTACTGTGGTAGGAAGAAGGAAAGTCCACTTTCCCTTTCCTTGTCTATATGCAGAAGCCACCCATCCTGAAAGCCATCTTTTACTTGTCTTTTATCTTCTTCAGGACAACGCAATGAGGAAAAGCAATAGGAGTGCTACAGCTGACCAGTGTTATTTTCTTAATTATCAACAGTTATCAAGATCAAAGAATATAAAGGATCCAGAAGAAAAAGTGTCTTCCCAATAGTATATCTATACCTGATATAAGGTTTCAAAACACGAGAAGTATAGGGACTGATAATGCTATGATCAGTCGTATCTTCAGAGCCTACAAGTCGGCACCAAAATGTTGTAGTTCTATGTTGAAACTCTTTCGCAGCAGAAACTTTAGTCTGTAAAACAAAATTAAGAAATAACTGAGTTACAGAAATAATCAGGAAATAAAATCAGTGATATGGCTAGTACCAATGATTAATCAGATATGGCAGATGTATATGATGACATCTAATGTTAAGCAGAACAAAGAAAATTTTAATATACCAAGATGATATAGATATCCAAAATAGCAAGAAGTTGCATGCATCCTAGAGAAAACATCTACTAAATAAGTGGTCATGCATATAAAATCGAATTGCTTATCTTACTTTGAAGCCCATACTGGGCATAAAAAAACGATAAGTAAAAATTCTGAATTGGTGACACTGCAGGGATATGTATTTATGACAGTTGCAGTGTCCAGGGAACACGTGATCACCTTTTGCAACTTTCTGACAAGCAAAGTCAATGGGAAAGCCGTTGTTAGTAAGAACCATGTTACTAACTTAACAACTGCAGTGATTCAGTTAACAACTGTGGTAAGAAACATTGTAAAATGAGCAAAACACATTTTACAATTATCTTGCTGAGCAATGGAAATTTGGGGCTTGTAGGGGTAGCTGGTGAAATATTTTAAGGGAGATTCAGGTTAATGTCAGGGTTCCAAATAATATCCAAAATTAAATCAGAGTCCAAAGCAAAGCATTGCTCAAAGTTCTAATTTATTAAGAGAGTCATGTTGGCACATCTGTGAAAACCCGAATCTGGGCACGGGGGCTGGGAGGAGTGCTGACTCCCATCACTGACCTGACCCGGGTCAGCGAAAAATATCAGCAAAGATGAAGATGAGAGCCTTTGAGAATGGAAGCAGAGGACAAGTCGCTTCTCTGCAAATCTTCCAAACTGTAAAGGAATTTGTGGAGGAGTAAATTTGGACATTTATAGCATCTGGAAATATGCGGTCACAACCGGAGGGGGTTGAAAAGGCTATTTCAACACATGTCTGGAGAGGGCAAGAACCCAGTAGCTGACCAGATGATTGGAGACTCCCAGACCAACTTGTGCAGCCAAATGTGAGTGAATACTCCCCCTCCTTCCCTAGCAAAGGCTCTGCAATGTACTGGAATGGAGACTTTTACTCCTTCCACACAGCGGCAAGTGAAATGACCCATTACTCTGCAGCTGAGCCACAGACAGATCCCCCATCAACATGGGGAAATCAATCCAGGCAGCTTCATCACTGGAGGCCTTCACAAAGAGATTGGTCTGCCATTTGGAACAATAGGAAACAAACCAGACGCTTTGGCATCAGCAGATGCCAAGAGAGCATTGAAGATGACATTAGAAATCTTGAAGCCAATTTTCAACAGATAATGTAGCAAATGCAGATCCTGAGTCAACAAGGCATTCCCCTGCAACTGCAACACCTGCTCCACTAGCCCAAGCACAACTGCCGGTTCCTGCCCTGCTTATCCCCAAGTCTCCTGACTGTCTATTGCTGAGATTCATAGTTGAGTCTAATAAAATGAGAACATTCTTAGCACAGTATGTCGTGTTCATCAACACCAAACCTAGGAAGTTTCTGATAAGACAGATCAAGAGTCTCTTTTATCCTCATGCTTTTAATTAACTCCGGTGCCAAATGGACCCTTCCATTCATCAAAACCAATGACCCCATCCTGGATAGTTACTCAAACTTCCTCACTAGATTTAGAGAGCAATTTGGACCCTATTCAAATAGAAACTGCCAAACCACACATCTTCCAACTCCACCAAGGCAACAACTCTGTCAGAACTTATGTTGAAGATTTCAAGATCACTGCAGCGGATCTGGATTGGAATGAGAAAACCTTACAGGCACAATTCCAAAATGGGACTCAACAAATCCATAATGACACAACTGATAAAACAAGATATTCCCCAGGTTGTACAAGATAGCTGCTGTTAACAGCGGAGTCTTAAAATCATTTTTCGGCAGCCCCAGCCAACTACTTCCAAACCTGATTCCATCACTTCCCCTAGCTTCCCTGTCCTTTTGATTTGGATCCTGAAGAGCCAATGCAAATTGGAACCATCAGACAAAATTCCAGGAGCAGAACGGCAAAGGTGCAAACAACTAGCCCTTTGTTTCTATTGAGAGCCTGGCCACATCATCAAAAATTGTCCTAGCAAAACCATCCAGGAGAGATAACAGACAGCGCAACAATGTCTCCATTACTCACCATCTGGACAACAAGCCCCTCCCCTTTCATGAGCTCCTGGGGGAGCTACCCAAAGCACTGAATGGTTAATTATCTCCACTCAGGTACATTAATAAAATTTGATCCAACCCTGATACTTCCCAGTGGTCCCTGTTTCGATAGATTCTGGCTCAACCTCTGACTTCATAAGCCTAGCCACAGTTCATAAACTTATGATACCTACAGTTCCCGAAGTCTCAATTGCCAGTGATAACTATTGATGGCCAAATTTTAAAAGCAGGCTCCATTACTCATCTACAGTGCCTTTGAAGTTTAAATTAGTGTTTAAAAGAGTTAACCCTTTTCATAGCAGATTACACAGATCTTCCAATAGTGCTGGGAACCTACAACAGGACCCCACTATAAAGTGGAAAAACCAGTCTATTGCTTTGAAAATCCTGAATGCCTTTCTAACTGTGATCAGCCCTCCAAAGCCTCCTACACGCCCCCCTTAACGAAAAAGATGACCAATCTATAAAGTAAATATGCAGATTTCATTGATATGTTAGGAAAGAAGGAAGCTTCGGCCTTCCCTCCACAAAGACTGTGATTGTGCCATAAACCTGGTCCCTGGTGCCAAAATTCACAAGAGACAATACCAAATGTTTACTATAGAATTTGAGACTTTAAAACAATATTTGGACTCTAATTTGAAAAAGGAATTCATAAGTCCTTCTCAGTCTCCTGCCTTGGCTCTCACTTTCTTTGTACCCAAGAAGCAAGACCCTAGTGCCGTGATGGCAAACCTATGGCACGTGTGCCAGAGGTGGCACCCAGAGCCCTCTCAGTGGGCACACGGGCCATTGCCAGTTGCTCTTCTGGTTTCCAGCATGCACATACGTGCCAGCCAGCTGGTCTTCGCAGGCACCAGAGCACCGGAAAACGGCCTGAAAACAGCCAAAACTGCCCCAAAAATGGAGTGTTTTTCAAGCCAGTTTTCAGGCTGTTTTTTTGGGCCATTTTGAGGCTGTTTTTCAGGCCATTTTTCGGAGCACCCAGCCTGTTTTTCAGCCAGCTGCTGTTCCAATTTCTTGCACATACATACGTGCCAGCCAACTGGTCTTCATTGGAAAACAGCCTGAAAAGTGGCCAAAACCAGCCAAAAAACAGGCATGTGCACACCGGCCAGCTGGTTTTCGGGTTTCCAGCACTCCAGTGACACATGCACATGCATGCATGCGTGTTCCAGTTTGGGCACTCTGTGCCGAAAGGTTCACCAATCCTACCCTAGTGGGCCTAATAACTGTGAGAAACCTCCAGTGACAGTGGTCCATGATTACAGGGATTTAAATGCAGTCACAGTAAGAGACCATTATCTACTGTCATTAATTCCAGACCTATTAGATAGGCTAAAGAAAGCAAGTATCTTTACAAGAAATACTTATCACCTTATTCTAATAAAAGAAGGCCATGAATACTTAACCACCTTTGGCACTAGATAGGGCAACTTCAAACAATCACTACACATCTACAGAAATGCATAAAATCAAGTCTCCTTGAATGTTAACATATGGGTTAATATAAAAGGAAGGGACATTCAATGGTATTGTATGATCAATTCTAATTCACTTTATTACCGTCATAGACCAGGGAACAGAACAAATAAAAATACTCAGTAAATATAAAATTAAAAGTTCTAGTATAAAATAATAACTAACTAAAATATATGATAAAAGCCAGTCTGTCAATTATACATGGTCTAACTACTAAAATTACAATCCATAAACTGTGTGGCCTGTTATCAGTTTAATACTAAAAGGGAAAAGAATAAGCAGTGCATAGGATTTGCCACATTTGTTATATAACGTAACTATGGTAGATATGTGTTTCCGATGAATCCCCAGTGCTGCTGCGCAGAACCTAGCCACCTGCACTGTAGTTAAGCAGCCACTAGAAATAAGCAATGCCGGAATGGCCAGGATACCTAGCAATTATTGTCAGAATATGTTTTTTCCCCGAATCTCTGGGTAAAAGGAACATCAAAGGAGTATGTGACCAACAATCTCCACCTCTCCTGAGCCACAGGAACAGAGTCTTTCAGTTAACACATCTTAGTATGCCAAAAAATTGGGGGAAGGGAGCAGGACATAGAACATGGCCCCAGATATCAAGAGATCTGCATGAGAACCAAGGACACTTCAGCAGGTGTTTACAAAAGCCTGACAACACAACAATATCCGGAGAATGTATTGGACAATGTGACATGAGCTAATTGGGGGGTGGAAAAATGTGAACTTTAACTATGGGGCTTAGCACAGGAAAGAGCTAAATCTGATTTTGCCTTCAACCGTGCCGAAGTGACGTATTCAATAAAGTTTTGCATATGAAGAGTATTGGATCATCTCGGTGTTGGTTGCTTTGGTCAGTCAGAACCTTGATATTAAACCAGATTAAACCAGCCGAAAGTTGGGACCTAAGTATATGAGGCCTTTTCCTATTGTGAGGTTGATCAACCCTGTTATGGCAGAGTTAAAGCTGCCCAAGATGCACCCAGTTTTCCATTGCAGTTTGTTGAAGCCAGTCCAGGGCTGTAACTTAAGGCCTGTAGGAAAAGAAGTCCCTGGATTAACTATCATGGGAGGAGAGAAACATTACAAAGTAAAACTGATCCTGGATTCCAGATATTACAAAGGAAAATTGCAATACCTAGTGTAGCGGAAGAGGTCCATTTGACATTTGGAGACGTAGTAGACAAACATTTAAGTAACAGCCAGCAATGTGCTGCAAAAAAGCCAATGCTTTTTTGGCTGCATTAAGATCAGAATCAGGATCATTTGATTTGATTTGATTTTATTGACATTTGTAGGCCGCCCTTTTCCCTGAGGGGACTCAGGGCGGCTCACATAAAATCAGGGAAGGGGAAATGCAGACAATAACAAAGACACATATAATAAAAACAGTAACCAACATGCATTCATCATTCGGGAGGGGCAACTATCTTCATCCCCAGGCCTGACGGGCTAGCCAGTTCTTCAAGGCTGTGCGGAAGGCCTGGACGGTGGTGAGGGTACGAATCTCCACGGGGAGTTCGTTCCAAAGGGTCGGGGCGACTACTGAGAAGGCCCTCCTCCTTGTAGTTGCCAGCCGACACTGGCTGGCCGATGGGATACGGAGGAGGCCCAGTCTGTGTGATCTTATTGGTCGCAGGGAGGTGATTGGCAGAAGGCGGTCTCTCAAGTATCCAGATCCACTACCATGTAGGGCTTTATGGGTGATTAACAGCACCTTGAAGCGCATCCGGAAATCGACAGGTAGCCAGCGCAGCTCGCGGAGGATAGGTGTAATGTGGGTGAACCGCGGTGCACCCACAATCACTCGCGCGGCTGCGTTCTGTACCAGCTGAAGACGCCGGATGCTCTTCAAGGGCAGCCCCATGTAGAGCACATTGCAGTATTCCAGCCTAGAGGTCACGAGGGCCCGAGTGACTGTTGTGAGTGCCTCCCGATTCAGGTAGGGTCGCAACTGGCGCACCAGGCGAACCTGGGCGAATGCCCCCCTAGCCACAGCCGTCAAATGGTGGTCGAACGATAGCTGTGGATCTAGGAGGACTCCCAAGTTGCGGACCCTCTCTGAGGGGTATAGAATTTGACCCCCCAGCCTGAGAGATGGAATATTGGTGGAATCCTTGGGAGGGAAACACAACAGCCACTCGGTCTTTTCTGGGTTGAGCACAAGCTTGTTAGCCCTCATCCAGTCCATAACCGCCTCCAGGCCCCGGCTCATCACGTCTGCCGCTTCATTGAGTTGGCACGGGGCGGACAGATACAGTTGAGTATCGTCCGCATATTGATGGTATCTGATCCCGTGCCTGCAGATGATCTCTCCCAGCGGTTTCATGTAGATGTTGAATAGTAGGGGGGATAAGACCGAACCCTGAGGCACCCCATATGTTAGGGGCCTAGGGGATGATCTCTGCCCCCCCACTAACACCGACTGCGACCTGTCCGAGAGGTAGGAAGAGAACCACCGCAGCACGGTGCCTCCCACTCCCACCCCTCGCAGTCGTCGCAGAAGGATACCATGGTCGATGGTATCGAAAGCCGCTGAGAGGTCTAGGAGAACCAGGATGGAGGGGAATCCTCCATCTCTGGCTCTCCAGAGATCATCAGTCAATGCGACCAAAGCGGTTTCTGTGCTGTAACCGGGTCTGAAGCCTGACTGGAAGGGGTCGAGATAGTTTGCTTCCTCCAAGGACCGCTGGAGCTGAAAGGCCACCACTTTCTCAACAACCTTCCCAAGGAAGGGAAGGTTGGAGACTGGACGATAGTTATTAAGGACAGCTGGATCCAAAGATGGCTTCTTTAGGAGGGGTCTCACCACCGCCGCTTTCAGTGCGGCGGGGAAGTTCCCCTCCCGAAGAGAGGCGGTCACGACCGCCTGGATCCAGCCTCGTGTCACCTCACTGCTGCTGGTAACCAGCCATGAGGGACACGGGTCCAGTACGCAGGTGGAGGCACTCACAGCCCTCATGGCCTTGTCCACATCCCCGGGGGTAACATCCTGAAACTCAACCCAGAGATGTTCCATCTGATCCTCTTGTGCCTCGGCTGGAACTGCAGGGGTGGAGTCCAAGTCCGACCGAAACCGAGCAATTTTGTCCGCTAAGAATTGGGCATAATCCTCAGCTCTGCCCTGCAAGGGTTCCCCCGCCTCCCTTTTGTTTAATAGGGAGCGGGTTATCTTAAACAGGGCGGCTGGGCGGGACTCAGCGGACGCAACCAAGGTGGCTATGTGGGATCTTTTCGCTGCCCTAAGCGCTCTGGTGTATTCCTTGGTGCAGGTGGTTACCATTGCTCGGTTCGATTCGGACTTATTGGACCTCCATCGGTGCTCTAGGCATCTCCTCCGGCGCTTCATCTCCCGGAGTTCCTCGGTGAACCAAGGGGGTCTCCGGGATCCGCCGCCTCGGAGGGGCCGTAGTGGCGCAATCCGGTCGAGGGCCTCTGATGCTGCCGAATGCCAGGCAGCAGCCAAAGTCTCTACCGAATTGTGGGTGAAAGAATCAGGAATGACTCCAAGTTCCGTCTGGAACCTTAATGGTTCCATGAGTCGCCTGGGGCGGAACCACCTGGTCGGTTCCTCCTCCCTACAGTGGGGGTTTGGTCTCTGGAAGTCGAGCCTCAGTAGGCAATGGTCTGACCACGACAGGGGTATGATGTCGTTACCCCTCAGACCAAGATCACAAATCCACTGCTCCGAGAGGAATACGAGGTCGAGCATGTGACCTGCCGAATGGGTTGGGCCCCGAATTACTTGGGTCAAGCCCATGGCTGTCATGGAAGCCATGAACTCCTGCGCCCCATCAGAGTTTTCACCGAGCGAAGGCAAATTAAAGTCCCCCAGGACCATCAACCTAGGGAACTCAATTGCCAGCTCGGCTACCGACTCGAGGAGCGAGGGGAGGGCTGCTGCAACGCTGTTGGGAGGCAGGTACGTTAACAGCAAACCCACTTGACCCTTGAGGTCCAACTTTATCAGCAGAGACTCACACCCGACAAGCTCCGGAGCAGGGACCCTACGAGGAACTAACGACTCCCGGATGACAGCGGCCACACCCCCACCCCTTCCCTGGGCTCTCGGCTGGTGCAGTACCTGAAATCCTTCTGGGCACAGTTCTACAAGGGGGACTCCTCCCTCTGGGCCCAGCCAGGTTTCAGTAATACATGCCAGGTCTGCCCTCTCGTCTAAAATTAAGTCCCGGACGAGAGGAGCTTTATGTACCACAGACCTGGCATTTAACGACAGCAGCCTGAGTCCAGGGTCCTGATTACTTGCGCCATCTGGTCTCGGAGTGGGACTCACAGGGCCGGAAGGAGGGATCTCTGTAATGTAGCGAACCCTCCTTCCCCGGTAATGGCCTGCCCTGAAGTCCCCGCCGTATCTGCCCCTCCCTGTTACGACCGTAATACCCCGACCCTCTCCCGTGTCTCTAGTTCCCTCAACCACCCCCATGGCCCCCGCTTCTCCCGGCAGGTCCTCCGAATCAGACATACTCATTCATTCACCCAAGCAGTCCCCACAGAAAGTTAAAACACATAAAAATACAATGATAATGAATAATAAAAGTGGGATCATTCACTCAAGCACATACAATCCCATGCACTCATCATACCAGATAAAAATTGCGCGGTTATCATGTGAAGTGTACCGCTTTATAATGTCTTGATAAGACCACATGTGGAATATTGTGTCCAGTTTTGGTCTCCACAATATAAAAAAGATGTTGAGACTCTGGAAAGAGTACGGAGAAGAGCAACCAAGATTATAAAGGGATCAGAGGCTAAAACATATGAAGAAAGATTGCAGGAATTGGGTATTTCTAGTCTAGTGAAAAAAAGGACCAGGATGACATGATAGCAATAGTTCAATATTTGCCACTAAGAAGTGGGGTGGGGGGGTGTCAATCAATTTTCTAAAGCACCAGAATGCAGAATAATTAATCAAGGAGAATTTGATTTAAAATTGATCAAATTGATTAAAACTAATCAAGGAGAAAACCAATCCAGAACTAAGGAGAAATTCCCTGACAATGAAAATTAACTAGTGGAATGGCTTGCCTTCAGAAGTTGTGGATGCTACATCATTGGAGATTTTTAAGAAACAGAGAGCCATTTGTCCAGAATGGTATAGGGACTCTTGCTTGTAAGGGGTGATTGGACTAGAAGACCTTTGTTATTGTTGTTAAGCATTATTGGTCCATCCTATTTATAGGGATGTTACAACAGATGATAATTTATTATTTGTTCCTTCAAGTCAGTCTTGTCTCCTGCCATTGAGTTCACAATGTTTTCTTGGCAATGTTTTTCCCCAAAATGGTAGTCCCTACTAGGACTGAGAGCGTGATTGGCTCAATCTCATTCAAATGGTTCTGTGCCTAAGATGGGACTAAATTCACCAATTCTCAGTTTGTAAGACAGTGCCTTTAACCATGGCACCAAATTGTCTCCAAGTGGATTCTCATACATGTTGAATTATAGATAATAACTTAATAAAAGACAGAAATTTTGAGCCTACTGCTCAGCCCTCATAGGTTGTTGTTAAGAAACAGGGGGAGATTTCAAAAGGTAAGTTCCTAAGAGAAAAGTGAGATAAGGTATATTAGTTTATGATAACGATAGTGATAGTAACAACAGAAAAACAGGAACCTGATATCGATCCAAGATTCGGAAAACCTGGCAAGAAGTTTTGTATACTGCAGAATCTGATGGCAGATAGGCGGCAAGTCTTTCCTTAGTTCCATAAAACTGTTCAACCAAGATAAGAGCAGAATTCACAATATCGTCCAAGTTAAAAAGGGGAAGACCTCTCTCTCGTTTCATCTTTCGGACTATCAGCTTGCGCTTCAGCCGCCGAGCCTCAGGAGTCATGTCTGCTGCATTTAGACAGGCCTCCAAGTTCCTCAAAAGAAGTTTTTCTTCATATATACCAATAGAAGTGTATTTAGACTGAGAATTCTTATGAGCCTGCTGGGTCTTCCGCTTGTTTAGACCTTGCTCTTGAAAGAAGGCATGTCTACTATGATTTTCCACATCATTGACTAGCCTCTCTGCTCTTCCTTCTTCACATATCAGCTCTTGTTTAATCTGATCAGACAGCTTCATTTTCTTTTGGATCATTGTCCCTGATGCACCGGATGGAGGGATGTATTCTATTCCTGGGTCTATCATACCATCCATCTCTTCATCATCTATAAACAAAACAAAATGCCCGAGAAACACTGTAATATTGTAACCAAATACGTTTTCTGCAGATAGTAAATGTTTATACCTAAGAAATTCTGAAAATATGTCAACTTTGATTTATTTTCCTTACAAAGTGTGAGATAAAATCAATATCCCAATTTTTACAAAACAGAAAACTAAAATACAAGTAGTCCTCGACTTACTACAGTTTGTTTAGTGATGATTTGAAGTTACAACGGCACTGAAAAAGTTACTTATGACCATTTTTCATACAACCATCGCAGCATGCCCATAAAGAGCCGAGGTGGCACAGTGGGTAGAGTGCAGTACTGCAGGCCACTTCAGCTGACTGTTATCTGCAGTTCAGCTGTTCAAATCTCACCGGCTCAGGGTTGACTCAGCCTTCCATCCTTCCGAGGTGGGTAAAATGAGGACCCAGACTGTGGGGGCGATATGCTGACTCTGAAAACCGCTTAGAGGGGGCTGAAAGCCCTATGAAGCAGTATATAAGTCTAACTGCTATTGCTATCACATGATCAAAATTTAGACAGTTGGCAACTGAGTCACCTTTTTGATGGTTGCAGTGTCCCATGATTATGTGACCTTCTGACAAGCAAAGTCAATGGGGAAATGAGATTCACTTAACAACCCTCTGACTAGCTTCACAACTGCAGTAATTCACTTAATAGGAGTGACAAGAAAGGTCACAAAATTTGGGGCTCAATTGTGTCATTAGTCAATGATTACCTGTACAACTTTCTATAAATCAGTAGTATTTATATTGGTTGAAAAATTAAACAACCCTACAACTAAGGATAGTTTTATTCATATCGGATTACTACTTTCTAAATATAATGAAATTTCTTCCAATTACCCTCATTTGTATAAATGTTATTCCGAATAGAAATGTGGAAAACACACACAGAGAAAATGTGTCTGTATATATGCATGAGAGAAAATGAGAAACAGAGGTCTGCCATTTCAACCTAGTCTTGATGATAATCTGTAGCATTTCCAAGGGTACTCCAATGTACATCTGTCTATCTTAATTGCTACCCATACTATTTTCCTATCTCTCTAGTATAATAGTTTACTTCTAAGTCCTATCATGCACTCATATTAAATGCTTCAAAAATGTGATTTGCTGTTTTTCATCTCAAGAGAGCAGTCAGTTTAGTGTATTTGGTCCAGGACAAATAAGCTTCTTGCAGTCCTTGGTATTGTTAGTAATTATCTACATTGCCATAATATAGAGGCATATATCTTCTTTCCTTTATTCATTCCTTGTGTTCAGCTTTCAATAGCTGAACATTTTTTCCATATTAATCCTGGAAAAGAAAATATTAGTATGATTTGTAAGTCACAGAGACATTCTTCCCCTTCATGGCCCTGTCTCAGTTTATTACTTTCCTATTTAAACTTACTTTACTTTACTTCCTGAGCACATGATTCAGCTTTATGTAATTTTGAAACCAAAAAGCAAAGCTATCCATGCCCTATCAACTTTGAGATGATTAAGCAGACTAGCTAATATTTGTCTCTGCTGTTTAAATATTGTTATTATATTTAATTATGCTCTGTTCCCCTGGATGGATAGATAATGTCCATTTTCCACATCTCAACACAGGGAAAGTGTGCATAGGCACACCTAATGAATATTATCATAAGGTATCATTTTTCTTTTTCTAATCAAATATGTACACTGAATTTTGAAGCTGTCAAACCACTTATTACTAATATTAATGCTGCTCAATCGCTTCAAAATGAGATTGGTGGCAAATAAACTTAATAAATAATAATAATAAATTACACTTCTGTCTATATAAATGTATTTCTGGGCAAAGTATAATTATCATGTTTAACATCTTTAAATTCTTAAGACTACCAATCTATTTAGATACATTTCCAAATTGTGGGCTTTTTAAAATTATTCAATGCCTCCTTTTGTATATTAATTGTGGTTTTATTTATTTATGTGTCTTAATAAAAAAGGAAAGAAAAAAAATGAATTAATATTTGCTATGTTACACATTAATTGTTTGTTTATTTGGATACTGTTTTATTTTCTCAAGTGCTGCAACCATGAAAATTATATATTCTTTGTCCTATACCCATTCTTAATAAATGTTACATATCTCAGTATATAACCACAGTCATAATACGTTTGTGCAAATGAATCTAATAAAAATGATCACATAAGGAAACTTAAAAATTGCTTTTACCATGAAAAAGGGCCTGAGGTGGCATTATATCTGGAATAAGATCAGCTTCTGAAAGCAGACTAGGTGTAGCTGAATGTGACGCTGGAGTTCCCGGAGCAGAAAAATCCAGAGAGGGAGAAGGAGATGGACTGGTCAAAGGTGTTTGATCAGAAGAACTGAGGGAGGAAAAATCAACCACCTCCCCCTTTTCAAGCATAATGTCTGAATGCCTGTTTCGACTGGTGAATTTGACCGGTGTAGAGGATGTACTCCTGTCCATGAAGCCAGCTGCTTCTTTCTGAGCTCTCCTTATTTCTTTGGCTTCTTGAGTGCGAGACCGCTTCTCCTTCAGCTCCATAGCAGATTCTACTGGATTGCGGCTCACTCGCTTTCTAAGCCCCTCCACTGTAATGATTGGATCTATAGAGAGTTTTGAACCTGCCGGAAAACAAGCAATTAGTTTCCATAATCATAATATCAGCATTACAATGCTGATTATAGCTGATTACATTACAAGTATTTTAAAAATTCATAGCAAGTTTAGATACTTATATGCTTGCATATTTTAAATCAAAGTGTGCAATATTTTGTTGGTTGTAAGTCTGATATTTAATAATGTGTAGAAGAGTACCAAGAAAAGAATGGTTGCAGTGAAGGTGCAAAGTGAATGAGACCAGGTATATGTGTGAGGTTAGCCATTCCTGGATATATTTTTTATATGGTTAACTGCATTAAATATATTTTAGGATTTCACTATATTTTTTTTCCTATATGAAAATGAAGATAAAATTAATTAACTAATGCAGACAGAAGGCAATCTAAGGCCGTGATGGTGAATCTATGGCACGCGTGACATGCAGAGCCCTCTCTTTGGGTAAGTGCCATCACCAGCTGTTCTTCTGGTTTCTGGCATGTTGGCCAACACCGCATGCACACTGGCCAGCTGGTCTTCGAGTTTCGCTCAGTTTGGGCACTCGGTGCCAAAAAGGTTAACCATCACTGAAAATGTTCACAGTAAGGGGGAAAAGTGGTTCTGTGGAAATGTGATTCTAGCATTACAGGTTATTCATCACTGTTTTACTAGTAACTTATAAGAGAAAAAAACATATAGAAGATGCTAGGAAGAATTATGAAAACAGAAGAAAAACAAAGATATAAAGAAAGAAAGACAAGTGGAATCACTGAATAGATTGTGAGATGAACCTGAAGAAATGAAATGAAGAAAGTCAGGTTGGTAGCATAAACAAGTAAGCACTAACTCTTCACCTCCAAAGCCTATTTTGTCTCAAGCATAAATCTAACTGATATTAAGAATGAAAAATGTATTTTAAGTATCTGGCTGACCAACCACATAGTGGGATACCACTAGGTTCTGTCTTAGGCCCAGTAATCTTCAATATCTTTATAAATGATTCAGATAAGGGGATTGAAGGGTAACTCATCAAATTTGCAAACAACAACAAACTGTGGAAATAGGCTCGAGATCCAGAAGAATCTTGACATTTGAATACTTGGAATACCCTTGGAACTTAAAAAGCGACTAGACAGCCACTTGCCTGAAATGGTATAGGATCTCTTGCTCAAGCTCGTATGTTCTACTGCATCCAGCTTTGACTACAACAAAAAAGAATGTTGATTTTCTAGAATAGACTTGGGCATTTTGTAGTCTTCAATGGTTCCTGTCTGGCCTGTGTCATCGTTGGGGTATCAGCATTGGAGTGGGGGGGGTGTTGGCAGAGTACAGGGCATCAGCAGAGGGTAGAGTGGCAGCGCTCTGCAACAATACCAGCATCTCACATAGCCCCTTTGAAAAATTAATTGCTAATCCTTGCTCTAGAAAAAGTGCAGAGATGAGCAACAAAGATGAGTAGGAACAGGAGACTAAATCATATGAAGAACACTTGCAGGAATCTAGAATCTAGTAAGAATGAAAAGATAAGGAAACTTAAAAATAGCTTTTACCACAACAAAGGTGGCATTATATCTGGAATTATATCTGCCTACTCCAGGGGTGTCAAACTCAATTTCATTGAGGGCCACATCAGCATTATGGTTGCCCTCAAAGGGCAGTAGCTGGGTCACCGTGACTCGGTGGGTGTGACTGGGAGGGTATGGCCGGTTCAATGTCGCTCACTGGGCACAGCTGACTCAGAATGGCTGGGTCAGAATGAAACAAGACGCACCGGCTAACCTGATGGGGCAATTCGGTGCCCCACAAGCTCCTCACCTCCCCAAACTGCTGGCTTCTCTGGTGACAGTGAGGGGCTGCCCCCACCGCCTCAGTTCCACCCCCTGGGCACACGCACAGGAAGTGGAGAGAGCACAGGAGTTAGCATTCCCAGTGACTGTCTTGCCCCACAGGCTGACCACATTCTGAGTGCTTCCCTTTCACCAGGATGCCAGCCCCACATGCTTGCCGCCTTCTATGCGCACACCCCTGGGGTGGGTCAGGGCCAAGGCTCTGATGTCTTGATGTCTCAAGGGCGGCCCTGCGGACCACATCTAACCACATCAGGGCCGGATCTGGTCCATGGGCTTTGTATTTGACATGTCTGTTCTAGTCTAACAAAAAGAAGGAGTGGGGTGACCTGATAGTAGTCTTTCAATATTTGAGGGGCTGTCAGAGAATAGTGGGTTGACCTCCAAAGGATCCGAGGGTAGGACAAAAAGTAATAGATGGAAGTTCATCAGAGATATCCAACTATTAATTAATTATCAGTGGAATGGCTAACCTCCAGAATTTGTGGATACTCCATCACAGGAGGTTTTAAAAAAGAGATTGGACAACAATTTGCCTGAATGATATAGGGTCTCCTGACTGAGCAGAGAGTTGGACTAAAAGATCTCCAAGGTCACTTCAAACCGCATTATTCTGTACAGGTAGTCCTCAACTTACGACCACAATTGAGCTCAAAATTTCTGCTGCTAAGGAAGACAATTGTAAAATTGCCCAATTTTACAATCTTTCTTGCCACAGGTGTTAAATGAATAACTGCAGTGTTGAGTTAGCAACACAGTTGTAAAGTGAATCTGGCTTCCCCATTGACTTTGCTTGTCATAAAGTTGCAAAAGATGATCACATGAACTTGGAACACTGCAACCATCATAAATATGAACTAGTTGCCAATTTTGATCACATGGGAATGCTGCATAAGTGTGAAAAAGTCATAAGTCACTTTTTTTCAGTGCCATTGTAACTTCGAATTAACTGCTATAAGTTGAGGATTACCTGTATTTGGTTTCTTTTATTTTGTGATGCATAAAATTTACTCTCAATTAATTTTTCAAAGTTTGCACACATTCCCTTTCCATTCCCTTGAATCTTGAAATACACAGATTTATATGCAGTTCATTTAGCCCTACCTTTTGCTTTTAGAGAAGACACAGAAAGTTTCTCTCCTTCAGGCTTCATTATAGGGGGCCTATTATGAACAAGTTTCCACCATCCTGGTTCTCCGAATTCCTGAGCCCCAGAGCGAAAATACAAAGGGCTTCCCACAGAAAGGCAACCAGCAACAGTGCTCCACCATGTAGATGTCTTCTTTCTAAACAATTAATGGGAATAAGTAATTTAGCATTAGGATTTTTAGATAACACCTTTAATATCTATAACACAAAGCTATAAACTACAGGCATTATTCAATATCCTTGTTTAATGTTCATTGACCATTCAAAGTCATGACGGTACTAAACAAGTGGTATTCACAACTGGGCCTCAATGTTCCAATTGGCCCAGAATCCCCAGTCATGTCACTGCAATCTGAGTGCTTGACAACTATTTGCAGCTAAGGTTGCAAATAGTCTGCTGTCTTCCTACACAGTCAATGTGGAAGCTTGAAAGGAAGTGTGCAAGTTGTTTTTGTGAGTTGTTTGCATCCTTGTAGCTGTTTCTCTTGAGGAGTTTGGCTATAGTATGCACAAGTTCCCAGGGAATCATTCCTATGGATCTTCTACTTCACAGCATGTGTGCCCATAGAATGCTGACAATTTCTTGCTGGCTGCCAATAAGCAAAATCAGTGTAGAAACTGACAGGAAGTTGCAAGTCAAAAGCAACCCACAGGCGTCTAGTGGATAGGTAAGTGACTACTGCATTGCGATGTATGATGGGGCCAGGGGTAGCTGCTACCAGGTGAGGATGTGCAGGTGGCTGCCACTAGATGGGAATTCCCTGCTTAATGACAACAATAGGGACTGCAGGGTATGCCATCACTAACCAACGCAGTCATGTGAGATCACACTTTATGACTGCAGTGATTAGGAACAGAAATTCCAATCCCAATAACAATCATTAATCAATTGTAATAGCTATTTCTGTTGTCTTCTAGTTCATGTGTACCTTCAGATCAAAATTGACATGTGAAGTTTACTTCTATAGCAGTGATAGCTAACCTTTTTCTCCTTGCATGCCGAAATTGTGTGCGCACGCTATCACGCATGCCCACACCCACAATGCAATGTGCTCACCCCCCACCCATGTGTGTGAACCCCCCACACAGTTGACTCTGCCTCCTGCACCACGAGCTGGCCGGTGGGAGACGTGCGCATGTGTGATGGAGCTGAGCTGGGCTTACGTGCCCGCAGAGAGGGCTCCGTGTGCCACCTGTAGCATGCGTACCATAGGTTCGCCATCAAGGTTCTATAGTATAGTATTTTTAACATGTCAATTAGCTCACTGATTTCTGCTTTAAAAGACATACAAGAATCCAAAGAGGGGAAGAAGGCGGGGCTTAGCAGTGAGAAGATGGAGTTTCAGGCTACTCCTGAAATTCCTCTATACCAAAGGATTTTTGGACGGGTTCTTTGAACTCTAGCTGTCCCGGAGACGACAGTGAAGGTGGGGAGGGACCCAGGACCCCAGAGATATCTGCAAATCTCTGGGGGGGGTATTAACTCCTCATGCCAATTCCTTTTTGGATTAGTTGCGTGCTAACTGAAACTGCAGGTTGCCCCTAAGAATGGAAGAAGTGATGTCATCTGGTAAGCTGATTTTATTATCCAAGAGAGACTGTTCGTGTTAAAAAATTAAGCTAACTGAATCCAAAGAACAGGAAGATTTAGCGGCGAATTGGCTCTTTCTAATGGATTTATGACTGGTGGTTACTTTACTTCTTAAATGCTTCAAGAAACTCCGCGACATCCTCCCCCCTCTGAATCTCCCTAAGTGGATCGTAAAACTTATCTCCTACTAATTAGCCCGTCACGATTCGACATTTTTATTACTTTACTACCTAGTTCTGTTTACAACTAGATAAGATTGACAGCCTGTAAGAGACTAAAAAAAAAAAATGCTTTGAAGCCTGTGGGGAAAAAAAAAAAGAGAGCTTCTAATTTTTAACTACGACACATCATGGCGTCCCAAAATACCTCTAAGATTTCATTTCAGACTCTTTTCTCTGCGTGTAGAGGACTCTTTGATTCTTACCAAAAACTGGAAAGAAAACTGGATCAACTGATTCTAAAATATGAAGTTAAAACTGAGATCGTTGAATGCTTAAATGTTCCTGAAACACAAATGGAAAATGTGAGAAATGGTGTCTGGTCTATCTCAGAGGAAGAAAGGAGGGGGGAAGCTATAAAGACGACTCATTTAAAGAGACAGTGTGCAGGAGGAATGGAGAATCTACCCTTGAGAATTAAAGTTAATTTGGGAAATTTTATAAGCCTAGGACAACATTATTATTTCATCACCGACATTCAGAATCCAAAGGTGCCGAAATATTTCTGTTTGGATTTGCTTATGGAAACATTTGGTAAATTTATCCAACGAATGGCTATTGGACGGAGGAAATCTCGTTGTTGGAGGGACACAGGCTGACAGATGGGACAATACAACCTAAAATTAGCTAGATCGGATTACTTCAATTTGTAATAGATATAGCTGAATAATGACTGATATGGATAGCAATATATATAATTTGGAACTGGCTGATAGATTGATGAATACAATTGAAAACTAGTTAAACCTAATTGCTTTTTCTTGTAACAGATATTGCTGAATAATAATTGATATTGATAGTAATGTATATAATGTGGAGTTGATATGATAACTAACAATTGGATATGAGAAAACACCTTTAGACTATACATAAAGAGTATTAACTATAATAATTAGCACTATTAAAAAACTAAATAAAATTCATACAATCAAATGTTAATCAATACTGGGAAAATGTTATGATATATGATATAATTGAATATTATGGATGTTTAGCTAAAATAGGATATGAGGATTTGATGATAATAGAGGATTTTACAAATAAGTAAATGAACTGCCAGCATGTGTTATGGACTAATTCCTTAGCATAGCTAAGGATGAAGGATGTTTAAATAACCATAATAATTAAAACTGGAGGTATAATGATGTTGATATGGTAAATATTCGAGTTAAGATATCTGAATTAATATGAACTAACGGAAGAGAAGCACCAAAACATGTTGTAACCAGTTGATATACTTCTTTTTTTTTTTTTCATAATAGACACCTGTGTTTTGTTTTGTTTTCCTGATTGTCGTTTTTGTCTTTTTTTGTATTATCTACTATCCTTTATTTTAATTTTTAATTTCTATTTGTCCTTTTTTCTTTTTTCTTTTTTTTTTTTTGATTTTTCTCCCTTCCCATCGGTGTGGGTAGGTATTGTTTAAGATTATTACTCCTACCAATATTTCTAAATAATAATTACAGTTAAATGAAAATGGATATATAATAATGCTTGAGTTAATATGAGTTATGTTGGTTGACTGTGGAGGAGATGTACCAAAACTTATCTGTAATTGATTGATATATTAAGAAAGATGCTGTACCCGTTTTAAACTAAAACTAAAAAACATTTAATTAAAAAAAAAAAAGAATCCAAAGATAGTAAAAATGTTTTTCTGAACTCTCTAATTTTCTATCTATTAAAATTCTACAGTATGTGCTTTTGAATATCTAGAGGTATTTTTCACTTAATACCACAACTGAAAAGTGCAACTCTGTCATTAATGCAGTTGTTATGTTGAACATTACATTACTGCCACAAACCTATTTTTGTAGGTTTGTGTAAATCACCCACAGTTTTTAAACAAGACATCACATGAAATAAAATTTTACTGTTCCACTTTGCTTATTGGAAGTTGACTGAAAAGAGTGCAAATGGCAATCATGTGACCATGGGACACTGTGACCATCATAAGTACAAGGAGTTGTAAAGTTACTTTTTCAATGCTTTTGTAACTTGAATGATGTTAAGTGTACCACCTGTAATTTGTTTTATTTTAATAACTACTCCTAAATTATTATAGGCTTATTAAAATTGTTAAATTATCTAAAAGGAATTCTGGAACATTTCTAGTTGCTGATCCATATCTAGATATCGACATATCATCAATTTACTGCTATTCTACACTTTTGATCAGTGACACTTGTATTACAATTCTTCAAATAATAAAAGTTCATCATTTAATATCATAAATAAGCAGAAAAGTGATTTATCATATTCCACACAGATTCTCCAACCAAAAATTGCTTTTTAAAAAGTGTATTTAATAATGGAATGTGGCCTTGTGGTTTTTAAAATATAGTACAGTATAAACTCAGTTTAATTTAATTGGGAAACAGGTGTCAAATATTAACAAACTGATTAAATTGGAGAGTAATCCTGTGACAATTTGCATAAATACAATTTTCTGTTGCAGACTATTGATCCATTCCATGCTAAGTCCGTGGAATTGAGATCCAATATATTGAGATTTCTTGTACCATATATTTTAAGAAAGTTACAATAATTGAAAGTATAGCCAGCTGTAAGCAAGCGATTTATAACTATGAAAATATGAGAGCATTTTATTTTACAAAAATTGGTGGTGTATTAGAGATTTCCTTGAATCGTATTTGGTTAACGTTTCAACTACTACTAGATATAACATTGTTGTAAAAAAAAAGATGACTTTATGACTATGCTTTACAAAGTTTTTTTATATGCATTGCAAATTTCAGGGCTTGTGGCCTTTCTATCAAGAATAAAATAATAATATTATTGAAACTAGAGGTAGGTTCCTACCAGTTCAGACCAATTTGGCTGAACTGGTAGTGATATGCCAGCCTGGATCACAGAACCAGTAGTGACCACTGGACCACGCCGCTGAACTGGTCCACATGCTTGGACACTCGCCCTGCCTTGCCTTTGTCAGGTACATCCACTGCCTCCTGCTGCCTACACACAGGTAAGCATTGCGACGGGGACAGGAGGGTGCAGCCCGGCAAGCTTCACATGCTGGAGAGGGCAGCAGGGGAAGAAGAGGGCAGAGAGAGGAGAGGGCAGTGGTGCTAGCAGGATCGGCAGCAGTCGCAGGCAGTGCCCACATCCCAGCCGCAGCGGCAGGAGCAGCAGCAGAGCATCCTGGAACTCCCAGGGAGTTTTCCCACATGGCTTTGGCCAAGATATGGCGAGTAGCAGCTCCAAATGCTGGCAGGGTTCCCAGCGCCGCAGAGCAGAGTTGGCACCGCCTCTGCCAAAGACTGACTGTCCTTCAGATGAAGCGCCTGCACTGGCTGCCTCTAATCTGCAGTTTACTTGTGAGCACCATGCTGATGAGTAAATGTGCTCACGAGTAAACTGCAGATTAGAGGCAGCCGGCAGATCCTGGCTTGCTCGCTTGGCTGCTTGCCCCCTGGAGCTTGCAGGCAGTGAACAAAACTATCACCTCCTGCCTCTGCGCATTGAGGAGCACGGATTTCAGGAAGAGGCTGCCAGCGCTGCCCTCAGGTGAAGATATGAGCGGCGAGGCTCGATTCCACTTAGGAGCCCGAGTTTACTCGTGAGCACCATTGGCCTTTCTCCTTGCCTCTCCCAGCCAATGGTGCTCATGAGTAAACTGCAGCTAGGATCTCCCGTGTGTTGCATGGAGGGCAATGTTAGCACACTCCCAGCCCCACCCTGCAGTGCCTCCACCAGCTCAGGGCAGCGGACTCAGCTTCAGTCAGGACGATCCGAGGCTGTGGGGAGCCCCCCCTGTGTTGCATCCCCCTCCCAGCTTTTGCCTGCACCTATATGCCCGGAGCCAGTGGAGGCACCACAGGGTGCCTGGGAGCGTGCTAACCTTGCCCTCCCCAAGCACTGGACTCCGCCATTGCCTTCATCCCTGCCCAGGTCTCCCCCGACTGGGTCCCGAGGTAGGAGGCAGTGGCCAATCCCCCCTGCCCTCCGGATCGCCAGCATGAACGGCACCATGCTCCTGGGGGTCACCCGCTTACCTGCGCTGGGAGGTACCTGGCGCCGCTGGCGGATTTCCATGGTGACAGGTACACATATGTGGCTCCGCCCCCAGGCCGAGCGCATGCCTTTGGACCAAGGCCTCGGGGCTCGCGGAGCGGCCCATGTGCTCAGCTGGCTCTGGCTGCACCAGATGCCTCAAGGCACAGGTGAGCTGCTCTTGGCTGGAGGGGGGGGGGGTCACGAGGCTTTGGGCCAGGAGCCGATAAGCCGTGAGCACAGCTGCCCTACCGAGAGAAGCGCTTACCTCCGTTGGGTCCGTTGCCTCTGAAGAGTTCCCGGGCCAGTCTCTAGTTGGCAGAGATGCCGGGTGGGACTACCTGAATGGCCGTTTCTTTCCTCCTGGGCTCCGTCTCCTGGGCAGATGCAGCAGACAGAGTGTCCGGAGCAGATGGAATGAGCGCCCAGGGCCATCATCCACAGTCACCACTTCAAGACCAGGCTGCTCAGCTCACCCCCAGCGCTGTCCGGGAGACAGCGAAGAGCCCCGGCCTGCCCCCCCCAGCTGTCAAAAAGTTTCACCACCGGTTCGAGCGTGACTTGGGGGAGGCTCATGTGACAAAGTGTACGTGAGTGACGTCAAGTTGGCCACGCCCACCCAGTCACATGCCCCCCACCTAGCCACACCCACCAAACCGATAGTAAAACATTTTGAAACCCACTCCTGACTGAAAGTGTATTTTCCAAATTAACAGAGTATTTAAATGATAATACTACTGTGTACATTACTAGTAATATTTACCGGTTTCCTAGTAGATAACTCCAGTGTTTTTCAATAAAAGCACAAATGTCTTCTTTCCATCGGAAATAACCTTGGCGACCAGTTCCTTCTAGAGATAGATTATACATAGCCAGCATGACAACCTATTTTACAAACAGAAATGCTAATATTAACACCTCAAACAATTCATCTCCTTATATATAATAACCTTCTAAACTTTGTGTCATAAAACTTAAAAATTCCCAAAGATGAATTACTGATGCAATTCTATATTCAATTTTCCAATTTAATTACATCTCAAGCTACAGAAAACCCAAACATTCATCTTTCTTTAATCTTTCGTTATTGATTAGCTCTTGGGCGATATCAAAGTACAGAATTCCAGAAACAAATTATTACTAACATTTTATAAAAGCAATTTAAAATGGAATTGTATGAAATAAATTTAAAATAAAATTGGAATAAAATATGATTTAAAATGAAATTGGAATAAAATATGATTTAAAATGAAATTGGCATAAAATACAGTCTGAAATGAAATTGGAATAAAGTACAATAATTTAAGACATAGATAAAATATGATAAAATTGTATTTCAGTGTCACTCCTGCAATCTATACCAATCAGTCCCACATATGCAGGTGCGGCGCCATTCGCCAGCTCCAGCCTCCCTGGGACCTCCTCCTGCATGCTGCCTGCTGTCCCTTTGCCACATGTCACCCCGTTTCCCCTCCTTCAGAGACTCCGGCCCTTACTTAATCCTCCTGTGGTTGGTGGCAGAGGGCAAGGCAATCCAGGACTAAGCTGTCTCCACTGGGCTCCCCACCAGCCCGCATCTCACCCCATTGTCGCAATACGCCTGCAGTCTCCTCCTCTTTTTTTCAGTGCCATAAGCCTGCAGCCACCACTGCTGATTCAGTTCCAGCTGGCAAAGAGGCGGCGGTTAGGAGGCTTCTCACACTGAAAACTACCAACCTCCGCTTCTCGAACGTGTCAAAAAGAGCTTCAGTGCTGCTGCCATCGCCGCCCTGTTCTTCTGCCAAAGCAGGCATGGGGGTTGCATGTGCAGCCAGCGTGAAGAACAAGGAGGTGACGGGGGCGATGGGACTAAGCTCTTTTTTGGCACGTTTGCGAAGCAGAGGTCAGTCGTTTTCGGCACAAGAAGCCTGCAGAAGCTGCTGAGGCCCTCCTTGAATCTGGGGCCTGGGATTAGTCTGAAGGCCCTCTTGAAGAAGACCTCTGCTGCCCGGGGGAAGGTTCAGCCGGGCTGCTGCTTGCAGGCAAGGAATGGTCTGCCATTTTGAAAACAATCTGACTGTTAGTGCTTCTGAATTTTCTCACTCTAGTAGAAATTCAAATTTGGGGCAAATCCCAAGCCTGGGAAGACCACCCTTAAATGTAATGCTGGCTAATAAATCCGAAATTAAATTTGCCTGCACCTTCACAAAATGAAGGGATTGCAAAAGAACTCATTGTGAATACCAGCAATAGAGAAAAATGGGGGTAACCGGCAACATGGATTGCAAACACCACAGGAAAATACAAGCTGGATCAGGAACAGAAGCCTCGGTCTTGCACACTGAAGCCTTGGTCTTTTGCATGACAATGCACAAAGCATAGTGATGCCTGCTACCAAAGGGGCAGGCTGCAGGTGCTTAAAAGCCAGATAGAGTGGAGCTTGGCTTAATAAACTGGTGCTCCTTCGCGGAACGAAAAGCAGCATCAGTGTTTCCTTCAAGCCATTTGGAAGGTTCCAAAGATACTCACACTGCAGCGATCCCTGTAAACGGTGCCACGCTTAATCTCAGTGGGGGAAAGAGCCACCAGATTAAAATAGCTCCTTTGCTGCTGTCTCAAACTTTTAAGATCACTAATTGAAAAATCCAAGCATGGAGAATGAAGAAACGTGTCTCTCTAGCCAGACTGAGAAGAAAAAACTGAGCTCAGCCAAGAGAAAGAGACTAATGGGGCTTGTGAACATGCTAACTAGGGACTGCATTATAGAAATCCTCCCAGGGGTAAGACTCCCTAAGCCAAAGATTTACTTCACGACCCCACATGTGCTGGAGGAATTGTGAAACTTTGATAAAAACTTAAAACTGGTTCATCCAACCAGCTAGACCACGGGTAGCTGTCCTGGTGTTGTTTTAAGAAAAAAAAAAAGAACATGGCTCTCTTTGTTTATGTGTTGACTACTAAAATTTGAACGAACGCCATTTGCATAGAAAATGTTTACCCATTACCCCTCATGAAGGACATGTTAGCTCATCTGGCCAAAGGGAAAATCTTCACTAAGTTGGACTTAAGAGAAGCTTACTACAGAGTTCAAATTAAGGAACAGGATGAATGGAAGACCGCCTTCAATGGCCCTTTGGGTTGTTTCCAGTTTAGAGTGCTCCTGCTCGGACTACAGAGGGCACCAGCTGTGTTCATGCAGTTGATAAATGAGGTGTTGCATGAACATCTTTACAAGGGTTTTTTAGTTTATCTTGATGACATCCTCATTTACACTGAAACCTTAGAAGAACATGTGAGAATTGTGTGCTCTGTCCTGAAAAAACTCAGAGCTGCTGAACTGTATGCCAAATTGTCAAAGTGTGAATTTCACCAGGAAAAAAATGACTATTTGGGTTACAGCATATCACATGAGGGTATTGAAATGGACCCAGAGAAGGTTCGGGCAGTCATGGAGTGGGTGCCACCCAAACTGCACCAGCAAGCATTTACAAAGCTTCCTAGGTTTTGCCAACTTTTACCAACAATTCATCCCTCATTTGCTAGGATTGCATTGCCCATTACTAATCTGCTAAAGACAAATGGAGAAGCAAAGCCAAAACCTAGCCGACCACTCGAGTGGACCATGGAGTGCCAGGCTGCATTTGAAAAACTGAAACGATTGTTTGCAGCTGAGCCCATCCTAAAACATCCCCACATTGACACCCCTTTCGTGGTCAAAGCTGATGCCAGTGAGGTGGCTGTGGGGGCTGTACTACTTCAAGCTAATGCTACTGGAACCTTACAACTTTGTGCCTACACCTCTCGAAAACTGACTGAAACCGAAAGGAGGTGAGCAATTTGGAAGAAGGAAGCGTTTGCGGTCTGGTGGACCCTGTTAACCTGGAGGCATTTTCTCGAAGGGGAAAAACTCCCTTTTGAGGTGTGAATGGATCATAAGAATCTTGAGGCCTTGAAAACACCCCGGATGTTGTCACCCAAGCAACTTCGCTGGTCACAACACTTTAATAGGTTCAATTTCTCTCTACGCTACCCTCCTGGGAGGAAAAAACCTTATGGCAGATGCCCTATCAAGACTGCCCCAATATAATAGCACCCGGCAGGAAGTGATCTGCCAGGTCATCCCCTCCAAGCAATTGGCTGCTCCCGTTGTTACCAGAGCCCAGAGAAAGGTTGACCTGGACCTATCCACCAATCTAACCAGGGGGCTGAAGGAAGCACTAACAACTGATGACTGGTTCATGTCTCTCTCAAACTAATGTACGATTCATGATGGCCTCACATGGGTGGGGACTAAGTTGTACGTTCCTGTGAAGCTTAGGGGAGTTATGTTACAACAGGGCCATGATTTGAAAGCTGCTGGACACTTTGGGGTGGTGAAGACATTACACTTAGTTAAACGGCAGTTCTGGAGGCCATCTTTGAAAAAGGACATAGAGACCTATGTTCCTAGTTGCCCATTTTGTGCTTCTGCAAAGAGGCCACCTGGGAAGCCATCTGGATTACTCCAGAATATTGCTAGACCTCATGCTCCCTGGAAAGAGATATCCATGGACTTCATCATCGAATTACCCGAGAGCAGTGGAAACCCAGTCATTTGGGTGGTCACACATTTGTTCTCCAAGCAGGTGCATTTCATACCCTGCTTCAAGATCCCTTCAGCAAAAACATTAGCTAAACTATTTATTCAACATGTGTATAGGTGTTCCTGAACGCGTTATTTCGGACAGGGGAAATGTCCAGTTCACCTCCCACTTTTGGAGGGAGATCCTGAAGATGTTAGGCTCCACCCAAGGTCTAAGCTCCACCCACCACCTGCAGACTAATGGGGCTTGTGAACATGCTAACTCAGTTCTAAAACAGTACCTCAGGTGCTACGTAAACTATCAACAAGATAACTGGGCCAACTTACTGCCGTTTGCAGAGGTCGCATATAATTCCATACAGAGTAGCACGGGTTTTACCCCATTCAAAGTGGTCTCTGGTCAGGACTTTGTGCCCATCCTGGAACTGCTCCAGGAGAAGTTGCAAGACCCTTCCCTGGCAGAGTGGATTGAACAACTTCAGTACATCTGGTCCATTAATCATAAGGCATTATGTGCTCACCAAGCACATAAGAGATAGGCTGATAAAAAAAAGAGTTATGCCAAAAGAATACCAAATTGGGGATAGGGTTTTCCTCTCCACTAAGTACCTACAGACTACCCATAAGTCTAAGAATCTGGGACTGAAGTTTGTGGGTCCATTCCCCATTGTGAGAATTGTGAACTCTATTTGAGGGAAAAAGGTGCATACTCCGAAAAATACAGTAAATGCTTCTCTTTTTTCCATTTATCTCATACTTCTCTTTTATTAAACTTATTGCTACCCATCTTGCCTAGAAGTAACTCTAGGTAGCTTATAACCAAAAAAAGCAACAAGATAAAACATTAAAACAATAAATATCGATACTAAAATTGACTTAAAAATTAATAAAGATCGCAAGGTAGGGAGCAAGATGCACCCAGAGAGGAAGTGTGGTTTTATTTCAGTTTGTTAACAGGCCAAATGGCAGAGCAAGGTCTTCAGGACCCTTTGGAAGGTCAAGAGCAGGTGAGGATCTCACCTTGAGAGCGTACAATGTTCCAAAGGGCAGAAGCCTTAGCAGAAAAGGCTCTTCTCTTGGACTCTGCAAGCTGGAATTACTTAACCATCACAGTCTGCATCATGCCCCTTCTGCCACCATAGGTGGGGCGGGCTAATCCCATTGGGTGGGACAGTTTCTCAGGTAACTTGGAGCCATTCCATGAAAGGCTTTAAAGGGCTTTTACCAATGCTTTGAATTGGAACCAGAATCCAACTAGCCATCATTGAAGCCCACACAATAGTGGTGTACATGGGCCATCCTAGGGGCCCTAAGAATTGTTTGCACGGACACATTCCATCCAAGTTGTAGCTTCCAAATTTTTCCCTTTTCCTTCCCCTTTGCGTTTTCCCATTATCTTTATTTTCATGTGTATTTATATTATAATAATCTTAATTAAAAAAATTAAAATAAAAAAAATCTTAAAGGGTTGCTACACAAAAGAAGGCATACCCCCTGTTCTATCATTCTTGATTCAGGGCATGAACTAATGGATTCAAGTTACAGAATGGCAGAGTACAGTTTATTATAAATGGGATGAGAAGAGATTAAAAATGTTCAAAAATGAAAACTGTTTACACTGAGAACAAGCACAGACCAACATAACCAACAGTTAAAATGTTTTAATTCTGGGACTTCGGGGTGGGGGGGGAGGTATGGTGAACTGAAGATTTCACAAAAGCAGAACCAGTAGGTATAGCAAAGACCAGGAATCAGTGAGTAGACTGTTTCCTTGGAACTTTCTCTATATAAAGAAAGGACAGAAGGCTGCTCACATGTACTCTGGATGGTTACGTTTTGCAAGGACACCACAGGACAGTAATTTTCTGCAGGTTTGAGGGCTGGGAGGCTATGGATTAGCCATCGTACACACAATCACAGCAGAGATTTCTAAATAACATTAAGTTCATAAAACCTTACTTTGTAAGTTTCAGAAATTGCTCATTAAATACTTCTATACTACTGGTGATTTTTGGACTGACAAGTATGAAAACACTCGATGAGTAACTTCAATTCTGAGTGAAGAAAATTTTACTCATAAGCTTAAAATTTAAAGAATCTGAAATAAACAAAATACTAAATACACCCTTACGAACAATCGCAGAGGTCTGCAACATTTGTCCTAAATGTTGCCAGCTGAAATGGAGCTTCCGAGGGGTAGATGTGCCACTCTGATGCTCCGTTTGGGCTTCCAGAGGCCTAGCCTAGCACAGTGCTGGCTGAAATGGAGTTTCTGAGGGGCAGACTGACCAACAGAAATCCCATTCAGGCATCCAGAGGCTTTCCCCAGCCCATTTTTGGCCAAAACGGAGCCTCCGTGGACCGGATCCAGCCCTCCCAAGGATCCGTTCAGCCCTCCATGGGCCTCGCCGTACTTACTGTACTTACTTTTCGAAGAGCTCCAGAAGAGGTTGACCAAAGAAGCCAAAGGCTCTTATTCAGAAGCCCATGAAGCAGTAAGAATGTCAGATGTAAGGAAAACAACTTCCCCCATCTGAATAAAAGACCGGCTTCTCTGCCATGAGGGCCTGCAGGCTTAGTTTGGGTCCAGTATGGCCGGCGTCGAGCAGCCTCCTGCTTGCTGCTGACTGGCTAGTCAGGGTGTGGCAGCCAATCAACAAGGAGCTTGTAGTTCAAACTAATGAGACAAAGGAAGCAAGTTCCTTGTTGATTGGCTGCCGCCGCTGCCTCAATCCCTGAAGCTGTCCTGAAGCAGGAGGCTGCTGTGGCCCTGTCCAGGTCTTTTCTACTACCAGAGGCCTGCTGGCCACATGGCCCCAAGCCGAAGTTTTTTACTCAGAAACTGGTGAAAATGTTTTCCTTAGATTTCATGTTCTTACAGCTTCACCATCAACTGAATAAAACACTTTGGCTCTGCCAGTGAGTCAGCCTCTTCTGGAGCTCTACAAAAAATAAGTAATCCATGGGAAATAAGGTGAGGAGGAATAAGTGGAATCTGGGATGCTAGTCTGTGGACACCCGGTGGGGAAAGCAATTGTGATGTCCCCAGGGAAGCATGAGTTGTCTCAGTGGATTGGGGGATGCCTTGGGTGGCCTGCTCCAGCACTAGATCCCGCATGCTCTTCCCTGCTCTAAGATACCTCATTTAATGACCTGTGCATTCAATTAAGAAATGCATTGGGGAAAGCAGGAGAGATCACGTTCATTTAACAACATGATTCAATCAAATGAGTTCTTGGGTTACAAATGTAATTGGCAGGCTCTATTACATTCATAACTTGAGGATTACCTGAATTGATAGACTATGCCCAAAACATTTACTGAAGAAATGACAGATATAGATTTTTTTTTAACAGAAATGGTATTTACAACTCATTGGCTAAGAGAATGATTTAGAAAAGAACGTTTCACTGAATCTACAAAAGAAATTGGCTGAGGATTTTAAATTTAAAAGGAAAGTTCGGCAGTTCAAATCTCACCGGCTGAAGATTGACTCAGCCTTCCATCCTTCTGAGGTCAGTAAAATGAGAACCCAGATTGTTGGGGGCAATATGCTGATTCAAAACAGTTAGAGGGGTCTGTAAACCACTGTGAAGCAGTATATAATGTAAGTACTAAAAGCAAATGACAAGCCAAGAAAAACCTTGATAATTTTTTCCTACTCGATTTACAAAAAAGGCTTGTTAAAAATATTGAAAAATTCTGTCTAATGGGACAAAAAGGAAATGGAGAGAAATTGAATCCTACAACAATATTTGAGTGATTTAAAAATTTTCATTTTCATTTTTTTCATTTATTTGTCATTTATAGGCCGCCCTTTTCCCTGAGGGGACTCAGGGCGGCTTACAATTCGTGGGAAGGAGTGCAAGACAAAACATAAAATATGTGAATAAAATAAAATAAAACAGTAAAACACAACATTCATTCAACATTCGGGTGGGGCGGATTAGGATCTTATCCCCAGGCCTGACGGGATAGCCAGATCTTAAGGGCTATGCGGAAGGTCTGGACGGTGGTGAGGGTACGAATCTCCACGGGGAGATCGTTCCAAAGGGCCGGAGCTGCTACTGAGAAGGCTCTCCTCCGCGTAGTCGCCAGTCGGTACTGACTGGCGGATGGAATTCGGAGGAGGCCTAATCTGTGCGATCTGATGGGTCGAAGGGAGGTAATCGGCAGAAGGTGGTCTCTCAAGTACTCAGATCCACTACCATGGAGGGCTTTATGGATGGTAAGTAGCACCTTGAAGCGCACCCGGAGATCAACAGGTAGCCAGCGCAGCTCGTGGAGGATAGGTGTTATGTGGGCGAACCGTGGTGCACCCACAATCACTCGCGCGGCCGCATTCTGGACTAGCTGAAGTCGCCGGATGCTCTTCAAGGGCAGCCCCATGTAGAGCACATTGCAGTATTCCAGCCTAGAGATCACAAGGGCTCGAGTGACTGTTGTGAGGGCCTCCCGATTCAGGTAGGGCCGCAACTGGCGCACCAGGCGAACCTGGGCAAATGCCCCCCTGGTCACAGCTGACAAATGATGGTCAAAAGTCAGCTGTGGGTCCAGGAGGACTCCCAAGTTGCGAACCCTGTCTGAGGGGTATAAAATTTGACCCCCCAGCCTGAGTGATGGAACATTGGCCAAATTATTGGGAGGAAAACACAACAGCCACTCGGTCTTGTCTGGGTTGAGCACCAGTTTGTTAGCTCTCATCCAGTTCTTAACGGCCTCAAGGCCCCGGTTCATCACGTCCACCGCTTCATTGAGTTGGCACGGGGCGGACAGATACAACTGTGTGTCGTCCGCGTATTGATGGTATTATTTATACCCCATTAAGGCTGTTAGAAGTGAAAGTAAGATATATATATAAAGTTGGTTGATTTGATCAAGATTAAAACAAGTTATGACATATCTTGTTTTGTAAAGAGATATGGCAACTCTTTACAGACCTGCTGACATCAGGGCTGAATAGATGAAAGTTTAATGGGTTTATTTATAGACAAGAGATGGGATAAAAGTGATAGAAAAAAATGTCTGTTACCTTAGAGGTGAAGAATCACTAAATTTCATTATAGTTACGATAAAGGCTATCTCCTTATTCTTTTTTCTTGCACTATTTACTTCTTTCTGTTCTTTGTTTAAGTACAGATTTTATTTTTACATTTAAATAATCTTTAAATAAACATATACAGAAGAAAAAGAAATATTTTAAACATTGTTTACTGAAAAGGGTGTTGAAGGAAATCATTTTAAAAATTCTTCTGTTAACATTTAAAGAAATCTGAACTATTTCATTATTACATTATTTGAACTTTATTAATTAGCTTGCTACTTACTTGCTGCCATGTTAGTTTCAACCGTTCAAATTGCTCCTTCCCATCTTCTGAGCAATCAGAGCAAGTAAACTTGAAAAAGTTATCACCTTTAAGATAGGTGATCTGTTCTCTTGTGTGACCTGTAAATAAATAAAAATCAGTCCTTTTTTTCTCCACAAAAACAGTCACTCATTATGAATTATATTATAAAGTATTCTTTCTTCCGTTCAATCATGTCTGATTCTTGGAGGTTGCCTAGACAAGTACCTGCAATTTTCTTGGCAAAGTTTTTCAAAAGTGGTTTGCTATTGTTTCGTTTGCAGGCTTGAGAGAAAGTGACTAACTAAAAGTCACTCAGTGAGCTTTGTGCCGAAGACAGGGCTAGAATTCATGGTCTCCCAGTCTCTACCTGATGCCTTAACCACTACCTGAGACTGGCTTTTATATATATTACTTGATTCCGATTGTAATATTACTCTATTTTAGCCCTGGGAAGGCGGCAAACCACTTCTGAAAATCCTTGTCAAGAAAACTCCCGGGACTGGAGGCAGTGTCCGAAAGTGACACATGATTGAATGGAGAAAAAAAATTATTTTTAATATACTTTGTGCCTAAGGTGGGACTAGAATTCAACATCTCTTGGGTTTAGCCTGATATCTTAACCATTATACTAAACTGGTTCTCAAAAAGTAATTACCGTATAAGATGCACCTTTTTCTCTCAAAAAAGAGACTGAAAATCTGGGTGCGTCTTATACACTGAATACAACATTTTTGGCCTCCTGAAACCCCGCCCCCTTCACCAAAATGGCTGTGCATAGCTTGTAGGAAGCTTTCAGAGAGCTCCTGGGGAGGGAAGAAATGGGCCATTTGTTGCTCAATTTTGCCCCCCCCCCAACCCCCAGGAGCACTCCATAAGCTTCCTAATGCCCCCCGTGTTTTTTTTAACCAAAAATGGGCCTGTTTTGTGAAAAATGGGCTGGGTTTTTGCTTGTTTTTGCCCCCCCCCCGCCCCCAGGAACACTCTACAAGCCTCCTAAAGGCTATTCATGCCCTTTTTTTGAGGTCTGCAGAGTGCAAAAATGTTTTTTTAAAAAAATTGTCTCTTCAAAACCTTGGTGCCTCTTAGACTCCGAAAAATACGGTACCTGAGAGTAAAATATAACAAATAGAAATAGAATGGCCCTCAAACAGAAATCTTGGCATCTGTTACTGTCTTCTTAATAGAATACAGAAAACATACTAAATGCTACTATGGAATATTTATGTAATATTTACATGCTAATTAAAACATTTCAAATAAAAGATTCCATCCTGAAAACAGCTATTTGATGTTACATGTTCAAAATCAAATACTTTTGTTTGGGAGTGCTACACTAAAATCAGAACAAATAATGCTACTTTCTTTCAATTTCAGAAAAAAAACATAAGTATTTAAAGTGTCCAAGCATGTGACTGAGCTGTTATTCCTTGGCTTGTACTTTTTTCAAACTTTTGACCACTTAAGCTAGAATTAATTGATCATGTTCTTGCTGTTCCTGATTTAACTTTTTGAAATCCTGGTATGAAGCATGAAGATAGAAAGAGTTAATCATGCGGTCAGACAGAAGGCAATTCTTAATAGTGCTTAACTGTTTCTCTCTCAATTACATGAGTCAGCCTTTCTGCAAAATTATAGATATTCTAAAATAATGTACTAGGCAGAAATGTACACCAGTGGATGCAATTAAATTATAGATGGGTGAGAGGAATGTACGCAATTTGTACTTTGTATTTCCAGCAGCTAATTTAAAGATTAATATGTGCGGTGGTTTTTTGTGCTCACAGTAAGTGTTGTTAATGATGTGGTTCCCATCTTCAAAAAAGGTGGGGGGTGAGGAACAGATTCAGAAAACTACCGGCCAATCAGCCTAACATCAATACCTGGGAAGATAACTGGAAAAAATAATTTCAAAACAGAGCTGCAAACATCTAGAAACAAATAAAGTTATAATTAGAACAGGTTTGTTAAAAGCAGATCATGCCAAACCAATCTTATTTAATTCTTTCACAAAGTGACTAAATTAGTAGACCAGCGAAATGCTGTGGAGGTAGTATACTTAGACTTCAGCAAGGGATTTGATGAAGTAGACCACAATCAACTTCTTGATAAACTAGAAAAACGTGGTATAGACAGCATCACCACCAGATGGATATGTAACTGGCTGACAAACTGTACTCAGAGTTGTCCCTAATGGTACTACAACTACATGGAAGTAAGCAGTGAGGTGTCACAAGGTTCCATCTTAGGCCCAGTACTCTTCAATATCTTCATAAATGATTTAGATGAGGGAATTGAAGGGGAACTAATCAAATTTGCCAATAAAACTAAGCTGGAAGGAATACCGACATCCCAGAAAACAAGCTCAGGATTCAAAGATTTTGACAGACTTGAACAATGGACCCCATCAAACAACATGAAATTAAATGTGGAGAAGAAAATACCTAGGCAGGAAAAACCAAAGATACAAATACAGATTAGGCAAAACCTGGCTCAAAAACAGTAACTGTGAGGACCTTGGAGTCCTAGTGAACAATCACTTAAACATGAGCCAGAAGTGTGCGGCAGCAGCCAAAAAAGCGAATACAATCCTTTGTAGTATAAACAGAGGCATAGAATCAAAATCATTAATACCACTTTATAAATCCTTCATAAGACCATATCTGGAATACTACATTCAATTTTGGTCACCACATTACAAAAAATGTTGAGACTTTGGGGGGGGGGGGGGAAGTGCAAAGAAGAGCAACTAAGATGATTAAAGGCCAGGAGACTAAAACATATGAAGAACAATTGCAGGAATTGGATATGGATAGCCTAGAGAAAAGAAGGACTAGGGCGACATGATAACAGTATTCCGGTATTTTGAGGGACTGACACAAAGAGGAGGGAAGGTTAACTTATTTTCCAAAGCACAAGAAGGCAAGACAAAAAACAATGGATGGAAACTAATGAAGGAGAAAAGCAATCTGGAATTAAGGAGACAGTTCCTAACAGTGAGAACAATTAATAAGTGGAACAACTTGCCTTTATAAGTTGTAGGTGCTTCATCATTGGACATTTTTAAGAAAAGACTGACAGCCACCTGTCTGAAATGGTCCCCTCCTTGAGCAGGGGCTTGGACTAGAAGACCTCCAAAGTCCCTTCTAGCTCTATTCTGATTGAAATTGAAATGCTGTAGTAAATGCCTAGTACAAAGTATGGCTTCCTGAACCATAAGATTATTAATGGTGAAAACGGCCTCCCCCAGCGGCCCTCTGGAAGCCAGAAATGGATCGTTTCTGAACTTCCAGTAGGCCCGTTGGGCCCATTTTTCACCCTCCCCAGGCTCCAGAGGCTTTCCTGGAGCCTGGGGAGGGCAAAAACTGCCTCCCCTGGGGAAATACCAAACTCAGCTTGGAGGCGAGCAGTGTGGTGCGCGTGGGGGGTAGCGGGGGGGGATGTTGTGTGCACATACACATGTGGGGCACGCTTTGCATTATGGGTGCCAGCACACACACATGCTATCGCGTGTGCTCGCTCGCATTTTTGGCACCCAACAACAAAAATGTTAGCCATCAGTGTTCTGTTCTATCAGTATTAAGTTTCAGGGTACATTTAAAAATACAAAGGCTCTATGTTAGTTTGGGTCATTTTTTTTTCTAGGTGGGATGTGTGCATTCTGTACATACCCTGTTTTGCTGCAATGTCAATGCTATTTATACAGTTAAAACTACAGCAGCCTTTTTTCTAGTCAACAATCATCACTTACCGTATTTTTCGGAGTATACGACCAAGATTTTGAAGAAGCAAATTTTTTAAAAAAGTTTTTGCACTCTGCAGACCTCGCGAAAACAGGCCCATTCTCCCCCCCCCCCCACACACACACAAAAGAGCATGAATAGCCTTTAGGAGGCTTATAGAGTGCTCCTGGGGGCAATTTTTTTTTGCTCATTTCTGCCCTCACCAGCTCCCAGGAGCACTCTATAAGCCTCCTGAATAGAAAGCATTATGTTTGATTTTGCTTGATAATGCATATAAAAATGATTAAATTGGGAAAAGAAGTTGTCTGTCTGAAAAGTTGTCTGTCTTCCAACTTTGTTTACCTTGAGGCTGGGAGAGATACTAATTATTAATTAAGGTATTGTATCTGATTCAAGTTTTCCTCAACTGTGTAAACTCATTTGGGTAACTTTGGGCATAGGATTGTTGTGATAAGAATGAAGGGAAATGCAAGCCAATTTAAACACCTGAAGGAAACTGCATGCCTACATAAAAATTAACAAATAAACATTAAATGATTGTTATTTTGAAGGCCCTGACTTCATAGAATATTCTTAATACAGGAAAGGAATGGTTTGTGATTGCTGCCTTTCTGAATCTTTCTGAACATCTAAACACTGTAGTCCTTGAATTTCTCAATGGCTTTTCATAGAATGCAGGTATTTTCTCAGCCATGCAACAAAGAAATGTTGATTAAAATAAGTTCAAATAGCTAATATATGTTTAAGGCTTTTTAAAATGAATTTGCTATGCAACAATTTATTTGTGTCTTAAGAGGACCGGGAACTGTGTCATTTATTTTGAAACAAGCATAAGCGATTTCAATGTTGTTTACTTCA